>NC_138132.1:80675124-81275124 GCF_964188305.1 Podarcis bocagei | reverse complement strand
TTTTTGTGGGGGACGGTGGGCTAGTAGGACACCTGGACTTGCTGGGTCAGACTTTACTGCTGCACTCCAAATGTCTGGTCTCCCAGTGGCTCATTTGTGGGTTAAACCACAGAGCCTAGGACTTGCCGATCAGAAGGTCGGCGGTTCGAATCTCCACGACTGGGTGAGCTCCCGTTGCTTGGTCCCTGGTCCTGCCAACCTAGCAGTTCGAAAGCACATCAAAGTGCAAGTAGATAAATAGGTACCACTCCGGCGGGAAGGTAAACAGCGTTTCCATACACTTCTCTGGTTCACCAGAAGCGGCTTAGTCCTGCTGGCCACATGACCCAGAAGCTGTACGCCGGCTCCCTCGGCCAATAAAGCGAGATGAGCGCCGTAAGCCCAGAGTCGGTCACGACTGGACCTAATGGTCAGGGGTCTCCCTTTACCTTTACCTATAGCAAAGGTGGAGGGCCTTTTTGGCCCTGGGGGCCAGATTTTTATCTTAACACCCTACCGGATAACCTTGACAGCCGTTTGACACCCCCCTCCCCGCCGCCGCCAACTCTGCAGTTCCGGGACAGGCGGGCCGGACCACCCACCTATTGTCTCACTTGACAGCATTATGCCCTTGGGAGGAAGATAGTGACCAAGCAGGATTGAACTCCCCGCCCATCAGCTGGTGTGTTTTGCGCAAAGATCCCATGAAGAACCAGTGTACATACCTGAGCTAAGCAGGATTGGACACCCACCCTCAGCAGATGGACCAGGGGCATAGGCTTTGCTGGGGGGGTAGCTCCCCCCCCCAATCCTCAAAAAGTATTAAAAAGCATTAAAAATACTCAATACCGCAGGGGTTGGCTATGCACACTGGTTCCCCATGGAGAACATGCGCAGCTGAACTAAGCAGAATTTAACTCTCCCTCATGCCTGACCGCTGGGGTTACACCACCCCATTGACAAGTGGATATAGCTTAAGGGAAAGTGGAGCCCCCATGGGCCAGAGGCACCCACCCTGCTTTATTTGGTAGTTGACAAAGACATTCAGGCCTTCCAGGGTCCCAAAGCAAGCTTCCAAAGAGCTGTGTTGTTGTTGTTTGCCTGCAGCCAACTTTATGGGACTGTTTATTCTTGTCTCCTGCCTTTCTGCCTGATGATGCTTTTTGGGGGAAACTCCCAACATCAAAGGCACCGCTAGCCCAGTTTCTGTGCCCTGCTTACAGGAGAAGAGCAAGGCTGCTGCTCAAGAGTTGGCTACCATGCTTCTGTCGACGCCAGCCCCCTCCAGCGTCCAGCAACAGACCAAGAGCCTCCTGGCCAGTCTCCACACCAGCCGCTCAGCCTACCACAACCACAAGGTAAAGCTAACAGAGCCATCTTGGTTCCCCCACCACACAAACCTTTGGAATTCCATGTCCCAGGTGCCAATGGCTTCCCTGAGTTTCCCATCCTCGACGGATTTATTTTTGGCTTTCTTATGTCTCAGATAAACCCTTGCGCCTCCCTGTAGATGCTGCAGAGGGGTCTGGGGTGGCTTTCAGGAGCTGTTCCCTTGAGGCCTCCCTGTCTGCAGCTGTGGAGAAGGGAGGGTCTGTATGTTCCAAAACAGAGGTAGCCGCTGCCGTGCTGCTCTCCTGATGCTGCTGAACTTGCATCCTCCAAACCAGCGACATCTGGGGCATAGCTGTCAACGTTTCCCTTTTTCTAAGGGAAATTCCCGTATTCCGAATAGGATTCCTCGCAAGAAAAGGGAAAAGTGGACAGCTGTGATCGGAGTGGGTACCACAATTGGCTGTCCCTGCCCTGGAACAACTCCCTGCAGATTCACACAAGTAGTGGTGGCAGGTGTGGAGGAAAACGAAGCCTTCACTTTGTGATTAGGGCAACAGAGTTCAAGACAAGGCAATTGTGTTGGAGAAGAGACCCTCATCAGCATTACTCCTGTCTGAACTGATCAACATAGCGTTCTTCTCCCATATACAATGCTTAACTGCTTTTGCAACGTTAACACGACCTGGTTAATAAGAAAGCACAATGAACTAGCTTTGCAGGAAAAACAACAACAAGCAATCCTCAAACATTCCTCGCTTCCTTCACCCTTTCTCTCCCACCCTCATGCAGACTCTCTTTTACACTCTGAGGGAGATGTGGCCTTAAGAGAGAATCAGGCTTGGGCTTATTACAGGCCCAGGTCCTTGAGACCCCAGACCTATCCATTTTGCTTCCACTAGCAGCCTCACTGAAGGGACACGGGTGGCGCTGTGGGTTAAACCACAGAGCCTAGGACTTGCCAATCAGAAGGTCGGCAGTTCGAATCCCCACGACGGGGTGAGCTCCCGTTGCTTGGTGCCTGCTCCTGCCAACCTAGCAGTTCAAAAGCACCTCAAAGTGCAAGTAGATAAATAGGTACCGCTCCGGCAGGAAGGTAAACGGCGTTTCCGTGCACTGCTCTGGTTTGCCAGAAGTGGCTTTGTCATGCTCGCCACATGACCCGGAAGCTGTATGCCGGCTCCCTTGGCCAATAAAGCGAGATGAGTGCCGCAACCCCAGAGTCAGCCGCGGCTGGACCTAATGGTCAGGGGTCCCTTTACCTTTACCTTTAGCAGCCTCACTGCCCTCCAGCAGTTTGTGAGGAACTCCCAGGAATTCCCCCAGAAAACTTCTGCTGATAATACAGTACTGATAATAACCAGAATGAAGGGGACAGAGTGCTCCAGAGTGGATCCTGCTGCTGTGGGGAGGAAGAACTACAGCTTGGGGGGGGGGGAGTCTCCTCCAGTGGATTCTTGTCTCTGGCCTTCCCTGTGAACTGTCTCGGGTTAACCTCCCCCCACAGTTCAAGTGTACTGCTCAGAACGAGGTGGATGTTTGGTCTCTTGCTCAGTCTGGTATTTGCTCCTGAGCCTTCCTGTCCTCTGTCCTCTTTATTTTTTAAAAAATTGATTAACAAACAAAAGTGCAAGCATAACAGGAAGAAAACAAAGAATCAGAGAATTAAACCGTAAAGCATCACAGGCTGGAAGGCTGTGCAAAGTTACAGCTCAGCTCCAAAGGGATGATAAAGTATTAACTCATACAAAGATTCCTTTTGCAGATAATAAAGATTTATAAAAATAGAAGTCCTCTCCACCTGTGTGTTCCTTTATAGAGCCTTTATTCTCAATAATACAGTCTTAAGTGAGCCATACATTCGCATATGCTGGTGACACTGAATGACCGTGTCTCAAATAGTCATTTGAATGCTGCCTTTTAGATACCTTAAGTTTGTGAGATACCTTTCCAATAAGGGCAAACTGTTTTTTTTAATAATAATAATAATAATAGTAATAATAATAATAATACTTTATTGTTCATTTTCTACATATATACAACACATGGTCATCTTCATTTTGATAAATCCGGTAATTATATCACAAGAGATACATACAGTTTCAACTATGTGCTTTCTACACGAACATATGACTTCCCACCCTCTCCATGTTTCCTTTATATTAAACATCTTGCTTTACTTAACCATTGTTAGCTTATAAACATTCTCTTTTCTATTTCGATATCATTTTCCGTCATATGTATTATTTTCAGAAATCATTCGAAGGCAACTACCATGTTTAAGTTACAGCTACTTTTCAAATAGTTTTTGAAGTTATCCCATTCTAGAATGAATTCCTGTCTGGGTTTATCTCCGATTCTTTCTGAAAGGGAGGCTAATTCTGCATATTCTGTCAATTTGAGTAACCATTCGACTCTGGTAGGGAGTTTATCATTTTTTTCAAAATGTCGCAGTAAGCACTCTTATTGGGCAAACTGTTCTCTCTTTGTAGGATCAGGCTCTGCTGAGCAAAGCCATCCAGTATCTGACGGCTTCAAGCAAAGAGGGGAAAGACCTTGACCCGGAAGTGTTCCAGAGGCTGGTCATCACTGCCCGCTCCATCGCCATCATGAGGCCCAATAACTTGGTCCACTTCACAGAGTCAAAGCTGCCTCAGCTGGAAGCAGGTGCATCAAGCTCCCCTCTGCTCCCCTTCCTTTTGCCATTTTTGTTCATGCATTGGCTTCTCATTCATATTTCTGACCCTCGTGGTAGTAATGAATTGTATTTGTTCGGCTATAAACCATCACAAAGCAAAATTGCATTCAAAACCGAACCACAGATTTGGCTTCTAATTTTGTGGCAGAGAAACATGCAAGGTTACCTAGCTTTCCTCATCCAATAGCGAAAAGCACACTAGCTCATGTGGTGCAACAAAAAATTTCCTGTGGCTAAACTTGGGACAGATATTTTTCACAAGGATCTTGTATAAAGGGTTCTGGGTAACATAGTGAACAATGCTGTTTTACAAAGAGTACAGAAATTCTGTTCCAAGTGTAATTCTTACAGCAGCAATCCAGAAAGGCAGAGAGTATAACAATTTAAGTCTTAATTCATAGCGAATTGGTGAAGACTGTTATCCCAGCAGGCCTTTGACAACTGTTTTTAAGGAAGGGCCTTTCAAATAGTGCTATGCTGTTCTTACTGTTTGTATTTTAGTAGGTTTGTTTTTTACATTGTTTTAATTCCATTATAGTTTAATTACTTTTGAACTATTATCTGTTCTATGTTTTTAGCTTTCTACATTCTATCTGTGTTTGTTTTAGTTTTTGTACTTTGCTTTGAGTCCTGGCGCTGGGAAAAAGACACGGGATAATGATGATGTTGATGATGATTATGATAATAAAAGCACTTTTTGTCAGAGCCAAAGTAGTTAACTCCAGATGTTAAGCTTTCTGATAGTTTTAATAGAGGGATGCAACATATTTCTGGCTTGCTTCATGGGATGCTTTGGGTGGTCTGTTTTTGACATAGTTAAAACCAAACAAACCTGCAGCTAACTAGCTAGCTAGCTAACTAACTAACTAACTAACTAACTAACTCTCTTCCTTTTTCTTTTAACACAACGTTCAGAAGGGGGTGAAGAAGCTCAGGAGACCCAGAAGAACGCCGAAGGAGAAGGGTGCACTTTTATTACTCAGCTGGTCAACCATTTCTGGAAACTGCATGCCTCAAAGCCCAAGAACGCCTTCTTGGCCCCTGCTTGCTTGCCAGGTACTCACTTTCTATCTTTAAAACTTGCTTGAGTCGCTTGTTCCTGAGCTCACCTACAGGGTGAGCAAACAAGGAACTCAGAAAGAAATGCAGGGAGCTGCCTTACACCAAATCAACCAATTTAGCCTGCCCAGGGGGTGTGGGGTGCCAAGAGGGGCAGCCAGAGAAGAGAAGTCAGGGGGGCGGAGATGACTGGCAGAATCCGAGACCAAGGTGAAGAGTTGGCGGAAGAAGATTGGAAAAAAATTAAAATTTATTTACAGAAACATTGCAAGATCCAGGAATGTTAGAAGGATGTTGGAATGAAGCAATGTGGTTTTAGCAGAAATGATATAAAAGATTAGGTAAAAATTGATTTTTTAAGTGGTGAAACGAGAATGTAAAATTATAGTACACTAAGATAAATTATAAGGATAAAAACTAAGCGGAAAGGATTTGCTGAAATATTTAATTGAACTAGAATACAAAAAAGGGAGGTGTGAGGAGGTCAGGGAAACAAGTAAATGAAAGATAAGACATGGAAAGATGGAATTGTTTTTAATTGTTTATATTTTCTTGTATTTTGTATTTTCTGCTGTTCTTTTTTATTTTTTCATTTTCTTTTTCTTTCTTTTTTTGTAACTTTTTTGAAACTCTAATAAATATTATTTTTTTTTAAAAAAAAAAAAGGAGAAGAGAAGTCAGGGGAAGGGAAACAGTTTTTGTCCCAAGCGCTGCAGCCCCTTTTGAGGAGGACTTTCTGGAGAGGGGTGGGAAATGTTCAGAGGCAAAAAATGGGTGTAGCAATGAATGTGAATGTTACCTTTGCCCAATAGGCTGCCTTCCAGCTGGGTAAAGGCAGAGGTTTTTGTGTGCGCGCACGCACGCGTGCACACACACACACACACACACACGTCCTCCATCCATGCAAGCAAAGAGACATTATCACAGTTCAAGCCAGGCAAAAGCACTTGCAGAGGGTGCGGAATGGGGCCAGTGAGTGGGCATGGCCTTGGGAAGAAGCCCAAGGGCCAGATGGAGAAGCCTGGGGGGCCATAGTTTCCTCACTCTTGCTTCAGGTCCAGCATACAAATGCCCTGGGCTGTTGAAGGAGGCCTTGAGTGCTCCATCCCTCCTCTGCTAGCCCCCAACAGACTAGCGGAGCAAAACTGCAGGCTAGTAACTTCCTTTGTGGGCTTTATTAACCAGGTGGAATTGGCTTGTGCCATCAGAGCAGCGACTGCAGCACCTTTCCCCTCTTGTTCCTGTGGGCAAAAAAAGTAAAAGATGCAAAACACCTCAACACATCAATTGTCGAATTCTTAAAAACAAAAACAAAACCCCTCCTCCTTTCTTTCTCCACCTTAGGCTTGACCCATGTGGAAGCCACCGTCAACGCTCTTGTGGACATAATCCATGGCTATTGCACCTGCGAGCTGGACTGCATCAACACGGCCTCCAAAATCTACATGCAGATGTTGCTGTGCCCGGTATAACTCTGAGCTGCTTTGGTTTGGGGGCAGGGTGGCGGGAGGAAGGGAGAGATACCTGCGTGCAGCCAAATCCGTTCACTCTGGCTCTTCTGAGGCTCCATCGCTCTGCAGAGAGACTGGAGACCCCTGGGCTTGAAAGGCTCCTTCTGGGCTTTCATACGCTGCCTGCTGTTCATCATCTGCATGAGGCTGGTGGGAGCCGTCGTCTGGGGATTTGGGGAACAGCGTCATCTGATGACGCATAGCAGTCTCTCCCCCCTCTCACCTGAATCAGGAGAACATCCACCAGAGAAGAACGCAGGAAATGGCCTTATGCAGAGTCAGGCCCTTTGTCCATGTAGCCTAGTGTTGTCTGCACTGACTGGCAGTGGTTTCAGGCTGGGTATCTCTCCCTTCCTTACCTGGATGAATGTGGGAGCTTTTCTCCCTTTCCTTAACAATGAAGCGAAAGTTGTAGCCCTTGTAGTTGCAAATGAAGAGTAGAATTAAACAGGTGCAAATGAAGCTGCCTTATACTGAGTCAGCCCATTGGCCCATCTAGCTTAGTATTGCCTGCACTGGCCGGCAGCAACTCTCCTGGCTTCCAGGCAGGAGTCTCTCCCAGCCCTACCTGAAGATGCTGGTGATTGAACCTGTGACCTTTTGCATGCAAGGCAGGTGCTCTGCCGCTGAGCGACCGCTCTTTCTATCTGTCGAGAGGACATATCCACATAGCCCCTTTGTAGACGTAGCTCACAGGCTAGAGCATATCAAGCTGCTCTTAATGTTGTATTTTAAATGCTGGCGACCTGCCCTGGGACCTTACGGTGAAGGGTGGATAATGAATCAAATTATGATTATTAATGATGGTGGTGGTGCTTTTGGGGGGGACATGAAGCCGCAGGTTTCATCTCCAGTCAAAATAATTTTGGAAGCCGGTCTGGGGAAGATCCTAGCCAGAGATCATCGGTGCCATGCCGTTTCAACGGCTACATGGAACTATGGCAGGGGAATGACACAGGCCGACTTTTGCTTTGCTTGCTATCCAGGATCCGGCCGTGAGCTTCTCCTGCAAGCAAGCTTTGATCCGTGTGTTGAGGCCCAGGAACAAGCGGAGGCACGTGACACTGCCCTCGTCTCCTCGGAGCAACACCCCGATGGGTAACTAGTACTTGGTTTATGGCTAACACTGATGTGCTGGAGGAGTTCCCCTCTTGTGGGGCCTGTGCCATATGAAACCCTAGTTTAAAATCCCCCCGCAAGCTGACCCGCAGAATTTTGTCACTAGGCAAGATCCCAAGAGAGCAACTGTGCATCCTACAGAGGAGCACGTGACTGGGATTGGAGCTTCCTAATTTGTACCTCCTTTCCTACACCTGAAATTCCATAGCACAGGTGGAGAACCTTTTTATGCCCAAGGGCTGCTATCTGTTCCAGGCAACCTTCTGAGGGCCACATGACAGTGGTGGGCAGGGTCAGATGCAAAAGTGGTTGGAGCAAAAATGTAAACCATGCATTTGTACAGTAGACTAGTTTCTAAACACACATAGTCCCCTCTCAACCCTCCATCCAGACAAGCAAGGGGAATATTATCAGAGTTCAATGATGCTTCTTGGTGTCTTGGTCCCACGGAAACCAGTTTTACAAATTAGTTGACCGATGAATCCCATTGCCTTTAATAGTAAAGGTTAAAGGGACCCCTGACCATTAGGTCCAGTCGCGGACGACTCTGGGGTTGCGGCGCTCATCTCGCTTTACTGGCCAAGGGAGCCGGGGTACAGCTTCCGGGTCATGTGGCCAGCATGACTAAGCTGCTTCTGGCAAACCAGAGCGCATGGAAACGTACCTATTTATCTACTTGCAGTGCATGCTTTCAAACTGCTAGGTTGGCAGGAGCAGGGACCAAGCAACAGGCACTCACCCCGTCGCGGGGATTCGAACCGCTGACCTTCCGATCGGCAAGCCCTAGGCTCTGGTTTAACCCACAGCGCCACACATGTCCCTTACTTGGTCACAAATAGCTTTAATTGGATTGGGGCCAATTTGTTTAAAAGGCAGCAGGTAGAAAGTGGTACTGTCATATGCAGAGGGCCACATTCTGCTCTCCCGGCCTGAGGCTGACATGCATAAGACTGTACCGCCCAGTGGGGGTCGTGGCTATGCAAGAGTGTCAGCTCACTTGGTGGGGGACCCGATTGCACACCCAAGGCCTCCAATCCCGGCTGCAGCACAACGCAGCAAAGCATTGTGGGATTTCTATGTGCCCGTGCCAATGTGCATTATATACGTGGCCGACAACACCACTTCTGCCCCAGGAGATAAAGACGATTATGACGATGACGATGCGGAGGATAAGATGCAGAGCTCTGGGATCCCGAATGGCGAAGACATCCGGCAGGAGAGCCAGGAGCAAAGCGAGGTGGACCACGGGGACTTTGAGATGGTGGTGAGTCTCACCGGCTTCATTTCCAAAGGGGACTTGGTGGGTAGGCAATGTGATGCTGGACTTCAGCTCCCATCATTGACAGCCCCATTGGCTGTACTGGTCAGGATGGATGGGAGTCGTAGTCTCATCAACATCTAGAGAGCACTGCCTTGCCAACCCCCTAGACCAGACAGATCGTAGGAGGAGGCAGTGGTCCATCAGGTAAGCACAAAAATTGACCCTCCTTTAGGCTCAGCATCAAAGCTGTGTAGGCAGGGGATCAAGAACCTGTGGCCCTCCAGGGGTTGTTGGACTCCCAGCATCATCCAGTATGATTCAAGGTCAGGGATTAAGGGAGATGGGAGTCTAGCAGCCCCTGGAGGGCCACAGATGGCTTTCGGCTCTGCAGTAGAACCTCCTACCTTCTCCCTCTCTGCTTTAGAATTTCAACAGGCCGCTTGAGTGCATATCATCAGACATTTTGTTGATCTGGTTTGTTATTCATTGTTTAACAAGGGAGGGGGGACACCAAACAGCCAGTAGACTCTCTACAAAAAGCACTGGCGTTTTAAAGAAAACCATGTGTCCTGGCTGTACCTTGTAAGGTAGGGGGGGGTGGCATTTTGGGTGGGCCTGGCTGCCCTTGCATCTATCTGTCTATCTAGCAAAGTGAAGAGGCATCATACCAGATGCTGTAGACAAATATCTGAAGGTCAGCTCTCATGGAGAAGCTGGAGCAGACTTACTCCCCCTTGGCTCCAGAAGGCAGGATTAAACATAGGACATGCTCAGAATGGGTTGCATCCTCCTAACCTCTATTCAACTTAAGCCCATGATGGAAATTAAAGGTTGCTGTGGCCATAAATTCCAGTGATTCTGATTTAAGTAGGCCTAGCATTGGGTACTCTTTTGTGCATCTCATGTGCATTTTCAACAGTAATTAACCAGATGGTTATTTTACAGCGCTGCTTTGTACTGTGCGTTGGGCAGAGGGTGCTATGGCATCAACCCCACTTCTCTTTCTCCCCTAGTCCGAGTCGATGGTGTTGGAGACAGCAGAGAACGTGAACAATGGCAACCCCTCTCCTCTGGAAGCCCTCTTGGCTGGGGCTGAGGGGTTTCCTCCCATGCTGGACATCCCCCCAGATGCCGACGATGAGACGATGGTGGAGCTTGCCATTGCCCTGAGTCTGCAACAAGACCAGCAAGGTGAGAAGCACCTGCGGGGAGGCGGCATGGAGGGAGAGGGTCAGGTTGCCCCCAGTTCAATAAAGCTGTGCTCTGCCTCCACTGTCAGAGGCAGTAACGCTGAACACCAGTTGCTGGGTATCAGAAGTGGGGAGAGCACTGCTATTGTACTCGTGTCCTGCTTGTTGGTTTCCCTTTGTGGCATCTGGTTGGCCACTGAGAGCAGGATGCTGGACTAGGTGGGCCACTGGCCTGATTTTGTAAGCTTTCGTGTACAGTGGTACCTCGGGTTACATGTGCTTCAGGTTACAGACTCCGCAAACCCAGAAATAGTACCTCAGGTTAAGAACTTTGCTTCAGGATGAGAACAGAAATCATGCTCCGGCGGCAGCGGGAGGCCCCATTAGCTAAAGTGGTGCTTCAGGTTAAGAACAGTTTCAGGTTAAGAACGGACCTCTGGAATGAATTAAGTACTTAACCCGAGGTACCACTGTATGTGGCTTAGGATGTTCTCAGTCTGGTTTTGTAATTTTAATATTGAAATTTGTTTTATACTTAATTGTGGATTGCTGCGAGCCCTTTTTTTTTAATCCATGGGAAGAATTATAAATTTAATTAACCTAGGTAAAGTAAAGGGACCCCTGACCATTAGGTCCGGTCGTGACCGATTCTGGGGTTGCAGCACTCATCTCGCTTTATTGGCCAAGGGAGCCGGCATACAGCTTCCGGGTCATGTGGCCAGCATGACTAAGCCGCTTCTGGCGAACCAGAGCGGCGCACGGAAACGCCGTTGACCTTCCCGCCAGAGCGGTACCTATTTATCTACTTGCACTTTGACATGCTTTCGAACTGCTAGGTTGGCAGGAGCAGGGACCGAGTCACTTCCAAATTTGCTGCTTGATGAAGGGTTATTTGGAGGTGACATTTGGGGAGAGCAGCACTCTTCCTCGAGGCCAAAGCATTTTCACTTGCTGTATGAATGAAGGCACATCTCTGGGCATTTGCTTTTCTGGGGATGAGGATCTCCACCTTTTCAGAGGCATTTTTCTACCTTCCCTTGCACAGGAAGCAGCAGCAGTGCACTTGGCCTGCAGAGCCTGGGGCTGTCCGGCCAAGCCCCCAGCTCTTCCTCTCTCGACGCCGGGACCCTTTCGGACACGACGGCATCAGGTAACTGTTCACAGCATAAAACCCCAAATGATACCTCCTGTTTCAGAGCACAGCAATATCACTTGGAATTCCGTATGTGCCTTTTAGCAGCTGGGGTGGTATAGACATGCAGCAGCCTTATATCAAGTCAAACCATTTTCCCATCTAGCCTGGAATCGCCTGCTCTTACAGGCAGCGACTCTCTGGGGTCTTTGGCAGAGAAGGGTCTTTCCTGGTACCTGATAACTGGGGATTGACCTTCTGCCTGCCCAGCAGAGGCCCTTGCCACAGAGTTACAGCCCCTGCGCATGTATCTTATACGCTTGTATCAAAAATAATAAATATCTCAACAATCTGCTAATTGATCAATCAAGACCACTTTTTGAAAGCCGTTTTAAAAAATCCAATTGATTATTCTGCAGCCATAATGTTTGAAATCTGCTAAGAGCTTTAAAAATCCTTATCGCAAGCTTTTGTGTTGGAGTTGCTCAAAGACGGTGTTTTTACTTGTAACAGCCCTCCTTACTCTCTTAGCTCCAGCTTCTGACGACGAAGGCAGCACGGCAGCAACAGACGGGTCCACCTTGCGGACCTCCCCGGCTGACCACGGCGGCAGCGTGGGCTCCGAGAGCGGCGGCAGCGCGGTGGATTCGGTGGCCGGAGAGCACAGTGGTAATGCCCACAATTAACTTGGCTTGGGCCCCGCCCCTCCCTCCACCTGGCAGCATATGATGGAGTAAAGATAGGAACCCGGGAAGCTGTCTTAACACTGAGTCAGAGCATTGTTCCATCTTGGATTTAGTTTTGTCGGCACTGACTGGCAGCAGCCCTCCAGGGTTTGGGGCAGGGCACCTCTCTCAGCCCTGTCTGGAGATCCCAGTGGGGATTGAACCCGCATGCAAAGCAGATTCTCTTCCACTGAGCTAGGGCCATTCCCCGATGCAATCCCTATGTTAGATGGAGTGCTTTCCTGGCCCATTTTGAATGTGTTTACTTCATTTTAGAATTTTAATACTTTTAACTAGAGGTGTTTTGCTCTGTTGTCACCTGCTCTGGGACCTTGTGGTGAAGGGCAGGTGAGGCATAAATAAATAAGCAACAGCTCTGCTGGATTGATCCACCCAGTCCAGCATCTTGCAACCAAGACTGGGCTGTTCACTGGGGCAGCCTATCATACCCTCTTAAAGGAGTTGCACTGGCTGCCAGCCACCTGCCAGCTTTGAAGCTTAGCTATTAACCTGTAACAGCCTTTGGCCAGCCTGGTTTCCTTTTCAGATGTTTTGGACTACAACTCCCATCAGCCCCATCAGGGGACCAGGTTGGCCAGAGTCTCACCTGTAAAGCTGTTAAGCAGCTTGGGCGTAGACTCCCTCAAGGAGCCCCTTTTCTTCCTGTTATCCAGCAAAGGAAGCCCTACTTTTCTGGAAGTTCTGTCAGTGGCCACTAGGGGGAGGACCTTTTCTTTCAGTGGTACCTATACAGTGGTACCTCGCAAGACGAATGCCTCGCAAGACGAAAAACGCGCAAGACGAAAGTTTTCCGTTTTTTGAGTCGTTCCGCAAGACAAATTTCCCTATGGGCTTGCTTCGCAAGACGAAACGTCTTGCGAGTTCTTGCGAGTTTGTTTCCTTTTTCTTGAAGCCGCTAAGCCGTTAATAGCTGTGCTTCGCAAGACGAAAAAACCGCAAGCCGAAGAGACTCGCGGAACGGATTAATTTCGTCTTGCGAGGCACCACTGTACTGTGAAGCTGCCTCCTCTCTCAGCCTCCTATGAACATGAACAACATTTAGGCATCTCTTAAAAAACACATCAGTTCTTTGCTGGTGGTGGATCTTGGTGTGTGCCCCCCCCCCCAATTTTAACTCTGCCCTAGTGTTTCCAGTTGCCTTATCTTCCTGCGTGCGAAAGCTTCGGTACATATCTGGTAATATTCTTGTGCGCCAGCCTTCAGACGGGAAGCAAGAAACAATGGGCTGTGCCCAACATTAACCTCAAGCAGAGCAGATGCTTTGAAGTGAACAGACGCAACTAACTTAGGCTTTCAGTAGACTTTCTCTATGTCGTCGGGTGCAACCCCTTTTTGCTGAATTGGAACATTGTACAAAGTCAGAGCTTGAGTCCCAGGGTACCAGGCAGGGAGTCCTTCCCAGCCCTCCCTGGAGATGCTGCCAGGGACTGAACCTCGGCCCTTCTGCATGCAGAATAGCGCTCCACCGCTGAGCTGCGCCGCTCCCCCAACAAATGTGTCTGTCTCAGTGTTCGGAGTCCTGGGAGTGTTTAACGCCCTTGCCCTGCCCCTCTCTTTTCAGTGTCCGGTCGCAGCAGCGCCTACGGAGACACAACCGCCGAGGGCCACCCTGCTGGGCCAGGGAGCGTCAGCTCCAGCACAGGCGCCATCAGCACCACCACCGGGCAGCAGGAGGGCGAAGGGTCCGAAGGGGAAGGAGAAGGAGAGGCGGAAGGAGACGTCCACGCCAGCAACAGGCAAGGCCTCCCTCCTTTCTGGCTTATGGGGGAGTCTTGGGTTCCTGAGGCTGGAATGGGACACCCTGCCCTCACCCTGCTCCACATTTTGAGGCCTCTCTTCTCCCCCCCACCCCTGGCAGTGCATGCCGTTAAATAGATCCCTGCCAGATGAACCCGCCGTTAACATAGAAACTGTTGTGAGATGCAAAAGAGAGTCAGTCCAGAAGCTGCAATTGATGGGGGCCAAAGGAAGTCTTGTATGTGTAGCGGGGAACCAGATCATCAGCTGGTCAGCCTGGGAAACGGTCTCTCCCTCTCCCAAATGATGGAAACTGGCTCAGCAGCCCTTTAGAGATTGGTGACACCCACCCATTTTTCATAGTCGTTGACTTGCACCTGGCATGCAAGAAAGCCATGCTTCCCTCCCATTTTTATGCGGGAAAGATACCTGTGGTCCCATTGAGCTTACAGGATAAACATTGCAAGACTGCAATGTCCAATCAGGGAGGCTCCCAAGGATTTGTGGGAAGTGGTGGGGGCAGCTCAGGATGCTGCCCTTTTGTTTTTATGGCCCGTGTCCTTCTGCAAGAAGCCGCCTCACCACCGCCTTTCTGGGAAAAGTTGTTGATGTGGGCAGTGAACCAGTTCGTGGTTTGTTTCTCACTAGTTTGCTGCTTTTTGGGGGGGTGTGTGTGTTACATTTGGCTCTTTGCCGGCATGTGAATACTGCACTCCTACCGCATTGCTCTTATTTGGAGCAGGCTGATTTAAATTAGGGTTTCCCACGCTTGGATCTCCAGCTGTTTTTGGACTACAGTTCCCATCATCCCTGACCACTGGTCCTCCCTGATGGGAGTTGTAGTCGTAGAACAGCTGGAGCCCCACGTTTGGGAAACCCTGATTTAAATGAATGAACGTGACTGGAGTCCTTCCACTTCATTGGGTCCACCCTTGAGTTAAAACTGAGTTGGCTACAACCCTGTGGGATATTGCTTGGCCACACCTGCTGCTCTCAAATGCCTTCTCCTCTCCCCCTCTGATGTTCAGGCTGCACATGGTCCGTCTGATGCTGCTGGAGAGGCTGCTGCAGACCCTTCCCCAGCTGAGGAATGTGGGCGGGGTCCGTGCCATCCCTTACATGCAGGTAACGTACAAAGCAGTCTCCCTCTTCGCTGCTTGGATGAGAGTCATTGCTTAGGAATCTTTGCCATATTCCCTGGGTGGGGAACATCAGGCCCAGGGGTGAAATGTGGCCCTCCAAGACTCTCTGTCTGCCCTTGGGATCTCTCTAGAGGCGACACAGAGGCCCTGCCTTGAACCCTCCCGGGATGTGCTTGCCTGGCTGGAAATGTGTCTTTGGACTTCAATCATGCCTCTTGTTTGCCTGGATGGGAAGATTAGAGAGGGGGTGAGAGCATATAGAAGCCTAGCCTATTATAGTCATTGCTGTGTCTGCTCTTGCCTCTGGCCCTGCCCAGCATGTGTCCCTTAGAAGCTTTCCCAGAACTGAGTACCCCTGGCCTAGAACCTGGAGTGTCCCGTCATCTGCCAGGGGCCAGAAGGGGCTGCCCCCCTTAATAAAATACAACAATGCTTCCTTAGGGATACTGTAGTTTTCTCTGGTTACAGCTGGCTGCCGGAGTTGCTTTACCGTGTTGCTTGAAATGGAAAGTACAGGTGAATTACATTGTTAACAGCCATTTTGGAACTGTGGTTTGTTCCAACCCCATTTGTAAACGCTGGTTTGTCGCTCACTACACAGCTAGTGTTAGATGCCACACTGCACTATGGTTAGCTCCAGGAAAGGAGAGAAAGGATTTGGAGAGGATGGGGTAGGGCACAAACCACAGCTGCGAGTTGGCAGCATCGCTGTCTGTCTGAGCTTCTCAGCAGCTGTCCAGTGTGGATACCCAGTTTGTGTACGCCCAAGGAATGTTAATAGCGGAATAACCTCTGTCCCGGATGCCCGCGAGGTCCCCCTTCTTTGTGCCTTATGAGCTTCTTTGTGCCCAGGTGATCCTGATGCTTACGACAGACCTGGACGGCGACGACGAGAAGGACAAGGGTGCCCTGGATAACCTCCTTGCCCAGCTCATCGCAGAACTGTGCATGGATAAAAAGGTACAGGGAGCTGAGTTGCCCTCCTCTCCCTCTCCTGATCTCCTTTCGGCCAGGAGGAAAGGAATATTGGGTTACTTCTTCTACTTCTGGTTGAGGCAGGAAGACAGATGCTTTAGGAATTAGGCTATTGCCCCCATGAGCCTCTCTTTGCTGCCTTTCTTTGAACACAGCTGCAATTGCCTTAGGCTGCCTGTGTGTGTTTTTTTTGCTGCCCTATTATCTTACTGGTAGTGAGTTTTTGTATTTTTCTTCATAGCTGATGGGAGTGGAAGTCCAAAATATCAGGAGGTGTGAAGGCTTGTATAAAGTGGGACTGGGCTTCCCTCCCAGCAGCTGAGCAGGGAATGTAGCAGCAGCACTACTTTCATCGGCAGGCGGTCCCAAGCAGAGTATTATGGCAACGTGGTGGGGTTTTTTTTGGGGGGGGGGTTGCCAAGCAACCTCCCGCCCAGCCATCTCCTCCCTTCCCTTGAAGCTTTTAAAAACACAGACAGCACAAAGCAGGCTTGACAACCTGAGTCGCTCATGCCTGGCTTCTTTGGGTGGTGTTGGAGGCCGGCTGGTTTTGGCCCATGGGGCAGGGTGCCTAACTACTAGGAGATCTTCTGCTTTGCAGCCATAAAGCTGGGATTTATTTGAAGATTTCCCCTCCCCACTTCCTCCCCCCCCCCCGCAAAAAAACCCATTGATGTAAGACGGTCACCTCTTTCTGAGCCACAGAGTAGCCCCTCCACTAGTGAAACCATTTCAGGCCACTGACTGCATGGGCCACCACCAGCGCAGGGCAGCATCAAGTGGGCCTCCCTGCAGTGGAGGTGTGCGTATTGTGGACACAAGGCAGGATGTGAACCACCCTGATAATTTATGTGAACCACCCTGAGACCTTCGGGTATAGAAATTAAATAAATAAGAAGAATAATAGATAATGATGTGTATGGGACAGTCAGCCTTTGGACCAAATTGATGGCTGTTTGATTGGAATCTCTGGTAGTGCCCTGAGATACGCACTGTGGAGGGATGTCACATAGCAAGCTGCCTTATACTGAGTCAGAACGTTGGCTCATGCAGCTCAGTATTGTCTACACTGACCGGCAGCAGCCCTCCAGGGTTTCGGGCAGGAGGCGTTCCCAGCCGTACCTGGAGATGCTGCCGGGCATTGAACCTGGCACATTCTGCCTGCAAAGCAAATCATGGGGCAATTTGAGGCTTTCTGCATAATCTGTTTTATTTCACCCTGCAGTTCTTGAGATTTGGGCTGGATGGGGTGGGCTTGAGGTCTACTCCTGTGCATCTTCAGGGGCAACCAGTTCCTCTCACCTTCTCCCTTCCCCACCCTTCCCAGGATGTCTCCAAGAAAAACGAGCGCACTGCCCTGAACGAAGTCCACCTGGTGATCATGCGGCTGCTAAGCGTCTTCATGTCGCGAACGAAGTCGGGGTCCAAATCTTCCATTTGCGAGGTACCAAAATTCCTTCCGCAGTTCTGGTCTTGCAAAAGACTTTCTTACGTGAGGTTGGTAGAGGGAGAATGTCTGCGTGTGGCTGATAGAACGGCCGGACCACCTCTGGAGGTCAGCTCCCAAGCTCCCTTTTGCCCTTGAAACCCCAGTTGGCAAAGAAGTGGTTAAAAGTGGGGATGGGGGACAGGGATTTGCAGATGTGATTATAGGGGAGCAGAGATGTTGCAGCACCAACGTTTCAAAGTCGCTAAGAGGATTCCATCCCTGTTTTGTTGTTAAAAGGTGCAGTAATAAGGCTTTTTCTCTTTTTTTCTGAAAAAAGAGGGAGGAAAGCTGGGGGGCTTGGTGGGGGGAGAGCCGGCAAGCGTGCAGGCAGAGGGAAGAAGATTAATAACAAAAGCGTAGAGGTTAAAAACGGAGACCGAAGTGCGTCGGATTTTAATGAGCTTATGAGCTGTGGGGTTTGTTTGGATTTAACCAGAGTTTCTGTAATGGTTTTATTTACACTTGCGTTTTTGCCGGTCCTTGTTTTGCCTGTGGTTCATCTGACCCAACGAAAAGAGGTGGGCTATATATTTAGTGCAGAAGTTTGCTGTTTAAGGACACGGGTGCAAGAGATTTCCCTTCTGCATACTGGAGGCTAAAACTCTCCTCGTCGAGGCCTTTACCTTCCTCCCACAACTGGCCAGATTCCAGAGAAATGGATCGGAATTCCAACTTCTTTTTTAAAAAAGAAATTGTGTGTGTGTGTGTGTCTGAGAAGTATCTCGCTCCTCCTCCTAATCCTCAGCTCATTGCCCTCTGGCATGTGTGTCGAGGGGAGATTAGACTTAAGAACTGATTGCCTTTTTTTTTGTCCTCTCCTCCTCCCCCCCATCCCTTTTGCTAAGCACTTGTTCAAAAGACCCCCCCCCCCCGCCTCTCTCCATAAACACATCATCAATTGATGCTTTCTTTAAGAAATGATATCAATAAATCACACCACCGAAACTTGAAATCTAGCTGTCAAGTCTTCAGCAGCTATGAAAGGAAGCCCCAGGTGTCTCCTGACCTTCTTCCTTTCGAGCGATCCTAAGCCCCCATCCTAAGCCTGCTGAAATGAGTCTTCTCAAGCAGATGTATCTCTGTACTGGCAACCATCTGGTCTCTAACAATTTTCTGGATCCTCCAACATTTACTTTGTCCTAGTTTCCATTGTTTCTACCCTACAACTTACTCTATTGTTGCTGTTTTTAACAAAGATACTACTTTCTGCCCAACTCCTCTTCACTTCCCCCTGCTCTGAGCTATGGCCCTTGTGGGGAAAGGGTGGTCAGCCAAGACCAGGGGACGGGGTAGCCAATGTGGTGCCCTTCCTAGACTTTGCTGGGTTCCCGTCATCCCTGACCATTGGCCGTGCTTGCTGCTGGGGCTTCTGGGAGTTGTAGTCCAGCAAGTTCCAGAGGGGAACCCCATTAGGGTTGCGATGCATTCCTCGGGATCACCCTCACTTGGGAGGAAACAGTGATCTGCCAGGAACGATACCCCTGTTGGGAAGCTATCTGTGATCCGATCCCTCTTTTGGAAAGGGCTGCAGCTCAGTGGTGGAGCATCTGCCTTGCACGCAGAAGGTCCCACGTTCAAGCCTCGGCATCCCAAGGTAGGGCTAGCAGAGAAGCCTGGAGAGCCACTGCCAGTCAGTGAAGGCATGCCTTCAGTATAAAGGCAGCTTCCTAAGTTCCTAAGATAGTTAGGGAGCTGCTTTGTATGGAGTCAGGCCCTTGATCCATGCAGCCCAGCATGGTCTACACAAGGGGTCAGCAACCTTTTTCTGCCGTGGGCCGGTCCACCGTCCCTCAGACCATGTGGTGGGCCGGACTATATTTTGGGGGTGGGGGGTGGAAATGAATGAATTCCTATGCCCCACAAATAACCCAGAGATGCATTTTAAATAAAAGCACACATTCTACTCATAAAAAAACATGCTGATTCCCGGACCGTCCGCGCTCCAAATTGAGAAGGTGATTGGGCCGCATCTGGCCCCTGGGCCTTAGGTTACCTACCCCTGGTCTACACCGACTGGCAGAGGCTCTCCAGAATTTCAAGCAGAGAGGACATTCCTGGCCCTGCCTGGAGATGTTGGCAATTAAAGCTGGGATCTCAGTGGGCTGTACCACTGAGCTGCGGCCAGCGGTCAGTAATCAGACTACTAAAGTGGGCTCACTCAACCCCAAATTTGTCACTCGGGTCTGCAAACACCTACGAGGAAATAAGCTGTGAAGATTCAACTCTCTCTCTCTCTCTTCTCAGTCCTCTTCCCTGATCTCCAGTGCCACCGCAGCCGCCCTGCTGAGCTCTGGTGCGGTGGACTACTGCCTGCATGTCTTGAAATCCCTCCTGGAGTACTGGAAGAACCAACAGAATGACGAGGAGCCTGTGGCCACCAGCCAGCTGCTGAAACCTCACACCACCTCCTCCCCACCAGACATGAGCCCCTTTTTCCTGCGCCAGTATGTCAAGGTGAGTTGCGGATCGAACTGGTGGGTCCAGCACCAGCAGCCACTGCAGATTGGACACATCTGTCCAAGCCTGTCCCATTTCCACAGGGGAGCAGAATAAAGTCTTAACCGTGTTCCCAGGCATATTTCCCCCCAAGGATAATTCTGGGGAATTCCACCCCCCACCTAAAAAAACACCAGGCAGAAAAATGGAAATCAAATACAGTGGTACCTCGGGTTACATACGCTTCAGGTTCCAGAATCTGCTAACCCAGAAATATTACCTTGGGTTAAGAACTTTGCTTCAGGATAAGAACAGAAATTGTGCTCCGGCGGCACGGCAGCAGCAGGAGGCCCCATTAGCTAAAGTGGTGCTTCAGGTTAAGAACAGTTTCAGGTTAAGACCAGATCTCCAGAACGAATTAAGTTCTTAACCCTAGGTACCACTGTAACTTACACCTTCAAACCGACACCCTTTTATTTTATTTTTTAATAACTGTTGCAACACTGTCAGTTGTACAGAAGTGGAAAGAAGTACAATGACTGAATAGGTATTTACAGTGTAAAATATACAAAAGCTGTTCGCTCGATGCTGCGGGCCCAAACCTGTTGAGCTCCCTCCCAACTGAGATTTCACACACAGATGTGTTGAAAACCTGACTAAGACCTTCTTATTGGTGTTCAGAGTCCTAAGGAAGTGTGGGGAGCGTATCACCCGCAGTCCCCGGCCTTGTCCCAACACCCCCCTTCTCTCTCTCTCTCTCTCTCTCTCTCTCTCTCTCTCTCACGCACGCACACAAACACACACACACAGAATGGGTGTGGCATGGTCTTAAGGTGAGCTCTGAAGGAAGGGGGAGGCTTATTTCCAATAACTGACTGGCGAGGGCCCCTCCTGGCTCCCGGCAGCCCTTGTGAACGACGTGGATTTGCCGGCTTAGTTCCTCGGCCAATGCAGCCGCCGTGGTGCCTCCTTTTATACTCAGCGCCTGGTGGTGGAGCTTTAGTTTTTATTTCCTGCCCTGGCAAAGTATAATAGAATAAGCCGCATTAAACGTTAGGGTGCTCTTTGCTGGAAGAATAGAAGCTGTTGGAATTCTGAAGGCCTGTGGTGATGGTTGGTGCAGTTTTAAGCTCTCGCCTTTTCTTTCCTTTCTCTCAAAGGGGACCTGCTGTTTTCACATTACTCTTGTCAGTCAAGAGGTGTTCTTTTCTTTTTTTAAAAAAAAATTAGCCAGAGAAAGAGGCTGTGCTAAGGATTGGGGAGGATATAACGTGCAACAGCTCTCTTGATTACCCAGCGATGCCACGTTGAACACAGTTTAGAACTCTGATCCGCGGAGGTGGGCAGCAGATGTAAAACGAAGGGGTGGCTTCCTCCAGCTAACAGCTTTAGTTCTGCCTCGAGAGATCTTTCTCCATTACCCATATTCGGACGAAAATATTATAAGGAAGGGAGAGTTGTGTACTCTCCCCACCAGCTCCCAGCTTGGGTACTTGATGTCTTGCAAATAGATTTGCTTTTGCTTCTTCTCAAGAGTTCCAAATAGCTGGTGAAGGATGTAAAGCAATTGTTTATTTGAAAGCAAGACAGTGATGGGAGGTAAATTATCTATGCTCTGCCTCCACTAATAATAATAATAATAATAATAATAATAATAATAATAATAATAATAATAATAATAATTTATTTGTACCCCGCCCATCTGGCTGGGTTTCCCCAGCCACTCTGGGCGGCTTCCAACAAGGATTAAAAATACATTAAAATGTCACATATTAAAAACTTCCCTGAACAGGGCTGCCTTCAGATGTCTTCTAAATGTCAGGTAGTTGTTTATTTCCTTGACATCTGGTGGGAGGGCGTTCCATAGGGTGGGCGCCACTACCAAGAAGGCCCTCTGCCTGGTTCCCTGTAACCTCACTTCTCTTAGGGAGGGAACTGCCAAAAGGCCCTCAGCGCTGGACCTCAGCGTCTGGGCAGAACGATGGGGGTGGAGACGCTCCTTCAGGTATACTGGGCTGAGGCCATTTAGGGCTTTAAAGGTCAACACCAACACTTTGAGTTGTGCTCGGAAACGTAATGGGAGCCAATTTAGGTCTTTCAAGACCGGTGTTATGTGGTCTCAGCGGCTGCCCCCAGTCACCAGTCTCATCAGAGACAGTAATGTTTCTGAGTAACAGTTGCTGGAAACTACTGCAGGGGAGAGGCCAGAGGGGGGCGGGCCGGGCAGCCAGGCAACACAGTTGGAGCCTCCCTCCTCCCTAGCCGGCAGGGAGGGAGGGAGAGGAGCTGCTTCCTTTGAAACCCGGGAAATTTTAGGGACATCATCAATAAGGGACAGCAGCGGGACACTGCGCTGGGATAAGGGAGTTTCCCACCAAATAAGGGATGCTTGACAGCTATGCTAAGCAGCATGTGGCAGCTTCATAAATTAACTTCTGTTCCAAACGTTTCTCCCTTTCAGGGCCACGCCGCTGACGTCTTCGAAGCTTACACCCAACTCTTGACGGAGATGGTGCTGCGGTTGCCGTACCAAATCAAGAAGATCGCCGACACAAACTCCCGCATCCCGCCACCGGTCTTTGACCATTCCTGGTTCTACTTCCTCTCGGAGGTAGGTTGGCAGGAGATTGCAGGCCTAAGGTTGAATCCTTGGCGGAGGAAGCAGCCTTGAATCTTCACCTTCTGAGAAACACCTCCCAGCTACCCTTAGGATGCTGTCTCTTACCCTGGCGTGTCCTCCTCATGTTGAGAGAGGTCATGTTTTGTAGCCTTATTGGAGTTCACCGATTGGGTCTGCGTTGCTCCCGGACAGGAGGAAGGAAGTCAAATGACACCGAGGGGTGGTTCAGAGAAAGAGTTCTTTATTTCTGCTCTCCGGAACTGCAGAAAGGCACCTGCATGGTGTGTCCACAGCAAGTCCAAAGAAATGAGAAATTTCATGCAGTACATATATCCTGCAGGCTCCCTCTCCCTCCTTCCCCAGGAATCCAACCACGTTAGCCTATACATGCAGGTTGACATCACATATGTTCCTGCTCTGGTATTCTTAACCATAAAAGGGTATTCCTTCCTGTACTTCTGACCATAAAAGGGTATTCCTTCCTGTACTTCTGACCATAAAAGGATATTCCTGTTCCTACTTTTATCTTGGAGCAAGAGGTCGCCAACTGCAAGAACACACTCTGGCGCTGTTCCCGGACTAGGTCTGTGCGTCAGGACGTAAGCTAAGACCTAGACATGTCATCCCTACTCCACTGAAACAGCCAAGGTCATCCTTGCCGTCACGAACTGATAAAGGAGAGGGCTCTGAGCACTTGTTTATACAGCCGGGTTTTTGTTTATACATTGACTCAGAGCTCAAGTTAATGGATTTTAGCTAAGGAAAAATAGGGATTTTGGTGCCCGTTTCAAACTGCCTGCACAGTCAGTTTTGGGTTTGGGAAACCCATTCCTTCAGTTTGAGCCGGTGATCTGGAATGCAGACAGGTGCAAAAAGGGTTTCAGAAACCAAGTACATTTCCGCTAGAAGATGCTGAGCTACAACTCAGATCAGCCCTCTCTGATCATGATGGCTCTGAGTGGAGCTGATGGGAGTTGGAGTCCGGCAAGTGTTGTGCCACCAGGTTGGAGAAAGCCTGGTCTGTGTTTATATGCTAAAAGCAGGGCTTGACTTCACTAAACATGATCCTCCTGTGAGGAAGTAAGTGCAGGTGCAGGTGTGGTGGGGTAGATTGGTGAGAGCAGGTTGTGTAAGAGAGCCTGTGTTGTGATGGTTAAGAATGTCTGACTAGAACCTGAGAGACCAGGATTCAAATCTCCAGTCAGGCATCAAGCTCCTTTTGGGCCATTCTAACCTACCTCAGCTGATAATGATGAATGGAGAGAAGGGAACCATGGACACCACCTGATTTCATATATATTAATTTCATGAAATGTATACATTGCTTGATTGTAAAAACTTCAAAAGTAGTTTTAAAAAAGTTTCTTGGAGTAAAGATGGTATCTTCTTCTTCTTCTTTAAATTTATATACCATCCTTCATCAAAAGATCTCCGGACAGTTCACAGGATAAAAACACAAGACAAAAACACAAATAAATAGTTTGTTGTTATTTATCAGATAAAATAATAATAATACAGTGGTACCTCGGGACGCGAACGGGATCTGTTCCGGAGCCCCATTCGCATCCCAAACGGAACGCAAGATGCGCCGGCGCGTCTGCGCGGGTCGCGTTTCGCCGCTTCCGTGCATCCGTGTGACATCATTTTGAGCGTCTGCGCATGTGCGAGTGGCGAAACCCGGAAGTAACGCGCTCCGTTACTTCCTGGTTGCCGCGGAGCGCAACTTGAACGCGCCCAACCCGAAGTGCATTCAACTCGAGGGATGACTGTAATAGTAATAATAATCTAGCCAAATGAGAGTGAAGATGCCTTAGGTGATGCCTGTTTGCTTCCATTGGAAAGCAAGTTTCTAGGCCTCTGTGTTGCCCAGTAAGATGCTTGGATGGGAGGTCGATGAATTCTACAGGTGCTGGACTTCTCTGCTGTGTTATCAGCAGGCAGCACGGTGCTGTTACTGTTATTACAGAAGGGCCCTGAGAACCTCACTCTTCTCTTTGTGCCTGTGCAATTGCAGCACTTTCAACTATATAGGTTTTCTTACGGAAACACTGTACCCTTTTCTCTCTCTCCCCCCCCCCCCCAGTACCTGATGATCCAGCAGACGCCCTTTGTGAGGCGCCAGGTCCGCAAGCTCCTGCTCTTCATCTGTGGCTCCAAGGAGAAGTACCGCCAGCTGCGCGACCTACACACACTAGATTCCCACGTCCGGGGGATCAAGAAGCTGCTAGAGGAGCAAGGGATCTTCCTGAGGGCCAGCGTGGTCACGGCCAGCTCGGGATCTGCTCTGCAGTACGACACGCTGATCAATTTGGTAAGGAAGCCTGTGTGTGTCCTTTTGAGCATGGATCAATGCAAAGGCCCAGTAGAGCAGAGGTGCAAAGCCAGAGCAGTGAGTCATGCAGAGACACAGCAGAAGACCCCCCCCCCCCGGTTATGGTGTTCAGCTGTCATAAATGAGCTTCCTTCCGTTCCGTTTTAGATGGAGCACTTGAAAGCCTGTGCGGAAATCGCCACCCAGCGGACAGTGAACTGGCAGAAGTTCTGCATCAAGGATGACTGTGAGTTGCTTTCCTGTGAGAGTGTGGGGAGGCACAAGGCGATTTGGGTGGAATTGTGTGGGGATGGGGGTGGTAGTGCTGGAAAAGACCTACCAGTCTAATCAACTGGATTCCTCCCCTTTTGAATAGTGAGTTTTGATTGAAGAGGAAGGAAGGCTGAGATATTTTTAAAAATTCTTTCATAAAATTTATACAGTGCTTGATTGTAAGAAAACAAAAACCAACACCCAAAGCAGTTTACAAAACAGATAAAACAATAAGATTATCAGTAAGAATTAAGAATAAATTAAGACTATTTAAAATAACAACAGAATAGGATAAAATCACGTCACTAAATATCTAGGTAGGCTTTGTTTTTAGTTTTAGACGTATCAGGGAGAATCGCAGAGGGTTTTAGTCTTGCAGGAGGCGATGATCTCTGCTGCCTGCTTGCCACCCAACAGACAAATCTACTGTCTGAAGAATATGCCACCCCCTTATCCCAAGTTTTTGTTCTCTTTGCCAATGAGGTCTAGAAACTTGTTCTGCCACGAAAGTGAATGAGTTGGTGCTCAAAGGTCCCGTGATCCCATTCGGCTAGATTTTGCTGCCTGTTTTCTTTTTAAAAGGGAGCTCTGATAGGGAAAGCCGAGAGGACTTGTTTGTTGAGACAGTCCCTTTTTCTTCCTCCTCTAGCCGTCCTCTACTTCCTCCTGCAAGTCAGCTTCCTGGTCGACGAGGGCGTGTCCCCTGTCCTGCTGCAGCTCCTTTCCTGCGCCCTGTGCGGCAGCAAAGTCCTCTCGGCGGCATCTTCCTCCGGGTCATCCGGAGCGTCAACCTCGACGCCTGCAGGCTCCGGGACCTCTGGGCAGCCAGCCGGGCAGAGCAAATCCTCCACTAAGAAGAGCAAGAAGGAAGAGAAAGAGAAAGACCGAGAGGGTGAGAGGAGTTGTGTGATGGAGGCTGTCAGATGCTGTGCGGTGGTTGCTCGTGAGTAACCAGGCAGGACTCCGACCTGTTTTTACAGGTTATATTGTGCAAACTATTTACAGTGCAGATACACAAGTTTCATGTCCGTCTTAGTCGCTTGCAGAATCCGGGAGTGGCCTCTTCCGGCTTTCCCCCCAACGTAAGAACTTGGTTGTTGTTGTTGTTTAGTCGTGTCTGACTCTTCGTGACCCCATGGACCAGAGCACACCAGGCACTTCTGTCTTCCACTGCCTCCCGCAGTTTGGTCAAACTCATGCTGGTAGCTTCGAGAACACTGTCCAACCATCTCGTCCTCTGTCGTCCCCTTCTCCTTGTGCCCTCCATCTTTCCCAACATCAGGGTCTTTTCCAGGGAGTCTTCTCTTCTCATGAGGTGGCCAAAGTATTGGAGCCTCAGCTTCAGGACCTGTCCTTCCAGTGAGCACTCAGGGCTGATTTCCGTCAGAATGGAGAGGTTGGATCTTCTTGCGGTCCATGGGACTCTCAATAGTCTCCTCCAGCACCATAATTCAAAAGCATCAATTCTTTGGCGATCAGCCTTCTTTATGGTCCAGCTCTCACTTCCATACATCACTACTGGGAAAACCATAGCTTTAACTATATGGACCTCCTAAGAACTTAGACACCCCACATCTCCGCCTCCCCTCTTTGCTTTTCACCCCTCTGTGCAAGCTGGGCGACGGAAGTGGCATGTATTCCTCCTGGCCAGCCTGGCTAGGTGAGGCGCTGGGGCTCTTAGCAGCATCTTCGAGCCCTTTCCCACCTTGCCTGGCCCTTCCCTCTCTTCTCCATTGGAGGTGTGGCTTTTCCCCTCGCTGGAAGAGAAACTGCTCCTCAGGGGAAAAAAATCAGCAGGTTTTTTTTTTACAACAATTATATCAGTTCACAACAATTATTCACAAAACTGTACAACAAAAACTATACGAAAACCTTAAAACCAGAAACCAGCTATCTGTTATGGAAAGATAGATTCTTAGTTGCCTACCTGCCTGCCTGCGTTTTTCCATTTGTATCCCATTTTTCCTCCAAGGAGCTCAGGTGTGGTGTATGTACATGGTTCTGTTCCTGTGCATTTTATTTATTTATTATTTTTATTTATTGAATTTAGATACCACCCTATACCCGGTGGTCTCAGGGCAGTGCACAGAACAAAATCAGAATATAAAACTACATAACATAATCAAAATAAAAACAACAACCCAATAACCCACCCACCCCCAACCACATTTTAAAAGGGCATAGGAAGTCATAGGATTTTATCTTCACAACAACACTGTTAGGCATGGCTTAGGCTGAAAGACTGTGAGTCTCCCAAGGTCGCTAACTACTGCACTATGCTGGCTCTTTAAATTATCACCAGGGGGTTAAATGTTGGTACAGAAGATGGTGACAATGACACCAAAGGCTCAATTTCTCGTTGTTGTCTAATGATCCTTGCCAGCTCTGGGAACAACCAGTAACATTCCTACAGATATGGGGGGTGAGGGGGAGGGTGGACTAATGCTTCTAGAACTGCCAGTCAAGAAACTGGTAGAATTCACAGGGTCAGGGCAAAAATCTGATCTGCCCAGTCCTCTGTCTCCGCTAACAGTGGCTTTTGCGCACAAGGCAGGGTGTTGCTAGCTAGTCTCTGTCTCCGGTATTGTGTAATTGGAGGAGTCCTGCCTTCTGAACAGGGAGCTTCCATTCAGTATAGATCCATGTTTGTTAGCCGGTAGCCTCGTCTGTTCATTCAACTAGAATATGCGGGCAGCAGAGGAACTGGACTGGTCACCTGCTACCAAGAGCTGTACACACAATCATAGGAACATAGGAAGCTGTCTTCTACTGACCTGAACTGTTGGCCCATCTAGTCTTAGTATTGTCTACTCTACACTGACTGGCATCAGCCCTCCAGGATTTCAAACAGGGTTTTCTCCCAGCCCTGCCTGCAGATGACTTTGGGGGTTGAACCTCGGATCTGCTGCATGCAAAGCAGGTGCTCTGCCTCTGAGCTGTGGCCACAGGAATGCATGAAGCTGCCTTATACCAAGTAAGACCACTGGTCCATTTAGCTCTATATTGTCTTCACAGACTGGCAGCAGCACCTCAAGGTTCCAGATGGGACATTCCTATCCCTACCTGGATGCAAAGCAGCAGGTGCTCTACATTCTCTCCCCCGCCCCGAACTGTAGCCTAACGATACACCTGCCTAAGCAATCTCTACCTTCTTTTTTTTAATTCCTCTGCCCCATCTTCCAGGAGAGGGTTCATCGGGCAGCCAGGAAGACCAGCTGTGCACAGCCCTGGTGAACCAGCTGAATAAGTTTGCTGACAAGGAGACCCTGATTCAGTTCCTGCGTTGCTTCCTGCTGGAATCCAACTCGTCCTCCGTCCGCTGGCAGGCCCACTGCCTGACGCTCCACATCTACAGGTGAGTCGTGAAACTGGCAGCTTACATAAAAAACAACAACGCAGTAATAAAAGCAAACTGGTTGAAAACCGCCGTATCCTGCTTGTGGGTTTCCCTTTGTGGCATCTCGCTGGCCACTTTGAGAACAGCATGCAGTTGAAATGCACTTTGCCCTGACGGCAGCCCCGTGATCAGCATCGTTTCTGAACCTTACGTTTCCTTTTTTTTATAAATATTAAAGTTTTCACAGTATTATATAATGAAAAAGAAAAAATACAAAATAATAAACAGTTAAAAATAATTCCATCTTTTCGTCACTTATCTTTCATTTACTTGTTTCCCGGACCTCCTCATACCTCCCTTTTTTGTATTCTAGTTCAATTTATTAGTTCAGCAATTCCTTTCCCTCATTATTATCCTGATCTTTAATCTTAATATATTGTAACATTAAATTTTTACCTATTAAAAATCCAATTTTTCCATATTCTTTTGTACCATTACAGCTAGAAACCACTTAACTTCAATCAAACATCATTCTAACATTCATTAATTTTGCAATATTTCTGTAAATAGTCTTTAAATTTCTTCCAATCTTCTTCCACCGACTCTTCTCCCTGGTCTCGGATTCTGCCAGTCATTTCCGCCAATTCCATGTAGTCCATCACTGAACCTTACCTTTCCAAAGGCCTCCCTGAGCAGGAAGGAATGATAACAAGGAGGGAGCCTGTCTGACCTCTGTTGGGAGGGATTCCCAGAATATGGGAGCAGCCCCAGAAAAAATTCTCTCTAGTGTCTCCACCAGCCATGGCTCTGATGCTGGCGAGACTGAGAAAAGGTGCTCACCCAAGGATCTTGGCACCTGGGGGGGGGTGTTCTAGATTTCAAGACAGGTGGCAGCCTTTACCTATTTGTTTGATTATTATTATTTTTAAATAGTAGACCAGGTAGAGAACAAGCAGTTTGAAATGGCTGAAGGGCTTCTAAGAAAGACACAAGAGGGAGGGATGGGTCTGCATAAACAGCCCAGAGAAGAAATGTGTCCAGAGGGTGGGGGATAAGATCTTCAGCCGTGTGCGCAGTGGGGAGCGGCCCCTTGGTTAACCCCCTCCTCCTTGCCCCCCTTTCCCTTCAGAAACTCAAACAAGTCCCAGCAGGAGCTGCTGCTAGATCTCATGTGGTCCATATGGCCGGAGCTGCCGGCTTACGGACGGAAGGCTGCCCAGTTTGTGGACCTCCTGGGCTACTTCTCCCTGAAGACGCAGCAGACAGAGAAGAAGGTAGGGGTGTCTCATTGGGATGGCCAAAAGGGCTTTCTCTCACCATCCTCCTCCTTTATTCCTCAAGGATGTGAAAGAACAGCCGCTGCATCTGTTGTGTGTGTGGGGGGGGGGGTTGCTTCTCAGTGTGCAAAGGAAGGACTGGAGCTAGCGTGGTGTCGTGGTTAAGAGCGGTGGACTCGTAATCTGGTGAACCGGGTTTGCGTCTCCGCTCCTCCGCATGCAGCTGCTGGGTGACCTTGGGCTAGTCATATTTCTCTGAAGTCTCTCAGCCCCACTCACCTCACAGAGTGTTTGTTGGGGGGGGGGAGGAAGGAAGGAAAAGGAGAATGTTAGCCGCTTTGAGACTCCTTAGAGTAGTGATAAAGTGGGATATCAAATCCAAACTCTTCTTCTCTTCTTCTGAAGAAAGGAAAGCCCAGTTCTAGCCTCCATCTTGACCAGGCAGGCTTTAGAACAGAAACCTGTCTCTCCGTAGGGCAGGGGGCTCCTCGGGCCTGGGGGCTAAATACAGCCTTCCAGGACCCTCGTATTTGGCCCTCGCGACTCTGCCTAGACCACATTCTGGATGACGCCTGCTCTCCCTGGGTGCTATTGCCTGGCTGGAATGTGTCTTTGGACTGTAATGATGGTGCTCCTTGCTTACAAGGATGGGGGGAGAGGGGTGTGTAAATCTTTTGACTTTTGTGTGGTTGGAATGCAGGCCCCTATATGTTTAAAGGCATATGTGGTACGTACAAAGGATCGTCATCACTCTCGGGAGAATAAATATTAAAATGGCAAAGAGTGAGAGTGGATAATTGGGAGCTCTCTATAACCAACTCTGGTTTTGGTCTTCGTATTCACTCCTGAATCCCCTTTGTGAGCTGTTTGTTAAACCTTTCTTTCAGTTAAAGGAATATTCCCAAAAAGCTGTTGAGATCCTACGGATGCAAAACCACATCCTGACCAACCACCCCAACTCAAATATTTATAAGTGAGTGTCTCTGGTGTAAAATAAATACATATATTTCTTAATGTGTACAGGGCTGTGGTGCAACCCATCTCAGGAGTGGAGGGTAGCTGGAACTGGGGGGGGGGGGGGGAGGTGCCATTTCTTGGTCACTGAGCCATTTTCATTTCCTGCAGAAGAACAGTCTTGTTCTCCACCCACCTGCTTGTTTTCCTGTCGCATCACACTGCTTAAGGCCCACCTCGCACAAGAGTCCTTTGTGCAGCTCGGGGTTTTCAAAAAGGGCTATCAAGGGATAAGACTTACCAGTGACTGTCAGCCAGCTCAGTGGATCTGCCAGAATCAAGAGCAGTGTACCTTTGTATACCAGATGCTTGGAACATGGGGGAAGTGGGGGTGGGACTGTTGCTTTCACGTACTACTCGAGGGCTTCCTGAAGGCATCTGATTGGCCACTGCACCAAACAGGGCTGTTTGGCTTGACAGGTCATTTCCCAGTCCAGTAGGGCTCCTCTTTTGCCTGGGCAAATTTCTTAGATGTCCTTATCCCTCCCCTTCCAGCACGCTGTCTGGTCTGGTGGAATTTGACGGCTACTATTTGGAGAGCGACCCCTGCCTTGTTTGCAACAACCCAGAAGTTCCATTCTGTGTAAGTAGCTGCTCCTCACCATCAGTCCTGCCTTGAGGGTATTGGTGCGTCGATTCTGCCCAGCTTTGCTCAGTCTCCTATGCACTTCCCTTTATGTTCTTTATTTATCACATACAGAAAGATAAATGGAAGTAACTGCTTTTCAAAACTTGAGTGCAGCATAACAGAGTCAAAACTGACGGATAGCACAAAGCACATAATAAACAAATGGAAATAAAAGGGATGAGCATGTTCCTTCTTATATTTTTTTATCTGCACCAGGGTTCATGTTTAATTTACAAAGCCTGAACAACTTAGGTCCAGGCTACCTCAGGGTTCACCTGATCCTGATCTACAGGAGTGTCCCAGGCTGTTTCCTAAGTTGGTGAGGCTCATTTGACAGCAACAAGAAACCAATCCCTTGACTGAGTCCTGTCCAACGCTCTGCCAATAGAGATTCAGGAGGCGCCTTCTGTCTCAACTCTTAAACGCCTGCTGAAAACTCTTCTATTCCATTTGTCCTATGCAGGGAATCCACAAGGGTTTAGTTGATGTCTGTTTTTCAACCTGTATAGCTTCTGAAAAGAAGTACAATCAAACCTCATTTTGCGGACGGGATCTGTTCCGGAGGCCTATCCGCAAGCCGAAAATGACGCACGTCAAAACGCCGCATCTGCACATGTGTGAAGCGCGATTTAACGCTTCTGCACATGCGTGAGCGGCGAACCCAGATGAAACCCGTTCCGGTACTACTGGGTTTGCAACGGACGTTTGCCCAAGTGGATACAAGCGGAGGTGGACGCAGAACGAGATTTGACTGTATTCTGTACCGTTTCCAACACTTCATTATAGTTCAAATCAGAGTCCCAGATTTCAATGCCATAGTAGAGCTTTTGACTAATCACATTGCTGCCAAAAACCTTTAGGGAAGGTTCAATCAGCTGTCCTCCCTTACTGTAACAGAACTTCATCAATGCCCCTGTGGTTTTCTGTGCTTTGACTTTTCGCTGCCTCCAAGACAAGGTTTCACTAAAGCGTTCGCCCAGGTATTTAACTGAGGGAGTTTGTTCCATAGCTTCCTGATGTCGCTTTTATTCTTTTATTTCTGTTGTGTTTTGTCTTTGTGTTTTTATTGCTGTAAACCGCTTTGATGTGTTTTTATGTGACGGAGCAGTATACAGATACTTTTGGAGATGAATAAGTGAAATAAATAAGATAATCCATTCCTGTTAATGTGTAACTGGCTGGAGTGTAGGGTGCTTTCTCCAATTTGTTTATAGGTAAGTGATGCTTCTCTGCTTCTCTCCTCCTCCTATTCTGCAGTACATCAAGCTTTCTTCCATCAAAGTGGACACTCGTTATACCACCACCCAGCAGGTGGTGAAGCTCATTGGCAGCCACACCATCAGCAAAGTGACCGTGAAGATCGGGGACCTGAAACGCACCAAGATGGTCCGGACTATCAACCTCTATTACAACAACCGGACAGTGCAGGCCATCGTGGAGCTCAAAAACAAGTAATTTCATTTTTTTTATTTAAAGGACTTGGGCCCTTCTGGATTCCCCCCCCCCCTTCCCAGTTCCCAGAATGGCTTGCAGAATGATTTTAAAAGAAAAGATAAAAGACGCCCCTCTGCCCTCAGGCATGCAGTCTAAGAAACATGACACAAAAGGGGGAGGGAGGAGCAAGGAGGAAACAAGTGAGCCCCCAAAGGCGCTGACCGTTAATCAACAGGTTACAGTGGTACCTTGGGTTAAGAACTTAATTAGTTCTGGAGGTCCGTTCTTATCCTGAAACTGCTCTTAACCTGAGACACCACTTTAGCTAATGGGGCCTCCCACTGCTGCCGTGTCACCACCGCATGATTTCTGTTCTCATCCTGAAGCAAAGTTCTTAACCCGAGGTAATATTTCTGGGTTAGCAGAGTCTGTAACCTGAAGCGTATGTAACCTGAAGCATCTGTAACCCGAGGTACCACTGTATTTTGTTGACCAGCTGGGTTAGAAAACTGAGTTGTGATTGCCCATATTCGGGCAGCAATTAAGTTTCATGTATTTCATATGTCACAAAGAGAAGAGGATGCAGATTCTTTTTGACTTTCCATGTGGATTAGCGGGCATCTAAGGAATACTCCTTGTTCCTTGCCCCCACTCCCCATCCCTTGCGAAAAAAGCACCCTTGCCAATAAGAAAAAGGACTATGTTCAAATTCCAGGGTGGTGGTGTATATATATTTATGTATAAATAGAACTAAGTGTTACATTTTGTTCCGTCCCATAAGGCATGAACATCTCTTTAATCCTAAACAGCCTTGCTGTGGATGGGGATAATGGCTTAGTCTCTGGCTCTGACTCCCTATCATGTTGACACAGGCAGAGAAGAAGCGAATCCAAAGAGCCCAGTCCCTCTTTTAAAGGAGATTTTCAACGGAGGCCGCCGCGCTTAGCTTGGCGTGGGATGGAGGATGCTCTCAAAGTGGGTGGTAGCACTCCCGGGGGGGCAGGTAGTGACATCACCTGGGGTGGGGTGGGGGGGCGTTGAATGTGCAGAGGACCACCGGGCTTTGAAAAGCTGGTATCCGTGGATCAAGTTAATCCATTTTGTTGAATTAACAAAGCTAAATAGTTTTGATTGGATTTTGAATAAATGTACAACTACAGTGGTACCTCGGGTTACATACGCTTCAGGTTATAGATGCTTCAGGTTACAGACTCCGCTAACCCAGAAACAGTACCTCGAGTTAAGAACTTTGCTTCAGGATGAGAACAGAAATCGTGCTCTGGCGGGGTAGCGGCAGGCCCCATTAGCTAAAGTGGTGCTTCACGTTAAGAACAGTTTCAGGTTAAGAACGAACCTCCGGAACAAATTAAGTCCAGTGGTACCTCAGGTTAAGTACTTAATTCTAAAGCACCACTTTAGCCAATGGGGCCTCCTGCTGTTGCCGCGCCGGCAGAGCACGATTTCTGTTCTCATCCTGAAGCAAAGTTCTTAACCCGAGGTACTATTTCTGGGTTAGCAGAGTCTGTAACCTGAAGCATATGTAACCCGAGGTACCACTGTAATTGTGCTCTTACCTTCCTCTTTGTGTCACGTGAACTGCTCTTATGACTAACACTTTTTTATAGGGAAGTGCAGGGGGAACTGGGGGCGAGTTTATGGAAACCGGGAGGGCAGTGAACAAATGAAAAGTTTGGGAATCACTGCTTTAAATGATTTTCCTCTTCCTTCTCCCCCCCTCTTGCCCCCCCTTGTTCGTTCACTTGCTTTATTCCCCCCCTCCTCCCACTTTTATAGGCCAGCCCGCTGGCATAAGGCTAAGAAGGTGCAGCTCACCCCGGGCCAGACGGAGGTGAAGATCGACCTACCACTGCCCATCGTGGCTTCCAACCTGATGATTGAGTTTGCAGATTTCTATGAGAACTACCAGGCATCTACAGAGACCCTCCAGTGCCCCCGGTGCAGTGCTTCTGTCCCCGCCAACCCCGGGGTGTGTGGGAACTGCGGGGAGAACGTCTACCAGTGCCACAAGTGCAGGTGTGTAAAATTCCTCAGGGATGCGGATGCGGTGCAGGGCTCAGAAGCAGTCTTCTTCTGTATGCAAAACCCACTTTCTTTCTTTTTTTAAAAATCATATTTATTAAAATTTCAGAGAGAAAAAAGAATTACACAAAAATAAAAAATAAAAATACAAGGAAAATACAAAATACAGAAAAAAAGGAATAAAAGACACTTAAAAAGAAGAAAAGGAAAATGAATCAATCTTTCTAAAGCTTACATTCATATCCTTGTTTCCCTGACCTCCTCATACCTCCCTTTTTTGTATTCCAGTTCAGTTATTTAAGTCAGCAATTTCTTTCCCTCTTTGTTTTCTCATGATCCTTTAACTTAATATACTACAACTTTAAATTTTCATCTGTTATCAATCCTTTTTTACATACACCTTTATAGCATTACTGCTTAAACCACCTAGCTTCATTCCAACATCATTCTAACATTCATTAATTTTGCAATATTTCTGTAAATAGTCTTTAAATTTCTTCCAATCTTCTTCCACCGACTCTTCTCCCTGGTCTCAGATTCTGCCAGTGCAAAACCCACTTTCCCTTAGATACTGAGCTACAGTTTTCTCTCCCCACCCGAAAACTGCACCAGCGTCCCTCCTGCCTGAATATCCTCCCTTGCGGGCCCCTCCTCACCTGGTGAGGAGGTGAGCCTGTCGTGGACCAGCGGTTGAGTTCCTGCCACGTCAAAAGCCCTGCCAACTCGCCTTTTCCACCCTTCCTTCCCAGGTCCATCAATTATGACGAGAAGGACCCCTTCCTCTGCAACGCCTGCGGGTTCTGCAAGTACGCTCGCTTTGACTTCATGCTGTATGCAAAGCCCTGCTGCGCGGTGGATCCAATCGAGAATGAGGAGGACAGGAAAAAGGTCAGGCGCACAAACACTCACACGCATGCATGCCCTCTGAGCTACCCTGGTCAGAAATTATAACATAAATCCCATGTCTTGATTTGAAGGCCGTAACCAACATCAACAGCCTCCTGGACAAGGCGGACCGAGTGTACCACCAGCTCATGGGTCACAGGCCACAGCTGGAAAACCTCCTCTGCAAAGTGAACGAGGCAGCGCCCGAAAAGCCACAGGTACTCATCTTCTCTCTCTCTCTCCTTCCAGTGCTTTTATTTACCATTGCTCTAAAAACTGAGACCCTGCCCCTGTGGGGAAATCTCTAAATGGAAAGGTTGTGATTGTGGAGCATTGCCTGGCCAGTTCAGTCGTGGGGGTGCTGCTTTCTCCTACCATTCCTTCTCCGTTTCCTTCCTCCGTCGCGACCGGTTTTGAAATCCCTCCCTCTTGTGGCATTTCCAGGATGACGCCGGTGGGAGCGGAGGAATTGGCTCCACCTCGGCCAGCGTCAACAGGTACATCCTGCAGCTGGCCCAGGAGTATTGCGGAGACTGCAAAAACTCTTTCGACGAGCTCTCCAAGATCATCCAGGTAAACAACCTCCGTGCTGCTGGCAGTGCCAGCATATGAGTCAGGTCAGTCTGTGCCTGGGAAACCACCATTGAAAACAGAGGCTCCACACCCCCAAGATAGGCTCTCCTCTCCTGTGAGGTGCCGTTACCTGGTCTGTCTTCCAGTTTGGCACAGCCCAAGATGGCAGAGACCGTCTTAGTGCCAAGTTTGGGACTCTCTTCCTTGAAGGATTGCTCACGCCCCACCTGTGCTCACTGAGCCACACTACAATCTGCAGAACTGGCACTTTCACCACTTTTGTACAGTATTCATTCTACACTTGCAAAGAATCAGTTCTTCGGTATGACAGCGCCTGCACTGTTGGAACTCCCTGCCCATTGATAACCACACAAAGTGCCTTTGCTGTACTGCTTTTGTCATCTGTTTATATAAGCCATCCTACCCAGACATGTATACTGGACATGTATTTTAGAGTGCCGTTTTATTTTATAATGTGCATTTTCTAACTGTTTAGTTTTGTTTCAGAATTTCTTTTGGCTAACTTGCTTTTATTGGTAATTTTTGTATGCTTTTATGCGAACCATTTAGACTATTAAGCAGTATATAAATACATGTAAAAAATGAACTAGAGGTTAGACATATTAGTGCTTTTAACACTATTTTTTTCCTGTAGAAGTGGACTTTCCAAAGGGAAGGTTTTTTGAGCATGGAAGGGAATGCTGCTTCCCAATCTGCCCCTTTTCTGCTCATACACTGGTGCCTCGCAAGACGAAATTAATTCGTTCCGCAAGTTTTTTCTTCTTGCGAGTTTTTCGTCTTGCGATGCACAGTTTCCCATAGGAATGCATTGAAAATCAATTAATGCGTTCCTAGGGAAACCGCCTTCAGACCAGATCCGGGGACAGTCTGTCCCCCGACCTCTTCTGAAGGCTGGGGGGGGGGGGAAACAAGGGCTTTTCTTCCCACCCCCAGCATTTTAAAAAACCCCGGGACAGCGGAGGACTTCTCCGCTGTCCGGGGCGATCTTAAAATGCTGGCGGGCGGCATTTTAAAATCGCCCGGGACAGCGGAGGACTTCTCCGCTGTCCGGGACGATGTAAAAGCCCCTGGGAAGGCAGGCAGGGGGGACAAAGACTTTTGCCCCCCGCCCGCCTTCAGAAGAGGTCCAGGACCTCTTCTGAAGGCGGGCGGGGGGGCGAAAGTCTTTGCCTCCCCCCCTGCCTGCCTTCAAAAGCCGTCCGGGACAGCGGAGAAACGCGCTGCCTTTCTCCGCTCTCCCGGGAAGGCAGGCAGGGGGGAGCAAAGACTTTCGCCCCCCGACCGCCTTCAGAAGAGGTCCTGGACCTCTTCTGAAGGCGGGCGGGGGGCGAAAGTCTTTGCCCCCCCCGCCTGCCTTCAAAAGCCGTCCGGGACAGCGGAGAAACGTGCTGCCTTTCTCCGCTCTCCCGGGAAGGCAGGCAGGGGGGAGCAAAGACTTTCGCCTCCAGCCCGCCATCAGAAGAGGTCCTGGACCTCTTCTGAAGGCGGGCGGGGGAGGAAAGTCTTTGCTCCCCCCCGCCTGCCTTCAAAAGCCGTCCGCGATAGCGGGAAGCGCTTCCCTGCTATCCCGGACTGCTTTTAAAATGCTGGCGGTGGGGAGCAAAGCCTTTCGGCCCCCGCCGGCCTTCCTGGACCTCTTCTGAAGGCCGGAGGGGGGGGAAAGGCTTTGCTCCCCACCACCAGCATTTAAAAGAGGTCCCCGAAGATTTCCCTATGGGCTTTCGTCTTGCGAAGCAAGCCCATAGGGAAATTCGTCTTGCGAAGCGCCTCCAAAACAGAAAACCCTTTCGTCTTGTGGGTTTTCCGTCTTGCGAGGCATTCGTCTTGCGAGGTACCACTGTAGTTGACCCTTCCTGAAGGTTTTCCCCCCTCTATAAAAGGTGGCCTTTTTGGAGTTGCTTTTTAAAAACAAAAACAAAACCTTGCATTTCTTACCTAGCTTGGCATCCAGTGTTCTTTCTATGAAGTAGCTGATGTGGCTCAATGTGGCCACTAGGGGGCCAGTTGTGGCGGCAGTATAGTCTTCTGTAAGCATAATTTTGGGGCAGACTTAGCTAGGAAAAAGGTCTGAACTTCAAGCTTGCCCGTATTCTCCCACTCAGCCACTTTGATCTGCGGAACTGGCACTGTTAACAGGCGCCACACCATACCTGTTTGCAATGGTAAGAAACCAATATTTCCATGTGGCAGCACCCGCACTTGGGAATTCCCTGCTTATTGATATCAGGCAGGTGCCTTCGTGGTACTCCTTTCAGTGCCTGCTAAAAATATATATCCATCTATCCAGATGCCTAAAGCATGTGCTTTCCTCTGGTTTTTAGCTTAATCGTTGATTCTAATTATCTCTTTGTAAGCCCTTTTTAACAGGACGTAAAAAACCACAGAGCCTAGGACTTGCCGATCGGAAGGTTGGCGGTTCGAATTCCCACAATGGGGTGAGCTCCCGTTGCTTGGTCCCAGCTCCTGCCAACCTAGCAGTTCGAAAGCACGTCAAAGTGCAAGTAGATAAATAGGTACCGCTCTGGCGGGAAGGTAAACGGCGTTTCTGTGCGTTGCTCTGGTTCGCCAGAAGCGGCTTAGTCATGCTGGCCACATGACCCAGAAGCTGTGCGCCGGCTCCCTTGGCCAATAAAGCGAGATGAGCGCCACAACCCCAGAGTCAGTCATGACTGGACCTAACAGTCAGGGGTCCCTTTACCTTTACCTTTAAGTCCTTTTTACTGATGATTTCATTGTTTTATTCTTTTTTGTAAACCATTTAGAGGTGTGGAAATTTTATGAAATAAAAGGGGGAAAGGAAAAGATAGGTGCCTACCTAGCCCTGCCTGCAGGTCCTGATCAGCAACAAAGGCAGCAGGGTTGGGCCCCCCTGTCCCCCCTCTTACCCTCCCCTCCTTTGTCCACCCACAGAAAGTCTTTGCCTCCAGGAAGGAGCTCCTGGAGTATGACCTCCAGCAGAGAGAAGCGGCCAGCAAGTCCTCCTGCTCTGCCGTGCAGCCCACTTTCACCGCCAGCCAGTACCGGGCGCTCTCTGTATTGGGCTGCGGCCACACCTCCTCCACCAAGTGCTATGGCTGCGCCTCGGCCGTCACCGAACACTGCATCACGCTGCTCCGCGCCCTGGCCACCAACGCCGCCATCCGCCACATCCTCGTCTCCCAGGGGCTCATCCGCGAGCTCTTTGACTACAACCTGCGCCGTGGTGCGGCCACCATGCGGGAAGAAGTACGGCAGCTCATGTGCCTCCTCACCAGGTGCGGAGGAGCGTTGGTGGCCTTTCTGAATGTCCTGAAGGAGAAAAAAAAAGCTTTGGGCTTTTAAAGTGTATTGATTTTTTTTTTTTAATGCAACTGGGTCTCCTGCTTCAACCTATGTGAACTTTTTTTTAAAAAAAATACTTTTTGATCAAATAATATTTATTATTTATTGTTTATACCCCACTCATCTGGCTCGGTTTCTCCAGCCACTCTGGGCGGCTCCCAACAGAACATTAAAAACACGATAAAACATAAAACATTAAAAACTTCCCTAAAAAGGGCTGCCTTCAGATGTCTTCTAAAAGTCAGATAGTTAAAGAGGTGCCCCAATTTATCAGGCAGGATTCATGGGTTGTCTCCAACTAAGTCCTGATCAAGAGTAGGCCCACTGAAATGAATGGACCAGTTAGTAATGTTCCTTAATTTTGGCAGTTCTGTTGTTAGTAGAACTAAAATATATATGCCTTTCTTCATAATGTTGGTAATTCCTTAGTAATTTTTCTTACGGATGGGACCCCACGCACTTCCTTTAGTGAACTAGCATTGGATTTCACAGGATATACACAAGCACACAGACACACATGTAACGTTGACACAGACGCCTGTAAAAATAAGTGGGGTTTTTAGCATACACTTAGCTACTTAGGTGTGTCCTTTCCTCTGGAAACAAGAAAACCAACAACTCCTATTGACCCTTGGCCCTTTGCAAGGTCCCTCTGCAGCCTGTCTGAGCACCAAAGCATTCCCAGATGCCTGACCTGAACAAGGAATTTGAGACTCGATTTCCGCCTTGGAAGTGCAGGCTAAGCAGACCTGCTACAACTTATTTTATTGTTGTTGGCCGCCCTGAGCCTGGCTTCGGCTGGGGAGGGCGGGATATAAATAAAATTTATTGTTGTTGTTGTTGTTGTTGTTGTTATTATTATTATTATTATTATTATTATTATTATTATTATTATTATTATTGCATGACCCAGACAGTACAGGAAGGTCTTGACGACATGTTGAGGGAGTTGGCTCAGTGTGGAGCTTTTTAACTCTGTCTTTTCTTTTTATTCTGTGCCCGTCTTGAAAACAAGGGACAATCCGGAAGCCACCCAGCAGATGAACGACCTCATCATCAGCAAGGTGTCTGCGGCTCTGAAGGGTCACTGGGCAAACCCTGACCTGGTGAGGAGGGGGTTGGGGCTTTGGGTATTTGACCTGCCTTCCGTCCCTCCCTGGCTGCATCCAAATTGGTTATCATGGAATTGTAGAGTTGGAAGGGACTTTCAGGGATCACCGAATCCAACCCCCTGCTCTGCAATGCAGGAATCGCAGCTGAAGAATCCCTGTCAGATGGCCATCCAACCTCTGTTTAAAAACCTCTAGTGAACTTGATTGCAACATTTCTTTTCTTACTTTGCCGCTCCTTGCTATCTACGGGACCGCCTCTCTTGGTATGCCCCGCAGAGGACCTTAAGGTCCATGAATAACCATAGTTTAGAGGTCCCGGGCCCTAAGAAAGTCAGGCTATCCTCCACCAGGGCCAGGGCCTTTTCAGTGATGGCTCCGACCTGGTGGAATGCTCTGTCCCATGAGACTAGGGCCCTTCAGGATTTAACCTCCTTCCATTGGGCCTGTAAGACAGAGCTATTCCACCTTGCCTTTAATTTGAATTCAGCCTGATCTTTTATTTCCCTTCTTTTCCCTCGCCCTCCCCTTTTATGAAGATCGCCCGCTCTGAGACCCCACAGCTAATTCTCCCCTGGCCTCCTCGCTGGCCCAAGTAGGACCAATTCAGCCAGCTAGCCCTGGGGATTATCTAATTGATTTTTGAATTTTGAATTTTAATGTTATTCATGTTTTTATACTGTACAGTGGTACCCCGCAAGACGAATGCCTCGCAAGAGGGAAAACCCGCAAGACGCTTCGCAAGACGAAGCGCTTCGCAAGACGAAAGCCCATAGGGAAATCTCCGGGGACCTGTTTTAAATTGCTGGCGGTCGGGAGCAAAGACTTTCGCCCACAGCCGGCCTTCAGAAGAGGTCCTGGACCTCTGCTGTCCCGGGGAGATTTTAAAATGCTGGCGGGCGGGAGCGAAGCGCCCCGCTCGGGATGGCGGTGTAGACCTGCCTGCAGTCCCGGGACGGCAGGCAGCTCTGTGCCGCCATCCCGAGCGGGGCGGGACTTAGCGCCCCGCTCGGGATGGCGGTGTAGACCTGCCTGCAGTCCCGGGACGGCAGGCAGCTCTGTGCCGCCATCCCGAGCGGGGCGGGACTTAGCGCCCCGCTCGGGATGGCGGCGCAGAGCTGCGCTGGTCCCAGGACCGCAGGCAGCTCTGCACGGCCACCGGGAGCGGGGCGGAGCTTCTCTGCTGTCCCGGGGAGATTTTAAAATGCTGGGGGTCGGCAGCGAACGCTTCACTCCCGCCCGCCAGCATTTTAAAATCTCCCCAGGACAGCGGAGGCTTCGCTCCCGCCCGCCAGCATTTTAAAATCGCCCCGGGACAGCAGGGGCTTTTAAAATGCTGGCGGTCGGCAGCAAAGCCCTCCTGTCCCCGGAGCTTGCGGGGCGGGAGGTGGGAAGAAGGGCTTTTCTTCCCACTGCCAGCCTTCAGAAGAGGTCGGGGGACAGACTGTCCCCAGACCTGGTCTGAAGGCGGTTTCCCTAGGAACGCATTAATTGATTTTCAATGCATTCCTATGGGAAACCGTGCTTCGCAAGACGAAAAACTCGCAAGAAGAAAAAACTTGCGGAACGAATTAATTTCGTCTTGCGAGGCACCACTGTATTTAATCTGCTTTTATAATTAAGTATTTTTAAGTGTTTTAAATTTGTCGTTAGCCGCCCTGAGCCTGGTTTTTGAACTGGGAAAGGCGGGGTATAAATAAAACATTATTATTATTATTTATTATAAGAAGGGTTGTGTCCAGTGTCAGTCCTCTCCAGAGTTCGCCCTTGGAAATTCAAGGACAGGACTAACTTGGACCCATGTATTTCAATGGGTGTAACAACCCTAGTAGCTTAGGGTTGCACATGTACACTGCCCAGCCCTCTTACTATCCTCAGAACAACCTTGCGGGGTAGGCAAGGCTGACAAGAGCTCCAGGGCCAAGCAGGGATTGAAAGCCAGCTGCATCCTGCTACCCAATAGTAGCTTAGCGCTCTTGTATACCTCGTTTGTGCTCACATTAAGAAATGTTCCTGCAGTCCTCGGTTGCAACTTGAGACCTCTTAGCTGTGATTCCTGCATTGCAGGGGATTGGACTGGACGATCTTTTGCGTCCCTTCCAGCTCCACAGTTCTGTGGTTCCTCTTTGCTCCAATCCTTGTTTTCAAGTTCTGCCGAATTTCTTTTGTGGGGGAGGAGAGAACCAAAGTGGGACGGGGCAGCGATATTCTGGTCTGGCCCGCCTCTCAGCCCTGCCTTACTCCTTCTTCCCCATCTCCAGGCCAGCAGCCTTCAGTATGAGATGCTGCTGCTGACAGACTCCATCTCCAAGGAAGACAGCTGCTGGGAGCTGAGGCTGCGCTGTGGTGAGTCTCTGCATTTGGCAAGCAAGATGTGGAGTATGCGCAATAAATGGTGTTTTATGGGGTATTCCCTTAAGTGGGTTCCCTTTCATTAGGAGAAAACAACAGAGGCCAACCAGAATATATTGAGAAGCAAAGCAGCTAGTAAGCCTGATCTTTACTCAAGGAACTGTTGCAACAGGGTCCCCACTCATCACACGCAGGAGGGAAGAGAACCCTGAACAATGGTGCACAAGCCCTTATATAGATTTTTGAAATTGCCTACTCTGTAGCCCAAGACCACCCCCAAAACATCATGCGTACATCACAGAAGGAGGCGGTCTCCAGCAGAACTCCTGTCTGCCAGGATACCCAATAATGGTCACTGATTGCTTTACCTGGGCAGTCTGGCCATTCTTTTGTGATGGTTAATACTTTAGTTCCTGACTCCAGGTCACAGGCTCACCCTATCCATACACAAATACGTCCTTAAGACAGGATTTGCAAGCAGAAAGACAATGGGAAGGCTTTCCCCATTTGCCTCCCAGAGGAATATTTGAGGTCATTGGGAGAGTCAAAATGGCTTCATGATTGCTCTTCCATACTCTTTCAGACACATGGTTCATATATTTAGATATGTGTGCATTTATGAATATTTATTCTATATTTGATACCTTAAAATTCTTATAACAATGGCAAGGGTGGTCAACTCCATGTTTGGAAAGAGGGTTGACTGGTTAAGAAAAGAGGTGTCTTGCATTCTCCTGGCCACCCTAACAAACAGTCCCCACTGCTGTGGAGTCATGAGGACATAAGAACCCATTGGATGAGGCCAGGGACCTATCTAGTCTGGCATCCTCTTCTCACAGTGGCCAATCGGGTGCCTCTTCTGGGAAGCCCAAAATCAGGACCCAAGAGCAACAGTACCACTCCCTTCCTGTGGTTTTCAGTAACTGGGATTCAGAAGTGTTCCTGCCTCCGACTAGCCATCATGGCTAGTAGCCATTAATAGAGCCATGAATTTGTCCAGTCCTCTTTTAAAGGCATCCAAGCTGATGGCCATCGATGCCTCTTGTGGGAGGGAGTTCCACAGTTTGACTACGCACCGTGTGAAGAAATCCAGCTGCTTGGAGTTCTTAACCTGGACAGAAGAACCATTTGTTTTCTTCGCATGGGATTGCATTCATTGTCAGTCCTGCTTCGAGCAAACCCATTGAAATCCATGGACGCAAGTTAGCCATGTCCATTTAGGGGTCTGCTCTGAATAGGATTAATACTGGATACAGCTCATTGTTTATATCCTGTACCTTCAAACCTAGTGTTGTTTCCACGACAGCCTACTCAGAATTAGAAGTACAAATCAGGGCGATGATTAAGACTAACGCATACAAACTTGGGTAGCAAACTATAAACAACAAACTATAAAACAGCAACAGACAAGTTCAAAGCTGCTCCGGCTTAATACAGTGGTACCTTGGTTTAAGAACTTAATCCGTTCCGGAAGTCCGTTCTTAAACCAAAGTGTTCTTAAACCAAGGCGTGCTTTCCCATAGCAGCGGGGGGCTCAATTTACAAATTGAACACACCCAAAAGGAAGCGAAACATGTTCTGCTTCCAAGGCGAACTTCACAAACCAAAACACCTACTTCCGGGTTTTCATGGTTCTTAATCCAAGTTGTTCATAAACTTAAGCTGTTCTTAAACCAAGGTACCACTGTATTATTGACATTCGCTCTTCCTAAAAGCCTCAGGGAAGAGCAGGGTTTTTGCCTGGGCCTGAATGACAGCAGCAAGGTCTCTAGGCTTTGGGAGGGCATTTCACCAAAGACAAGGAGCCACCACAGGAAAGTCTCTGTTTCTCCAGTGGCCACCTGCCACACTTCAGACAGCAAGTGGCACCTGGAGGAAGGCTGCAGATCATGACGGGCAGCTGAAGAGCAGTTTGATACAAGAGAACGTGATCCAGTGGCATATCTGAGCCCTGGATCTGACCGTCCTCATCTCCAGGCCTCTAAATGCCTCCAAGATGCTTTGTCTCCCCCTTTTGATGGGCAATGACAAGCAGAAGCAGACTGGATATGTGGGAAGGCTTTTGCTTTAACAGTTTACCCCAGGGGTCAGCAGGGGGCCAGTCCACTGTCCCTCAGACTTGGGCGGGGGGGGGCGGACTATATTTTTAAGGGAAAAAATGAGCGAATTTCTGTGCCCCACAAATAACCCAGAGATGCATTTTAAATAAAAGGACACATTCTACTCATGTAAAAACGCTCTGATTCCTGGACCGTCCGCAGGCCGGATTGAGAAGGCGAATGGGCCGCATCCGGGCCCCAGGCCTTAGTTTGTCAACCCATGGTTTACCCCGTAGCCTGTGGGCGTTCGAGAATGTGTCTATATCCTTGCCTTGCTGTTTGGTGCTGCCTTCTGTGATGCCTTTGCTTCTCCCCCTCCCGCTTGGCTCCCCCTCCAGCTTTCAGTCTCTTCCTGATGGCCGTGAACATCAAGACGCCCGTGGTGGTGGAGAACATCACTCTCATGTGCCTGCGCATCCTGCAGAAGCTGATCAAGCCCCCGGCTCCAACCAGCAAGAAGAACAAGGTAGCCTTCCCCCTGCAGCCCTTTTTGGGATTCTTGAGCCGTCTGGTTCATCGCTGGAATCCTGTTTCCACTTGAGCAAATCCTCCTAGGCAGAATGTGCTTGGGGAGACTCGTGGGGAAAACTTTTGTACATATTTTCTGATTTTGGATGTGTGGGAGCACGTAGGGGTGGCAGAATGGGGGAACCAGAAGACTCCAAGGTGTTTTGAGCACAGCTTTTATGAATCGCTGTGTTTGTTAATTAACTGATTTTGGTGTGTGTTTTCTATATTATTTGCTCCATTTTATGCTGTAAGCCAACTTGATTATTGGGCTTTTGTTGTTGTTTCTTTTTGCAATAGGGTGGGGTATATGCTTCTTTAAAAAGGACTCAGAAGGAAATCTTCCTTTAGCTTGGTGGAAAAGCACATGCTTTGTGGGAAAGGTTTGGGCCCTAGAATTTCCAGAGAACTAGTGTGGTGTATTGATAAGAGTGTCAGACTAGAACCTGGGAGACTAGGGTTTAAATCCCCCCACTTGGCCACATGAGGTTCACTGGGGGGCCTCGGCCCAGTCGCCACTTCTCACAGCCTAGCCTACCTCACAGGGATGTTGTGAGGATGAAATGGGATGCTCCCCCCCCCCCCGGCACCAGCTGCTACTGGGCAAGATAAATGGACTTGGCATAACATCAAAATATAAAATCTGGCCAAACTTCACTTTGGTTCTGCACTGCATGTGGGTATGAAGCAGTTGCTAAAACCCATTAGTAATTTAATTATCCTGTGCAGTAGGAAACGGCCTTACACAGAGTCAGGCCATTGGTCTGTCTAGCTTAGTAAAATCTACGATGGCTGGCATTGTCTCTCTAGGGCAGCGGTTCTCAACCTGTGAGTACCCGGATGTTGTTGGACTACAACTCCCATCATCCCTGAGCTCTGGCCTTGCTAGCTAGGGGTGATGGGAGTTGTAGTTCAACAACACCTGGGGACCCACAGGTTGAGAAAGGTTGTGCTAGGGTTTCAGGCAGGACCTGTTCTAGCCCCACCTGGAGATGCCAGGGGTGGAACCCAGGACCTTCTGCATGCGAAACACAGAGCTTTTGTGATGAAAGCATCTGTATCAACACACTGATGCAAAGTCCTACTTTACATGGGGATGACCCCACTCTAGATGCAAGAAGTTCTCTGCATATCTGGCCTGTAGGTGACTGGTTCTGCTTCAGGCTGTCACAGCCTTTCCTTGTTCTTCTTTAGGACACCCCTGTGGACTCCTTGACCACCGTCAAGCCCTACAGCAATGAAATCCATGCTCAGGCCCAACTCTGGCTCAAGAGGGACCCCAAAGCTTCGTACGAGGTTTGGAAGAAATGCCTCCCTGCCAGAGGGAGTACTGTGCCCTGCAGAAGTAAGTGTGTGTGTGTGTGTGTGTGTGTGTGTGTGAGAGAGAGAGAGAGAGAGATCACACTCTTCTGCCCTTTGCACTCAAAGCATCATAGCATTGGAGAAAAGGTCCAGGGTCATGTAGGTGCCCCCCCCCCGCACTGATGCAGAAAGCCCACAACTTTTAGGCCCCTCACCTTGGTTGCCACCCTTTTATGGACATATTTGTGTCGGCATCCGGGGGTCGAAAGCCAGCTGGCTAGCCCCCAGCTGGATCGTCTCCTTCCAGTCGTGCCGCTTCGAAGATCCATCGACCTCTGGCTCCGACATAAATTAGTGACCCAAGCCTCCCACACTTGGGCACACTATACTTAGCAGTGTAAACTGCACAACAGAAAAGGCTGAGGCTTGTGAATACATACTATGAGCTACGGATTTACTAAACATAAATCAAGACAAAGAAACACGTTGTCTCTTCTTGCCGTCTCCTCGGAGGGAGAGTCAAAGCAAAAGTAATACAGTGGAATTTCCGCTTACGCCAGCAAACTGTGCTGGAATGTAAACAGATATGTGACACATAACAATCCCATGCCTGCAACTAAAGGTGGGATGGAAAGTCCCAACAACTTGTTCTGCTCCTTAGGCGTTGGGAGCATTTGGCCCTCCAGATGTTACCAAACTACAACTCCCATCAGCCCCAGAAAGCATGGCCTGTGGCCAGGGATGATGGGAGTTGCAGTTCAGCAACAACTGAAGGGCCATAAAGTTCCCCACACCTCCTGCACCTGTTGCTGCTTAATCCAGACTAATTTCCTTCACAACGGAACTTCAGTTTGAGATCGGTTCCTACACCCTCGCGCTGCATTTACCAATCTGAGAGGCCATCCCCGTGGAAAGATTCCCAGCCCTCGGGAAAGTGAAGTTCTTGCCCTGCCCCTGCGTAACAGAGGTAGCTCTTGGTGCCTGGTTAGGGGACAGCTCTGCTAACCTCCGCTCGAATCCTCGCCCTCGCTTTAGGCCTTGATGCCAATGGAAAGTCTCCCAGCAGAACGGAGCTTCGCCACCTTTACCTGATGGAAAAGTACACCTGGAAGTGGAAGCAGTTCATGAGCAGGCGGGGGAAGAGGACCTGCCCCCTGGATCTCAAGCTGGGACACAACAATTGGCTGCGGCAGGTATGAAGACCCTCCCCAGAGGCTCTAGCTTTCGCCATCTGATTAGAGCTCTTTCGCATCTGTCCCTCAGGAATGGCGTGACATTCCTCTGCAATGGATGCAGGCTTTTTATCTCATGGGTATCTTGGGTCGTCATAAGCTGCCTTCAGACCTAGGTAGTGAAATGTAGGGTAAAGGTAAAGGGACCCCTGACCATTAGGTCCAGTCGTGACCGACTCTGGGGTTGCGGCGCTCATCTCGCTTTATTGGCCAAGGGAGCCTGCTTACAGCTTCCGGGTCATGTGGCCAGCATGACTAAGCCGCTTCTGGCGAACTAGAGCAGAGCATGGAAACACTGTTTATCTTCCCACCAGAGTGGTACCTATTTATCTACTTGCACTTTGACGTGCTTTTGAACTGCTAGGCTGGCAGGAGCAGGGACCGAGCAACGGGAGCTCAACCCGTGGCGGGGATTCGAACCTGCCGACCTTCTGATTGGCAAGTCCTAGGCTCTGTGGTTTAACCCACAGCGCCACCTGCGTCCGTATATGTAGGGTATGCACTCTTAAAATAGGGAAACCCAAATGGTTTTTCCAGGTGTTCCATGTACACTGGGGTGGGGTAACTTCGGACTCTGGGGCCAAATGTGGGTCATTGCAGCCAGTTGTCTCAACCCTGCATGAGATGAGTCTCACGAGTGCCCCAATTTTCCTTTACACCATAGGTCTTGTTCACGCCTGCAACCCAGGCTGCCCGGCAGGCCGCCTGCACCATTGTCGAAGCTCTGGCCACCATCCCCAGCCGGAAGCAGCAAGTCCTCGACCTGCTCACCAGGTACAGTGGCGCAAGCTCCCTCTTCTTGGGGGACCGTAAAGGTAAAGGGACCCCTGACCATTAGGTCCAGTCGCAGATGACTCTGGGGTTGCGGTGCTCATCTCGCTTTATTGGCCGAGGGAGCCAGCGTACAGCTTCTGGGTCATGTGGCCAGCATGACAAAGCTGCTTCTGGAGAACCAGAGCAGCGCACGGAAACGCCGTTTACCTTCCCACCAGAGTGGTACCTATTTATCTACTTGCACTTTGATGTGCTTTCAAACTGCTAGGTTGGCAGGAGCAGGGACCGAGCAACGGGAGCTCACCCTGTCACGGGGATTCGAACCGCCGACCTTCTGATCGGCAAATCCTAGGCTCTGTGGTTTAACCGACAGCACTTCCCGCATCCCACTTGGGGGACCATAGGATCATAGAATTGTAGAGTTGGAAGGGGCCAAGAGGGCCATCTAGTCCAACCCCCTGCACTGCAGGCATATTTCACCCAAGGGGCTTGAACCCACAATTCTGAGATTAAGAGTCTCGTGCTCTAAGGACTTGAGAAGCCCTGCAGGTGCAAGGATCTCCCCACTGCCAGTTAAATAAGTTCCACTCACTTTTGTATCAGTGTTTTGCTTCTCTATTTACAAAGAAGTCAGTTCTCTTTTTCCTATTTCCAACTCGCCAGTGTTTTCTCTGCTTCTCTCTTAGTTACCTGGATGAGTTGAGCATGGCTGGGGAATGTGCAGCAGAGTACCTGGCGCTCTACCAGAAACTCATCAAGCCTGCCCGCTGGAAGGTCTATCTGGCGGCCAGAGGGGTCCTGCCTTACGTTGGAAACCTCATTACAAAGGTAAAGAAAGGTTTTCTAGCTGGAGCTTGTTGCCAAGAAGTCTGAGAACTGAGAGGTGGGAGGGAAAGCAGTTTGCATCTGCCCAGTGAATTCATGACAGGTGTGGGGTTTGAACGGGGCATTTGGAACTTCCTGATCTAAGCTATGCTCTGTTACACAAGTGACCTGTGTCAATTCCCTTCCCTCCCTCCAGTGACAAAACTTACCATCAGTATCTAACACCTTGCTTTCAGGATTTGTGCTGGCTGCCAATCTGCTTCTGGGCCAAGTTCAAGAAGTTGGCACTAACATTTAAGTAGCTCTGTAGCTCAGGACCAGTTCCTTAAGAGATCACCTTATCTCTTATACACCCATCGGATCCTTGCAGTCTGTAGGAGAGTTTCTCCTGCAAGTTCCAAAGATCTCAGAAGCCCACACTGTCGTAATTCGGAGCAGGGCTTTTAGTGTGGCTGCCCCTGTTCTGTGGAACAGCATCCCTGCCGAGAGACAACACCCCCCCCAATCTATTCGCCCTTTCCAGAAATAATAGAATACATTTTTGTTCTGACAGGCTTTTCCAGCTGAATCAATAAATGGGTCTTTTACTATGAGTGTCCACTTCTTGTCGTTTAAGTCTTTGTTGTTTGTCATCATTTTATATGTGAATCGCCTTGCAATAGTGGTTTTAAAAGTGATTAATAATCCAGTGTCAATAGTAGGAATGATACACCCCCCCCCCACATGGTACCTTCATAACCTGCGCCTCTCTGCTTTTTAGGAAATTGCCCGCCTACTCGCCCTGGAGGAGGCCACGCTCAGCACTGACCTGCAGCAGGGATACGCTTTGAAGAGCATCACAGGTGATGTTTGTTGCTCCTCCTTCCATCACCTCCTTTCTTGACTTGACGTGCCATTTTTGTCTGTATTCTGGAGTTTTGTCCCATTCTCTCTCTCTCTCTCTCTCTCTCTCTCTCTCTCTCTCTCTCTCTCTCTTCTCGGCGTCCCACTTTGTAAACTGAGCCTTAATTCCTTGCTCCCCCAGGCCTCCTTTCCTCCTTTGTGGAGGTAGAGTCCATCAAAAGACACTTCAAGAGCCGCCTGGTGGGGACTGTGCTGAATGGCTACCTGTGCCTGAGGAAGTTGGTGGTGCAGCGGACCAAGCTGATCGATGAGACCCAGGACATGCTGCTGGAGATGCTGGAGGACATGACGACAGGTGGGGAGCGCGCCAGTGGGATGGGGAGCTTGCAAAACTCCTGGGACCAGAGGCTTTTTGGAGTGTGTTTTTCGTTTCATTTTGTTTTTATAAAAATATTTGTGCATATTCATGAAAAACACCAGAGGGTTTTAAAACAGTTGTGCATAAAAGCTGAAAAATCAGAAACCATGTAAAGAGGTATTCTGCATTGCCTTCATAGACCTGGTTCAATAGAAAAGTTTTCAGCAGATGTTTAAAGGTCAGCACAGAAGCTGAATCTCCAGTGGCAGAGCATTCCACAGGACAGGGCTGATGGACCCTAAAGGCTCTGTTCTAGTTGCTACCAAGTGAGCCTTGCCAACTCAGGGAATGGCCAGCGATGCTCCTGCAAATAATCTCAGTGGCTGAGGTGGGATATAAAAGTTCAGGGCTTTGTCAGTTAATACAAGGACCCTGGACCTGGATGAGCAGCCAGTGCAGATGATTTAACGAGGGCGCCGCAGGCTGTCAGCCAGATTCCCCATCAGCAGTCTGGCTGCCGCATTCTGCACCAGCTGGAGCTTCTGAACCAAGAGCAGCCCCACACCCGGCCCATTGCAGTAATCCAGCCTCAAGATGAACAATGCATGGATTTACACTACGGAGATGATTCAGGAAGCCCCCGTGAGACTTGACTCCATTGCTTTTCTCTGCAGGCACAGAATCGGAAACGAAGGCCTTCATGGCAGTGTGCATTGAAACGGCCAAGCGTTACAGCCTCGTTGACTACCGGACACCCGTCTTCATTTTCGAGAGGCTCTGCAGCATTATCTATCCGGTAGGGGAGCTGACCTGTTTCTAGTCGCTAAGGAGGGGCAGCTGGACCCAGCCAAAATCCCAGGGGTGCCTCCCTCAGCTACGCAAACATCTACCCTACATTTTTTGGGTGGCGCATGGATGTGGCTGGGAGCCTCCCGCTGCCACAGTAGCGAAGCACACAATAGCGATATTGGCACAACTGCAATGGACATTGATGCGGTTTCTAGAAATGTAGATTTGCGTATGGTAGCCAGGACAGTCTGTTTCCATAGCTGTCAACCTTCCCCTTTTTTGCGGGACGTTCCCTTATTCCAGCGCCATTTCCCGCTGCTATCCTGGATTGTTAGATATCCCGTAGACTGTCCCCAGGACAGGTGAGGCTGCTGATCCCTTATCTTCAAATCTGAAAGTTTGACAGTTATGTGTTTCCCTAACTCCAGAGAGCTGATGCACAATATTCCTGCAGTGGAAACTTAAAATTCCCTGCCCCCCAATATAAATAGGAGGCTTTATTTTTGGGAAATGTCTAAAAGGCAATGTCTCATGCAGAGGTGCAACAGGCAGGCAGCTCCAAGAGTAATTCTGTCCTGTAGCCCACAACTGCACCTATATAGAATGATCAATTCCCACCCAATGCACTCCACAGGAACTGTGCTGAGGCAGGACCAGAATGGTAAGTCAAACAGAGATGCAACGGGCAGCCTCTCCTGTGGGTTTCAATACTTAGACACTTCCTTAGGCACAGAGTTTGGGCCATGCTATCGCTTGCCCTTCTTTGCATTTTGTCCACTGCCAGCTGTGCAGAAGGGACCAGCCAAGTTTCAGGGTGGGCTCATTTCCCACCCATTGCCATTGTTTCAGGAGGAGAACGAGGTGACGGAGTTCTTTGTCACCCTGGAGAAGGACCCGCAGCAGGAAGACTTCCTCCAGGGGCGGATGCCCGGCAACCCCTACAGCAGCAACGAGCCGGGCATTGGGCCCCTGATGAGGGACATCAAGAACAAGATCTGCCAGGACTGCGACTTGGTGGCTCTGCTGGAGGACGACAGTGGGATGGAGGTGAGGATCGTTGCGGGGGGGGGGGCAGAGCACAGATGAGGAGCCCTCCAGATGTTGCCAGGGAGCTCGGAGGGCCGCATAAGAGCTGAAAGGCCTCATTCAACTCTTGGACCTGACGCTCCCCACTTTGTGTGTCCACTGATCCTTTTTAAACTGGAGTTGCCAGTTTTGAACCGGGGGACCTTCTGCATCCAAAGCATGTGTTCTTCCGCTGAGCAATGGGCCCTCAAATGTTCCAGATGTCTAGGCACAAGCACACTTCAAAAGGAGTGATGGAAGGACCACTAGTATGCATTTTACCCATGAGTGAGCTTCTGTTTCCTGTTTTCTTTCTTTCAGCTCTTGGTGAACAACAAGATCATCAGCCTTGACCTCCCAGTGGCCGAGGTGTACAAGAAAGTCTGGTGCCCAACCAATGAGGTACGGCTCTCTCCACACACACACACACACACACACACACACAGAATGCACAATCCTGTGGGGCTTTTATTGTGTCTTACGACCTCTTCTGGCTGCAAGTTGTTCGTTGCCTCTGAAAAATAGTGACTTGGGATACAAAGCTCCAACCTCTGTCAACAGCCCCAAAGGCTTTGCTTGTTCCATGTGTGCAGGGATCCTTTTGCTGGGGGCCCCTTCTCAAAAGGCGCCTCTCTCTCTCTCTCTCTCTCTCTCTCTCTCTCTCTCTCTCTCTCTTTCTCTCTCTTCTTGAGGAATGGGTCGTGAAATCTGTGTGTTTGCCTGCTAATCTCCTTCCCTCTCTGCTTTAGGCCAGTGTGTACAGCCCCTGGGCCACTGTGTGACCCGGAATTATTATTTAACTCTTCTCACCACCCCTGGTTCTCCATTATCTTGATCCTGATGAGCAGGCCTCATTCCTCTTTACAACTGAAACTGGTCTGGCATTGAGGCTACTTGCCCCCACCCAGATGCCAGGCAGACTTCGTTTCCAGACAGAAATTGACCGCTGCCAGGATGCGCCTTATATGTCTAGAAGGATTTGTGGATCTGTGGGACAGTTGCACTGCAGCGGGGAAGGGCTGGGGAGGCTGCGTCCAGCCAAAAGAATACCTAGCAGGTGATTGCTGGTGTCTAAGAGGGCTGATAATATTTTGATGATCACAAATCAAAATTAGCAAGCAAACAAGTCAGTATTTCCAGTTGACAGGTCAGCTGAGTGGACCTGGCTTTGCCCAGCCAGGTCAGAATTGCAGCATGAAATGACGAAGCGATGGAACTTCTTTATGTAGTATATGAGAACGGTGATGCATCGAGACGGAAAAGGGCCATGGGTTTATATATATGCTCGCAGAAATGTAAAACGCTCAGGACATTTTTGAAGGGAAGGAAACTTGATTCCCTCCCCCTGCAAAAGGGGAGTTGGGGGTTGGGGTGGAAATCAAGCATTTGATGTCTTTGCTTCGACTATCAGTGCCAAACTTTGGGTATTATCCTCCAGAAAGCCTCTAGGAATGAATATGTTAAAATACCCCTGCCTTGTCATCCGAGTTCAAAAGAATCTCATGTTTGTCGAGAAGCAGTTGGGAGATTAATGCATTCAGATGCATGGATCCGAATGGCCCTGTGTTTCCAACAGACTGACAGTTCCTGAATAGAGAGACCTGCATTTCAGAATTTAATATGAGTCTAGGTTTTTCACCGTGTGTGTGTGTGTGTGTGTGTGTGTGTGTGTGTGTGTGTGATGATGAATATTTCACAGATTGCTCTTAGCATTTCCCTCTCTCCAGCCTTTCATCCTCTCTTCCTTACGGGGCCTTATGTCAAGTTCCACTTTGTGTATTTGTGTATTGTGTATCCCCCCCCCCCCGGTCATTATTACAAATTAATGCATTAATATGCCCCTTCCATGGCAAAATGGCAACTGATTTGTTTGTTGGGGGAAAGTTGATGACCTTTTCAAAGTAAAATTATGCTGGATGCAGAAAAGTCACTGAGAACTTGCTTTCACCCTCTTGGTTTCATGTATTTGGCTATTGAGTCTTTGGTGACACCCCACCCCCTGGTCCTTGCCACGTGCCAAAATTTAAGCTGCGATGTCCCCCCAAGTCAGTAGATAATGGAGAAATGCTGTAATTCTGTGTTTTAAGAATATGGCTTTCGGCAATGCTGGTAACCGGCTCTTGCCATCCCGCAAGCATGTTTAAGGCTTGTCCTGAAAGTTGCCGTGAGAAGAAAACAAACCTGATCCTTACTCAGAGGCCGAACAGAGACGAGGGTCCGTTAAAGACGTGGCTCTGGGAGCTTCGTTTTAAAAATGCATTTCATTTAATTAATATATATAGTGCCTCATAATGTGAAAGTAGCTTCTCTGGTAGGGTTGCCATATTCCCCAAAGTGAATATCTGGACAAAGTTGTTGAGCTCTCCCCAAAAAATTCATTTTAGGGCTTTTATTGATTTTTTAATGATTTTTTTTTAAAAAAAATAAAATAAAAATCTCCCTACTTTCCCTGGACATTTTGCCGATTCAGCAAAAATGGGCCCACACTCCATTTTGCTGCCCGATTCCCGGATGTGCGCGGGGAAAACACGGGCGTATGACAGCCCTATTCTCTGGGCCTCTCCCGAGCACTTAGCACCTTAAAGCATTTGGCCCACCCAGCAAGCAGAGTAGAGCTTGCCCTCACTTGGAGGTGCGAGAGTGAGAAATTTTATTTGTGTCTTGGTGCAGGTGAAAACTATACCAAAGTGTGTACAGAGACCCTCTTCGTTTTTCTCTCCTCTTCCCAACCCCCCCCCCCAAATGCACCTTGAATCTCAGGGTTCCTAGCTGTGATATGGGAGCCAATGATGTAGTGGTTAGAATATCGGCCCAGGGCCTGGGAGAGACCAGGGTTCGAATCCCTGCTTGGCCGTGAAGCTCACTGGGTGTGACTTTTGGGGGCCAGGCACTGCCTTCTCTGGGTCTAACCCACCTCACAGGGTTGCTGTGGGGATTAACGGATACGAGGGGGAGAAGAACGCACTCCTTGGAGAAAAAGGCACGCTGTAAATGCAGTCAGTCACTCAATAATAAATATACAACCATCCTAGCAAGGCTCTTGGGGAGTCTGAGAGTTTGGACCCTGGTCGAGAACCTGAAAGCTGTGTCAAAAGGAAAATGAATTGGTACTGATTTATGTTGTTGTTGTTGTTGTTTAGTCGTTTAGTCGTGGCCGACTCTTCGTGACCCCATGGACCAGAGCACGCCAGGCACTCCTGTCTTCCACTGCCTCCCTCATTTTGGTCAAACTCATGCTGGTAGCTTCGAGAACACTATCCAACTATCTCGTCCTCTGTCCTCCCCTTCTCCTTGTGCCCTCCATCTTTCCCAACATCAGGGTCTTTTCCAGAGAGTCTTCTCTTCTCATGAGGTGGCCAAAGTATTGGACCCTCAGGACCTTCAGTGAGCACTCATGGCTGATTTCCTTCAGAATGGAGAGGTTTGATCTTCTTGCAGTCCATGGGATTCTCAAGAGTCTCCTCCAGCACCATAATTCATGAGCATCAATTCTTCGGCGTTCAGCCTTCTTTATGGTCCAGCTCTCACTTCTATACATCACTACTGGGAAAACCATGGCTTTAACTATACGGACGTACATTTTATTAAAACTTCGTATTAACGGCAACGTTTCCATATGTAACTGCATTTGCGTAATATTTCGGTTGCACTGCCTCTTGTTGCTTCGGGTTTTTCGTACGTTGCTCGGAGATAATTTTTCAATCTATTAACTGGTCTAGAAATCAAATAGCCAGTCATTCATGCAACGAAGGCTTGGGAGCCAGCCCCTCTCCAGATCCCTTTTCCAGGCTGTGCGTGACCGTCGCCTGTTGCGTCTCTGCCTGCGTGGCTTCCCAGGATGCCCGGATGCCCTGCTGAAAAGGCCGGGGAGAGTTTTTGTCAGTGTTGCTGTCAGCGCCTGAGCAGCTTTCATCTTCTTCCCCTTTGTGACGGCCTCCCCCCCCCCCCTGCTTTCCTCCTCCTGCAGCTCCTTCTCTGGTTCCCTAGGAAATAGACAGGCTCACAAGGAGCTAACCTCGGGGCTGCATTTGTTTCCCTTGTCTCTCTTTCACCCGCTTTCCCTTTGTTCGTCTGCCATTTTACCAGAGCCCCCCGCGGTGCTAATTGCGGGTCTCTGGCACGGCCTTTGAGCCGATCTTCCCCCGAGGGTTTTCCCCGGCGCTTTCCGGAATCTTCTCTGACATTAAGCGCTGCTTATTCCACATTAGGCTTAGCTGCAGACTTCTTGACAGGTCCTCTTCTCTCCCTCTCTGCACCCCCCCCCCAGTATCCCCCCCCACCCCAAATAAGGCCTCCTTCTCCCAAAGCTGGGATCCCAAATATACAACCCCCCTTCCCTTTCTTCCCTGCTCTGTATTCAAACTTAAAACAGCATTAAAGTTCAGAAAGGGAGAGAGAGAGAGGGAGGCTTCTGGCACGAAACAAGCTTCCTCCCCACAGGGAAAGTTGTAACAAGTCCCTTCTCTGCTTAGCCACTCTCCTAATACCCTGTTCAACTTAAAAGCTTATTAAACTGTCACTCTCTCTTCCTCCCTCTCTCTCACCCCCCCTTCCATCCTCTTCACGTCAGCGAGGGAGATTTGCGTCTATTTAAGAAAAAGAAAAGCCAATCAAATTAACATATCTTCTCATTCCGTATATTTTATTTCAGTCTCCCTGTTCTCGAGCATGTATCCCGAATGTTATATAGATACTGGTTTTAAGGGCAAAATATGGTTGAGTTAAAGGCTGGTTACGGCAGGGACTTCCAGGGCAGCTGCTGAAAAGCTACACCTGTACATGTGAAGCTCCTTTTATTCTTCCAACATGATGGTACCTACACCTTAGGAACTCCCTGCCTGTTGATGCCACCCAGGTGCCTTCAATGAGCCCTTTCCAGTGCCAGCCAAAAATATTTTTGCTTGGGCAAACACTCAGGCATGAAGCATGTTGACGTGCATTCTAATGTAGCTTTTAGCTTATTGTTAATTATTTTGTGACGGTTTACAGTAACTGCTTTTACTGATAATTTCATTGTTTGGGTCTGCTTGTAAATTGCTTTGAGTTTCGTTTTGCTTTTTACAAGCAAGCGGTACATCCATTTTATGAAATACAGACGTACCTTGGAAGTTGAACGGAGTTGGTTGTGGAAGTCTGTTTAACTTCCAAAAACGTTCGGAAACCAAAGAGCGGCTTCTGATTGGCTGCAGGAAGCTCCTGCAGCCAATCAGAAGCCCCGTCAGACGTTCGGCTTCCAAGAATAGTTCGCAAATCAGAACACTCACTTCCGGGTTTGCAGCGTTCAGGAGCCAAAACCTTCGGGAACTAAGCTGTTTGAAACCCAAGGTACAACTGTAAATTTGTTTCTTGGGAGTTGGGCCTTTGACCCGTCAAGATGAGTACTGTCTACCCTGACTGTCTGCAGCCCTCCAAGGAAGCGTGTCTCCTGCTTGCTCCGCCCCTGCAGCTCTCTCTAGCTAACTAGATATGCCAGGGATTGGTCTGAGGCTGTAAAGAGGCAAGACGACTCAGGCTTCCCTAGGCATGAATTAACCCTGCTGCCGCCCTGCATCTTGTTTCCTTGCGGAGTGGGTCATAATCCTGCTTTTCCTCTGCCGTGCCCCTTTCTCCTCACCGAGAGCGAGCAGGAGGAGGGGAAGGAGCTGCACTTTTGTTTCTCTGCATTTATTTATTCAGAGGACTGCTGGATCAAAGAGCTCTCTAAGGCATGTACATAATAAAATTGTAGGCGCCTCCTGGCAGAGACCCTAAAAAAGGTCTGCATTAGGGAAGCTCACAGCTGGCCGCTGGCTCCCTTCGGAGACTCTTCAGAGTGTAGCCCAGAACCAGAACCTCCTATCCTGACACTACTAACAGACCCCCCCCCCCTCTTTTCCTGTGGGGTTAGCTCAGCCCTGGTTGGTTAAAAGGGGCTGTCCATTTAAGGCTTCTCTGGGGCTCGGCAAAGACTCCACTCTGATTCTTTCTGGCTTCTTTGTCCGCAGGGGGAGCCCATGAGGATCATTTACCGCATGCGAGGCTTACTGGGCGACGCGACAGAAGAGTTCATTGAGTCGTTGGACTCCACTACAGGTACGGCGCTTGCTTCTCCCTCGACAGAAGGGACCACCCGGAAGTCTTCAGCTGTGGGGTCACAGCAGTTTGGCCAAAGGACCTACTGGCAGTGGTTGCTCTATGGGGCTGAGGTTGCCTTCCTTGGAGAAAGTCACTTTTGCAGTCCAACTGCTTTGAACACCTCTGACCTGGCGCTGGTCTCAACAATCCTGGGTTGCATCCAGCCAAGTTCTACTCAGAACAGATCCATTGACGTGGATGGAACCATAAGTTAAGTCATGTCTGTTAGCCTCAATGGATCTACTCTGAGCAGGACTTACATTGGATAGAATGCAGCGAACCTTTGGGGGAATTGAGTGGTAAACAATCTGTGCATCGGCCACCCCTCCCTGGGAGGGAGGGAATTACCTGTGCAGAAGATCCATTGGCTTCAGGTGTGGGGAACCTTTCTCCCCCACCCCCAATGTTCCTGAACTCCAAACTCACCTAGTGAAGCTAGGAAGATTTAGGTTGGACAAAAGAAAATACATCTTCATTCAGTGCCTGGTTAAACTATGGAACTCACTTCCACAGGAGGCAGTGATGGGCAACCAACTTGGATAGCTTTAGAAGAGGATGGGGCAAATTCATGGGAGGATAAGGCTTATCAGTGGCTTCTGGGCACTGTGAAGGCTTTGCTTTCAAATACCAGTTGCTGGAAACCGCAGAAGGAGAGAATTGCTCTTGCACTCAGGTCCTGCTTGCGAGTTTCCCATAATGGACATCTGGCTGGCTACTGTGAAAACAGGATTCTGGGCGAGGTGGGCCCCATTGGGCCTTATCCAGCAAGCCTTGTGATATTCATTTGCATCAGTCCTGGCAAGCATCCCTGGCCAGGGATGATGGGAGTTGCAGCTCAGCCACCTCCAAATGGTTTCCCCCCACCTGTTTAGCTGCTCTTTGGCGGAAGGGGGGAAACGTGGCCTGGCGCTGTCCCCCTTTGAGTCCTCCCCCCGCAGTGGCTGGCGTGTGCTTCCTCCCAGCTTTGTTGATGTCATTGCCTCTCTCCTGTCAGCCTCTTTCTTTTCCACAGATGAAGAGGAGGATGAGGAAGAAGTGTACAAAATGGCGGGCGTGATGGCACAGTGCGGGGGGCTGGGCTGCATGCTGAACCGCTTGACCGGCATCAAGGATTTCAAGCAAGGCCGACACCTCCTGACGGTGAGTCTCTCTCTCCCCCCCCCCCATCGCTTCCTCTTTCTGTGTGTGTTTGTGGCCCTTTTTGGGTTCATCGACAAAGGACTGAATGGGAGAACCATTCGACAAGCTTTCCCAAGGTCATCTGTTAGGTCATGGTGAGAACAGGGCGCTGGACCAGATGGGCAATTGGCGTGATTCAGCAGACTCTTCTGAGGTCCTTGTATTCTTCTGCTCACAAGAGCGCTCCCCTGACCATCAGGTCCAGTCGTGGCCGACTCTGGGGTTGCAGCGCTCATCTCGCTCTATAGGCTGAGGGAGCTGGCGTACAGCTTCCGGGTCATGTGGCCAGCATGACTAAGCCGCTTCTGGTGAACCAGAGCAGCGCACGGAAACGCTGTTTACCTTCCCGCTGGAGCGGTACCTATTTATCTACTTGTACTTTGACGTGCTTTCGAACTGCTAGGTGGGCAGGAGCAGGGACTGAGCAACGGGAGCTCACCCCGATGCGGGGATTTGAACTGCCGACCTTCTGATCGGCAAGTCCTAGGCTCTGTGGTTTAACCTACAGCGCCACCCGCACCCCATAGGATGGTATATAAATTCAATAAATAATAATAACAACAACAACAACAATCACCTGATGCCACAAGCCAGGACTGTGATGATGAGGGGCACGACTTTGCCTTGGCTTGCATTGCCTGCAGTTCCTCCCCTTGACCAGAAGGTGGTGCAGGGAGCCAGTGCCTGATCTGCAGGGCTCCCAGCAGGGAGAACCCAGAGCACTCAAGAGATGCAAGCGAGCTAGGGGGGCACAAAGTGAGGAGCAGTTTCCTCATTGGGGTTGACGCTGGTCCTAAAATGTGTGAAGGCGACTTCTCACGTCTCCCCCTCCACACAGGTGCTGCTGAAACTCTTCAGCTACTGTGTCAAAGTGAAGGTTAACCGCCAGCAGCTGGTGAAGCTGGAGATGAACACTCTCAACGTCATGCTGGGGACCCTCAACCTGGTAAGGCAGAGCCTCCTGCCATCGGGAGATGAGGGGAAATACGGGGTGGCTGGGCTCCCTCTCTGTTCCCGGAGCCACCTTCCCACTCCCTGGCCACATCAAGAGTGGTTTCCGTAATTGTTCAGCCACGCTGCCCTCCCTTACCTGTGTGTTACGCCACTCTGGCCTGGGAGGGGGAGGCTGGCACCAGTTGGGCGACTTCTCGGAGGGTCGGGGCATGGGCTGCTGTGATGCTTCTCGCCACCCTTCTTGTCAGGCTCTCGTGGCCGAGCAGGAGAGCAAAGACAGCGGAGGGGCAGCTGTGGCCGAGCAGGTGCTCAGCATCATGGAGATCATCCTGGATGAGTCCAACGCAGAGCCACTAAGTGAGGACAAGGTGAGTGTTTGCACGTGGCAGGAGTGGGGGCGAGGGGGAGCTTTGCGGTTTCTGCATCCAGGGAGCAGATTTCATTCCTCCCCTTCCTTGATCCTCTTCACTGTTGTTCCGATTTTGTATGCTCCTTGGTGGCAGAGGCCTGCCTGCGTAGCAGTACAGTGGTGCCTCGCAAGACGAAATTAATCCGTTCCGCGAGTCTCTTCGTCTTGCGGTTTTTTCGTCTTGCGAAGCACGGCTATTAGCGGCTTAGCGGCTATTAACGGCTTAGCGGCTTTAAGAAAAAGGAAAGAAACTCGCAAGACGTTTCGTCTTGCGAAGCAAGCCCATAGGGAAATTCGTCCTGCGGAACGACTCAAAAAAACTGAAAACTCTTTCGTCTTGCAAGGCATTCGTCTTGCGAGGTACCACTGTATTTGCTTGTATTTTGCCCATCTCTCTTTAGGAACTCTAGATTCGCCAGAGACACAGGCGGCATTGCCCAAATCAGGGATGGAGAGCCAGTGGTCCTCCAGATGTTTTTGGGCTGCAGTTCTCATCGTCCCTGGGCTGCTGGGATTTGGGGTCCCAGGAACATCTGGAGGGTCATAGCTGGCTCCCCACTCCTGGTCTAAATAACAATTTCTTCATGGCTCTGTTGAGCAGCATACAGAGACAGGTGGAATTAGCATTGTTGTGGGCAGCTGTGGGTTGAAGTCGAGGGAAATTCCAGCAGGTGCCCAGGGCCCCCACAGCCCACAGGATCCAGAAAGCTGTTCCAGGACAAGCAGGAGGTGCAAATTACAAATACAATTGCAAGATGTGTCTATGCCAGGACCCTTCCATTGCAATCTCTCATGCCCTCCCTGCCCCACCTCTCCATTCCAAAAGCTCTTATTATTCCACTATCAGTTCCATTATTATTATTCCTCTGTTGGGGATCACTAATAGCTGAGAGCTGCTCCTGTCTTTCTGGGCTGGGGGTTAAGAAGGGATCTGACCCTGAGGGGGTTTTAATGGCAGTCGCAGGAAGTCTGGCATCCGTCGGCCTTCGGGTAGATTGACAGAGCTGCTCTGTTATTGGCCTCCTGGGAAAGAGCGTAAGAGTGCCATTTCTCCAAGCCTGGAGGTTACTTTGCGGTGCCAGAAAACTGCTTGTGTTCCTCCCACAAGGACGTATGTTTAGGAAACGATGGCAGGATCTGCAGTGGAGAGCTTTTTCATTGACCCTGCATGAGTGCCTGCTCTCAGGGTTCCTTCCAAAGGGGATCCTGTTGTGTGTCTGTATCATCTGTAATCGTACCCTGTAGTCACTCCCTTGAGGAGGCTATGCAGCTGCCTCTCTGTGTTGCCCTTCAAAGGGGAGTCTGGAAATACACGGGTTCTTCTAGCCAAATAAAAACGTACAGCATCATGCAAAGTGATAAGATTTATTGCAGTCTGCAGAAAGCATAAAATGGCCCAGAAGAATTCTCCAAATCCTGGACCCAGGGCTTAGGTTACAAAGACACTTTATAATGTTTTCCCATCCATGATTCCCTTGTGCCCAGTCCTTTCCAAGGCTCCAATTGGTCATCTCAGCACATGGACAGCTCATGAACACCTCATGCTTACTTTTCATTGTCTAAGAAATATGCTTTTACCTACTATACAATATCATAACCGCACATTGCTTTAAAACAAAGGTATAAATCCATTCTTCTGTCTCCTGCAAAATGTTGCATTTTTAGTACTCTGTTACGTGGAGCATCTAGTCTTTTCAAGGCCACCTTTCCTCTCTGTTATGCAAAATGGATTAAGACTGAGAGGCCCAGCAGAGACAGAAATACAGTTTATAATTCATTTAATGGGGCTGCAGGAAGGAAAAAAGAAAATAGTTTTTCCTTTGGAGGTGAGAAACAACTGAAACTTATTTCTCAGTTCTACACAAGGACATTTCGATAAGTGTGAGGAGCAATTACATTAGACCTAAGTATAAAAGGGACGTGGGTGGTGCTGTGGACTAGGACTTGCCGATCAGAAGGTCAGCAGTTCGAATCCCTGCAACGGGGTGAGCTCCTGTTGCTCAGTCCCTGCTCCTGTCAACCTAGCAGTTCGAAAGCATGTCAAAGCGCAAGTAGATAAATAGGTACCGCTCCGGCGGAAAGGTAAACTATGTTTCTGTGCGCTGCTCTGGTTCGCCAGAAGCGGCTTAGTCATGCTGGCCACATGACCCGGAAGCTGTACGCTGGCTCCCTCGGCCAATAAAGCGAGATGAGTGCTGCAACCCCAGAGTCGGTCACGACTGGACCTAATGGTCAGGGGTCCCTTTACCTTTACCTAAATATAAAAACAAACACATCTCTGCCGGATAGTGTGTCTGCTTTCTTTCACTATTAATTAGCGAGCGAATGTGGCTTCAGGCTAGTTGACCTTGCAATCTTTCAACACCTGGCAATATTAGAATCATTTTGCAAAGCAAGCCAGCTTCTTATATGTGGGAAGAAACATAGGGCTTATATTTTCAATAAAAACTAAAAAAGCATGAAGAAACAAGGGGTCATTGGGGCTATACTGGAAGGAGGCTAGCCAACCTTTAGATAAATGAGAGTGATTGGAAGACGTGTTCAGAATACAGAGGTCCAATAGTTTTTGACCTTCCCTTTGACCATACTAGCACGGTCAGTAGCAGGGGTTAGAAACTAGAAGTTCCCTGGGTCGGAGCTGACCCTCTGGAGCAGGCGCACTTATGGCATAGCAGGGTTGAGCCATGGGCCCACCCCTCCCTTCTCAGAGTTAGCCCCCAGGGGATATTGCTGGCTGACCAGGGTCTTGAGGTCACAATAGCTGGGCCTGACCAGCCTCTGACCCTCTTCAGCAACACTCAGGAGTGTCAAACTGTATCTTGCCATGAGCTGAAGGACATCCAAGAACTCCCTAGCGAGGCTGGAGGTTTGGCTCCCCCCCCCCAAAAAAAATGATGCCGTAGAGATACCAGGCCTTCCTAAAGGGGATTTTTTTTCTTTTCAGCCTGCTGTGTTCATTGGAACACCTGTTTTGTCGCTAATAAATTGGTTTTAGGGAGCGTTTCTTACAGAGACTTGATGGTGAATCATCCAAATGAATCCAGGACAGGACCAAAAGCCTAAGAGAGTTGGCTTTGCTGGATCAGGGAGTGGTCAGGGCGGTTATCGGAGGGGGAAGCTAGGTGTTGTCCTGAAGGCCTTGGGAATAGAGGGAATTTGCAGAGAGCAGGGAGGTTGAGAGATTGCGGGGGGCAGATTTGAGAAGCTGCCCTGTGAATGAGGTGTGGGGCAGGGAGAAGGGTGTCCCAAGGCAGATAGACTCCGGGTGTCTTGACTGACGGGCCATTTCCCGCCTCCGCAGGGCAACCTCCTCCTCACGGGAGACAAGGACCAGCTGGTGATGCTGCTGGACCAGATCAACAGCACCTTCGTCCGCTCCAACCCTAGCGTCCTGCAGGGCCTGCTCCGCATCATCCCTTACCTGTCCTTTGGGGAGATGGAGAAGATGCAGATCCTGGTCGATCGCTTCAAGCCCTACTGCAGCTTCGACAAGTATGCCTCCCTGGGAACCCTGAACCAAACTCTCCTGCCCTCTCCTGTTCTTTGAGTTTTTTAAGTATGCAAAATAAATTGGGTTGCTGCTGGTTTGCAAGGGCTCTCCTTGCCAGAGGTGCAGCTCTGCTTAATCTCTGCTTCCAGGCTGGCCTCAAAGCTCCCAAGACTCTGCGCAGCCTAGCACAGAATCCCCCCAACCGGGTGCCCTTCAGATATTTTGGACCATGCCATCCAGGCTGGGGTGGGGGCATTGTAGCCCCAAACTCTGAAGGGGCACCAGGCTGGTCTTAAACAGTTGGGTTGTGTACAGGAGTCTCTGTATGTTACACAAAAAAGGTATGTTTTATGCATTATACAAAGATGTGCTTAATTTTGACTTCCTCTACTTGCTGTTGAGGGTGGGCAAGGGCATTGAAGCCCCTCCCCACAACTGCTGGATATTCTTGCATAATTTCAAGCATAGCTTCACCCTCTTGAGAACTAGAAACTTGGCACCCCCTCTCTCCTTTTTGACAAAAGCTAATACTCTCAGGAAGGGACGCGGGTGGTGCTGTGGGTTGAACCACAGAGCCTAGGGCTTGCCAATCAGAAGGTCAGCAGTTCGAATCCCCGTGATGGGGTGAGCTCCCATTGCTCGGTCCCAGCTCCTGCCAACGTAGCAGTTCAAAAGCACATCAAAGTGCAAGTAGATAAATAGGTACCGCTCCAGCAGGAAGGTAAATGGCGTTTCCATGAGCTGCTCTGGTTTGCCAGAAGCGGCTTAGTCATGCTGGCCACATGACCCGGAAGCTGTACGCCAGCTCTCTTGGCCAATAAAGCGAGATGAGCGCTGCAACCCCAGAGTCGGCCACGACTGGACCTAACGGTCAGGGGTCCCTTTACCTAATACTGTCAAGAGTCTGAATAATTACACCAGTTGTATCACTATGGTTCTCCAGTGTCCTTTTGTTGTGCTTTTAATGTGCATTTCATGGGTATTGCAACAATTAATGCTAAAAAACAGTGAGCAAAAAATATTTCAATTTCCTATTAATATTTTACTCACTTTGAGTTGCATTGGGTTGCCTCTCGGACCAACAAGTGGCATAGAAATAAATAGGGGCGAGAGTCCTTTTTACAAGCTCAGCTCTGCAAAAAGCAGCCCCCAAGGCTAGAATCAGAGGGTGCAGATGGCTTGTGCTTCTGCCCCCAAGAAATGATGCGACTTAGCTTTAGAGTGGTACCTTGGGTTAAGTACTTAATTTGTTCTGGAGGTCCGTTCTTAACCTGAAACCCCTTTAGCACCACTTTAACTAATGGGACCTGCCGCTGCGCCGCCAGCACGCGATTTCTGTTCACATCCTGAAGCAAAGTTCTTAACCTGAGGTACTATTTCTGGGTTAGCGGAGTCTGTAGCCTGAAGCGTATGTAACCTGAAGCGTATGTAACCCAAGGTACCACTGTATTTAGAGTGGAGAATCTGAGCCCGGACTGGCCCCCCTGACAGCCTTTGTGAGTCCCTTGCCTCTTTTCTCCCCCAGGTACGATGAAGAGCACAGCGGGGATGACAAGGTCTTCCTGGACTGTTTCTGCAAAATAGCAGCTGGCATCAAGAACAACACTAATGGGCACCTCCTGAAAGACCTCATCCTCCAGAGGGGAATCACGCAGAACGCCCTCGACTACATGAAGAAGCACATCCCCAGTGCCAAGAAGTGAGAGTCGTGTGGGAGGATGGAGGCGATTTGTGGGTGGCAGTTCACTGGGACGAGCCCCTTCTGTGTTGGGGCATTGCCCTTTCCCTGAGTGTGCCCAGTTTGCTGCTGCCTTGCAGAGCTAATGTGAAGATAGAAAATCCCAAGCTTTGCCTTCCTTTAAGAAAACAAAATATTGGGGTTTGGGTGGCAGGGAAATCTCTCAGCCTTAAGGCCATGGAGAACTGCTGTTGCCAGTCAGAGAAGAACACTGGGCTAGGTGGACCCAGTTCTGGGTAAGGCAGTACTAAAGGTTACCTGGGCCCTTAACAGCTTCCTGAATCCTTGACACTCTGTGCTGGCTCCCAGGGAAGCAACCGCAGGTCTCTGTCTCACCCGCCACCCCTGGCCAAGTCATTTTCTCAGGGTGTTTGGAGCTCAGCCACATGAAGCATGATTTCAGGCAAAAGGACACCACTGTGGAAATTGAGGTGGTTCATCCTTTTTGAGAGTGTCTGAATTGCCTTAATTTGGGGAGCGGGTGGGGAGAGCCGCCTTTGCAGCATGAGTGTGTGAGCCACGCAGCGGGGCTGGGGTGGAGTAATCCAGGTCTTGGTGCTGATATTGACAGCTGCTTTTCAAACGCTTTCTCTTTTCCAATCTTCTCTCGGCAGTTTGGATGCCGATGTGTGGAAGAAATTCCTCTCCCGGCCGGCCCTTCCTTTCATCCTCCGGCTGCTCCGAGGTCTCGCCACGCAGCACCCCCCAACACAGGTGAAAGAGATGTCTTCTACTCACCCACCCCCTGGCCCATGAGTCTAATCTGGTCTCCATGTACATCAGGTTTAGGCGTATACATGGTGCCTGATCCTAGGGGCTGATTCCAGGCACAGCTGCCTTCTCCTAAGTGTGAGACAAAGGCAAAGGGCTCTTTAAGCCCAGCCCTTACGGAGGCATTTTGGGCCTCAGATGCGGGTGTGTGAGTGTTGCTTGCGTCTAGAGTGGGAATGATCCAGCAATAATGGAGCTACATCAGTTCACCAAAGGAAAACATCCCAAAGTGTGCTACAGAACAGTGGATCCCAAATGGTGGTCCATGAGTGTCATTCGGATGCATTGCAGTGTGTCTTGGAATTCTAATTGTAATACAGTAAGATTGTACAGTGGTACCTCGGGTTAAGTACAGTGGTGCCTCGCAAGACGAAAAGAATCCGTTCTGTGATTCTCTTCGTCTAGCGGTTTTTTCGTCTTGCGAAGCAAGCCCATTGACGGATTAGTGCTTTTAGCGGCTTTTAGCGGCTTATCTGCTGATCGGATCAGCTGATAAGCGGCTTAGTGGCTTAGAAAAAGGGGGGGGGGAGGAAAAAACCAGCAGGAACTCGCAAGACATTGTCGTCTTGCGAAGCAAGCCCATAGGAAATTCGTTTGAAGCACCTCCAAAACGGAATTGAAGCACCTCCAAAACGGAAAACTCTTTTGTCTAGCGAGTTTTCCATCTTGCGAGGCATTCGTCTTGCGGGGCACCACTGTACTTAATTTGTTCCGGAGGTCTGTACTTAACCTGAAACTGCTCTTAACCTGAAGCACCACTTTAGCTAATGGGGCCTCCTGCTGCCGCCGCGCCGCCAGAGCACGATTTCTGTTCTCATCCTGAAGCAAAGTTCTTAACCTGAAGCACTATTTCTGGGTTATCGGAGTCTGTAACCTGAAGTGTATGTAACCCGAGGTACCACTGTATTGCAGGGGGTTGGTCTCCGGGACCCTTCCAAGTCTGTGATTCTAGCAATACAATATATATGAAATAAAAGCAGCAACAGTACATCACACAACTGCTAGTGCAGCACATTGCAGTTACTACAACAGGCAGAAGAAAACAATTGTCTGGTCCGCCAAGATCCTCAGCAGTTTTCATGTGGTCTGGGGCTGGGGGTGGGGAGAACAAGTTTGGGAACTTCTGCCTTAGAATGGTCTTCTTCCAGTAAACTAGATGCTCTTGAAGAAGAGCGATACGGTTTTGAAAGGGGAAAATTTGAAGTGTTCCATTGGTGCTCCTCCAATGTGCTCCTCCAAGGTGTTGCAGGGGCTTCTGCCGCATCCCTGTCTCTCTTGGCTGGTGTAAACTGGAATGCTCTGTATGTCATACGCAAACTTACGCCAATTTAATCGATCCATTACTCAGTTGCTTAAAATTCACTTTGCTCTTAATTGGGTGGCATCCCTGGAGGTCTGGGTGCCTTTTTGTACTATACTGTGCTCAAAAGACAGACAATTTTTTAAGAGCAAAGCTGTATCTGGTGTAGAGGGGGAAAGAGCATAGGAGATTTCCTCATCCTCCTGTCCTCTTTGCCCACTGTGTTAACGTCTGCTCCCTGAACAGGTGCTCATTGGGACCGACTCGATCACGAACCTGCACAAGCTGGAGCAAGTCTCCAGTGACGAAGGGATTGGGACGCTGGCCGAGAATCTCCTGGAGGCCCTGCGGGAGCACCCAGAGGTGAACAAGAAGATTGAAGCTGCCCGGAGAGAGACGCGAGCGGAGAAGAAGCGCATGGCCATGGCGATGCGCCAGAAAGCGTTGGGCACCCTTGGCATGACGGTAAGAGCAGAAGCAGAGCCAGCTGCATTAGGCCCGGTACCCATCTAGCAGAGCCTCCTGTTCTCACAATGACCAGCCAGATGCCACGGTCGGGAGCTGGTATTCAGAAACATTACTGCCTCCAGCTTTGGAGGCCAAGCATAGCCATTGTGGCAGCCATCCGAAGCCCTTTGTCTGATCCTCTCTTGAAGCCTTTTAAGTTGGTGGCCATCACTGTCTCCTGTGGGAGAGAGTTCCGCAGTTTAACTCTGCACAGCATGAAGAAGTCCTTTCTTTAATCTCTCCTGAGTCTTCCAATGTTCAGCTCCATTGGATGTCTATGAGTTCTAGCAATGGCTGGCTCTTTGGGTGCTGCCATTTAATCCAGCCGGACCAGTGGCTGTTCAGGTCCCACTTGTTAGGGGAGATTTAAGCGGAGAGGCAGGAGGGCAACCCAGTTCTAGCCAAGGGAAACCGCGGCTGTTTTATCACGGCCATAGCAGCAACCATAAGGTCAAGGACACATTTTCAAATGCGAAACTTTCCATGCCTTGTGATGGCCCTCTTCCTCCAACCCACACGACCATTTTTAATTCCCCCGCCCCCCCCCCCAAACCCGGCTTTTCTCCTCGATAACCTTGCTGTGCTGGATCTTTCAGACCAACGAGAAGGGCCAGGTGGTGACAAAGACAGCGCTGCTGAAGCAGATGGAGGAGCTGATTGAGGAGCCGGGCCTCACCTGTTGCATCTGCAGGGAGGGCTACAAGTTCCAGGTAGGCCTTGGGGGTGAAGTGGGGAGTCAGAGCCTGGCCATTTCACCCAGTCACGCTGTTTCATGCATATGCATATGTCTGCATATGCGCATTTCATTGCAGCCGTATTTCCAAGGTGCTGGGCAGCTGAGCAACATCCATAGTCGTGCAGGTCTACACTGAATTGCTGGGTGCTGGACCAGATGACCCTTTGGGGCCATTCCAAGTCTACAATTCTGTGACTCTCTACCAAAGGTTCCCAAACTCATTCGTCCTTTTCAGGAAAAAAATAAATCTCAGTGCCCCCCTAGAAATCTGCCTTCTTTAAGTGAACAAACATAAAGATGCGGTGACAAATTTGCGTTCTTTTATGTATCTCTATTTCTACCTATGTCCTACAACATAGTAAAGAAAGATGTTGTTGTAGATAAGACATGCTGAAGCTTGAAATTATAAAATTGTTTATTAAAATCAACTATGGCGACATTCACATCACACACAGAATATTTAGATAACAAAGTATAATATTAAAATGAAAATTACAAATATCATTTAAAACGATCCTAGTGAGAAAGATGAACCAGGGGTGGATCTAGACACAGGTTAAAAACACTATAAATAAGTCAGAAATTAAATCGTTACAACAAAAGAAAAATAAAGCTTGTGTAAAAACCCATATAAATTCCTATTTGCTCTCTGGTGTTTTATGCTTATAACGCATTCAAAACGTATTATTGTGATGAATGTGGCTGAGTCCCTGGTGCGCCAAATAGGCAGGCAAGCTGCGACCCACTTCCTGGGCCTGAGTGAAGCTGAAAAGGGTTCACCCACGCCCAGGAAAACCCCTCTCTTTCAGCACAATTGTCAGATCCAGGGGAAGTGTTGTCAATCCGCAGCAGTGCCCGGCCTAGTGGTAAATGCCATTGCAGAGCAGATGAAACATGTACAAATGGTTTTTCAAAACGTTCTTCTTTTTATGTTTCTACTGCCCTCTTATTTTTATTCACTGCCCCCCGATTGCACCCGAGGCTACTACTGCCCCCCCCCCCCGATTGTTCCAGCTCCCCCGGGGGGATGTATCGCCCACTTTGGAAGGCCAAAGAGAAAACGGCAGCTGTTTCTGTGCAGCTTTTCCACGTTCGAAGCTTGGTGCCTTGGGTTTTCCGCCGCAGCTTCTGTTTTCTCCCCACAGCCGACCAAGGTCCTGGGCATCTACACCTTCACCAAGCGAGTCGCCCTGGAGGAGTTTGAGAACAAGCCTCGGAAGCAGCAGGGCTACAGCACCGTTTCGCACTTTAACATTGTCCACTACGACTGTCACCTGGCAGCTGTGAGGTGGGTCTGAGTTTCCCTCTGGGCCTGAGAGCTCCTTTGCATCTTGGCCGCAAAGCCATGCCTGATCTGCTGGGGGTTCGGTTTAGCCTGGGGAAGAATCCCAACAGCTATAGCTTTGGTAATGAGCTAACCAACAATACTTTAAGGAATTCACTAGTTGGTAAGCTCCAGGGTTTGTGTTGTGTGTAATATTTAAGTCTTCAGGACTGAGGCAGTCACCAGCTTTGCTCTACAGGGAAGAGGTTTGCAGGGAAAGGGACTTTCCCTGACTGATAATGACCTTGCTTTTACTCCTGCAGGTTGGCACGTGGGCGCGAGGAATGGGAGAGTGCAGCCCTGCAGAATGCCAACACCAAATGCAACGGCCTCTTGCCGGTGTGGGGTCCCCATGTCCCAGAATCTGCCTTTGCCACCTGCTTAGCCAGGTGAGTCTGAGGAGCTGCCCTTTTGCCCGCTGTTCTGTTGGGGTCAGCAGTCTCTTGCTTCAAGTGCCTTCTTCCCACCAGCTTGTAGGGGAAGAGGGCCTGATTTCTTGGACTGTACCATCCTAACACAACCTTTTCAGAACTGTGTCTGTATTTTGCCCTTTCCTTAACCCTCCAGCTTCTCTTGGAAAGCCAAGAGGCTTTCCTGGGCCTCTTGTGAGATCTGCAGCCTAACCTGGTGTTGGTTTCCTTCCCGTAGGCACAACACCTACCTTCAAGAATGCACGGGGCAGCGGGAGCCCACCTACCAGCTCAATGTGCACGACACCAAGCTGCTGTTCCTCCGGTTCGCCATGGAGCAGTCATTCAGCATGGACACGGGTGGCGGAGGGCGGGAGAGCAACGTCCACCTCATCCCCTACATCATTCACACGGTGCTTTATGTCCTTAACACGTCAGTACCTTTTATCTGTCTTGTCTCTCTCTCTCTCTCTGCGTGTCTGTGAATTTGTTCCCTGAGCCATTCTCCCTTGGTGGAGCAGGGCATTGTGAGACGGGTTGCTGCTTTGAATTGCTCTGCAGATGGAGCGATTAATTTTCAAGGTTTTGTTGCTCACCCCTCCCAAAGTAAGTAGGGACGTGGGTGGTGCTGTGTTCTAAACCACAGAGCCTAGGGCTTGTCGATCAGAAGGTCGGCGGTTTGAATCCCCACGACGGAGTGAGCTCCCGTTGCTCGGTCCCATCTCCTGCCAGCCTAGCAGTTTGAAAGCATGCTAGTGCAAGTAGATAAATAGGTAGCGCTCCAGCGGGAAGGTAAAAGGCATTTCCATGTGCTGCTCTGGTTCACCAGAAGCGGCTTGTCATGCTGGCCACATGACCTGGAAGCTGTACGCCAGCTCCCTCGGCCAATAAAGCGAGAGGAGTACCGCAACCCCAGAGTCGGCCACGACTGGAACTAACGGTCAGGGGTACCTTTACCTTAACCTCCCGAAGCAAGCTTAGCGGCCTGCACTGGCCTGAGCCCTGTCTGTGGATCAGGCTGGAAGGAGTGACCCATCCGGGAATACCGTCCATCCGCTGAGGAGAAGACACCTTCAGATTAAATCCTGTGGTCCTTCCTGTAGTGTGATCCTTGTGTAGTTTGGGTATATAGGCTTCTCTACAAAGGGTAGGACTCGAATCTGGTGCCCTGTTTCTGGCCCCACCCCATGCCACTGGCACGTAGCCTCTGCAAGTTTGCCCAGAAAGGAATGTGGCTGTGAGGTCGAAAACAGTTTGCCACCCCTGTTCTTTGGCGCGATGTTGATGTATGTGCCTAAACTACTTTGGGGAGGAGGGTCCAGAGCTCACTGTGAGAATGCCTGCTTTGTGTGCCTGAGATCCCAGTCATTCAGGGCTGGGGAATGGAGAGGTCTTGGGAGAGCTGCTGGTCAGGAGCAGGGCCAGCCCAAGACATGTTGGCACCCGAGGCAAACCCCAAAAAGGCAGGTGTCCCATCAGGAAAGAAGGGGCGAGTGAATGAAGATCTGCTTCTCGAACAAGGGGGTGCGCGGGGGGAGACCAGTAGTGCCTTCTATTGGCTGAGAGGTTGCTGTGGAGGTGCTGCAACTATTGCTGCCACTGCAGCAGCAGCGAGTAATGCATTCATTGGAGGCTGGATCTGTTGCCCCTGTGGATCTTGCTGCCCACTTCAATTTGCCTTAGCGGTGGATCAGCCCTGGGGAAGAGACTATGCCAAGAGTCGGCAAGGTTTACCTCGGCCGGGCCAGTTAACTCCAGTGGAGATCCCTCCATGGGCCGGATTGCGTGCAATTTCTGGCGTCTGCGCAGATGTGATTTCGGTGCCGCAGAAGCACATCCCTGCACCGCGCTGGCTTAGCGCAGCGCGCAGGGACTTGCTGAGCAGGCGGCTCAGTTCAGTGGCGGCTTGTGGGCTGGTTAAACAACCCCTGTGGGCCTCTTGTGACCCATGGGCCTTAGGTTGCGACCCCTGGAGTATGCTAAGGGGACCTATGTTCAGGTGTTGATACATATGAAGGCGGATCTAGGCTTAGCCTGTGAAATGAAATGATATCTGGTTGGATGGGGGCAGGCAGGCATGGGGGCATTTTGTTCTGCTTTTTGTCTCATTAGCTTGGCGTATCTCAGCCCTGGTTCTTGACACTGGAGGGAAAGCCTCAATGATATATTGTTGGGTAGTGTAGCCCTTGTAGGAGGCCGCTGCAGGCTTCTGATAGACCAATGTGAGAACAGGATGCTGGATAGACTGATCTGGCAAGCTCTTCTTACGTTGAAGGGTTTCTTCTTCCCCCTGCTGTTCAAAGTGCATCGCTTCTGTCTCTGCTTGACTTCCAGAACACGAGCGACGTCTCGAGAAGAGAAGAACCTGCAGAGCTTCCTGGAGCACCCCAAGGAGAAGTGGGTGGAGAGTGCCTTCGAGGTGGACGGGCCTCATTATTACATCGTCATGGCGCTTCACATCCTGCCCCCGGAGAGGTGGAAGGCGATGCGCATCGACATTCTCAAGCGGCTGCTGGTGATCTCTCACGCTCGGGTGGTGTCGCCAGGGGGAGCAAGCAGGTATGGGGCTGTCCACACCCATCCACACACCCCTTTCCCTCTCTTCTCTCCGTGCTGCGGAGAAAACAGCTGGTTCCTTCCCTTCCCACCCCCAGAGAATGGTCCTATAGGGTAACAAAGGCAGGCTCGTTGGATTGGGACCCTTGGACATGACTTGGCTACACAGCCTTTGCCTTCTGCATTAGACTCTGAGGCTGATGTGGATTTACAGTCTGAAACATCTGGAGGGCACCTGGCTGGCAAAGGCTGGTTTTGATGATCAAACAAAATGCTCTTCTGCTTAAAAATCAGCATCTTTTTTTTTAAAAAAGCTGAAGTTCCTGGAAGAGTCGAGAACAACACGCAAGGTTTTGATGGATGCTGTTGGATACTCTATTTCCCTATGTTGGTTCAGGTCTCGGCGCCCTCTTCAGGCACACAGGAGAATTAGATGTAGTTGACACTGACTCTAAGTGAGCTGGGCCTGCTGAAAATCCCGGGAGGAGCTTGACCTCTTCTCCTTCCTCTTCTTTGTCTGGGCCACAGAGCTGTTTCTGTTTTGCCTGCATTAAGTCTGTGGCTCAGTGCCTCCCCACACCTGGTTGCATTCTGATATATATATAAGGCATCAGTAAAACAAAAGGAACTCTATATATCATGAATAAACCCGAGTAGCATACAAAACAATTTAAAATGCTAGACCTACTCAGAGTAGACCCATTGAACTTGATTGGCTACAACTTTCAGAGCCTAGGAAAGCTTGGCTAAACATAATAGGGTGGTTACAGCTAAGTTCTACTCGAGTAGATGCAATGAAATTAATTACTCTAAATTAGTCATGTCTATTGATTTCAGCAGGTTGGCTCTGAGTAGGCTTAGCACTAGATAGATTTTGAGGGGCATGTAAAGGTCACTGCTGTCCCTGTCTCACAAATTATTCAAGGCAGGACACTGCAGGGGACGGGTGCTGTCACCAAGAAGGCCCAAGGGGTGACCCTCTGGTCATTTGAAATGGCTCCAGGCTTTCCGTGTCCTCTGCCTCTGATCTCTTGTCCGTAAGAGGGAGAAAAGATGTGCTGTGTGTGCCTTGGTCCCAGGGACTGACCCTTTGGACCATGCCATGGCTGGATCAGCTGTGTTACAGGAGAGTAAATTGTGGGTCTTTGGAGGAGTCTCTGCCGGCCCCTTCGCTTGAAGTGTTTCCTTGCAGCTTCCTGAGAGCAGGTGCTCAGGGGTCATGATGGAAGGGCGTGCATTTTGGATGCTCTGTAATATGCGCCCAAGTGGTCTTGTAACCTTCGGGGAGGGGCTGCAGACTCCGGCATCGATTGGCTCTGCACATTTCCTGCTGCTGTAAGGGAAATCTGGCGTTTGATTCATGCCCGTTCTGGGGAAGTAGCTTTAGCCTCCCAGGGGAAGCACTTTCCTCAGGGACCAGCAGCCTGCAGTTCTCAAGCAGCCCAAGGCCTTGGAGCCCTGACAGAAGCAGAGGCAAGTTGATGGCACCTCTTGCTTTGTAGCATTGACCTGCCCTTAACAAATGTTCTGAGAGTGGAGCCGGGAATCCCCTTGCAACATGACTGTGGTGATTTAGGGGGCAGGGGATGCTTAACTACATGGTCTTAAGTCCTGGAGAAAATGATTCCCCGCTTTTTTTGGGGGGGGGGGGATGGAAACGAGATTGCAGGAATTTCAGCAACAGTGCCAGGCCCCACGTTGCACAACACTTTGCAGTTGTGCCTGCGGCCGTAGTTGTAAATCGCTTTGCTGGGGAGAACAGTGGAGCGTCCCTGTCTCTCTGTGTGTTCCTTCCCTCCCTCCCTTCCTCCCTCCACCGCCTGGCTGAGCTTGCCCCACGCATTTTCCCACATGTATTATGGATGGGCTTCTGGCTGTCGCCGCAGCCGGAGCTATTCATCAGCTGAGCTTCAGGCAGCAAAGAAAAGTGTAGCTATTAACTGCGAGGCTTGATCTTATTTTCCTAACAGGCTAACGGATAAAGCAGTGAAGGACTACTCTGCCTATCGCTCCGGCCTCCTCTTCTGGGCCCTCGTTGATCTCATTTACAACATGTTCAAAGTAAGCGAGCTTGGAACGAACTTGGTACATTTCTTCTTCTTTTAGCAATGCTCCTCAAACCAGTGGCCTGCTCTTTCTAGGGGGCCGGCACCATCTGTCGTGCACAGCTCCCAGGCTGAGGAATGTTGGGGGAATCCTAGTGATCTAAAAAGCTGAACTAAGACATTTTACATCAGTGTTCCAGGTTCTTTCGCTCTCCCCATCCCCCAGTGTCCACAATTTTTATCAGTTCTGGAGAGGTGCAGCATGTACCACTCATCTTCTTAAAAGCCTCAAAAGCCTCAGTAGACAAGATTATTGGCATCCTCTGAATAAGAATAAAAGAAGACCACAGCATAGGGACTCCCAGTTCAGTCTACTGTTGCCAACGGCAGATGGCCAGATGCTCCCTGGAAGATCGCACAAGACAACAGCCTTTCTTCAGGAGCTGGCATTCAAAGGAATACTGCTCTTGAAGCTGGAGGATCTATCTAGGCATTATTGGCTTATAACTTCTTGATAGGCCCTTCTTTCAAAAGGGTTTTTTCCCCTTAGGTCTGATTCCCCATTTTAAAGCCGTGTTTGCCTGCTTCCTCCTTTGTCCTCCATGCTCAAGCTTCTAACCCTTCCTTCTCCTCCTCTTTCCCATCCAGAAGGTGCCTACGAGTAACACAGAGGGGGGCTGGTCCTACTCTCTGGCAGAATACATCCGCCACAATGACATGCCCATCTACGAGGCCGCAGACAAGGCTCTGAAGACTTTCCAGGAGGAGTTTATGCCTGTGGAGACCTTTTCAGAATTTCTGGACGTGGCTGGTTAGTTGCTCCAGAAAGCTCTACGTGTGTTTTATAATAACGCTGTATGCTGACATGCTGCCTTTGAGTGATGGGAACCGATTCAGATGAAACCGAGATGTTTCCCACAGGGATAAAAACTCCAATGAACGTGTTCATGTGGGTAGCAGGGTTGGGAAAGGCTTGGGTAGCCTCTGCCAGTCAAGAATACAATTTGCTGGGTTAGATGGGTCATCACTGACTTGGTATAAAACAGCTTCCTGTGTATTCTGCATCTTGTGAACCAAAAGTGATTTGGATAATATAGGAGTGGGTACGTGAGCAGACAGTGAACTGCAGACCTTCCTGTGGCTACCAGCTTTTCCTGCCTCCTTGGTTTTGGGGACTGAAGCTGTTAAAGTGTGTGGGGGAGGCACCAATCTTCTCCATTAGTTCCTCTCCTCCCCTGGCCTCTTCACTTGCTTGCCTGAATTGGTGGCAAAGGAAGATGCTTCTAGGAATTGGTTTGCTGAATGTGCGCAGCTGATGTGCCCTTTCCTGGTTTCAGGACTGTTGTCAGAAATCAGCGATCCCGATGGCTTCCTCAAGGATCTCCTCAACTCCATCCCCTGAGCCCTGAACGGCTACATGAAGAGACCACAATCAGCTTGCCTCCCTGCTGTTCCTCTGTACCCTGCCCGACCAGCCCGCAAAGAATGTTGCAGTTACTTTATCTCCAAGCCCCTTGTCTCCCCCCCCCCATCTCGCCCCCTGCCTTGACCCCAATCTTGGAGTGATGTTGGATTTTCAGCTTGTTTTCTCCCCTGTCCACCACTGCCGGTCCACCCCTGTGCTTCTCAATGTTCTGCCTTGCGTGTTCTGCTCCGAGCCAGTGAAGGAACGTGCAAGGACTTGAATAACCCAAGCCGGCCCCAGTTAGTTCTACTGCTTCTTTGTGTGTTTGACCATTTTACCAGTCAATAAATAAGTTAAATACAACCCTGGTGGGAATGAGTTCTGCCTGCTTTGTGTTTACCACTTCCTAAGGGTTGGTTTGCCTGACATCTGTTCACTGGAAATCTTGATGTACTGACCCTTAGAAAAGTGTCTGTGCACAAAATACTTTTGCTTTACGCAAACTGTAGCTCTTGTGGTTTAACATTTTTAGTGCATGCATGTGCAGAGGAGTGTTCTGTCGTCGCCCCCTGGGACGTTCTCACGGTCCCCTGCCAGACCCCTGGAAGTCGCCAGGTCAGATGTTGTGACTACTGAAATCAGACTTCCCTTAAAAGTCCTAACAGAACCTACAGCCTGCACCTACTAAGTATTATCAAGAACAAAAGAACTTTCCCTCTATATCCTTGTTTGAGTATATCCCCGCAGGAATAACCTAGACCAGAACACAGATAGTTAATTCTTTGGAACAAGTTAATGCTTTTATGCAGGAAAAAATTTCCAAGTTTGACTGTTGTGACAACATAATTGTCTCTCCTCCTTAATAACCATCCTACGCTTTCCCTCATTATCATCTCATTTTCTGCCTCTCAACTGTCCTACTCAGCCAGATGCACTCCACCTGTCACTCACTTGTAACTCCGCCCAGCGTTCCACCACACTTCCCAGCCGTCCAGCATTCTTCCTCCCTCTTCCAAGTTCCACATATGAGCAGAGTTTGGAGTGCATGATCCCCACTGGATTTCCCCCTTCCTGCTCCCCTAAGAGACATGAATAGTCTTCTGGAAGTGGACCATGAGCTGCAAGCTTTTGAACCAAGGTGTTCTTCACAAGTACACAAATAACCATTCGGAGAAATCTCATTATGTGATTTGCCAGTGATAATGTTGGGTGCGGGCAGATAAGGGTAGGCGGAGGTGCCCTTTCCTGACTCACTGCTCCCTGGAAGGTTTCTGGAGGCGCCCGTTCCAGTTCTAGTTTCCTCATCCCACCCCCAAATGAAATTAATTAGCTGCCCTGCAAGGCTCTACCTTGGCCTGAAGGAAAGCATGGCATGGAGAACGAGAGTTGGGATTTTGATAACAGTTCATTGTGAGGAAGCTGGGATGTGGTGAGCTCCGATCCTGGCAAGGGCAGCTGTTTTGAAGCCCATTTTACCTGAACTGGTTAGCACCAGGCATACAACCACGTGCTGTTTTGCACTGTAATCAGCAAAAGACGAGGCCTGTGTGACGCAAGGAGCTTTCATTCTAGATTCGGCCACTGGAAGAGGAAGGGACAGCCAGGAGGATCTCTGGATCAATAAAAGCACAGCCCTACAGCCTACTTTGGAGATTCAGGTGTTCTGGACCATGACTCCCGTCATGCTTTGTTCTACAACATGCTGCTACATTACACGCTGGAGGTGGAGGGAAGGCATTGCCCCTTTGCTTCTACCTCTTGACCTGACTCGGCCTTCCCCAGCTTGATGCCCTCCCATCAGCCCCAGCATCCTACGGCCATGTTGGCTGGGGTTAATGGGAGTCATAGTCGAAAACATCTGGAGGGCACCGGGTTGACAAAAGCTGCTCTACAGGTACATTGGGCTGGGTTGCTATGGGAGGGTGAGAACTAAGGAATGAAGCCCAAAGGCTTAATGGAAGAGAGGGATTTGAAAGAATGGGTGCTGGAAAGAAGTTTCAAGCATAAGGGGCAGTGGAGACTTTGAGCCTACAGAAACTGAACCTCCAGGGCAGGGCCACTTCTTTGCTAGTCCTACTCAGAGTAGGAAATTAATGAACCCATCATGTCTGTTAACTTCAGTGGGTCTACTCTGAGTAGAACTAGCACTGGATACAGCCTGGAATCTGTCCCCACCCCTGCTGGCCAACTTTGACTAGCAGGTGGGTTGTCCTGCCCACCTATTGCCTGACATCATGACCTAAAACCCCCAGGCTGCCGCTTTGTGTCCTTCACATGTTGAGTGGATCCCCCCCTCACAGCCAGAGACAACCCCATCTACTCCTCACGGGACAGAGAGCGTGCATGACTTTGTCCCAAAGGTATCTTGGAAAGAACCCTCCTCTGCTTTCATTTTGGGGTGCCCAACTTTTTGTTGCTGCTGAATTGGTTTGACCTGGAGCAAGGGGAAATCCTGGCCAACGTCAGCCTTGCTCAGCTGCCCTCAACCACCGTCCTACTACGGTGCTTTTGACAGGATGTTTTCTATCTCTTACTTGCACAGGCAGATCTCTGTCTAATATCCCGTGACCCTTTCTACCAGTGGAGGAGAGAAGCTCTGTTCAGCCAGCCACTGTGGGAATGTTGGAGCCCTTCCCTGAGCACGGGGCCTGGCACTCGCTTTCCTCGGCTGCCTGCAAACTCCTTGGCAGGTCTGCAGGGATGGATCCTTGATGTGGTTTTGGCAGAGCCGGCAGGGAGATCTTAAGAGCGCTCTCCTGGCTTGTTAAACAAACTTTCACATGGCTGTGTGGCATACCAGTCACGTTTCTATCTTGCCCCGTGCACAGGATTGCCTCGCCTGGTGCAATGGATGCATCACCCCAGGAGCAGGGCAGGCTCTTCTGTTGCAACTGATCCACGCTGGTTGGCGCCTGTGGGTTTTGCTGGGATCTGTCTGCTAGTTAGCCATCAGGGTGGAGGTCGACATCTCTAAACACAAGGTGCAGGCAGGTGTGTGAATCAGATGTAGCCTTTCCTCTCTTTCTCTCCTGCTTGTTCCAGGAGGAGGGAAGACTACAAGGACCACCCGTCTCTGCTCTGCTGTCTAGATGTGCGGGGGGAATTGTTGAGCAACTACACATTGTCTTTGTCGGTTTCCTCTTCCTGAGTTGTTTCTGCATAGGAACGCAGGAAGCTGCATTATATACCGAGTCAATTGGTCTATCTAGCTCAGTATTGTTCAGAACGGCAGCTGGGACTGTTTGTGTGCAAAGCATGTGCTCTGCTACTGAGCTATGGCCCTTTACCTAAAAATAAAGTAAGATTCTGGTTCTCATTGTTCTGAATAAAGGGCTGAATTAAATGACATAAGAAGCTGTCTTATACACAGCAACTGCAGTGTGTGTGTGGTGTGGGGGGGGGGCTATTGCCAGCATGGTGCTGAGGGCCTGCTGAAGTCTGGCCCTGCACAAGCAAGTTCTTTTTTTGAGGGGGGGCAGTAAAAGACATAAGGGGCAGGAAGAGAGAAAGGGTGGGTGTTGATGTGTTTCATAGTGAAGCAGGAAAAGCCAGGTCACAAAATGTTTTTCCCCTGGAAATGGGGAAGGGGCTTTGACTGCACATCAAATGGTTTGGGCCAAACCTTGCTGGGAACATTTTGTCATACGTAGTGCAGTGTCTATTCTGGGAACAGGACGGTCCTTTTCTCCCAAGTCCATTCTGAAGAGAGTGTATAGAATAGGCACTCACTTGCTAGACCCACCAAACACATGGTGTATTACTGGATGTTTTTTCTGAATGGTGCCTTCATAGGCACTTAATTAACTAACGCTGCCTTGGGGCTCTCGGAAGTTTTTCCGCCCCCACTGCTGACCATGAGATGGCTGCTTTTGGAGCAAAAACCCAGGCCAGGGTTGTGTTTCTGCAACTGTAGCAAAGGGTACCCTTGATGTTGTAGTGGCTGTAAGATAAATTGGCCCAGACCTTGAGGCGCCTCTTTCAAAAGGCCTAGTGGTGAAGGCTTTTGGTGGCAAACTATGTACCCCGTTTGTGTGTGTTGGTGGGGAGTACTTTTAATAGCCTCTATTAACAATTTTAAGAGCAGTCCCAGTTTGTAAACTTGCCTGTCATTGTCTTAATCCAGGGATTTAAAGAAAAACAAGCTCTGCGAGCCAAGCAGTTAAAACAGGGGAAAAACAGAGATTCACGGCAGAACTGAATATAACAAGTTGTAAAACAGTTTCGCCTGCTTGGTCAATATTTGCAGTGACAAAGTGCTTCGCCCATTTATATTTCAACTGGTATGATAAGCGCAGGACTGTGTGTCTGCACACGTAGTGAAGGGCTTACAGCAGATGTGTATTGCCAGCTGTGTAGGTTGTTCCCAATTGGAGAATAATTGGCAGTGCCATCCATGTACAAATGTCAGCAGAGTTGTTTATTCTCCAGTCGTGTCCCCTTTGCTCTTAGAAACGCTGTCTCGAGTCATCCCCTATTTCTTTGCCTCCAGCAACTTCTCCTTTTCCATCAGATGCCTGTTTGGGATCCTCTCTCCAAACCCTCGGAAATGTTGTTGTTGCCTTAAAACAGTGCCATCTGCACCAACGCAAATGCCTCAAATGAATCAAGCTCTTTCTGGCTCAGATCACATTTGAGGAATGCCTGGCACCGTCAGGAGGATTTTAGACACAGGTCTTGCTTCAGATGATATTGGATTTAGACCCTCAGCAGCCAGCATGGCACGTGAAGAGGACGAGTTGGGATCTAACAGGATCTGGACGGCCTCACAGGTTCCACATCCCTGCTCTACCACCTTTGGCCCAGCCAGCAGTGCGGCAAATGCAGAAGTACACCCCTTCCGAGATTATGCAACAAACTTATCATGATAAATAATAGCATTGGGCGTACATTGCAGCAATCACTGCAGAGTTCTATGTGTTGCCTCTCAGCTAGATCAACTATTTTCTGGACATGTAAGTGGGCAAATGATTTCGAGTGCTCCAATATCTTCCTTCGGAGTGGCTTAAAACGTGTTTCCCTTGACGTTCCACTGTATGTAACAGAACTTGTGCACCACTCTCTTGTGTTTTCAGTGTTACGAAATGCTTGGCTTTGGAGGATACAGAACAATTCCTCAATGTTCTTCTCCAGCGTGATCCTAGGAGCTGAACCTCAGTGGCTGATTTACCTCATTTCACTCTGGCTCAAGTCGGGGAATCCAGGAGGAGATTCCTTCTCGATGACTAAAAAGCTGCCCTTTCATATCTTCTGCTGATAAGAGCTGCTGATTCATAACCTCTAGGATGCAGGAGACAGGGACCTTTCCACAGAAATTGTAATGGGTCGTGGATCCCCCACAACCCATGACCACTATGCCACCGGGCCCAATCCAAATGTATATGTCTGTGCTGCCTTGTTCTGGATACTCTCATGAGTTAACAGAATATTCAGACAGCAGTGTTGGTAAGGGGTAGGAAAAGTCTGGTAAGAACACAAAAGCCTGTTGGGTCAGATCAAAGCTCCATCTAGTTCAGCATCCTTTTCCTAACAGTAAAGGTAAAAGGACCCCTGGCCATTAGGTCCAGTTGTGACCGACTCTGGGGTTGCAACGCTCATCTCGCTTTATTGGCCGAGGGAGCCGGCGTACAGCTTCCGGGTCATGTGGCCAGCATGACTAAGCCGCTTCTGGCAAACCAGAGCAGTGCACCGAAACGCCGTTTACCTTCCCACCAGAGTGGTACCTATTTATCTACTTGCACTTTGACATGCTTTCGAACTGCTAGGTTGGCAGGAGCAGGGACCGAGCAACGGGAGTTCACCCTGTCGCGGGGATTCGAACCGCCGACCTTCTGATCGGCAAGCCCTAGGCTCTGTGGATTAGACCACAGCACCGCCCGTGTCCCTTCTTTCCTAACAGTAGCCGCTTTAAATGCTTTTTTTAAAAATTGAAAGGTTTTTTTTTGATACAGCAAGATAAAATTGGGGGCGGGGAGAAAGGAAAAGAAAAGAAAAGAAAAGAGGGCTTCTGATTCTCTGCCTGTCAGTTACATAAAATGAACCGTTCAAAATATTTGCTCCACAACAACATCCAACTGTTCCACTTTCCATAAACCAGTATTTTTCCAACCAACAGTAGCCAATCAGATGCCTCCAGGAGGCCCACAAGCAGGGCACAAAGGCAGCTGCTTCTGTTTCCTGGCAACTGGCACTCAGGGACAAGTTGCCTCTGAATCTTGAACAATGGAACCAATGCTATCTATTAGTGTATTCCGAAATAGGCTCAGCACCATCCTGCTGTATCAGGTCAAGGCTCCTACTTAATCCAGTGTTCCAATGACTGCCTGCCTGGGGCTGGTGGGAGTTGTAGGGGGAGAGAATCAGACCTGGCTTAGAAGATCCAGTTGGTACCCACACAGAGAATGGATGTTGGGGAAATGAGACTTTTGGGAGGTGATGTTGGACCAGAACAAGTGAAGGGAGGTGGATATTGAGAGAAACTAGGAAATGTTACTGGAAAGGGCCACTGCAGAGGTGGAGAGTAGGACACAGTGTGATTTGAGTCAAGGAGAATCTGGATCCAGATGCACAGCACAGCCACGTGAGGTTCATTCATTACTGGGTGTTGTCTAGAGTAGGAGTTGCTTTCTCTTTGCCAGGATTTACTCCATGGGCTTGCTGGATGGAACTCCCTGTTGGCATCTTGTGAATGAGGCTGAGATATAAAGATGATTACTGCAAATAGCTCATCTGGCTTTAGGTAGGGTAGAAAGCAGGGCCGGCCCGACCATGAGGCAGACTGAGGCAGCTGCCTCAGGTGGTGAAATCCAAGGGTGCGCCCCTGCTGCTGGAGAAGTGAGGAGAAGCAGCTGCGTTGTCTTCTGGGTTCTGGTGAGATCTTGCGAGAGCCCCATGAAATTGTGCAGAGGCCTCATGTGACCTTCCTGAGACCCTGGCAAGTGAGCCTTCAGCAGGTGGGGCACATGCAGGTTGGGAGCCTCAGATGGCGAAATGGGACGGGTAGAGTGTGTGACAGAGCGCCACTAAAAAGCAACCGCCACGATTCCTGGAGGAATGTTTTGAGGAGTATATGGAAAAATATTGCTCTAAAAAGAGTATGTGATATGAATGGATTAAGTATGTAAAGTGTAAGCGAGAACAATAATTAGAAATGGCTATAAGAGATGTATTATCCAAAGAATGCAAGGTTAGTATTTAAATTTGAGCTAAAGGAAGTTGAGCCGAGTTGGAGGGAAGTCACAGGGGTATGTAGGGTTTATGTTTGCAGGGCAGGGGGTACATGTATTTTCTTTAGTTTAATTTTGTATTAGTATTTGTTTACTTTACTTTGATTTTCTGTGTCATTTATTAAGAAAGAAAGAAAGAAGCAAGCAACAGCCACGATTCCTTTCTACAAACAATAAATTATTATTTATTATTATTATTATTATTATTATTATTATTATTATTATTATTATTATTATTAATCATTGATATCCAATGCACAATTCACAATGTGAAAGAACTGCAGCCGTCTTTTCCCCCAGTCTTTAGGGCCCAGATTCAGTTTGTGCAGTTGGACGGCGCCTTTTACCCCACTCAGTGTTTACCATCGAGAACCACTTTGTTGCCAGGTGGGAGCGGCAGTTCTGGCAATTCACGTGGCCTTTGCACCAACCTGGATGAGAGAAGGCGCCTTGATCTGCCTTCCCATCCAAGCCAAGCGATGTCGTTCCCCCTGCTTTCTGACTCTTGCTTTTGGGCACGTGAGCAGTTGCTTCATTCTTGCCCCCGGCACTAATGTGCAGAGTAAGAACGTTTCAACTCCTGGAGAGACTCCTGGATAAACATGTAGAATGTTGACTAAGATGGATCAAAGATAGTGGATTGAAGACTGAAAACAGGAAGCCACCTTACACCAAGCCAGACCATTGGTCCATCTAATTCAGTACTGCTGATACTGACGGACAGCAGCTCTCCAGGGTTTTCAACAAAGGTGCTTCCCAGCCCTACCATTAGATGCCAATGGGGATAGAAACTGGAACCTTCTGCATGCAAAACAAGTGCTCCACTACAGAAATATGACCCTTGTCAGGATACTGAAGGATGCAGCCCCAGCTAGAGCTGCCAGCTCCCAAATTTTGGAGGAGTTCAAGAAGAAACAATCAAGCAGCCTCCCCCCAGTTGCAAAATGAGTCTTTTTTTCTCTCTCTCCAGGCCTTACAAGATGAGCTGTTCACTCTTCCTGGATGCACTGGGGGAAGCCAACTCTTTGCTGACAGGTAATGGCCACAGATGGTGACAGCAGCCACGAAATTAAAAGATGCCTGTTTCTTGGGAGAAAAGCAATGACAAACCTAGACAGCATCTTAAAAAGCAGAGACATCACCTTGCCAACAAAGGTCCGGATAGTTAAAGCTATGGTTTTCCCAGTAGTGATGTATGGAAGTGAGAGCTGGACCATCAAGAAGGCTGATCGCCGAAGAATGGATGCTTTTGAATTATGGTGCTGGAGGAGACTCTTGAGAGTCCCATAGACTGCAAGAAGATCAAACCGATCCATTCTGAAGGAAATCAGCCCTGAGTGCTCACTGGAAGGACAGATCCTGAAGCTGAGGCTCTAATATTTTGGCCACCTCATGAGAAGAGAAGACTCCCTGGAAAAGACCCTGATGTTGGGAAAGATGGAGGGCACAAGGAGAAGGGGACGACAGACAACGAGGTGGTTGGACAGTGTTCTCGAAGCTACCAGCATGAGTTTGACCAAACCGCGGGAGGCAGTGGAAGACAGGAGTGCCTGGTGTGCTCTGGTTCACGGGGTCACGAAGCGTCGGACACAGCTAAACGACTAAACAACAAATGGCCACAGATCCTGTCCCACTTCGAGGCAGTGTTTTTTGCAGACCTTCATGCTATCATTCAGTAGTGCCCCGTTGACAGGTTGGATGCCAGACCACATTCTTTCCCCGCTATGTATGCCACCTTGAGCTTCTTGGAGGAAAGGTGGGGTATATAAATGAATGAATTCTGACTGCTGTTGTTTCTGAACATCACATTTCAGGTGTCTCTGAATGCTGTCTGGAGTCATTCTGTTTCCTAGTGGGCATGTAGTCAATCTGACCCCGGCCTGATGTTGGGAGAAGAGCTCTCTCACTCAGCACGCACACACACACATGCACACACACGCGCGCGCACACACACATTAGCCATCCTCTGCGATGGAACTGTGATGTAAGGGTACCGTATTTTTCCGTCTATAAGACGCCCCCATGGATAAGATGCCCCCTATTTTTGGGGACTACAATTTAAGAAAATGGGGGCAGATGTCCCCCATGTATAAGATGCCCACAAATTCTGGACATTATTTTTTAGGTGGAAAACCTAGTCTTATACACGGAAAAATATGGTAAATAAAAGCATTGCATGTATCTGCTTATCCCACCTAAGCTGTTGTTGTTGCCATCCGTCTATGTCAAGAGGCAATGGAGTGTGCCTCTGGGGGGTGAAGTCAAACCACTGTGTTAACAGCACCAAAGTGACCTCCTCAAGGTGCAAGCCTGGGCAGTGGGTATGGAAATCCTGAGCTGCCCAGAAGACAAGACACCCCTTCCCTCAGCCCTGTCATTGGTCAGCTCATTAACATGGGGGGGATTTATTAAGACGAATGTTGAAGTCACACGTATTCGCATGGAACCGCTTGATTAATCTACGTACACTTTGCGTTTTATTTCATACGCGGCCTGCTGTAAGAGAAGCAGGGCACAGGAGTGAGATGGGCAAGCCTTCCACCTCCAGCAGCAAGAGCCAACACAGAGGTGTTGTCTGGATCTCTCTTCAGGAGTGTATGAAATTTTTTGCATATACAAGTGCTTGTGGTCAGGAAAGGTGTGTCGTGGGCGAGGAGGTGGTGGTGGTGGAAGGGCTTGGTGCTAAACTCCTAAGAGGGATGCTTTCCGTCGATGCAGCAAAGTTCTGCGTCAGTTTTCTTGTATCATCATCGCAGCTGTGCCTGGGAGTGATCCTTCTGAGGTGCAAGCAGCCAACGGCTGGGAAACCGGGTTTTGCTCCAGCTCATTAAGCTTTTTGCGGAAGGCGCCATGGAGACAGCCTTGAAGTGAGGCTTCAACACCCAGTTGCTCTAATGACATCTGCCCTTGACTGAACTGAGAAAGAGGGAGGGAAGAGACTAGTCCCCTGTGAACTGATGTACATCAGGCTGAAAGATTGGGCCGAGGTCATTCTTGCTTGTATGCTTTTCTGTTCCTCTTTTCTCAAATTATAAACTCTGTTCTATTTCCTCAGTAAAGTCTGACCAGGATCTTCTCTCTCTCTGGATTTCCATTCGCATTATTCAACTGACTTTGCTAACAACCCCAACTACGGACATCTTATGGGGCTGCCATCTCCGGCTTCTGAGGTTTCAACAACAATGGCTAACATGCTTTCAAGCCGATTTTCACAGCTGTGTCGCCCAGACCAGAATCTTTGGGTTTAAAAAGTTTTCAGAAGCTGATTAAGTGGCCACAGGACATTGGTCATAACATAATTTTTGCTGACTGGCAATGGTTGTGGAACACCGGGATAAAATTTACGGCATGTAATGCCTTAAAGGAAAATATTATGAAAATGATCTATAGGTGGTACACGACCCCAGTCAAGCTAGCAAAGATTTACCATTTGCCTGACAACAAGTGCTGGAAATGTAAAGAATCTGAAGGTACTTTCTACCACCTTTGGTGGACGTGCCCAAAGATTAAGGCCTTCCGGGAGATGATATATAATGAAATGAAAAAAGTACTTAAATGTACCGTCCCTAAGAAACCAGAGGCTTTTCTCTTGGGCATTGTCGGCCAATTGGTGCCAAAGAAAGATAGAACGTTCTTTATGTATGCTACGACAGCAGCAAGAATACTTATTGCAAAGTATTGGAAGGCACAAGATCTACCCACCTTGGAAGAATGGCAGATGAAAGTGATGGACTACATGACACTGGCTGAGATGACTGGCAGAATCCGTGATCAGAGGAAAGAGACGGCGGAAGAAGATTGGAAGAAGTTTAAAATCTACCTTAAGAACTATTATAAAATTCATGAATGCTAAAATGCCGAGGTGTCGAAAAAGAAAAAGGGATTACAGTGACATAAGATTAAGCTGAGGAAAAGACTAAGAGGACACATAGTTGATAAAATTATTTAGAAGTTGCTGAAATAATACTGGAAATTGGAATGCAGAAAGGGGAGGTATGGGGGAGTCCGAGAAATGAAGGTTATGAAAAAAAGGTTATGAAATTATACATGTTTGTTTGTCTTTTTATTTGTTTGTATTGTTCAAAAAATGCTGTAAAACCAATAAAAAATTTATAAAATAAAAATAAAAATAAAAAGTTTTCAGAAGCTGAATTCTGCGTCCAACACCCCTTTCTGCGAACTTTCTGCACTACTATGGAATCACAGAGTTACACAGGCTGGGCTGCTCATTAACTTGACCCCTAAGTATCCCCCCCCCAATAGCGGCCAAGGCCTATCCTTCATGCTGCTGCAATTGTGTTACCTCCACTTTCTGCGCTTCTGTGGGCATGATTCTGACAGCACGTCTCTTCTTGAAGTTTGAGCTGCAGAGAGTCACATCAGTTCTGTGCTGGGTGAGGCAATGCTCACAGATGCTGAAAACCAGCCAATGGAGGTGGTGGAGCGTCTCTCTCTCATTCTGAAACCTTGTAGTCGTCCCTAAGATTTCTTATTAGCTCACTCCTATAAAAAATTAACAAGATGGCCTTTTATCTGTTTGGAGCCTCTGTTTGTGCAAGTTCCCAGGTGCATGCCCGGAACTGTAACAGTGGTGTGCGGTGAAATTTTTCACAGGGGAACAGTTAGGGCCTGAGGCACAAACTTGCGAGGGTGATTGGGGAGGGGGGGATGCCGCACATGTCCCGATGTCACACATGTGAGCATTGCACCTCCCTCCCTAAGCCAGGCAGAAGCTGCCCAGGCTTTGGGAAGGAGGCGTCAGGGAAACGTTTAGGGGGCTAGCCTAGTCCCTTTAGTCCACTGACCGCACACCACTGAACTGTCATCTGGTGTGATTTTTCTAAAGAGGTTCTTCATAGTTGTTCCTCTCTGGACCACCTCGTCCCCCCATCTCCTGGCAAGGCTCTGATTTCTGCAGAAATTCTGCTAAACCAACAGCAACTGGAAACACACACACAAACACACATACGAATGTGTTACAGAGAGTCTTTACAACTCTCGTGCCTAATAACGTGGAATCCTCCCCTCCCCTCTTAGGAAGCCCCAAGGGGTGGGTGTGGTGGAGGGTTGCTGAATGATTTATCTGAGGATTTCCATGTGGCTTTAAATGTTCTCCCACTATCCCAAGGGGTGTGGGAGATGAAAGAATGGTTATGAAAGAGCCCATTTTGACCTCCATTAGTTTCTTTTTTTTATTTTTTTTTTATAATAATTTTTATTGCATTTTTTCCAAATTACAGATAGAAAAGAAAGAACATAAACAGTAAAAAGAAAGAGAGAAAAAACAGAGAATCTCAACCATTTCATCAACTTATTTCAGAATTCTATCGGACTTCCCCACATCTCCCGCACAATGCATTCTTAACAATAAAATTGTCAGCAAATTATAACCTTGTTTCATATGTTTCTTTTTTACTTTCAATTGCAGTTTAAGTTTAAATCTCTTGTTTTCCATTTACTCTTAAAATATAACATATTGTCGTTTTTACCCATTTAAACCTTGATTCTTTCATGAAAATTATCCAATTTCTTATATAAGCCACTTTTGTTGCTGGAGCTAACATTCCAAATCATACGGCGTCTTAAGATTCATATAACTTATAATACTTTTGCAAATAGTCCTTAAATTTTTTCCAATCCTCCTCCATAGCTTCTTCTCCCAGATCTCGGATCCTTGCAGTCATCTCGGCTAGTTCCATGTAGTTCATCAGTTGCGTCTGCCAGTCCTCCAGTGTGGGCAGACCTCCATTAGTTTCTTAAGGAATTTAAGTCTGCTTCTCCCCTCCAGGCCCAGATTCCTACCTGAAGTAGTTAAGTAAAATTTGCTACAAATCAATATCCTCTTCCTTCTGACACAGGCTTTGCAAACCCAGTGCCCTCCAGATGTTTCAGACCACAACTCCTGCCAGTCCATGATGCTGGGGCTGATGGGTATCATAGTCCAACATCTGGCAGGGCAAGAACCAGTTTGGCAGAGGCTGCTCTCAAAAGTTCTCCTCCCTCTCTCCTAACACTAGAATTCATGGACAGCCAACAAAGTTGCATGTTGGGACAGAGAAAAGAAAGGATGACTTCATGAAGCAGGCAGCTGACCTGCCGATGGGTCACCAACTTGGATGGCTTTAAGAGAGTAATGGACAAATTCATGGAGGAGAGGCCTTTTGATGGCTGCTAAGCATGATGGCTCTGCTCTGCCTCCACTGTTAGAAGGGGAGAGCGCTGTGGTTTCCCACAGGTATCTGGTTGGTCGCAGTGAGAACAGGATGTGGGGCTAGATGGGCCATTGGCCTGATTCAGCTGTCTCTTCTAATGTTCCTAAACACGAAGGAGACGGTGGAGATTTCTGGCAGAAACCAGTTTTTGAAACCTCCAAACATGGAGATTTTTTAGGGGCACACAACAAGCGCTGTTGAGAGTGAATGGGAGCTCCACAACAGCATAGTGTGCCAATTTCACTCCGAGGTTCCACCCTTGGCTTTCAAAATCTCAGTGAGGACTCAGTAACACTAGATGGTGTTTTATTTTTCACAAATCTTGTTCTCCGATTCAGACTGCAGTTCCAAATCCGTGAAGTATTCTCAATGGTTCATGTTGTTGCCTTTCTAGTCTGGTGGGATGTTCTGATCTGTGCTTGTTGATCTGCCGAGCTTTGGAAGCAAAAGAGATAATGAGGAGCTGAATAGACACCAGAGAAGCCGCATTGCTCACATCTAAGGTGTGTAGGCAGATAGGATTGTAGTCAGGAGCCGTGTAGCCGGTGAGATCCAGCACAGTTCCCTTGGTGACCTTTGCAAATGAGTTGCTGCTCCAACAAGCTTTGATTGAGCCAGCTCAGCTCCTGGGCAGTATAACAGATGATAACTTGACTCGACAGCTTACTTGGGAGGTCTGTTTGTGAGTCCTTAGAGGTGAGCTATGTTGCTGCTCTGGTTTGATACAATTCTTCAGTGTCTTGGCAGTGTCTGGAACATAGGAAGCTGCCTTATACTGGAACATTAGTCCATCTAGTTCAGTACTGTCTGCTTTGACTGGCAGCAGCTCTCCAGGGTCTCAGGCAGGGGTCTCTTCCAGTTCTACTTGGAGATGCTGCCTGGATGTGCCAAGCATGTGCTCTGAGCTATGGCCCTCCCCCCACCCCCCACCCCGCTTTTATCTTGGTAGCTCAGCTCCTGTGCAATTTGCCTGAACTTGACAACTCAGCTTTGGAAACCGCAAAATAAAACTGAGTCAGAACAGATGCAAAACTTTTGGGAGATCAGCTTTAAGATCAGACGGGTCTCAGGCTCTAGTTGGAATAGTTAGCAGAACTGAATTAGTACTTTAAATTGGGAAAATTTAGAGGCACGGTTTATCATAGAATTGTAGAGTTGGAAGGGACATTAAGGATGATCTAGTCCAATGCTGTGCAATGAAGGAACCACAGCTAAATAATCCCTGAAGAGGGCCATCCAAATATTCTAGTACAAGACCTGTTGAAACAACTGGGAGCCGGACAAAATAACGTGGGTGGTGGCCTCAAATGGACAAACCATATATTAACCTGGCTGTGCTTACCTAGACATTTTAATGTTCCAGGAGAATTTGTTTTCCTCTGTGGCCTTCCAGGATTGGATTTAGCCCCACATCTGTTAGTTAATCCACCCCAAGCCTAGGGTGGGGCAGTGTCTTTTTCTGGATTACTACAGCAAAATCTCTGGACTTGTGTCAGCTGTTTTCCCCAGTTCTTTTTCTTCCCTTTATTTGCATCTGGGCATATCAAAGGGATGGGGTTGCTTCCAAAGATGTCTTTTGATGCCTGCAAAAAAAAAAAAAAAAAGTAATTAAGATCTCAGCCTTATTGGGGCAGGTGAGGTTGCAACACGCCTCTGACAAAAACATGCTGAAGGAGGCCTAATAGGGTGCTCCTGTTTAATAGGATGAACCACAGACACATGTGGGAAAATTGCACCAACTTGTTCAATGGGCATCTGTGCTTGTGTTTTGGTTAACCAGACAGCACAGTTGGGCAGCTAGAAATTGCCCTCCCCACCCACTGCCCACTGCCTTTTCCAAATTTGCTTTGCAACGAAACGGAGACAGAAGCACAGGGGCTTCAGAGGGGAGCCACAGAGGGGAACACAGCTACAGCCCCTGCTTTGCATGCAGATGTTCCCAAGTTCAACCCTCAGTGGCATTACCCTGCCTATGATCCCTCAAACCTGCAGGTGGTCTGTGTGGACAGGGCTGAGCTAGATTGACCCTATGGCCTGGCTCCGTATAAGGCAGCTTCCCATGCTTTTGGTTAAATCATCCATTTACTGAGAACCATGAGGACTAGGATCTTGCTTTATTTTTAGGGCATGGACCACGGCTCAGTAGTAGAGCACCTGTCTTGCACACAGAAAGTCCTAGGTTTGGTCCCAAGCATTGTCTCCACATAGGGCTGGAAGACAACCCTGACTTTAACCTTAGTGTGCTGCTGTGAGTTGGCATACACAATACTGAGCTAGATGGACACAAGGGAAGGGCTGTAGCTCCGATGCAGAATGCCTGCTCTCTGTCCAAAAAGGGAAAGACTCCTGTCTGAAATCCTGAAGAGCTGTTGCCGTCTCACCCTCACGATTCTCTCCCCTCCAACCATTAATCTTCATTGGAATCTTTTGGGAAGAGGGGTGCCACTTGGCTCCCCGCTGCCTCAAAAAGTTTATTTTGTATTGAGGTTTCTCCAAGCATGAACATACCTCTCTCCGATGAGCAAGCCTGACTGCTCTGGCTAAATGAGGCCAAGGACCTGGAGAATTAGCATTGCTATTTGTATATGGGGCATCTGCATTCTTGCAGCTTAACATATATTGTTTTAATCCTTACAGTGAGCCTTTAACATAGGGAAATATTACCACTCCATTGCTGAGACAATGACAGCATGGTTTCCCTGATGTCCACTTGATAAGGGGTGGTTTGAACTGGGTATTGGCTGGTTTGCGGCTCAGCTTCTCGGCTGCTAGGCTACAACAGCTCACACCAAATTCAGGTTTCCACACCTGCCCCAAACTTAAGAAAATAAGGACAGCCTGCTGCATCAGGCCAATGGCCCATCTAGTCCAGCACCCTCTTCTTACAGGGCCCAACCAGATGCCCCAAAGGAAAACCAGCAAGCAAGATTCAAGCACAAAAGCCCTCTCTCCTCCTGTGGCTTCCAGCAACTGGTATTCAGAAGCATTCTTGCCTCTGACCATGGAGGCAAAGCACAGTCTTGGCCTCTTTGCTCTTTGGGGCAGGGGGGGGGGCGGGCTTCCCCCGCAGCCCCGAGAAGCTCTGGGAGAAGCGGACAGGCTGTGCGCAATAATATTTTTTTTCTTGATTTCCCCCTCTAAAAACTAGGTGCGTCTTGTGGTCCGGTGCGTCCTATAGAGCGAAAAATACGGTAACTCTTTATTAGAAGAAACAGAGTCAGCTCAGGAGTGCCAGGTCTAATGGACACAACAACTCTTCTTGGTAGGTCTTGACCCTGTGATGCAGTTGTGAAGGCTTCCTACAGCCGCCTAAATCTCCTCCTCTCCTGGGTCATTCCCAAGCAATCTGAGATTCCACCATGCTCCTGCCTCTCCTCCTCCCTCTTCATACCTCTCCTGGTTCTGGGAGACCAGTGGGGAAGAGAGCTTGTTGCAGCAGGACAGGGGGGAATGCCCTGGCTTCTTCACCAGTTGGGCTCATCTCTGCCCCTTGGCCTCCCTCCTCTTCTGCTTTCGCCTCTTCTTCTGCTTCCGGACTTCTCTGTGCCACGGACTCTACCTGCTCACTAAACTCTGTTGCCTCTTCAGTTTCTGACACCTCCTCCCCCCAGGCTTCTCCCTCTGTCTACTCAACAGGATGGGGGTGTGGTGTGACAGTACTTCAGATTTCTTCAGATAGGTTTGAGCTGTAGGGCTGTCAGGCCCGATGAGGACAGCCTTCCCTTCTCCAGATGTTTTAGACCCACAACTCCCATCAGCCTCCAGCCAGCACAACTAAATTTTTGGTCCAAAACATCTGGAGGTCACCAGGTTGGGGAAGACTGCAGTGGTGCAATGAAGAAGATCCCTATCTTAATCATGACTCTTCCTGTGGAATGGGAATGGGAAGAAATGGGGTGCTGGGTGTGGGATGGCATTTCTTACTCCACCCTTGGCCATCGCCCTAAAAGCACACTTGCGATCTTAGGAAATGCTGTTATGAAGGAGACACCCCAGAATTTAGCTGACTCAACTTTTGCTGATGCAGCGCCTTTTTTAAAAAACACGTTTGCTTTGGGTTATTCTGGATCATGGTGTCTCCCTCTGGCCTGACGTAGAGCAATTTTTTCAGATGATGATGAGTGGGCGAGGTTTGCCTTAGACATCAAGCTGTCCATCAACCTGTCCAGTAAAGTTAGTGAGGAAATGGCTGCTGCCCTTGTCTCAGTCTGTACCTGTTCTGACATATCTGTATAGCTGTGGTATAAGGGATAACACCTTCTGCCACCACCCATCTAGTTGTTGGTTTATGAATTTCAGAGGAAGCATCCAAGCATGTCTCACCCATTCCTAATTAGAGCACAGTCTTCTAAGGATCTAGAAGAGTTGTCTAGTTCTTTTACCATTTATTGTTATGGTACTGCTGCTATTGTGTCCCAGCTTAGATCAGGTCGCAACTTGGTAGTGGGTCATGTCTCACCACTTAGGCACCAGGAACCTTGAAGATCCCTATACACTGCCTGGCTAAAACTCTGGAGGTCTGGAGTCTGATAAGTGTTTGGATGGGGGCCTGCCTCTGAACCACATGTACATCATCTTGGGTTCCAAGGTTAGGATAGGAAACAAATGTAATAAAGACCTAGTTGAAATGTAAGAGAATCAAGGTGACCCAGAAGCTTTCTGGACAACCTTGGGTTAAGTTGCTAGCTCTGGCTGGCAGATCGGGTATCACTTGCACAGTCAGCCCCTTCGTCCATCCAACTCTGCCATACAACCACAGCCACCAACCTAAAATGAACACTGGAAACTGCTTGATATTTAGATGCATTGGCCCACCTAGCTCAGTATTGTCTGTGTTGAGTGGCAGTGGTGATTCAGGCAGGAGATCTCTCCCAGGTACCTGGAGGTGCTGCCAGGGATTGAACCTGGGACCTTCTGAATGCAAGGCAGATACTCTACCACTGAGCTATGGCTCTCCCCTTAAAGACATAGACATATAGGGAGGTGCCTTTGACCATATCATACCTTGCTTCATCTAGCTCAGTATTGTCTACACCAGTGTTTTTCAACCGCTGTTCCGCGGCACACTAGTGTGCCGCGAGATGTTGCCTGGTGTGCCGTGGGAGGGAGGCGGGCGAGTCGGGCGGCGAGAGGCGGGGCGGCGGCGGCGAGGAGAGGCCGCCCAGCGCGGGGCTCTCGCCGTCTGCCTGCCTGGCTGCCTGCGTGGCGCTGACGTCACGGGGCTGTAACGTGCCCCACATAGGCACACGCGGGGCGGCGAGCGAGCTCCCTCCCACATCCCATCGCCGCTCTGCTGCACACTAGCTCGCTTCGGCTGGCCTACTGGGCTGTCGCGGGCGGAAGGCCTGCGCATGCGCGAGGTTTTCGCGCCTTCGAGATTCCCTTCATGCCTTCCTCCTCCCGGGGCCTTGAGAGCGCGGGAAGCGGCAGCGCGAGACCGGCGTTGAGCCTGGCAGGTATTGTGCAGTGCTGGTGCCAATATGGTAAATATCCTTTGCTTCATTCTTGTCACATCACTCCTCGTTCTGACTCAGTCTCTTATGATCCTCAGTGCAATGGCAAAGGTACCTAGTAAATAGTAAGAGTGGAAAGAATTGTTCTATTGGAAAAAGTGACCATTTTAAGTTTTAGAATGACAAGCTTCAAGATTTGTATTTATTTATTCTGACATTTTTATACCTCAGTTTTTATTATCTTCTTAATAACAAAATATATAAAATAAAATGCAGAGAAATAAAAATCTCTCTCTCTCTCTCTCTCTCTCTCTCTCTCTCTCACACACACACACACACACACACACACACTGCACAGGAGTGGGACCAGGAGGAGGGACCCCTCCATAAATCTTAGCTGCCAGCCTGGCACATAGCAGGAGGGGTGCTCCAACAGGTATCTGAGTACCAAAAACACGCACAATCATTTCTGTTAAAAACAAAACCAGACAATGTAAAATACTTTCTTTGTGTTTATTTGATTCCTGTTAAAGAGAATTACTTTATATATAGTCAATATAGGCACAGAGTTAATTTTTTAAACATTTTCTAATGGTGGTGTGCCTCGAGATTTTTTTCATGAAACAAGTGTGCCTTTGCCCAAAAAAGGTTGGGAAACACTGGTCTACACTAGGGGTAAAATACTGGTGCCCTCTAGGAGCTGTTGGACTCCAATTCCCATCATTTAGGCACCAGTCTAATAAATGAATGAGGCAAAAAACATTCATCTTCCCCTTTTGGCTAATGAAGCAATCTATGGCCTTTTAAACTGGCGGGGGTTGGGTATTGTTTCCGTTTCCTTTGGGGGGGAGCTGTCTTTATTAAAGCTTGAAAAAAAAAACAAAGAAAAATCAATATAGAAATGTTAACATCAAATACCAAGCATTTTAAACATTAAAACCAAAAGAAAGAAAATAAGGAAAAAGAAAACACTTCTTATTCACCATCAACGTTATAGACTTATGCAAACTGCTTGCTCCATAATAGCATTCAACTCTTCTACTTTCCATAAGCCAACCCTTTTCAGTCTTCAAACCCAGATATCACAAGCTCATTTTCCTTTCCATAAGGGGTTTCCAATCAATAATAAATGTCAACAAAGATTTTTCTCTAACTAAACATGTCAGCTGTGCCATCTCAGCCAAATTCATTAATTTCAATAACCAACCTTCCATAGCAGGCAATAACTGTTTTGAACAATTAAAGCACACTATAGAAATAAAGCACATCTTTGGCCCTCCAGATGTTACTGGACTACAACTCCCATCATCCCTGACCAGCTGGAGCTCATGGGGAATCTTAACTGCATCCACAGGGGCATCCTGCTCTACTGCCTATGCATGGGCGTAGCCAAGGGGGCAGGGAGGGACAGCTGCCCCCCATCAATAAAAATCCATAGCAAACTAAGGTTCTGCCCCCCCAACAAAAGGTCTGCCCCCCCCAACAAAAATCCTGGCTACGCCCATATGCTTATGAGAGAAGTAGAAGCCTTTCCAATATTACGTTTTGCCATCTGTAGTAGCTTTAACTGTTCTTCATGCAAGCGATCTGAGGCCAGTTAATCAGGTGGACTTTTTTAGTTGCTGAAAAGGTTTAAAAAAACCATTAGCCAATAAACCAGCTCTCAGCATTGCATTCCTGGTTATCACTCTCAGCATTTGCTTTCTCTAGAGTCTTAAATCTTATCTTTGCAAGTCCTGGCCAAATCCTGTACAGCTTGCTCACATATTGTTTGTTGTGTTGGTAGCCAGATTATCCATGAGTCAAGCTGCTGGTGATGTCATTTGCTCTTTTGTTATCTCTGCCTCTGTGAAAGAGCCAGGTACAGTCCCACCAGCAAATTCTCTTGTTCTTGATCCTGAATTATGGGCGATGCTTCCAGGAAATACCAAAGCCCTATCCCTTATATGGTGAGGCTGGATCACCTGTGTGACTCATCCACCTTTCCTTCTTCCCACCTTGACAGTTTGAAAAAAGGCTCTGAGAAGAACACAAGAGGCGCCGCCTTTTAGAACTGATGTTATAAAGTCACCGCTTTTGAGGCTGTGGTCTCTGAGTCACCACAACTGATGAAGTCATATTGGTGCTCTTCCTCAGAACATGCAAGTTCTTGTCCATTGCCCAGGCTGGACCGCTCCTGTCTGGGCACTGCATTCCATCTTGCTTTGCCACACATTTTTTCTCCAAGTAAGGTCACAGGAGTTGCTGGGCCCGGATCGTTAGGAACCCCTGAACCGTTTGCTTTTGACAAATTAGACACAAGAGGTGTAGCCTGGAATTAATGGCTGAAATGAATCCATTATCCTCTTGTTCTGGAACCTGATTTCCCACGCCCTGACTCTGCTTCTCGTGGAAGAGCGTTCCTGTATTATTGATATTCCTATGCAATCTGAACTGATTTCACGACAATTAAAATCCAACACAAATAATTTGAGTGCAACAGAAATGTTGTTGGATGCATGGATGTTCCAGTGTGCAGGCATGACAGGCCTCTCCTCCCTCTAATGGGCTCAGTAAATGTCATTTGTGAGGTGGCATTCAGCTGGAACTAGCTTCTCGCACAATGGACCTCACCCGTGACTGTCGTCAGGCTACATCTCTGCAGCTTACGTCAAATTTTACAGTACAGTTAGATGCAATAATTGCCATGATGTGGGGGAACCACGCAAATCCCTTGAGCACAGCACTCTCCAGTACCCCAGAAAAACTCACACATAGTATTAGGTCACTGGAAGTGTCCTGCCTCTCAATGCAGAGATTCCACTCTTACCTTTCACTGCTAATTACCAGACCTTGGTACACTTACCAAATGTATTTCTGAAACGTACTTATTGCACTGGCCACCCCAGCAACAATTAACACCCATCAATTATATGTTAAAGATCATACCTCCCACAGTTGGGAGTTTGGAAGTCAGTCTCTTGGTATTTTACCAAGTCTTTGTGGGCACAGTGAATGGAATCAGCCTGTTTTATTTCTTAAATAGAGAGTTTACTACTTGAACATGAGGGTTACTTAGTCCTTGAAAACCAGGAAGGAAAAGATAACAACGGGGAACATCATTATTACTATCTGTGATTGGTGAGGATCAGCAGTTCTCAGCCACAAAAGTATACAGTGGTGCCTCGCAAGACGAAATTAATTCGTTCCGCAAGTCTCTTCGTCTTGCGGTTTTTTTCGTCTTGCGATGCACGGTTTCCCATAGGAATGCATTGAAAATCAATTAATGCGTTCCTAGGGAAACCGCCTTCAGACCAGACTGTCCCCGGACCTCTTCTGAAGGCTGGGGGGGGGGGGACAAGGGCTTTTCTTCCCACCCCCAGCATTTTTAAAAACCCCGGGACAGCGGAGGACTTCTCCGCTGTCCGGGCGATCTTAAAATGCTGGCGGGCGGCATTTTAAAATCGCCCCGGACAGCGGAGGACTTCTCCGCTGTCCGGGGCGATGTAAAAGCCCCTGGGAAGGCAGGCAGGGGGGACAAAGACTTTCGCCCCCTGCCCGCCTTCAGAAGGTGTTCCCGCCCCCCGCCCCACTTCGGAACAGCTTTCCGAAGTGAGGCGGCGGGGGCAGGTGTCCCCGCCCCCCCTCCCCACTTCGGAACAGCTTTCCGAAGTGGGGCGGCTGGGGCAGGTGTCCCCGCCCCCCCTTCGGAACAGCATTTTAAAATCTCCCCGTGTCCCGGGAAGATTTTAAAATGCTGGGGGTCGGGCTGCCGACCCCCAGCATTTTAAAACCTTCCCGGGACACGGGGAGATTTTAAAATGCTGGGGTTCGGCAGCGCTTCGCTCCCGACCCCCAGCATTTTAAAACCTCCCCGGGACACGGGGAGATTTTAAAATGCTGGGGGTCGGCAGCTACCGCTTCGCTCCCGACCCCCAGCATTTTAAAATCTCCCCGGGACAGAGACTTCTCTGCTGTCCCTTGGAGATTTTAAAATGCTGGTGGTCGGCAGCGAACGCTTCGCTCCCGCCCGCCAGCATTTTAAGATCGCCCGGGGCAGGCGGGGGGGGGGGGGAAGGCAGGACACGGGGAGATTTTAAAATGCTGGGGGTCGGCAGTGCTTCGCTCCCGACCCCCAGCATTTTAAAACCTCCCCGGGACACGGGGAGATTTTAAAATGCTGGGTAGTCGGCAGCGCTTCGCTCCCGACCCCCAGCATTTTAAAATCTCCCCGGGACAGGGGGAGATTTTAAAATGCTGGGGGTCGGCAGCTAACGCTTCGCTCCCGACCCCCAGCATTTTAAAACCTTCCCGGGACACGGGGAGATTTTAAAATGCTGGGGTTCGGCAGCGCTTCGCTCCCGACCCCCAGCATTTTAAAACCTCCCCGGGACAGGGGGAGATTTTAAAATGCTGGGGGTCGGCAGCTACCGCTTCGCTCCCGACCCCCAGCATTTTAAAATCTCCCCGGGACAGAGACTTCTCTGCTGTCCCTTGGAGATTTTAAAATGCTGGGGGTCGGCAGCGAACGCTTCGCTCCCGCCCGCCAGCATTTTAAGATCGCCCGGGGCAGGCGGGGGGGGGGGAAGGCAGGCGGGGGGGAGCAAAGACTTTTGCCCCCCGCCGGCCTTCAGAAGAGGTCCTCTTCTGAAGGCCGGCTGTGGGCGAAAGTCTTTGCTCCCGACCGCCAGCATTTCCCTATGGGCTTTCGTCTTGCGATGCAAGCCCATAGGGAAATTCGTCTTGCGAAGCGCCTCCAAAACAGAAAACCCTTTCGTCTTGTGGGTTTTCTGTCTTGCGAGGCATTCGTCTTGCGGGGTACCACTGTAATGGAATTGCTTTAGGGACATCCTGAATAATTATGGGGGCAGTTCATGAGGCAGCAACTCCATAGAAGTCAAAGACTGAAAAAGTCCCTTCTAACCTCTATAAGCTCAACAACAGCACATCTGATCTACGACCGGATGGATCCTTTCGCAAGACAAAGCTTTTAGTTTCTCCAAAGTCACTCGGACTTCAGTGGAAGGAATTGTTTCCGAGAGTTATTAATTGAAATTCAATCACTTCGTCAGGGGATGAAATGAGACCATAATGCAATTAGGCAGTGGCTTAAAACGCTAACCAGATGAAAGGTCTCTATTGTCTCCTACTCTGTGTCATCCTTTTGAATTGAACCTGCCAACTGAGAGCTTGGCTGAGGCAATCTTGATCCATTTGGTTTCTGTACTTTTTCACATAAAAAGGACTCATAGATGGGAGATGGAGACAAAAAAGCCAGGCCTCAGCCTCCAAACCTGTTTGCAGTTCCAGGATTTTGGCTGCCTGTGCATTTGCTTCTCTTGTCATTGTCTGGGATTAACTTTCCTCATGCGGAGATGTAGCAGGCAGCCTCCTTTGAGGGCAGATGACTCTAGCCTGTCTGGGTGTTTGATGGATAAAACAATTGCATCCAACACAGATATGTGGTCAAAACTACCTCCTTCCACAGTGGCTGACTGGATTGAGACATCATGCAGAGATGCAACCGGTGGCCTGTTCTCTGGGTGGGTGATTTGGGTTTCCCAAGAACTTTTAATTCTTTAACACTTTCCAGAAGTTCTCTAAAGGCAACTCTAGGATGGAAGGTCACATGTTAAATCCTCGCATTTAACTGCCAGCAGTTCAATGCACAAGAAGGATACTGCCCCCACCCTGGCCCCCAGCCTACTGTCAAACCACAAAACACGGCATTGCTGGAGCAAACAGGGCACCCTAATTTCTCCATACAGGAAGAACGTACGCCTCTATGTAATACCTCTTTCTCTCATCTGGATTAACACACCCACCCAGTGCAATTATTTCAGCAAGCAGACAGAACAACAATGATGGAAGCTTCCTTGCCTGAGGTATGCTGAGAACGCACAAGGCACACACTGCCTCTCCACCTGAAAGAAAGTGCTACGCCTTAAAGTAGCCAAACCCCAAATGCCTCCCAGACAATTCATGCTCTGCTTCTTCAAACCAGATGACCAAAATAAGGCCCCAAGTTCAAGTGGAAGATCACAGACTTCGTTAGTGTGAGATGGCGAACCCTTAAAGGAATGTGGAAATAGGGCCTAGCATGAAAGTCACCTGTGCTTCAATTTCTCTTGGCTTCCTGGCCAATAGCACCTGCCACTTCCCCAAGCTCTTTTGCCTTTCCATAGCACAGAAAACTTCCCGAAACAAGATCCTGCTTCGTTTTTCTTTTCTTTCGCTCAAACTGATCTTCCACTTTTCTTACTTCTGTACGCTGCTTGTCATTGGTTGCATCTTCACCAAATGGGCATTTCTGAGCATTCCATGGCATCAGAGACACTCAACCAATGGCTGCAGATGGCGCAGGGGCTGTTACAGTGCCTAGATGAGAAGCAAAGGGTTGATTGACAAGTTCATGCTGCTGGGATGGCCTCTTCCCTAAGAATTAAGGATTGCAGTGGTGTTTTCCAAAACTTCGTTTATGAGTTGTATTGGCATTTATTAACTCCATAGAAATTGAGGCAAATGAGGCTACTATGACAGGAGCTGAAACCAAATAATGTTGGTGAGGAAACATACTTGTGTGTTTGCTGCAGGAAAAATGAACCGTGTGGATTTTAATTAGAATTAAAGCCTGTTAATGGTCATATAAACTCTGCCAGTGCCTCTGCAGTGAACCATACAAGCTTTGATGTGCTTCTAAGCAGAAGCAAAACAAGTGCCTTCTTCAGAGCCCCCCTTCTTAATGTCCCGTGTGAACTTCACAATGCCCAAGTTGTCCAGCTCCCTAGTACGTCAGCAGTGGCGGCTGCGGGAGGCTTTGGTGAAGCCAGCAAAGAAAGGCAGCCTCTCCATTTGAACACAATGCTCCTTCTGTGCAGCTGGAGGGAGAGAGGAGAGGGGGGAAACAAATGTGGTGACGAACAGCCTGGAGGCTGGGTGGTGAATCTCCACTCTGATGAAAGCAGACTTTTTTTTTTTACTGTAGTCCAGGCCTTCAAGCGCAGCCTGCCCACAGTCACCTGGTCGTGCTTGGTGACTTGCAGGGACTTGGGATAAAATGGAAAACAGCACCCTTGATTTGCTGCCTGCTTGGGTATGCAAAAACAGGGGCTTCTCATAACATCTAGCATGTCCCAATGCATACCTGGTGTCTGTATTTGACTCAGAGAGTACTCAGCTAACCCATATCAGTGTTAACATCTAAAGCACAGGAGCTGCCTCAAAGAGGCATCATGTCTCTAAATATCAGCTGCTGGGAATCATGGGTGGGCAGAGTGCAGTTGTGCTTATATCCTGATTGCAGGCTTCCCAAAGGCATCTAGTTGGCCAATGTGAGAACAGGATGCTGGACTAGATGGGTCAATGGCCTGATCCAGCAGGCTCTTAGTTCTTTTCCAGTTCAAAAATTTATTGTTGTTAGCTGCTCTGAGCCCGGCTCCAGCTGGGGAGGGTGGGATATAAATAAAAATTTATTATTATTATTCCAGGGTACAGCTACAACAGCTTGTGACCCAAGAGAGCTCCACCTCTCCTCCCCAGTGCCCCCTCCAACACTACAAAGCATTCTGAGACTGCAAGCCACTTTCGCAGCATGACCTCTCTTAGCAGTCTGCTGCATTAAAAGAGAGAACTTTACCCAGCTTCAAGGTCACGCTAGCTCCTGATATAGTGTGCTGGTGTAGATCAGCGTGGGGAATGTTGGTGGACTACAACACCCACCAGCCACATGACGAATGGCTAGGGATGATGGAAGTTGCAGTTCAGCACCACGTGGAAGACCCCAGGTTCCCCATACTGAGTGTCGCTGAACAGTAAGCCTGCAACTTATGCACATTTAACTAGTGTGCATTCAGCTTTATGCTGAGGGTTAATATATATATATATTTAAAAATGTAAAAGGGGGAGGAAAGAGGGCAAAGTACCAGGAAAAATGACCTTGGCAATCCAGCCGGCCATTGAACCCAATGGGTTTTAACTATATGTGATTTTGGCTTACCTTGAACTGGAGGGAAGCATGAGTCAAGGGGCCATGCGCAGCTAAAACCAAAAATGTCCCCGAGCATACTCAGAGTTCATGCACCTCAGCACCACTGAGCAGCCACGATGTGAATCCCGGACGAACCTGACCCCCTTTTAACTCAACGTAGAAACCCACCGCACGCAGCACGTGTTCAACACACGCAGATTCGTGGGCGTGGTTAGAGCGGGCGACGCCGGCGAGGCCCACGTGGAGCAACGCCTGAGCTCAAGCCGCGCAAGGAGGGGGCGTGGCCAGTAGGAGCACGCCGGAGGACCGCAACGCGGAGGGAAGGGGGTGGGCGGGGTCTGAGGCGCGGCTCAATGCTGAGAGGGAGGAATGCTGCATAAAAGAATGAGAGGCGTGGCCAAGACAGGCGTATAGAAAAGAGAACGGGAGGAGAGGGCGTGGCTAAGAGACAGAAGGGGCGTGCTCAAGCTATAGGAAAGGGACTAGAGAAAAAAAGGAGGCGTTGCGGAGTGGGCGGGTCCTTTTCCGCGCAGTCCCCACCCCACCAGCCAACCCCAAGCCGCTCAGTGGCCGCCTTTTGGGTTAGTTAGCCGGCGAGCACTGCAGAGGCGGCAGCAACATTGGCGGCGCCGGCGCATCTTCCTCTTCTTCTTCCCCCCTCCCCCCTATCGAGTCCATTTTCACCTCGGCGCGAGGAGGAAGCTGCGAGGATGGCCGTTTCGAACGTTCGGGCGTTTGAATTCCACGGCGGCGGCGGCCGAATAATTCAAACGATAAGAATGAAATAACTTCTTTTTTTTTTAATTTGCATATTAAAAATATCAGGGAAGGCGACGTCCCGTGTGGTAAGAGGAATAGATATAGATATTTAAAAGAAACATTTTTTTAAGTCAGTGAAGGATAAAGGGAGGGCGACGCCGCTTAAAATGATGCTCAACTCGATGCTGTTCGGCGAGATGGCGGCGCGGGCTTTCCCGGCGTCGGCGGGGCCGGCCTCCTCGTCGGGGGTCGGGGGCGAGATGGACGACGGCGTCGGCGGGGCCCCGCCGGTGACGGCGGCGCTGCGGAACGACCTGGGCTCCAACATCCACCTCCTGAAGGGGCTCAACGTGCGCTTCCGCTGCTTCCTGGCCAAGGTGCACGAGCTGGAGCGGCGGAACCGGCTGCTGGAGAAGCAGCTGCAGGCGCAGCAGCTGAGCGAGCGCGAGCGGCGCCTCCACTACAAGCGCTTCCCGAGGCACCAGGCCGTGCAGACGGACCCCGTGCCGCCCTCCATGCCCCCTTACGTGCCGTCCGCGGCGGCGGCCGGGCCTCCTCCTCCTCACCCGCCTCCTCCGTCGTCGGCTTCATTCTCCTCGTTCCCGCCGGCATCGGCTCCCGCCTCGCAGCTGCCTCACTCGCATTCGCACCCGCCGTCGCACCACTCCTCCTCGCAGCAGCACTACAGCCGACTGCCCGGCACCATCTGGAGCTACACGCAGGTGAGGCGGACGGGCGGAGGCGGCCTGGAGACCCTGCAAGGGCCCGGCGTCTCCTGGGTGCACCCGGACGGCGTCGGCGTCCAGATCGACACCATCACGCCCGAGATCCGCGCCCTCTACAACGTCCTGGCCAAAGTCAAGCGGGAGAGGGACGACTACAAGAGGAGGTGGGTGGAAGGCCGCCACAGGAATGGGCTGGGGGGGGAGTGACACGTGGATATTGGGGGGGCGGGGCCGGAGAGGACCCCGACTCGCGAGTTGGCAATGTGTGTGTGTATGGGATTGACACGTGAATCATGGGGTAGCTGCGGCACGTGAATGTTCTGTTTGTGGGTATGGAAATGACGCGTGGATTATGGGGTGAGTGGGACATGTTAATGGTTTGTGGGGGGGGATAACACGTTAATTGTGTCTGTATGTATGGGAATGATGTGTGTGGGAATGGTCTGTGCTTGTGTGGGAGTGGATTATTCAATCAGTGGGACATGTATGTGGTTGGGGTGTGGGGGATGACCAGTAAGTATTATAATAAATAACAAGATGAAAGATGAAAAAATACTTTTTAATAATTCCAGTGGCACCTTAAAGATCAACTACCGGTATATAGAAGCTTTCAAGGTATGAGCTTTTGTGTGTAATACACACTTCTTCAGAATTTACACACCAAAGCTCATACCTTGTAAACTTATATTTAGTTGATCCTTAAGGTGCCACTGGAATTATTAAAAATTATTTTTTCATCTTTCATATTATTTATTATGACTATGACAGATCAGTACGGCTATCCACCCGAATCTGTAAGTGTTGTGTGAGAGGGGGGATGACACGTGGATTATGGGGGATGGTTGGGACATGAGGATTGTGGGAAGTTGGTTGGAATAGGACTCTTGATTTGGGGTGGGGGATAGTGTCCTAAGCAGTCTTTCTTATGGGGAGCACTTGTGGCACCTGAGGAAACTGGGCACATATGGGAGAGAGTGTGGTGTTAGTGGAGATATTTGGGCTATATTCCAGCTAAGTCTTAAGAGTAGACCCACCAAGATTAATGGATCTAAGCTTTGGTTATTTAGAAGAATTTAGAAATTGCCTAGAATAATTTAAGAGGCATAACAGTCTTTAAAAACCCCACTACTTTTCATCATTTAATCAGAAACAAAACTAGACACCTAAAACAGAGGCCAGTTTCATTGGAAAGCTCTGGCAAGTCTTCACAAGACATCTGAAGCAGCTGTTGGTTGTTTCTTTATGGATGCTAGTTAATCATGTCCATTAATTTCAATGATTCTGCTATGGGTATGACCAGTGCTGCATACAATCTTTTACTGTATTTCTGACAGAGAGATGGGTAATTTGTAGCTAGACCACAGCTATCAGGATCCCTGACTATTAGGCTTGCTGGCTGCTGGGAGGTGGAGTCCAGCAACATCTGGAGGGCAGAAGGTTGGCTAATATCCATCCTTTTACATTTCCATCTTATGATTTAGTTATACTTTGTATTAGAAAAAAATGCATTTCCCTTTTATGTCTATTGGCTCACTCATTTACTTTTTGTATGATTGGAAATGATTGCATGGGTACATTTCCTGTAGATCAGAGATGGAAAATCTATGCCCTTCCAGATGTGGAATTTCAGCTCCCATAGTCATCCCTAAACTCTGGCCATGTTGGCTGGGACTGATGGAAGTTGGAATCCAACAGTATCTAGAGGACCACATGGGTTCCACATCACTCATAAGCTCCACTTATGGCATTTTCTGTAGTATGAAAACTCAACAGAACTTCAAAAACATAAAGCAGCAACATTAACAATCATTTAAAAATATAGGCTACTTAAAGCAGTATCATAAAGTTCCTGTACTCATAGAAAACCTATCCATCTTAAAATAGCTCTCTCTTGTTAAAGAGAAGGCCACATAAAATAAATGGGGTTTTAACTCTCAAAGGTTCTTTTTAAAGGGATGTTTGCTTGCAGTTCTTGTAAAATGTCAGCTGGACGGATGGAGTTTAGGAAGAAATAGCTCCTTTGGCCTTCCTAAACAATTGTAGTTCATCCGGAAGGTTAATTTCATCTGTATTATTAGAAGCACAATTCTATGCACGTTTACTCAGAGCTAAGTCCTGCTGTATGTTGGGGCTTATTCTTGGGTAAGTGCATAGGATTGGGACTTTGATATAGTTAACCTTTCCTTTGGTACATTTATAGTGAAAGTAGTAGAGAGGGCCTCTTGCCCCCCTGACCAATGGATCTAGCTCTCTGGAGTCTTTGGAGGGGGTTTGGATAGTATATTTCTTTCTTTACTTAGCTTCCTACTCTGCCTTTCCTCTGATAGGCCCAAGACTGTTTAGCAAATTAGCATTGGATGGGTTTAGGTGGTGGTGGGAATAATGATGTAGGAATATTAACCTTCCTTTTGCGCCCCCCCCCCTGTCCCAGACGTTGGAAGCTTTTTTGCAGGGGGAGAAGGGCTCAAGGTGAAATGCAGTGGAGGAGATAGGAGAGAAGAGAAAAGGTAGGTGGGTGGGTGGGTGGATGGAAGGAAGAGGGATAGAAAGATACAGCTGGGGAATGGAATGAATGAAACTGAAGGGCTGAATAAGAGTGGGAGTAGAGGGATGTGGAGAAGAGGAAGTGAAGAAAGGGAAACACTGAGTAAGAAGGGGAGGAGAAAATGGATGGAGGATGACAGAGGAAGTGAAGATACTGGAAGGGTAGTGGGAATTGGGGAAGAGAGGGAAATAAGTCAGGGATGAAAGACTGTAGTGTAGGAGAGAAGTAGGGGTGGAGAGCAGGGCAGTAGGGACATGGGGATGAATGAAAAGGGGGGGGGGGAATAGAGCCTGTTAGGAATGCATGGGGGGAGGGAGAGGACTGAAATATGCTGGAAAGGAGTACACAAATAGAGTAGGGAGGCCAGCTTGGAATGGAGCAGAAAGAGAGGGGGTGGTAAAGAAAGAAAAGGACATTGAAATAAAGGTACAGTCACAAAGATTGCCAGAAGTTCACTTAGTCTATTTCTGTCTTAAGAGTGAGCCACCAGATGCTTCTGGATAACTTCAACCCATTGTCTATCCCAGTACCTGATATTCAGAAGAATGTTTGCAGAGTAGGAATTGGATATTCAAATTAATAAATAAGGAGGATTTCTGGGGAGAGAGATGAGGGAATCTGCAATTGGGGAAGAGGATAAATAAGGGGGAGGGGAAGATATGCCACTATCAGGCAATTACAAAATTTGGGATGGGGGCAGGAGTAAGAGAGAGCAGGATATAAGTAATAAATAGTACATCAGTTCTTACTCTCAAAGATTCACTGTTTACCATAGATAACAGTGAAGGGGGGAATCCTGGTCCTTCTGGCAGAAAGTCATATTTATAATGCAGTGCTTAAAGACTTATCCTTGTCAGGGCTTTGTGTTTCTTAGCTTATCTTGGTAGAGTTGAGGGGTATGGGGAGACTTGATAATGGGCTGGAGGGGAGGGGGTTTGATACAGACATAGAATGAGGGCCTCTGAGATGACAGATGGCAGCCAGGATTTTGGTATGTAAATCTCAACTCCTTCCCAACCCAGTAGGAAGTGGGGGCAGCACATCAGGTGGGGGAAGGGGATCTAAAGGGGGAGATGATGTACATGGGTGGGAACAGCACTTCCCATTCTACCCACGCACATGCCAATAGAGCAGGAAGTGAGTTCTTGGGGGAACTGGAGAGGGAGGGTGTGAGTTTTGAATAAAGTGAGATAAAAAAGGAAGTGGTTGTTGGAATACAATTTTTACCTTCGTTTAGAACAATAGACAGTGGTGACAGACGGGCCCTGGGGTAGATTTCATGATGATAAGTGGTGGGATGAGGTGCTGTATTTCACATGAATAAGGCAAAACAGTTGGCTGATTAGTTCAGTGGGCTCCCTAGTTGTGGAAGAAATAAACAGTGGTTTGTGTCTTACACTTTCCTCCTTCAGTATAAAGTCTGAGACTGATGGAGGATGAAGAGGAGTGAAAGGGATTGTGAGGTGGCTTCATGGGGAGCATATGGTGGTACTGTGCAGAGCAGGATACAGTTGTCAAATTTAAATACTGTGATACTGCATGTTCCAGTGCAGAGTGGGAGTTGAGTTTATGACCCTTGACAGAGGAGTAATTTTCATTAGGTGGGTACTTTGCATGATGTGTCTATTAGTGCATTGGAAAAGGCCTATGTTCGGTACAAGATGGCAGCATGAATGGTCAGGGACTCTCTCTGTGCAGTACTGGTTTTCTGACTGTCACTGTAGGAAAAGGTGAGGGGGTGGAGAGAGAGAGAGAACTGCAGCAGATGAAATTGGTATTTTAGGTTATGGGATAGAGGGAAAAAGTGATGGCCTGCCTGTTGAGCTGAGTAGCTGCAATGTCACCTCAAAAAAATTGGATAATGAGTACCTGTGTCCTCATGTCAAAGAAAGAGGGGTTAAAATTATTTGTAAGATGACACACCATAGAATTAGGGTTTGGGTTGTAGAAAAGGAAACATATACAAAAGACTCTCTGCCTAATCAACTCAAGGGAAAAGATGAAATCGAGCATTTCTTGAACTCTGGTAGTCAGGGTTGTGGGTGGGTTCCTGCCCGATTAAGAAGATACCTCTGGCAAGGACATTATAGAGACATCTGGTTTTTTTTGCTCTGTGTTTACAATTTGGTAGCAAAAGCTGGTTGGGGATTTCTCCTTGATGAGCCTGCTTTTTGGCTTCTGTGAATGAGCTCAGTGGTGCAGTATTTAGACTGAGAACACTGCAGAGGAAGGGATTGCATCCAAACAAAGCTGTTTGAATATAATGCTTGCCTTAAAAAAAAGAAAAAAGCACCTGTGCAGCCTCATTTCCTATAAACTCAAAGTAGATTTGAGCATATTGAGTTGCCTCTTTAGTATGCTGTCTTTCTCCCCTGTTATATGGTATGTGTGTTGTGTAGGTGTAAATAGGAATGTAGGAAGATGGCTATATGAATAGGTAACTGCCTTGAGAAAGCTGCAGGAAGCAACCTTCCTTAAGCTAGACCTTCTGTTGCCTTTATAAACTGGGTGTAAGCGTTCTCTTTTTAATTGGTAGGCACCCACTCTTTTTTAGGGCCTGGCTATTCTGCCTGTCCTTATCGTCATACTTCATGTTGGACTGGAACATGTGATTTTCCTCATAATACTTGCTTTTGAAATATTCTGTAGATATAGTGTAATCATGACTTTAAAAATTGAGAAGGTAATGTTATAGTCAGTCTTGGCTGCCACTTCCACACTGTATTGTTTCTAGGTACAGTCAGCAGACAGGCTTCCTCTTGGTCCCTGTTCTGTATATTTCATATGAAATTTACTCTATAATGTGGAGTAATGGTGGCATACATTACCTTTAAAAGTTGGCTGGAACTCTTAACTCTATCAAATACTTTTGAGATACACTAATGCTGAGTTTAGAGAAGAATGAATATTTGAAGATGTTGACCTTTGGGTTTGTAAACAGCAATAAAAAGATTTTTGTCATTATTAAGGCTTTTATTTATAGATGATAACAAAATAATTAAAAAGAATATAATAATCTTTTCTGTTTTTCGTTATTTTAAGGGCTCAGTCTCCAGCACTATTTTTTAAAATAACGCTCATAGTTTTTGCTACTTTTAAAGAAACTGTGTCCTTGCTCTTTATGCTCTGACTTTATTTTGAAGTTGCTTACCCAAGTCCTGTTTGGGTATTTAAACTCTTTACTGTTATTATGCGAAGCAGATGGCATTGTAAATGTATGTTATTTATTCATGGTTTTGGTAGCTTACTGTGGATGTTCTAAAAGGTATTGCAACACATAAGTGATCCTGATGGTGCTGTTGTGGGTAAGAGCCCATGGAAATTTCATAAGGCGGTACAGCATATATTGGCTGTCTTTTTACAGCAGAGCAAATAATCTAACATAGGACTGTTTCTGAAGCTGGTCATACTCTGAGTAAACCCATTGAAGTTGATAGAAATGTCCTACTAAGCTCCATTAGTTTCAGTGGATCTTCTCTGAGTAGAACTTACTGGATACAACCCAAAAAGTGAAAAGTCTTGAATTTCCTCTGTCGTCAATTGGAGGATTCAACTGTAGATACAATTGCTGGCGCTCCCCTCCCCCTGGTGTGTAATTCTATAAGTTGTATATGCTCCCTCTTTTAAGTAGCAAATTCACAGAGGTTTGTTACCGATCACTTCTCTTAAAACATTTTAATTACATTTTTATTGTGCTCTTTCTCCATGGCACTAAGGGCAGTGTGTGCGCCCTCTTTTGTTCACAGCAACCCTGTGGACTAGGCTAGGCTAAGAGATGGTGAGTTTCATGCCTGAGTGGAGGCTGAATATGGGTCAACACTATTATTATTATTATTAGTAGTAGTAGTAGTAGGACCACCCTGCCCAACTGACTGGGTTGCCCTAGGCTACTCCATACTGCCTCTCAGTGGTGGGTAAGAATGATCATCAGACACTGAATTTTTAAAAATATGCTAGAGAAATAATTCCTTCTCTTCCCTCCCTTCTTCAGTGTGTATGCGGGTGTCCACAGAATACACAGTTTTTGTGGACTCACTTTGCATTGCTGGCTGCTTGTGTGTGTTTGGGCATGAGGAAACATGGCTGGCATGGTATTAGGGGATAGGAGAGCAATAAACTCATTGTAACTCAAGGCCCAGAACAAATACATGGATATTACAATAATTTATTTTTGTGGGAAGTCTGACATCCCACTCTAATCTAAGACTTCAGTTGTTTTAAGTGAAAAACCACTGAAATCTCAAAGAGAATGTATGAGTTCAGGTTCATAGCTGTTGGTTTTTTAAGCAGAAGTTGACAAATGAGAATACAAGTTATTATTGTAACTTGTATCCTCCCATTTTCTTGTTCCTCCAAAATAGTATCCTCCACAAATAAATCCATGAGGTGGCACACTGATACATGAAATTTGTAAATGAGGCTATGGTGGAATCTATGTGACTGCAAGTTCTCAACTGAAAAAGGAGAAATAAAGACATTACAGTCTTTGCAAGTGGTTTGAGGGAAAACTGGCATCCCAATCCATACACATGTGCAACTGATCCAGGGAACCAGTCCTGTAATCACACTTGGTTGTCAGCTGGTGTATGCATGTTTACTCATAAGTAAGCCAGTTGAAACTTGCTTAGGATTGCAGCTCTTGGTCCACATTAGGTTTTTTGCTGTGGTATCTACTAACTTGTAGAAGAACCATTAGCTGATCTGTTTTTCATCGGCTTCATATCATAAAGATTGTACTGACTGTATGGTGTTAGGAATACCATGTGCTTTGAACAACAGGCAAATAAGACATTTCTTGGACCAGGTAGTTAAGCTTAAACTTTCATGTTTTTGGTTCAGAGTAATGCTCTGTGAGGTCTAATAGTAAAAATAAAAAACCCACACTCCCCCCATATTACTATCATCTCACGACTTGTTTTCTTTCTTTTTGATGCTTATGACAAAGGTCCATACTGGCTCTAAAATCTGATATTTATTTTTTGCATTACAAAAGTCAGTCTTTGCTCAGACTTCTTGTTTCTATCGTGGCATTTGGTCTGAAATGTTTAGGGTGTGTCTGTTTAAAGATGCTTAAATTTTTATCTCTGGTGGTGCAGTATATGTTGATAAATATTGCAATAAGATCTTGGTGTGTGGTTTGAATTAATAACTCTGTGTGGCCAGCTAAAGACTGCCTAGTTAGTGAAAATCCCTCATAGAGTCTTCAGTATTCTCATTTCTGAAGAGGTCTTTTCTTTGCAGAAAGCCTATTGATCAGTCTGTCTGGAACTTTAGTTCCAGCACTTGAATGGATTTGTATATTATGGTTCCAAAATTGTCTTTAATTGGTCCAGACATTGAGTGTTTATCAGGCAGTTGGGTCCTCTTGTGACTGTGGAGAGAAAACTAACTTGTTAATATTGGTTGAGCTGGAAATAATTGCTTTTCCTCAGGTTGCACTTTGATTTGGCAGATTAATAAAGTCCAGTTGAGGATAGGGATTATTCCAAATTTTCTGCAGCTGGGGAGGGTAAAGGTTATCATTGCCAAAGGGAAAGCGTGACAAAACTAACAAACTTTTGTTTTCCAAATCTAAGGAACTTAAGCACATTTTTATTAAAAGCAATCTGTGAGGAATGTCTAAATCAACTTTTAAGTTAAAATATCACTGTAACAAGATGCAAATGTTATACTAGCAAAGGCCAATCAAAAACAAATGATTTTTGATATGGGAAGGAATTCCAGTGAAATTATAATTCTCTTCTGACCATGTTCCTTGTGCTACCTTGTGATGGCTTCATTGCATTTCTGATGTTTTTTGGTGTGGGTTTTTATTAATGAGAAATGTCTAATCACTATAGTTTCCAAGAGTTCTTTTTTGTTTTCTTTTTCATTAGGAGTTTGTACTAATGAATAGCTTTGATGCAGTAAGTTGGTATTGCCAACTGATTGGTGTCAGTTTTTAAATGCAGGGCAGAGCCAATTCTAAAGTTTTAAGTGCAAGTTTCCTAACAGTAGAGCTATAAATACCACAATCTTGGATGCATTTTGTTTTTTTCACTGGGAATCTCCGCACACGTGTGTGCCAGCCATTTTGCTGGTATACACACAATTCTATCTTTCAAGAAACTTTGAATTATTAATCAAAGTAATCAAAGTAGACCCACTGAAATCAATGGACTTAATTTCAGTGGGAATATTGTTGGCTGTTACCCATAGCATTTTTATATTTAAGATTCATCCTGATTTAGAGATGGGAAGGGGGAGCAAATGCAGTGAATACGGGCCTTTAAAATGAGGTAGCTCGCTCTTCTCATTTGGTTGTGGTATTACCATCACAGTCAATGCTAGGTGAGCTGCTGCCTTGTGAGCAATAGGCTACGGCTTAAATACTGATGCTGAATCAATAGAATTGAGAATAAATGGGCAATAAATCTCATGCCGTAAAACTGCTTCTGATAATTCTTTGGCTGTTTTCACTGAGTCAGTCTAATTTCTCCTTATCTAACATTCTTGTGCTTATCTCTGCTAGGGTTGTAATCAGAAGTCACAAACGTATTGCTGTTAATTATGTGAAAGTGTGTTGAGGTGATCACCAAGGCCAGCTTTCCTCAGCCTGTTGCTCTCCTGGTGTTTTGAACTACAGCTCACATCAGTTCCAACCAGCATGGCCAGTGGTTAGAGTTGATGGGGGTTGTAGTTCAAAACATCTGGAGGGAATTAGTTTGGAGAAGGCTAAGCAAGACTCTCTAAGGGTTATGAAAAGAATTGTGCCACTTAACCATGTAGATAAGATTTGGGGTTGTATCCAGAATTCACCATACTCTGAGTAGATTCACGGAAAATAATGGACATTCCCACTGATTTCAGTGAGTCTTCTCTGACTTCGTTGTTGGCATCCATCCACTTTGGGAAACAATGCAGTGGAATCGGAACTGTTGGAGCAGGCTTCCTCAACCTCGGCCTTTCAGATGTTTTTGGCCTACAACTCCCATGATCCCTAGCTAGCAGGACCAGTGGTCAGGGATGATGGGAATTGTAGTCTCAAAAACATCTGAAGGGCTGAGGTTGAGGAAGCCTGTGTTGGAGGGTCGCAGTGCCTACTGTGACTGTAGAAACTGATGCGGGAGAGATATGTTTTGTTTTGTTGCAGATTAGGGCATCTGGTTGTGCTGCTGCAGAATTTAGCTAAATAAAAAACTTGGTTTTTCTCCCCCATACAAAATCCTCATAATACATACTAGTTAGTAGTTTAAGCTTTCATGGAGTCTTTACATTTCTGAAGTGTCTGGTATATCTTGCCATTTGAGTGTTATGACTACTAATCTTCAAGGAAGTTCTACTTTATATTTCCTTTTCTTTTAAGTAGTTCTGCAGCACCAGCCTCTTAAATCCAACTCAAATAGTATCTGAAGACATGAGCAGGGATGACTTGGGTGAAAATAGAAACCTAGACACAAGATATTTCTAGCTCTTCATTATGTGTAATCATAGGCTTAAATGGCTGTAGAAAGCAGTCCAAGTGCTGGACTGTCTGTAGCTAAAGTAAGAATGAGGCTGATGTAAAGCTCAGCAGCTGCTTTTTAAAAAAACTGCAGTTCAGGCTTTGTGGGGACACTGCCAGGATTTTGCCTTTTGACTCCTGTGCAGCTTTTATTTTTCCCCAGGGCTGTTGACTAATCTTAGGGCTGTGCTTTTAAAAGTTGAGAATGTGAAGATTTGTAATTTGGATTGTGTTTAATATATGGCAAAGCTACAGATCTGTGAAAAGGAATGAAGATGGCTGTTGCCATTGCTTAAAATCTGAATGCAAGACATTTTGAAAAATGATCAATATTTTTGTATTTTTCCATAGGATCTAGTGTAGAGTGCTCCATCAAACATTTTTCTAGTGTGGGTAGCTGCCCAGCCAGTAAATAAAATGAGGAATATTTTAATGCTCTTGAAAGGTTTGACTCATTGGCCACACAACCAGTAGAGCTCAATGTTAAACAAAACTCTGGCTATAACAGGTGTCAGAGCTGCTTGAAGATCCTAGCTCACAGAGGATCACGCTAGCCAGCGATCATTAAGTAAAAGTCTTTATTGAATTACAGTTTCCATTCTCACGCTGCTGCGCGCAAACTCTACGTCTAGTAGCTAGATCGGCGAAGCTCCGTCTGAGTCTCCGCCCCGTGTGCACCAACTTAATATCCTAGCCTTGCTCCACCTTTTCCGCCTGACTGTCCTCCTCTGGGTCCCTCTACCCCCCGGGGCTTCTTCCTTCCGGGATTCTTCTGACGCTGACCCGGACCCTCCTGCCTCCTTGCGCCGGGCTTTAGGACCTGGTTCCCTTTCGGGGCTGCTTACTGCGCCGCCTTCCTCTGCATTTGAACTTGGCGCGCGCGCCCAACCTTCCACTTTCCTCTTAACCGTTTCTTCGCTCCCCGATGGAGGCGTGGCCACTCCTGACTCATGCCCTCCCTCCTGTGGTGAGCTGCCAGCGCTTCCCCCCTGGCTCCCTTTCTCTTCCCTGCTTCCTGGCGGTGACGCTGGTCCCGATTTCCAGCTGCTCCCCCCTGAGTCCCCTCTGGCTCTATCTTCCTGGGGTGCCCCGCTAGACTCCCCCCTTGCCCTGGCCACTGGTGCTCCTTTCTGTGAATCCTCTGATTCACTGGAAAGACTGGGAGATCTCGGGTCGTCGTCATCACTCATCTTTTCTTCTGCCTCCTCCCCTTCGCTCTCTGTCTCCTCCCTTGCCCGTGCCTCTGCTCCTAAACCCCTGACATCCATCCCCCCCTCGAAGCCCCCCAGTCCCCCCTCCCCTCCTTCCGGTGCTGGAGCTGGGGGCTGCTGTTGCAAAGGGACGAACGTCGGATATCGGTCGCTTCCCGTGGCGGGCCTCCATCTGAACTCTTCCGGGACTTCCTCCCTGCTCTCGTCGACGACGGTCACCTCCGCTTCCATCTCTGTGCCGCCGTGCTCGAAACCAGGGTCGTCCCCGAAAATGTCCATGTCCGTCTCTCCCTCACTTCCTCCTGGCGGCGTTGCTCGTCCTGAGCAGTCCAGCCACTTTCTGCGGAACTGCTCCTCTGGCCTATCGTCCCACCAATACGAGGGTTCTGAGACAGATCCCGAGGGTGACCCCTCCGGGGAACGGACGTCTCGCGTTGGTTCCTCGTCCGAGTCGAACCCCCGGAACGTGCTGGCCGAAAGCGTGGGTGTGAAAAGCCAGTCGTCGAAAAAGTCTGCTGGCATAGGTCTATGTGGGAAGAGGGCATGAAACTCGTCTTTGAGCAGAGGTTCGTCTAAGGCGTATCCCGGCACCCAGCTGTTCGCACTGGCCGGGGTGCCCTCCTTGGCGAGAAAGTATTCTACCCCCTCTTCCCCCCATCTGGAGTCCAAAATCTCCGTGACTTCGTTGATGCGTTCCTTCTGTGCCGCTCCCGCGTGTCCTGTTCTGTCTCTGGCCGGACTCGGCGCCGTTCCGGGTTCCTGGAACCTGTGCGGTGCCTTGTAGGGAGTGAGCACCGATCTGTGGAATACCGGATGCATTCTGGAACCCTCCGGAAGTGCCAGTCTGAAAGCTACCGGGTTGACCTGCTCTTCGACTTGGTAGGACCCCAGTTGTTTATGCCCTAGTTTCTTCTTGGCCAACGACCTGGCCGGCACTGCGTGGGCCGCTAACCAAACCCAGTCTCCCACGTGGAGCTCTTCTCCAACCCTTCTGTGCTTGTCTGCTTGTACCTTGTATGCGTGCTTGGCCAGCTCCAGGTGGCGCCTCAGCTGATCGTGGACTTCCTGCAGCTCCGACGCGAACGCATCTGCTGTCTGCGGCTCCCCCTCCCCCATTCTTTCCAGTCCCGGGAAGGTTCTGGGGTGCCTCCCGTTGTTGGCGAAGAACGGCGTGACCCCCGTGGATACGTGCTTCGTGTTGTTGTAGGCGAACTCTGCAAGCGGCAGGTAATCCACCCACGTCGCAGGCTGTTGATTTGCATAACATCTCAGGTACTGCTGCATGATGGCATTGACCCGCTCCGCTTGCCCGTTGGTCTGCGGGTGTCTCGCCGACGCCAGGTTGATCTTGACGTTCAGGAAGCCCATCAGCTTCTGCCAGAAGTTCGAGATGAACTGCCGCCCGCGGTCGGACAGAATAGACCGTGGCAGACCGTGAACCTTGAACACGTGGTCTATGAACAGTTTGGCGGTTTGCTCCGCCGTGGCCACCTTAGCACACGGAATGAAATGCGCCATCTTGGAAAACAGGTCCACCACCACCAGCACTGCCGTCTTGCCCCTTGAGCTGGGCAGATCCGTGACAAAGTCCAGGGCCACCCTTTCCCAAGGTTCTACCGGAGTTTGCAGCGGCTCCAACAGTCCGGCCGGCGGTTTGTGCACTGGTTTGGCCCTCTGGCAGGTGTCACACCTCGCCACGTAGTCTGCGACCTCCCCTCTCATTCCAGGCCACCAGAAATCCCTGGCTACCAATTCCACCGTCTTCTCCTTGCCAAAGTGCCCGGCCGTGGGCGCGTCGTGCAGCTGCTGCAGCACCTTGGCTCGAAGTTCGTCTCCCGGCACGTAGATGGCCCCTTTACGGATGAGCAATCCATCTCTTAGCTGGAAACCGTCGGCCGCTGCCTTGCCCCTTTGCACCTCTGCCATCTTTGCTTGTGCGAAGGAGTCCCCCTGCAACGCTCGCCGTACCGCCTCTAGGTCCACGGTCGCCGCGGCGCACGCCCACACTGTCGGTGCGAAGATGTGCATGGCGGCCGCTGGTGTTGCGTCCTCCAGATACTGTGGCTTACGGGAGAGAGCGTCTGCCATGATGTTGGTGTCCCCCGGGACATACTCTATTCGGAAGTCGAAGTTCGCAAAGAACTCAGCCCAACGTATCTGCCTCTGGTTCAGGAACTGTGCCGTGCGCCAGTGCTCTAGATTCTTGTGGTCCGTGCAAACCTGCACCGTGTGCTTGGCGCCGATCAGAAAGTGCCTCCACGCCTTGAACGCTGCATGAATTGCCAGCAACTCCCTGTCCCATATGGTGTAGTTCTGCTCGGACTTGCTGAGCTTCCTGGAGTAAAACGCTCCCGGTCGCCACACCCCCTGCGGGTCTTTCTGCAGCAGGACCGCCCCCACGGCTCTGTCCGAAGCGTCTGTCTCCACCCTCATCGGCTTGCTGGGGTTGACATGAAGCAGCTGCTCTTCCGACGCGAAGAGACGCTTGAGTGCCTGAAAGGACTGCTCCGCCTGCTCTGTCCAAATGAACTTCTTTTTCTTGGAGCTAAGCGTGTCAGTGATGGCCGCCGTCTGCATCGCGAAGCCCTTGATAAACTTGCGATAGAAGTTCGCAAAGCCGACAAACCGTTGGACCTCCTTCCGGTTGCGCGGGCTCTTCCAATCCAACACCGCTCGAACCTTGGCGCTGTCCATGGCGAGCCCCTTGTCAGACAGCTTGTAGCCCAGAAAATCCACCTCCGTCACGTCAAATTGGCACTTCTCCAGCTTGGCGTAGAGCCTATGTTGCTTTAGCCTGCTCAGCACTTCCTTGACGTGCTTGTCATGCTCCTGCTGCGACTCCGAAAAGATCAGGATGTCATCTAAGAAACAGACGCACGTCTTGTAGAGCAGTCCCGCCAACACGTGATGCATAAATGCTTGAAAAACGTGGGAGCCATTTTGCAATCCAAAAGGCATAACTCTATATTCGTAGGTCCCCAGGGGCGTGAACATGGCTGTCTTCCACTCATCACCCTCCCGCATGCGAATGAGGTTGTACGCCCCCCGCAGGTCCAACTTGGTGAACACTCTGCCCTTCCGTACCTTCGCGAGGAGGTCGTCAATTCGGGGCATGGGGAAGTCCGACGGCCTAGTCACACTGTTCAAAATCCTGTAATCCACTACGAGTCTCTTTTGGGGCGTGTCCCGCTTCTTAACAAAGAATACGGGACTGCCCCCCACTGCCTTGGACTCCCGGATGAAGCCGCGCTGCAAATTATGATCAATGAACTCCTTGAGTTCTTGCAGTTCGTCCTCTGACATGGAATACAGTTTCCCTTTAGGCAGCGCCGCCCCCGGCAGCAGGTCAATTTTGCAGTCATATGGTCTGTGAGGGGGTAGCCTGTCTGCCTCCTTCTCGCAGAAAACTTCCAAAAATTCAGCGTACTTGAGGGGAATCGCTTGCAGCGTGCCTAGCAGCAGCTGTGACTCCTCTTCCTCTCCTTCCTGCCTGGGCACTATGCAGTGTTCAGCACAAAAGGAAGAGCCGAAGGTCAGCTGCCTCTGGTACCAAGCCATCGTTGGGCTGTGCTTGTCCAGCCAACTCATGCCCAATACAACGGGCGTGTCAGATAGTTGAGTGACGTTGAAGCTGATGATCTCTCTGTGATTCCCAAGTCGCATCACCATTGGTGGCGTCTGCTTCACCACTTGCCCCCCGAGCAGCTCCCTGCCATCCACCGTGACAACCTGCAGGGGCAGTGTGGCCGGCAGCAACTGTACAGCGTGCCTATCGACAAAGTCCTGTCCTATAAAGTCCGCATTGCTGCCTGAGTCGATGGTGATTGGCACGTCTATGGTGATTCCATTGGGCAGCTGGAGAGATGCTGTGAGCCTCACTACTGGTTTGGGCGGGAGGGGGTTCACGGGCTGTAAAATCTCTGGGGACTGCGTCACTAACACGTCTGGCTGGGCCCCAGTGCCTCTTCCTCCAGCCAGACTGCGTCGTTTCCCTGCTGTGGTCCTGCTTGCTGCGTTGCTGCAGTCACCATTGCCGAGGCTGCAGTGAGCTTGTGGGGCCTCTGGGGACACTCTTTTGCCATATGCCCTGGTTCCTCACAGACGTAACACTTCCTGTTCCCTCTAGGAGGCTTCGTTTTCACTGCTGCCGGTGCTAGGGCTCTGGTTGCTGACTGAGCCCTTGCACCTCCAACCTCCATAGGTTCGGCTCCTCCTCCTGGCGGAGGCGTGGATTGCGCCCGCGCTGCTTCTCTGGGAAGGAAGGAGGGGCCCCCGGCTGGTTCGCGCCCTCCACGCCCTTCTTCCCTGCTCCACGGACGTCCTTCCAGCCTCACCCCCACTGCCAGTGCCCTCTGAACGACCTCCTGGGTGGTTCGGGGTCTCTCCCCCCTCGCGATCTCATCTTTAATCGAGTTGTGCAGCCCCTCCCAAAAGAGGTCTCTTACCGGAGCCGAATCTCTGTCCCATTCCAGGGCACTGACCAAGGCGAAAAAGCGGGCATGATACTGCCTGACGCTGGCCCTCCCTTGTCTCAGCCCATGCACCTCCTTCCTTGCAAGATCCACGTCAATACTTGATAAAAAGCACCCATCCATCGCTTTAATAAAGGCATCCGCATTCTGGAGCGCCGGATCCTTATCTCTCTATAAATTGCGTAGCCATGCTTTCGCATCCCCATGCAGATGGGACATGATGAACCCCACTCTCTCTTGTTCATCTCTAAAGTCTTTATGCAGCAGTTGCAGTGCGCACAGTACGTCGGCTCTAAAGTTGGGATACTGTTGCAGGTTCCCATCGAAGTGAGAGACTAGCCCGCCTGTCCGTCTCGCCAACCCAATTCCCTCCTGCCGGGGTGTCTGCTTTGTCAGCACGTCTAACCTGACCTGGAGATCCCTGCAGGCGGCAGCTGCCTCCTCCTCTCTCTTCCTGGATGCGAGAACCTCGGCGTTCAGTTGTGCCACTGCTTTTCTGAGGTCCTCTATCTGCTGCTCAGCCGTCATGTCGTCTGCCGTTCGTGAGCTCGCTAGTAGGCACCTGTTTCTCTCCCCTCCTCGAGGCTGTAGATGCCCACAATGGAGAGACGGAGCTTACTGTCAGAGCTGCTTGAAGATCCTAGCTCACAGAGGATCACGCTAGCCAGCGATCATTAAGTAAAAGTCTTTATTGAATTACAGTTTCCATTCTCACGCTGCTGCGCGCAAACTCTACGTCTAGTAGCTAGATCGGCGAAGCTCCGTCTGAGTCTCCGCCCCGTGTGCACCAACTTAATATCCTAGCCTTGCTCCACCTTTTCCGCCTGACTGTCCTCCTCTGGGTCCCTCTACCCCCCGGGGCTTCTTCCTTCCGGGATTCTTCTGACGCTGACCCGGACCCTCCTGCCTCCTTGCGCCGGGCTTTAGGACCTGGTTCCCTTTCGGGGCTGCTTACTGCGCCGCCTTCCTCTGCATTTGAACTTGGCGCGCGCGCCCAACCTTCCACTTTCCTCTTAACCGTTTCTTCGCTCCCCGATGGAGGCGTGGCCACTCCTGACTCATGCCCTCCCTCCTGTGGTGAGCTGCCAGCGCTTCCCCCCTGGCTCCCTTTCTCTTCCCTGCTTCCTGGCGGTGACGCTGGTCCCGATTTCCAGCTGCTCCCCCCTGAGTCCCCTCTGGCTCTATCTTCCTGGGGTGCCCCGCTAGACTCCCCCCTTGCCCTGGCCACTGGTGCTCCTTTCTGTGAATCCTCTGATTCACTGGAAAGACTGGGAGATCTCGGGTCGTCGTCATCACTCATCTTTTCTTCTGCCTCCTCCCCTTCGCTCTCTGTCTCCTCCCTTGCCCGTGCCTCTGCTCCTAAACCCCTGACAACAGGTTTCAGATTTCTTTTGTCTTTAGTTGCCTTACTAAAGTCCTACTGAGTGCTGTTTCCACTAGCCTAGTTTCCATTGCTGTTTTTTAACCTCTCTTTCAGTGTTTAATACTTGAAATGTGTGTGCAGGTAGATCTGCAGCATAGTAATGTACCAATTATTTCTTAGGTTCTGTTAATGGCAGATGGATGCTGGCTTCTAGAGGCTTTTATCCCCTGTCAGAAGATCTACGAGCTGTGCCACCAAACTGGAAGAAATTATATAGAAGTGTTTCTTTATTATGATTCATATTTTTATTTCCTTGATCCTCATTGAGCACAAAATTATTTAGATATCAAAGGCTGCAATCTTATACAGGATTACCTGGAAGTAAGTCCTATTCAACACAGTAGGATTTGCTTCTGAGTAAGCAAATGTGTGATTGCACTGTAAATATTAATTGAGGTGTGGGGGTGTAAATATCGTTTCTTCTGTCTAAACGGGATGGTGATCCAGAAGACGGATATGTGCATGCTCTGGAGAGAATAGCACATACAACCAGTCAATGCTATGGAGTTCAGGTTTTGCTGTGCAGGTTCCAAGGACCGAGTGACCAGTCACTCAAACCTTACAGCAGCTTGTCTCCGGTATTGGAGCTGCTGAAATGAAATAAAGATGTGAAGTCCCAATTCCACATGTTTTGATGGGTGAGTGGGTAGATTTTTCAGTCTCTTGCAGCCTTGTGGCACCTTAAGCACATTTCTTTGGATCCTGACCACAAAATGCTCAGCAAAATCCAGTAACTGGCAAGCTTTATCCTCCATAGGTGTCACTTGACTGTTGTTCTTCATTTTAAAGTATGTGAGAAGACTTCCATTTTAATCTCAGAGGAGAATAATAATTCTATGCCATGGATGTAGAGTTGTTTCATCTACAGCCTATTACGGCCTCGGTCCAGTATACCTGAAGGAGCGTCTCCACCCCCATCAGTCTGCCCGGATGCTGAGGTCCAGCGCCGAGGGCCTTCTGGCGGTTCCCTCACTGCGAGAAGCAAAGCTACAGGGAACCAGGCAGAGGGCCTTCTCGGTAGTGGCGCCCGCCCTGTGGAACGCCCTTCCAGCAGATGTCAAAGCGATAAACAACTATCTGACATTCAGGAGACATCTTAAGGCAGCCCTGTTCAGGGAAGTTTTTAACGTGTGACATTTTACTGTATTTTTGGTTTTTATGGAAGCCGCCCAGAGTGGCTGGGGAGGCCCAGCCAGATGGGCGGGGTATAAATAATAAATTATTATTATTATTATTATTATTATTACATCAGCCCCGTCCCTAAATCTCCTTTGCAAACAAGAACGTTAGAGCAGCAGAGAGAATGGTATTCTGTCTGTATTAATGATGTGCTTTGCTTGTTAATAACACAGATCTGCACTCTGGTTGCGTTATTGTGTGAAACTGAATCATAGATGGTGCATTTTAAGTATGGGCATGTCTGGCAAAGGGTAATCTGCACTCATGTGGCAAATATTCATTCACTGGCTGCTGTAATCCTGCCAGGATTCACATAGTCTGCTTTATCCAGCCATAATTACTTGGAATACAATATTAACCCACACTAGTGATAGAAATGTAATCTTATCTTGAATGTTTCTTAGTATTTTTTCCTTTGAAAAGTCGCTCAGATTCAGCTACCACAGTTCAGGAGCAAAGCACAGAGATATAATGTTGATATAATATTCCTCTTGCCTCCATATTGGAAGTCTATGGTTCGTTGGAAATGAACATCGATGTATGGGGCTGTGCTATAAGTTTATTTAATGTCTAACACTGTGTGAACGAAATAATGATTTCTATGTGTTCAATAATTGTCATGAGGGGCAGAAAAATTAGTAGCTACTAGGAACTGCACACTTAGATGAATTTAGATGTAGGCTTAGAGGGAGACATTGGAGTGGGTATATTGTTATATAGATGCTGCAAATGATAGGCTGGGATAACTGTTGTGCACTACAAATGCTCTTTTTATAATATTTTGTGAAGGGTTTTTGTTTACCTGCAGCATGTGGGGCTGGTTAGAATTTTTCTAAAAAATGAAAATAAAAACCTTTATCAGTGTAGAAATAAATTTGTGGAATTGGCTGTTTGAAAATCTGAATTGCCATTTGCTACTGCAGTTTTCTCACGCACATTGCTGGTTTCAGGTGTATCAACTGGCTTTATTTCCAGTGTGCTTTCCATCTGCTCTCAACTTCGTATTGCATAGATGCTTTAGGAGGCTGGATAGATTTATAACTTCTCTTGATTGCTTTACTTCCTGTTGACTTTGCCTTGCATGTGATTTAAAGAGGATGCAAACGCATGACCCAGTCTAGCACTCTAGTAATTGCGCATTGCTCTATTGAGGAGTGAATGATGAAGTTATAGCATCTGCCAGTGTGTTCCATGCAACCAGTTCTTTTTATTAAAGTGAACATTGTTGGGGCTGTAATACTTCCAATGCTATAACTCTTGCCACTCCATGCACTTGCAGAGATTACTAAATAGCTACTGCACTGGCTGACATAAAGCCACCAACAGTGGAACTGGTACAGAGAATAAGGCTGTAATACTGCACCTACTTACCTGAGAGTTAGCTCCACTGAACAAACATATATAGGATTCTGCTATATGTATGGGAGAGGAGGAGTCTTAGCATTAGTGTGGGTCCCATTTCAACTGCCTCCCCATTGGTGGTTCATATGTTCAAATCCTTCTAATCCTTGTCCAATATATTGGGGCAGGAATATGAAAGAACTGCTTTCTTATTATACAGATTCAAGAGAATACACTGCCCTGGAGATCTAAGTTAGGACAAATCTATCAATAATAACTTGAAGAGAGTGCTCAAGACCGTGCACATCCAGTCATCCTGCTTGGAGGGAAATCCAGTGTAGGAAAGTTTATTTGAGTAGATAAAGGTTTTTGAGCCTGTGCCACTTTGGGAGGTGAACTACCAGCATCCTGGAAACCAAATTGCAACCATCTTCTCCCACAAAAGCTTATGGCATTGGTACCCTGGCACTTTCGTGATGTACCAAAATAAATTCATTCAGTTTTCAAAAGCAAGTATGTCATTGCTGTTTGTAAAGCTTCTGATCAAATTGTGATACACCTGAAATTCTTCTTTGAGGAAACTATATTTCATTAAACATGGCTGTGTCAATTAGAATGATACTCTAGTCCTGATTCTTATCTGAAATGTTGCTTGCAAAATTATGTGGTGGAGAATAACAGTACATTTACTTGAAATACAACAGCCTTATGGTTATCTTATTGCAGTGTATCAATATCAGATTGGTTGCTAGAATGAAGATGAAAGAAACACCAGTAATAGTTGTGCAGCTTCACTCTCTAAAACACCACCAAGTATAAAGCCCTAAATCTGAAGTTTTTAAAATGTACAATATTCAACTCAAGTAGTATTCTGCTTGTGGCTGTTCAAAAACCAAAATGCACCAGTGTTAATGTTTAGGTGCTTGTAAGCTCCTTGTATTGCTAGCCACTTTTATTTAAAGGAAGTAGACTTTTTTCTGAACTGAAAATTAGCAGTTTTAGTGCAAATATATCCTGTAATTTTTTTTTTAAAAAAATCCTGTAATGTTTACAAGGGTAATGCAGTATACTTTGCTTTTTGTTCAAACAAATATCCAAGTTGCATTTGGTGAGTTGATCAAAAAGTTTTTAAATGTGCCTTCACCATGTATATACCTACATTGTTTCTTAGCCTTCATGATCTGTGTGTGGGTGTGTGTAAAAATTTCATCATATTTCTTTCACCATAGTAAAATGTTGCTTAAAATTCAGTAGACATTTGAGTATTAATGTAATGCAGCTAGTCTGACAGGTAGTTTACAATGTGGCGATATAGATATTGCTTAGGCAAGAAAATGCTCTCCAAAACATGAGTTCTGTATTTAATTATCTTGCACCCTGGAGCTCTTTTCAGCAAGCTAATCCTCTGCTCTTCAGATTGCCAAAATAATTACCTCTTTCAAAAGTGAGCCAAAAGAATTCTGTTTTTACCTCCAGTTATAATAACTGCAGTTACTACAAAAAGCAAAGAATGACTTTCTCGTTTTTTTTACCACAGATGTTTCATAAGCCTTGCTGCTAATTGTTTTTCCAGTAGGACTTAGATCATATGAAAGCAGTTAACATTCAGTTTGCTAAGGGATATTTTTGGAATAAAAATTTACCACATAAATTAGTCTGCAGAAAGGAGAGCTTACTGCAACTTTTGAACTAGTTTTGGTCAGATAGAGAATGGCATTCCTTTCGACGTATCCATGTAGGGTAGACTGACTCTGTAGAAGGAGGCTCTTGCAGAAGAGCTGGCACACTGGCTGACATGGGCATCACACTGTTCAGTGGGGAGGAATGTGATATATGCACAAGAATAGTCTTCTCTAGAAACTTGTTTACTCCCCTGTAAGCATATTTGAGTTGTAATTGAATCATTCTTGTGACTGGTGTCTTAAGCAGATGGACATTATTGCCTGACACTGAGGAACTCTTAATATACAATAAGAAGTTTCAATGTGTGATAGTTAAAACAAACAAGAATGAAATAAGAAATACAATGTATCTGTAACTCTAGCTGAAATCTGTGTGATATGATGAATTTCTTCTTAAATGTGAGCAGAGCAGTTTATGGCTTTTTGCTATTATTCCCTATAATGATTCTAGGTAAACCCATCATATTTTTACTGACTAGGAATAGCTGCTACAATACAGCAGCTATGTACTGCAGGATGTGGTTTTGAATAATTCCCCAAGCTGCTGTGGAGCTGGTTTCACTGTTTTTTATTTTCCTCTCTGAATTGGTTTCTTTCTGCTGAATCTGGAGATCAGTAATACAAAGGCCTTTGTGGCTTTCATCCCAGTTATAAACTGCTACAGTCTGCCCTTCAGAAAACGTCAGGAAGGTGATTCAGAAGCATTTGTTCAGTCTTGGCAACTTGAAAGAAAACGTATTGTAGAAAACTTGCTACATTCACTTTTCCTTTTTCAAGCTACTAACTTTCCTGTTGCTTCATCTAAGCCTACAAAACATGTGTCCTATTTACCAAGGCATGTTTCAGTGTAATTTTAAGGAGTTGCTCTTTTGAAGGGTTCCCCTATTTTTTAGGATGGCCTTAAAAATAAGGTTGTTTCTGATCCATCCTTTGAGGTGGCTCTCTTTAGTACAGTTTTATGTCTGGAGAGTGCTATAAATAGTTCATGATGCCTAGAGAAATGTTCTGCAACCTTAGCTCCCCAGATGTTGCTAAACCACAGCTCCCATCATCCCTGACAGTTGACTAAATTGTCATGGGAATCTCCATATATCACCTAAATCATGGGTAGGCAAACTAAGGCCTGGGGGCCAGATCCGGCCCAATTGCCTTCTAAATCCGGCCCGCGGACAGTCCAGGATTCAGCGTGTTTTTACATGAGTAGAATGTGGCCTTTTATTTAAAATGCATTTCTGGGTTATTTGTGGAGCCTGCCTGGTGTTCTTACATGAGTAGAATGTGTGCTATTATTTAAAATGTATCTCTGGGTTATTTGTGAGGCATAGGAATTCATTCATCCCCCCCCCCAAAAAAAATATAGTCTGGCCCCCCACAAAGTCTGAGGGACAGTGGACCAGCCCCCTGCTGAAAAAGTTTGCTGACCCCTGACCTAAATTATATGGCTGCCATGCCATTAGAGCTGTATGGCAGGGATGAGAGGACCCTGTGGTTCTCTAGATCAGTGTTTCCCAACCACTGTTCCGCGGCACACTAGTGTGCCGTGAGATGTTGCCTGGTGTGCCGCGAGATGTTGCCTGGAGGGAGGCGGGCGAGTCGGGCGGCGAGAGGCGGGGCGGCGAGGAGAGGCCGCCCAGCGCGGGGCTCTCGCCGTCTGCCTGCCTGGCTGCCTGCGAGCTCGGGCAGCGCCTCCGTCCGCAGCGCCCGCCTCGCGGCTCTCATTCCCTGCCAAAGCTCACCCAGCCAAGCCGCGCTCTCCTTCCTGCCTCACTTTGCTGCCTCCTCCCCCTCCACCCCCAAAGCTTGGAGGTTCCCCGGCAAGGGGGAGGGGAAAAAATTGAAACTTACACTTTCGTGCGTCCCTCCCGGCGTGACGCTGCGCGCTGACGTCACGGGGCTGTAATGGTGGTGTGCCTCGAGATTTTTTTCATCAAACAAGTGTGCCTTTGCCCAAAAAAGGTTGGGAAACACTGCTCTAGATGACAGTGGATTCCCATCAACCCCAGCCAACATGGTCAGTGTTCAGTGATTATGGAATCTGTGGTCCAAAAATATTTAGAGTGTCACTAGTTCTCAATCCCTGCTATTCAGGTAAGGCTGAAAAATTGTGGCATTGATTAATATTCAGAATACTAATTTTAAAATTCTGCAGTTTACAATGTGTGTTGCAAATAGCATGTGATCAGGCTGCTTGGTTAGAAGGACTCTGAGCTGTTGAGCACGTGGAACAGGCTAGGACAGAGATATCCCAGCTCTTATTTCAGTGAAGTTCCTTTGCTTTAAGCAAAGAAAATCTTTGCAATGGTAGCTGGAGCATAGCATGCATACAGATCTTACCACAATAGATTGAAATGTATTTGTTTGCAAGTTCTGCACAAGAGCTGCTTGAGGAGGTGTTGCCCTGCTGAAATTAACAACAGAACTTTGAAGAATGCGGTCAAAACCACAACCCAACACATTCCTCTCAGCTCTTCGTAAACTTAAGCATGGAGGAGTTTTGCTGTTACAAAGCTTGGAACAAATACAACTTTGCTCTTTGTTACAGTGCAGAGTGTTTATTGTGGCTCCAACAACAAGTTGTTGCTTCCCCCCCTTCAGGTGAATTTAATCACCATGCATAATTGTTCGGTGCTTACAAGGTACTAGCTCACCAGGCATTATCATTGTTCTGACGTGCATACCAGACCTATGAAATCTCTTGCTAACATTTTCCACCATCAGGAGAAATAGTATTACCATTTTGGGGCATAATTAATGAGAACAGGTACAGAAGCCAACTTGATGGGACTGTTTGCTCAAGTCTCCTGCATATAGAAACTTGGTAGCATCATATCGAAAACTAAGAGAAGAGAGGGTGTAGTTCATAGGTAGATTAGTTAATTCTGTGCAGAAAGTCTGAGGGTCTGTCATTGGCAGCATCATTCTTCAAGTAGAGCTAGGAAGGACAGGGAACCCTGGAGAGCAGCTGCCTGCCAGTGTTGACAGTATAGAATGTTGTTTTTGTTACAATTAGTATACTGAACTTCATCCATGGTTTGAGGAAATGAAGCTCTAAGTCACAACCCCTGAGCAGCTTCAGCCAGCTTTTAATGGAATTGGATATTCCCATTAAATTAAAACATTTTGCACAGAGCTGTTCAGTATCCATTCAATTTTGTGTTTCAGTAAGCATCTTACTAGAAATATAAACACAGAATTGCTAAAATGCATGCAGTTATTCTGGTTACTTACAGCTATTTGTCATCTTCTTGTTCCCTCCTCAGCATCGCCTACCAAGTGCTGACTATCATCAATGATTTGAAAAGCTCTTGTCTGTGGTATACTTGTCTCTGCTGTTAATGATTTAAAGGAGCACCTAATGGCATACAGTATAGAGCAGCTAACTCAAAACGCTGCATCTTTATTAGTTGAATTCTGCACCAAGGCAAGCTGGTATAAACTTCAAAAATTACCTAGATGGAGGGTACTAATTTTCCACAATTTTGTTTTATCTTAGTTTAAGCGTCATTTTTGCATCGTATTAATTCGTGGAACTAGTACATCAAATGTTGCCTTTTGACATTTTTTTTAATAGCATTGACGTGGATGAGAGATGTAGCTCCCCTTGAATGACGATTTCCAATCAGACATCCTTGGCAGTTGCCACAGTGATGTAACCAGCAACTAAAAAACCATTAATGCCAGCCCTGGTGATTGGGAAATGACTCTTTAGATGGATATAGGGAGAAAGAGATTAGTATGCATGTTGCTACAGACCCACACATGAGTAATTTCAAAGTAAACTGGTTGTGTTTGAGCATGAGGAACATAAAATCTCTTGCCAGTATTAGCAAACAGTACGGCACACCCTGCCAGTCAGGTGCACCTTGGGAAAACATGGCCATCAAGAGATCTGAAGCGATTTAAGACAAGCAGCGTTGCCATGGGGCAGCAAGTGGAAAAACGTGTCTCAAGCCCGTGACTGTGGGGCAAGGGGGTACCACCCAGGGTGCAATTACCTGGGCCTGGCACTCGCTGTTCTTTGTTCTTCATCCTTTTGTCTAATGCTGGCGGGGCTCATGACAGAATACCTTAGATGCTTCTCATCGAAGAGATGAGCAAACTAGGTGTAACCCTCATGCCCAGATGAAAAGCTGACATCTGTTATTACACTCTCTCATCCTTGGCTCTCACCAAATGAAGAATTCCTTTCAACACCTAAGTGTGCATGTATGTTCGATCATCCCTTGAAATTATCACTTGACATTGGAACTGTGGAATTCTGCCATTAGTATGTTGATTAAAGCATGCACCTGATAATCACAATTATTTCCATGGAAGCTTGAGAACCAACCTCTCTATTGGTTCATATTAGGAGCAAACATGGCCTGCCCTCCTTTCTTCACAATGTTCTTTAGCTCTCCATGTGCAGTTAAGAGGCATTTTAAAATTGTACCCAATAATTGTTTAATGGTTTGTCTCCCTGGGAGGGGTGATTTTCAGTCTGTGACATAATCCTCATCCTATCAAGCTTATTGGTTTGGTGTCTGTTTGGTTTGGCAGCAAAATGGGATCACTCTCTGGGAAGGTCATGGTTTCCCCACATACTGCCTAGGTATGCAGGATTTGGGGGGGGGGAGAGGAGATTTTCTTTAATACCTCCCCCCTCATAGAATCAAAGAATTTTATTGTTGGAAGAGACCCCCCAAGGGTCTTCCAGTCTAGCCCCCTGTGATGCAGGAATCACACATTGCTCACCTGCTCTTTGCATGAAGAAGATCTCAAGTTCAGTCCCCAGCAGCATGTCCAATTGGGGCTGGGAAGATCCTCTAGCTGAAATCCTGGGCAGCCTCTGCTGCCAGTCAGTGTAGACAGTACTGGACTAGATGGACCAATGGTTTGACTTAGTACAAAGCAGCTTGTGATGGTCCTATATGAGACAACCTGGAGTTATTTGTTCTATTCTTTAAAAAACACACACACTAAAAACAACACTTTCCTTTAGTATAGAAATAAGTTGTGCAAATGTTCAGGCCAATGCAACTTCTTCCCCATCTGTACAGTTTGCATCACTAGCAGCATTTGACTCTCCACCACTTATCAGTCAGGTACAGGTCTCACTCGTCACTGTGGATCCACTTGGCATTGCCAATCCTGAGTGTGTTGCTCCTCTCCAGCTCTGCCACCACACTGCCCTTGAAGGTCAGTTCTGCCACCAGGAAAAAGAACTCGCCACACGTTCTCATCTGTGAGTGAGGAGACAGTCCAGTATTCAACCTCCATTTCTTTTGTCACCTTGAGGGTATCCGTCTTGATGAAGCTGTATTTCACTGGAGAGCTAAGATCCTTCCTGAGAATGACATTGGAAGGGTTTTTCTCCTTCAGGGCATCAACCATTGACTGCCTGGTATGGCCCAGGGAGGCCATGTCATTCAGGTCAAAGATGATGATTATAGGTTGAGCCCCGTGGTAGTAGGTGGAGGCGATGCATTTGAAGCACTCCTGGCCAGCTGTGTCCCACAGCTGCAGGCACCTCAAAATGCTCCATCTCTAAGTCCACCCCAAAGGTGACTTTGTAGTTATTGTCAATAGTGTCTCTGCAGACTGATTGAACAAGCGGTTCTTCCCCACAGAGGTCGCCAACCACAATGATCTTGGAAACTAAACCCCACGGTCCCTGTCCACTGGGCCTAGCACATCCCAACCACTTTGGAGTGGAAGGAGGTCAGCCCCTTTGGTGAAGCACCGCGGCAGTTCAGCAATGATGTGGTTTCTTCTGATGGGGGCAAGGATGTTCTTCATTGGGACATGAGGTTTGACTGCACAGCTCTCCAGTATTCCCACCTGGACTGATCTTTGTGCCTTCTGAATGCAAAGCAGCTGCTCTGTCAGAGCTACTCCCAAAATATCAAAGCTTGTTTTTCAAATCCTCCATCAGACAGGGAGGGAGCAGATATCCCAGCAGACCTCAACACCTCTCCTGGATGGGGGCAAGAGGAGGAGGGAGGGGTGCCTTTTTTCAGAGGGTAGAGGGCAATTGAAATTTCCTGGGGCTCAACAGGAAAGGAAGGCATGGACCCAGAATCATTGTAGGCATTGGTATCCCCCACTGTAATGCAAGAGTTAAATCAAATGGTTCAAACTAATGCAAAAGGAAGTGAGTATTTATGGAAACTCCCGATCAAGATAAACATTTACATAATGGCCACCTTTTAAAATTCCTTCTGTCACTGTTCATATTTCTTTAGAAGTCAGTTCAATTCATGAATAATATTTCTAAGGCTGAAGTACCTAGTTAAACTCTTGACTCTTCTCTATAGTCAACACTGCTTTCATCAGTTTGGTGTGGTTTCCTTGTTGCCTTGCTGTGTAACACTGTAACTGTTTTTATGCTACCTCTAGAAAGTATTTCCCTCCTCCCAGCCTGTCAAAGAAGCATATGACATTGGAGGTAGTTTGAGGTCTGGGGCTGCAGTGATGGAATAAGTGAGGAATGCCCTATTGCCTATGGAAACAGAGGGCTGGATTCCTAGCTTCAGCTTGACTGGTCCATCATTTCCCAGTAACTATAACAATGAGCCATGTGAATGTTGAGAGTAGTCAAAACACACAGCTGCCCTTAGAGAGAGGAAGGAGCTTAGATCATGCTCGGCGTTTAAATGTTTTGGAATTGATACCTTATTTAAAAATAATCCCAGTAGCCTGTGACGTGGCTGCTAATGGCATTTTTGCAGTCTTTAAATTCTGGCTGGCAAAATTTGCTCCAGCGCTGAATGTCCTGCCTTGATTGCAGCTGGACATTGTGGGAACTGAGGTCTGAGCCAAGAAAATTTTGAACCTAGGAAGAGCAGCTGTCTGCAGCATAAGTGTGAGAACTGCTGTCCTTTGGGCTGCCTTCCCAGACACCTTGCAGTCTCACCGGCTGGAAGTGGGCCTACCAATAGAAGGACAGGCTCCTATGTTCTTGCTGCCAGAGGGATGCTAATGAAGCAGTCAGGCGTTTTCCTCTGCTTTGTTGGAAGGGGGAAGGTGACGTGTGTGATCAAGAATGGCTGCCTCAGCATCTCCTTAGGCTACTTCACAGCAGCCCCACTTATATGCTGGCCTTTCAGGTTGCTTCAGAGCTTGAGCATATCTTAAGGACAGCTGAAACATGCTGCACCAGCATCTTAAAGCTCTCTTGGCAATGAATGAGGCCTTATAGGAATGGCTAAAGAACATAGCAGTCAGCTGCAAGCATTTCATCCATCACTACCTCGATATTGCTTGTGATTGTTCTAGCAGCAACAGTGGTGGATTGTTTCAGAATCCTTTTTAACAATATTTGTTTGTGAATAGGATCTGTATGTCATGACTCTAGCATTGCCTATTTTAACATATTAATCTGAAAGGAGCAAGGCTGGTGGGTTACTTTAATTTGTGTTCTTGTGTCAGACTCAAGACTGCAGGAGTTGGTTTACACCAGGGAGACGAGACACTTTGGTTTTTAAATGTGTTCACACAGGGCTGGTATGAAATTAATCAGTGTCATGGGAGAAACAGTCAAAGCCAAGAACAAAAAGGGATTTTGGTTATGACTTCCATTGGGGAAACCTTACGTGCCATTAGTGAAATGTAGCGGCTAGCTCTTCTTCAGAGAGAGTCATTGGCAGATAAAAATTGCCTATCTGGCTCAGCTAGCCTTGCAACTGAAAGCGGGGTGGGGTGGGGTTGGATTGTTCTTTATATGTGTACATTCACATAGCATGCACATGACTCCATCACTGTATGCCAGGGGTGCAGAACCTTTTTCAGCCCATTCTCTCCTGGAAAACCTTTTTGGGGGCCACATGAGAGGGGTTGGCAAAGGCAACGTATTTCTTCACCCTTACATTTCCCTCTCTATCCTCCATTCAAGCAAGCCAGAGGCAGCATCAGAGTTTAAGGACATACTCCAGCCAGGCAAAAACATTCAAGGAGGGTACAAGGACAGTCTGGCAATGGGTGCAGCTTGGGAGGGTGTGGGGCCTTGGGACCAGACAGAGGCCTGGAGGGTTGCATGCAGCCCCTGGGCCTGAGGTTCCTCTGTGTCACCAGGAAAGCATGTTGTTAAATCAGTTAAACTGGGATTGGGTCCTTCCACCGCATGAAGCAAATTAACTAGGTTTAAACAAAGATAATGAAACTTTTCACAGCTCCACTTGTGGTTAGCAAACACCCTGCAGACTATGAGAGGACAGTGATTTGTCATAACTTTATGACACTTGTTTAGAATGACTCATGTACTGGGGAAGGACCCACCTAACATTTTGCTTTTGCTTTAAAAAAAAAAAAATACCAGTTTGTCTGTCTCTTGCTCTGCCTTGTAGTTCAAGAAGTTGAAATCAAGGAAGATAAGCCTTTGAGAGCAGCAACTGATACTATCAGTTTAAGTACTGGAGGTACAACATCCTACCTGGCACGTAAAATTGTAATGATCTCATCAATATTCCTTGTGTAAATGATTTGGAAAAAAAACTCAACTATTTATCTCTAAATCTGTTGTCTAGAATGGCAACTTTTTTTTTTTTTTAACCTCCAAGTATATTTCCTGCAGGTCAGAAGATGGATGCAGATTTGGAAAAGCATCATTGCTTCTTGTATATAAATACCCTGGTAACCAGTAACTTGTGTGCAAGAAGGGTCACTAGAGCTGAAGTCTAAAAACACATGTGTTAAAAACAAACCCCAGCACCAATATTTTAAATGGCTGGTGTTGAAAAGCAAGGTTAGAAATATCTTTCTGCTCAAGTGTGCAGTTGCTTATTAGGGAGACTTCACCCTCATGCCAGTAGATCTGCCCTGCAGACACAAAAGTAAAGATGGCCATTGTGGGTTGCACATAATGCTTGTGGTTCACAAGAGTTCCTCCTCCCGCTTCAGGAAAACGACACGTTCAGGTGCAGTTTGTCAAGGATTAGTGCGGAAAATGACAGCCTAACAGCTGCCTTTGTTGTCCCCTTCTGAAATGATCCCCTTGGCATGTGGCTGTGTTCTAAATGCAGCCCTTAAGGGTGTGTGTGTTACGACTTGTAAAATGTTGGTTCTGCACAGAAGCTGCTTTTGGAAAGAGTTCAGTGGGATGTGGTTGAATGGTAAACACAAACATCACCAGATTGTTTTGGAAATCGGAATGCTGGCAAATCATTGTATGAATCTGTCAGCAAATGACACAGGAACAGTTCTCAAACTTTTGTAGTTTTGATGAAGTGTTGTGGGTAGATCTTGTGTTTTCTGTTCTTTTACCAATGTAACCTTGTTAATGTTAGCCAATTGGATAAGTAAACAAGTGTAATTTCATACTGTGCTTTTAATTAGACTGTTGGGAGTATTTTAATCATCCTTGCGTTGATGCTTTTTTCCAGACGTCTAATGGCAGTCGTCAATCATAGTTTCGTAACCAAGCTTTCAAGTTCTCCAGCACTTCTGCTGAGGGATTTGTGGAGCGAAAGGTCTCTGCAAACGTGACCTGATGCATTCCTGAGGCTTACTTAAGGGAAGCTTTCTGCAGAATGTTTTATCTGATGGAGTCAGCAGTAATTCCTAGTGCCTTGGGCTGCCACTGTGCTTGAAGGAGGAGGCAGGCTTCACCTATGAAGTTGTAGTTGTTAAAAGAGTGTCCTTTATTATGAGATATGATCATTTGGAGGTTAACATGTTTTTACTGAACCAAAGTATTCCTGGCAAGTTTTTCCAGTAAGTGAGGTTTAGTACTGTATTTTAATTCTGGGGTAGGGCATGCATTCACCCTAACCTAGGCCAGCCTTCTCCAACTTTGTGCCCTCCAGATGGTTGGATCACAGCTCCCATCAGTCCCAGCATCTTATGGCCATGCTGACTAGGGCTTATGGAAGGGTTTATGGAAGTTGTGGACCAAAACATCTAAAGGGCCTCAAGTTGGAGAAGGCTGGCTTTAGGCAGTAGGTAACAATCTGTGACCAGCAAGGAAAACTGGATCCCTTACAGGACTATCCAAGGCCAGGACAACTGCTTGTCAGATCTTTCAATTTGAAATTGGGTTCAGAGCTCGTAAGGCTCTCTCCAACTTGGGCTGTGCTGTTTAAGAGTGCCATTGTCACATACTTCTCTCTTATCTCTAATTCACAACTCTTCTTTTTTCAGATGGGAGGAAGAACTGGCAAAGCGAATGAATCTGGAATCAATGGTAGAGACTCTCCAAGAGGTAGGTTTCGGAGAGCACCTAAATGTATGTTTCTTCAAAGGTCGATAGGGGCCATTTCTTATTTTTATTGGTGCCCAGCTGGCTTCATGAGCTGCCTGTGGCCTGGGATTAGGGACTGTCTGGGATTAATGACCAGGTGTGTGTATATCACTTCATTTGTAAAAAATCAGACCCTAAATGGGATACTAGTTCACAGCTGCTCTTCTGTAAATTGTACTACAGGATAATAAAGAACTCTGATTTTATTTTTTTATAAAGAGGGCTTTGATTCCTGGTATCCAGTGGTACTTCACCAATAGAAGAACAACTTCATTGTTCTAAAGGATGTAGGCTCCAAATATCTGAAAAACTGTCTTCATCTCTACTAGCCTTCTCAGGTGTTAATAACAGTGTGGTGTGACAGGGGTTCTTGATAATTCCACCATCCTCAGTTGTAGCCTGAGATAGGGCTTTCTCTGTGGTGGCCCCTAAATTGTAGAACTCCTTCCCCACAGAGGTGCATCTAAGCATCTTAATTGTACAGCTTTTGTCATATGCTGAAGATGCATATCATAATCCAAGTATTTGATCGTTAAGACATTTTGTTTTGTGAGACCCACCTCTTTCACTGAATTTATATTGTCTTGTTGCATTTTGAACAGTTTTATAATAATAATAATTTGATTTCTAATTCTGATTGTATTTTCAATTGTTGTAACTCACTCTAGGGTGTTATGGTGAAGGATGCATTGGAAATCTGATAAATCAATAAAGCTGGCAGTCCAGAGGTGTGGGTTGCATAATGGCATAGCTTTTCATTAGCAGCTAAGATGGTCACAGCTACTTATGTGAATCTAATTCACATTGTTGACCTTCCAACATCCAGAGATAATGTTTATTACAGTATTTGAGTCATCTGGGATAGCACTGTGGGGACCCAGAGGACCACATGTCGTTTCCCACTCCATGGCTTACCTGATAGTGAGATAGTGAGGCTGTTCCACAAGATAGGAGCAAACTGAAATTAGCTGCCGGATCTGTATTTGATTATTTCTTTGAGCTTTGTGTCTGAAGCTTGTGCCCTTCCTTCCGCACCACAATTCTGTGTACCATTTGTCCTCTAGGAGGCACAAGAAGCCGAAGCCCTCCAAGAAGAGCTAAATGAGAAGATTGAGAGACTGAAAGCTGAACTTGTTGTCTTCAAGGGTCTAATGAGTGATGTAAGTACCCTGGCAGGCTGAGTTGCACCAGGTTTAAAGGGGGGGAGTCATCTTCATAGCTTCATTAATGAAAAAGTTATGATTTCAGTAAGTGCTGCTTGCAGTTAGTATTATGGCTGCCTTGTGTGATCTAATGCATCAGACCAATTCCCTTGTCCTCTCCCTGCTTCCTGTCTGGTCTGTGTAGATGCATTTAACTTGCTGCTTATCACACAACCCTGAGTGTTCCCCGATGGCTTCACACCAGCTAGCAGTGCTGGGTACTTCCCCCCCAACCCTCCAGTGCTGCAACCTCTGGAAAGAATGTTCTTTAAAGGGTTTAGGCTTTCCCATTAATTGCAGGTTTGAAGAAGCACCATACAGGTGCCATCAGTTAGAAAAATGCTAAAAATACTCCTTTCAGTTTCATCTAACCAAAATGATTTCAGAAACTCCAGTTCAGATCTACTTTGCTGGGTCACTTAGTTTCAAGCCTGCCATTTGAGCATATTGAGTAAACTGTGTGCATATTTAGAACTGTGAATGCCATTTTAGGGAGTCGTTTCAGGGAGCAGCTTCGTGCTTTGGAAACTTCAATTGTCAAAAGTGTGGCCTGCCAATCAGAACTGGTAGAAAGCATGACAAACCTCGTTTATGTGACAACTATTTAGCTGATGTAGGGAACTTGAGTGCTCAAAGATTCTAGTTCACATGAAGAAAAGCCACTCCTGATTTTCCACACACTTCGCTTTAAGGCCTTGCTCACATTTATCTCCTGGCTCAACAGCAGAGCTACCCCAGCCCTCCTCTTTTCTCTCTCTCTCTCCACCCCCCTCTGTAGTATTGTTTTCAGTTGGGAACTTCAAACATTGCTCTGGGACATATCAGAAGCATGTTGCCCTGGCTCCTTATAAAAACCGTGGGGTGGGCGGAGAGAGAGAGAACCTGTTGGTGCATATTGTGGTTCTGAAAGTCAGTCTCCAAAGAAAATGTCAATGGACACAAGTATTTGCACTGTCCTATTTATGAGGGAAATCCATTCTTTCAGCCAAGTGTGGATGTGTCATTGTGCTCCACAAAGTGGCTCTAGGGCAGCAGAACTGTAAAAAGGTTGGCAGGATCTCAATTGAGTTTACATACCTTGTAACTTTCATGATGTAAACATGCAGGGCATAATTCTTTTATCTTTGTAATTTATAGGTGGCGCAGTTATGGACTGTTAAAACTTAATAGTTTTAAATAAATACCCTTAGTGTGTGCAGAGAGCAGCAGCCCAGTCAGAGCACAGTCTAACTAAGGGTGAGGGAATACAGAAAAATGTACATCTTGTGTAGATAGCAGAAGCTGCAGAATTTCATGGAGAGTAGTGCAAGGTTTTTTGGATAAGAAATGATTGCTTAAGAGACATTTTCATAGTGGGAAGGGTATGAGGTATAAAACATTGTCCTTATCAGTATTGTATGTGGAATAAATATTTGGCTTTGGTCAGATTTGGATTTTTTATTTTTTTTAAAGAAACTAGATGCTTTTCTCTAGGAAGACTTGTGTGTGTGGATTTTTAAGGTTTAAGTAGTGCAAAAAGCACGGTTACAGAATATTTGGGAAATGCTCCTCCATTTATAACCACTGAATTTCTTACATTTCTGTGCTTCTCTTCCTCCTAAAGGAGCTCAGAACTGCAAATAATGAGCAGCAAAACAATATATACACACAAACAAACCTAGGAAGTGAAAATCTGAACAAGGTTAGAAAATTCGGAAGGTCCCTTTTCTCCTAGAATTAAATATTTTAGGTTGTAGATTTTTTTAAACGCTCATTACTTTCTGGAGGCATATATCATGTGCCATGTTTCATCTTGTAAGTTCTTGAAAGATGTTGGAATTCAATAATATCATTGTCCTGTAAGAGAAACTATTTTTAGTGTGAAGTAGCTAGGTGAATTTTCTGACATGAAGTACTATCTACCTTTCTACAAAAAACAAAACCTGCATCCCACACATCATGTGGGGGACTTCTGGAATAGGTTTTTCCATGTACATTCCATAAAATAAATAGCATTGCAAATGTTAGGCTTTGGGTTGACAGTTTGTTTAAAACCGTAACCTTCCTTGAACATTTGCCTTTGTTAGAAATCAGTGTTCAACTTGCAGTGACTTGAATACCTACCCCAAATGCTCCTGTCCCTTGGATGTTTAGCATGCCTGGAAACCAGGCAGCATTTAATATGGAGGCTGGCGTGATCTGCGTTGATGGAGATACTGTAGGTCATCTCCTTCTTATCTTCTGAACTGTATTAATGGAAGATAATCCACTGCTGTCCTTCCTGCAGCCTATGACAGACCTGGACACAAAGATCCAAGAAAAAGCCATGAAGGTGGACATGGACATCTGCCGACGAATCGATATCACAGCCAAACTGTGTGATGTAGCGCAGCAGCGCAACTCTGAAGACGTTTCCAAGATATTCCAGGTGATTAGGCTCCGTCCTGTCCTGTGGAGAACATGGCTGTGCTAGAGAGAGATGGAGCTGTGTTTTGGATTTGGAGTTGCTGTTCAGGATTCCCACTGTAAATCATGGGGCCTGCTGACAAGCCTCTGTAGAGAACATCCCAGTTTCATGTGCTCTGTTCCCTTGTTGGGAATAATCTTAACTGAAGCAGGGAGTTTTGTTCTTGCATCAACAAAGGTCTGCACAGGTGTCACCAGGCCTTGGGTCTCACACAGCAACATTAAGACCTCAGTGTCTTTAGAAGTCTTCAGATAAATCATAAGAGCAAGCCTGTGTCTCCTGGTCCTTTTGAGACACCACAAAAATGCATTACGATGCCCAATTGGTTTTTATGTTCCTTATAAAATAAAAATCAGATTTTTTTTCTGACCCTGGGAGAACTCTAGGAGAAAACAAACAGTTAGCTGTCATGAAGGAGAACATTGCAAGTGTATAGGCAGCTATGAAAACCTCCATCCACAAGTAGGTTTTGGTGCAGTCCAGGGAGTAGGAGACAGGCCATCACCACAGGGCACCCTGCCCCTCCTCTTAGTATTTATGCCCCTGATTATTCTGCTATCCATTATTAAATCCCAAGAAGCACACTGTCCCATACAACCTTAAACCAATAAAACAAAATTCATAAAACCATCCCAGAGTCGTACTAAGGAATCAGTTCACTCATATATGCTTACCGATTACAACTCTGTTTGTTAGCTGTGATCCACTTTTGTTTATGGTGGATGGATATTTGAAATGGAATTTCTTTGTGTTTCCAAACTCCTTCCTCCAATTTCATTCTGTTTTCCTGTCAAAACTGGTGCCTGACTAGCTCTGCTTCTAGGTGGAAAATGGTGCAGGACTCGGGGTTCTTCTTCCTGGCTGTATGGCACAGCTGAGTCCCCCCCCCCCCCCTTGTCACTGTTAGCTGAGGCCAGGCAGGGGACCGCCAAGGGGTGCCTGTTGCTCTCCAGCTTGTCACCTTGAGCATCTCCAACCGCTTGTGCGTCATCCTCCTAGCCTTCGCATGGCCGACTGTAGCCCAAATGGCTGTGCCACTGAGGCATGGCCCATTGAAGCGCTAGCAGCTTGCTTTTTTGCCGTGTGCTGTCTCAATTTGCTTCCCTGTGCTGTGTGTTCTGCCACCTGTAACACTTGTGATTTAAGGAATCTGTGTCAGCTGTCACTTGCTCACTCAAACCATTGGAAGTGGGATGGGGGTGGCTGATGGCTCACAATCTTTCCCCCCACCTCATACCTCTCCTTTATCTCTGCCCCTTCTTGGCGCAGCAGCTCACCTGAACCTTCTAGTCACTGCCCTTCTCTCCAATTCAGGTGGCTTCCAAGAAGAAAGAGCGGAAACTCGTGTCGGATGATGACCTCTCTGAGCAGGATCCAGACAATGCCCGATTTTCGGATGATGAAGTCAGTTGTTCTCTGAACATCACGGATGAAATGAAGAGGATGTTTAATCAGCTGTGAGTATTTCAGAGGCCGGGGAATGTCTTGGCATCCTTTTGGCTGTGGCCCTTGGAAGGGGGGAGATGACACCAAAATATGGCTTCGAGGTAGTTTCTGTTCTTCACTGAGGCAAGTAGGATTTTGTAGCTTTTAATCATGCAAATCAGAGAACTCACATAGATCTGCTTGTTTTGCATAATTCTGCTTCTGCTGGAAGAACATAAGAGTAACCTTGCTAGAGCAGACCAAGTGCCCATCTATTCCAGCATCCTGCTTCTCTTGTTGGCTAGCCAGGTGCCTCTGGGAAAATCCACAAGCAATACTCAAAGCCAGGAATCCTTGGCCAATTTGTCCCCCAGGAACTGGTAACTAGAGGGCCACTGCTTCCAGAACCTGGAGGTTCCAGATAGCTGCCCTAGCTAATAACTATTGCTAGACCTATCCTCCATGAATATGTCTATTTAAAGCACAGATGGGGAACCAAGTGCTTTCCAGATGTTGGACTCCAGCTCTCATCAGCCCCAGTCATAGAAAGATGGAGTGGTAGTTCAACCACATCTGGAGGGCATCAGGTTCCCTAGCTCTGTTCTAAATACAGCTAAGATAGAGTCTTCATATCACAGGGATACCACAGGGCACTCAAGCCTATCCGCTGGAAATATTAGCTTTTCACTCCCTGCCACCTCTTGAGATCTTGGTGGTAATTGCCTACACACTTCCAGTTGTATGCTTTGCAGTCATCATGGCCAGAAACAACTTGGTTTTCAAAAAGAAAATGAAAAGGGTGGGGATCTATATGCAGAATTTCAGATACCTGAAAATACAGGTATCTGTAATTCTGCATGTAGATCCCCTGAGCAAGACTTGCTGACAAGAGGGCCTGAAGCCTTTTGCTGTAAGTGCAACCCTAATGCAGGGGCATCACAACACACACTTTGGGACAGCCTACATTTCACTGCATGCCCTGCTGTCTAAGCAACCCTTCTTATCCAGTGGGAGGGAAACTTGCTGAAAATGAGCTAGGCAGGATTGGCTAGCTTATACATACCGTTACTGGAATCCATCATGACTTCACCCAGCAGTCCTCTTCTTAAATGCCAATAAAAGATAAGAGTCTTCGTCACTCAGAAATTATGTCCCCAAGTGAAACTCTTGCTTAGTAATCATAATGCTGGTCTTTATGACTGTTTTTATAGAGCCAATGCTTTTAAACACTTTGCCTCTTTCAAGAAGCGGAATTTCCAGGCCATTGTGCATATGCACTCTCCCTCAGAAGGATCTGCAGTTAGCAGCTCTTATTCATGCCATGCGCCTTACGTAGGAGCCCCACCCCTGTGGCATGTTTTCGGGACATGGGATTTGTTCCAGCTCTTATTTTGAATGGCATGTGCCAACATCACCTTTTGCTGCGTACCTTTACTCTTAAAATGCTACATGCTTGGACTACGGCAGTGATTGAGTACAACCCCAGTGTCTGCAAGCCCACCCAGGAATCCTGCAGTTTATTTTGAATGTGGCTTACTGAGGGCTGATTCTTTGGGGCACTCTGCAAGTAATGTTTTGGGTTTAAACACTGTGGACAGGGTTGACAGTTCTGACTATACACTTAATAGGCCAGTCCATTGCATTGTTGGAAGTGAAAAGAAATCCCTTCTAAAACCCCTAAGGAACAACAACTGCGTTAGTGCTGTGTCTTTTTGTAAGAGGGTTCAAATTATTCAGATTATACAAATAGCCATGGTTGCAAAATAAATGCAGCTGAAGGAAAGCAGTAGTTTTAAACTGGGAGGCTTGGCCGATTTTAGAAGCTGGCATGTGCTCCCACGCTGCCTCTTCCAGTCCACTGCCAAGTTTTGAATTCATTCGTCATAAGATGAAGTGTTGACCTCGACTTCCTGCTTTCTATATGCTCTGCTGGGAAGGAAATGAACTCAGGAGACAAAAATGTCTGCCATTGTGGAGCTCAGCAGAGTAGCCGCAAGATTCCTGGAGGATGGGATCAAGCAGTCCCCTCTCAGGCAATTCTTTAAAAGAAGCTAGTGTAAAATCTTTTCAAAGTTTCATCCTGTTAGTTTTTAGCTGAAAATTCAGGCATCACTGCCTTGTGACCTTGACTAGATGTAACTTCTCAAGCCTGATTGTGTTCCTTTGGCTAGCCCAAATTGGTCCCATAAAAGGCATCAGTTTTGATGTGATGTGTTCCCTGGAACTGCCTTAGTAATGTTTGCTTACTTAATGATCAGAGCTGTTGCATTACTTCATTTGTACGGCATTTAACTGCTTACAGGTCTGTAGTCTAAAGGTCCTTGCAAAGCACCTGCTTTACCTGCAGAAGTCACTACATTCACTTCTTGGCATCCCCAGGTAGAACTGGGAAAAGAGTCTTGCTTGGTATGGTGTAGAACTCCTGCTACCCATCTATTCAGACAATACTGATCTAAGTGGATCAACAGTCAGACTGTATATAAAACCGCTTCCAATTTAGACATCAGAGCTAAATGAGCTGGGACTCCTCATTCGCTGTGCACCTCCCACATGCAGCTCTGTCCCCTGGAGATTTCAAAATTGGGTCAGAGAATCTGGGGAGGGGGCAGGATTAGTGATGAAACCATCAGGGGCCCCCAGTTTCTAGTAATGCTTGTTGTACATCAGGGGTTGGCAAACTAAGGTTCGCGGGCTGGATCAGGCCCAATTGCCTTCAGGATCCGGCCCGCGGACTGTCCGTGGATCGGTGTGGGGATTCCGTTTGTTCGGGCTGTGCCATTTTCCCCCCTACGCCATTCCATTCCCCCCCCCCCCACACACTGCAGCGCCGCCTCCTCCCTCCCTCCTCCTGGCTTCTTCTCGCCCTGCCTAGAGGAGGAAGGGGGCTGGGCTGAGCTGGCTGAGCACCATTTTAAGCAGCCCCTCTCCGGTGCCAGCCCTTTTGCGCCACTCATCTTCCCTCCGCTACCGCCGCCCTGGTCTCCTGTGGGCCAGAGAGCGGAGCAGACGAGCTCACTCTGCCTACCCATGAGAAGCAGCAGCGGCCAGGGAAGGTAAGCACAGCGGCTGTGGGTGGAGGTGGAGGTGGGGAGTGAGGAGGAGGACTACTTGCCCCCCCCCCCAGTGCCACTTCTCCAGTCTTCCACAAGGTCTGAGGGACAGTGGACCGGCCTGCGGCTAAAATTTTTTGCCGACCCCTGTTGTACGGCATATGAAACTAAAGCAGCACAGAGCAATGATCATAGGTGGTTAGTGAAACTGCCCATCCTTTCACTGCTTTAAAGCATGACTTTTTAATTACATGTGTACGTCTTGGGCATTTTGTATCTTTTGTTAGTGATAGGCAGAAATCCTTTTAATTCGGACACTAGAACCTTTGTGTAAAGCTCTGGACTGTTGTTTTGATGTGCAGCACCACCTGGAGGGGAACAGCTGAACTGTCACACTAAGATTAGCTTGGAATTTCAAGTCTGTCTATCCTGCAGCAGAATAAAAGGCAGATGTGGAGCCTCTTTTCAGCAGAGGGCGAGATAGCCACATCAAAATCCTATGCCTTTATGTGTGTGTTCTAGCGCTAATACCGTCTCCTAAGCTTGTTTTGAAGAAGGATTACAAGGATTTTTAATGAAAATATATGTATATATATTTCCCTGTCAGGCGTGAAACCTTCGATTTTGATGATGACTGTGACAGTTTGACGTGGGAGGAGAATGAGGATACTTTGCTCCTCTGGGAAGACTTCACCAACTGTAACCCATCAATCGAGCTCCAGGGAGAGGTGAGTTTTGGATCTGGGCTCTTCGTGGGATGGCTCTCTAGCTTCTTCAGAAGTAAAGTTGTGACTGATTTCTGGAAGGGTTTTAAAAAGTAATGATTTTTTTATTATCAACAACATAAATCCAAATTTTCAAAAGCCTCCATTGTGTTAGAATTTGGCACATCCTCTCTGCTGGAGAATAAAAATGGCTACTTTTGCAAAGATGGGTTTACTTGCTGCTGTATAATTGACAGGCGATTGTTTTTGATCTGCACCTGAAGTTGTGTTGTTGAGGCTCCTTTGGTTGTGCAGGAAAAAACCAACATGGAGTTTAAAGCTTTGTCATGGTGTTGGCTACATTTTTATATTTTCTCCACCCGCCTTCAGCTCCCCACCATCTCAACACACATGTATTTCTTATGGTACAACTTAATTGTTCCTTATGGTGTATTTTGTCTAATATTAGCATACATATGTTTTTTATACATTAAAATTTTTGTATCCCACCTTTTTATTAAAGTATCTTAGTGGCACACAATTTTAAAACAATCTATTTTTTTAATTGTTGGCAATATAAAACTGTTGCAGAAGAGAAGAAAATTAAAATGCTAAAGGGGGGGGGGAACTATTCCAAGCCCAGGGGTTTCAATGTAGTTTCTCTCTAAAAGACAGGCAGTGAGATGGTTGGAGTGTTTCATGGTCTTTAGCACTGCAGTAAAAAACCCCCAAAACATTAGACATATGTAATACTCTGATTAGACGCATTGAAATCAGTATACTTAAGTTAGTTTTGAATCCTCCTCCATTGATTTTGGTCGGCCTGCTCTGAGTATGACAATCAGAATTCTCTTACTGTTTTTATATGACTCTATTATGGTTTATAGCCAACATTATTTTTTTATTACTCATATTTTCCCCCCTGCATTTATATCCCACCTTTTTCTCCAAGGAGGTCAAAGGGACATACATGATTCTCCCCCCTTCTCATTTAATCCCCACAGCAACACTGTGAGATAGCTTAGGCTGAGAGGCGCAGTGACTAGACCAAGGTGAGACCCAGCGAGATTCATGAGCAAGTGGGAATATGAGCCCTGGTCTCCCAGGTCCCAGTCCAGAGCTTTCCAAACTTTTTATGTTGGTGACACACTTTTTAGACATGCATTATTTCATGACACAGTATACAGCTTTACTAGCAAACCAGAGGTTAAGCTAACCCTTTTCCAGCCCCGGCAGGAGCGTGGGGAGCATTCACTAACACTCCTACACATTGCAGAAGACACACTAACGTGTCACAACACACAGTTTGGAAAGCTCTGTCTTAGTCTAACACTCTACTGCACCACACAGGCCTATTATATTGTATTTTTATGTTGTGAACCTGCCCTGAGGTCTGCGGACGAGGGGCAGTATACAAATTTAATTAATTAATTAATACTCATTATATTGGGCCTACTCAGAGCAGACCCTTGGAAATTAATGGAACCTAGGTTTGTCATGGCTACCAAGTTAAATGGGTCTAGCATGGGCTACAACTCCAGAAACTAGTGTGGTTTTCTGCTGGGGATTCTTAAGTTTTGTGCTGTGTTTCTGGAATCACATGGCGGTTCTTTTTCATGTGGAGCCTCCTGTTGCCGCATGATCCGATGGCTTGAACCTTCCATCACATGGTCTTCTGCAGGCAGTGGCTGTTTATAAATGATGTTTGTGACTGGTTGCCAGGCACTGAAGGTCTCGTTAAATGATAATGGTGGTGTTTGTAAAAAAGAAAATGGGGAGGAGGGGAAGCAACTCTTAACTTATCTCCCTTCAACTATAGTAACATGGGGCTATGAGATCATATAGGACTCAAGAGCACTGGTTGTGAATTTGAGAATCTTTATTTTTACTATGTTAAATTATCCTTTTATCAACAACTTACAAGTGGTTGACAACTTCTGGAACATAGCATAAATTTCTTAAACTGATAGGCACTTGGTGATTCTGTAGAAATTGATTTTGATTTGTCCCATATTGGAGAAATAAAGCTGAAGTCACTTAAACATTGGAGCAAAGTGAGAAGGGACTTCATAGGAAGCTGGCCAAGCTTTGGTATTAAAAATGTAGGCTTGTTGTATATCCGATAATATTTTAACAATTTTTTTTAAGCCAACAACAGAGAGATTGAAACACAGGAAACACAGCAGCACAGGAAGTTAGTCACAAAGGAAGCAGGCTAGGCACAGTTAACAAAGTCTTACTAGTTTTTAATGAATGGGACTTTGATTTAGCTGACATATTTCAGAAACACTGAGCTAAAATGAGAGGACGGGAATGATGGAATGGCCTAGACATCTTTCTCCAAGGACATCAAGTCAACTGGTTTGCAAATTCTCTTTTTAGGATGCCTGGTTCAGAAGAGCCTTGAGCTGCTTATTACATTGGTGCTTGCTGAACTGTTTGGGTAGAGCAACAGAATCCTGTCCCTGTTGCCCAATAAAGTCTGTAGAGAAAGGTTTCTGTGTCTAATGGGTGTGTAATAATAATAATATTATTATCCCCAGCCACTCTGGGCGGCTTCCAAAAAAATATTAAAATACTGTAATACATCAAACATTAAAAGCTTCCCTAAGCAGGGCTGCCTTCAGCTGTCTTCTAAAAGTCTGGTAGTAGTTGTTCTCTTTGACATCTGGTGGGAGGGCATTCCACAGGGATGGTGCCAATACTGAGAAGGCCCTCTGCCTGGTTCCCTGTAACTTGGCTTCTTGCAGTGAGGGAACCGCCAGAAGGCCCTCAGAGCTGGACCTCAGTGTCCGGGTAGAACGATGGGGGTGGAGACGCTCCTTCAGATATACTGGACCGAGGCCATTTAGGGCTTTAAAGGTCAGCACCAACACTTTGAATTGTGCTTGGAAACGTACTCGGAGACGTACTGCTCAGAAACCTTTCTGATGTCCCTTTCTGATGATGCATTTGAGCCTTGAGTGCCTTGACACTGGGAGAGCTCTGACCTTTCATGGTCAAATTCTCAGTGTACCTCCATTCCTCCCTTTCTCAGTAACATGATAGAGGGTGGTGATGGTGGGAGGTAGGAAGCTTTGTCTCCTTGGCTAGAAAGGCACTGCAGCAGCCACATCTCCTCAGCAATCCACTTTATACTGACTGCCAGGAGCTCATGTTAAGTTGTTCCTTACCATTTTGTGAACTGTGGTGGTGTGCACTGCAAAACGGTGAGATTACACCAAAGTGCTACAGTTGCAAAATGTGGCATACGTTTGTGAAGGCGCCTTTCTAGTGAGCTGCAACTGCCAGGGCGATAAAGCAGTTTTAGTGATGGGCTGGAATTAAGTGACAGATTATTTGCATATAACCATGTGCCTCTGCGTTAGAAGTATAGCTATCAGTGGAGTATTACAGAGTTCAGGCCTAGCATGCTGCAGCTCTAAAGGTTTTAAGAGGCTTAAATCCCTTCTAACTGAAAATTACACAACGAAAGGGTAGATTTGCCTTGTAGATCGAGATCGGGAATAAAAGGCTAATTGACTCAGGGAGCTGAGCACAGAGTGCTGCAACTCCCTCTCTCCAGGCCTCTAGCTCCCCAGACGGAGCCAGAACTGAACCATTTTTCTGCACTGCAGGCTTCTGTCTGTAAAGCTCTACTAGGCTGAATTCTGTCAAGTGGACATTATCTTAGAACAGATGATCTTGAATGTTACCATAATACACTAAATGCATGGAGAAGGTCCTAGGTTCAATCTGGAGCATCTCCAGGTAGGGCCTGGGAGAGATCCTGGCCTGAAATCTTGGAGAGCCACTGCAAGTCATTGTAGACAATACTGAGCTGGATAGGATCTACAGTATTGCCTGGCTCTTTGGCTGGTTCTGGGTGACAGAATTCCTTGCTCACCTTTTCCTGGTTTTCTTTATTTTATAGCAAGAGGAGAACTTGGGCAACCTGATCCATGAAACAGAATCTTTCTTCAAAACGAGGGACAAAGAATACCAAGAAACGATAGGACAGATTGAGGTAAGGAACGAGGAGCCTAAGAATTGTTAGTCTGCGTGCCCTGGTTGTGTTTAATTAAGGGCAGCAAATGATTAAATCTGATGTGCAGCCACAGGCTGGTCATGGATCAAAATGGTCAGGCTTTTGCCTTATTGCTGAGGGGTAACCTTCGAGGCAGTTACCTTCTCCATCTCTTTTTGCTAATGAGGGCTATGTGTGGTTGAATTGGACATGAGAAGAGAAACAAGGTGGGCAAAGTTTTCTGGGGTGGGCAGAATGACAGAAGGTAATAGGAAATAAAGGTTCTAGTTACAGTTAGGTAGCCGTGTTGGTCTGCCGTAGTCAAAACAAAATAAAAAAAATTCCTTCCAGTGGCACCTTAGAGACCAACTAAGTTAGTTATTGGTATGAGCTTTTGTGTGCAAACTTCAGATAGGCAAATCAGGGAAGAGTTGGGTGCAACTTGAGAGGGCTTGTGTATGTTGTTGGTGAAGGGATACTTCTTTGCCTTGAATCTTTTGGAATTTATGTATATCATAAGCTCAGACCTTTGTCAAGAAAAATGAGGAGGTAGCTTATAAATAGCGATGCTCACTTCTGTTAGCAGCCTTTAGGCCAGCAGGTGGTAATAGACATTCCATCAAAATGTGCAGGAGGGCAGGGAGGGCACAAGGTGGTTCTCATGCTTTGCTTGACTTGGCCCTCTCCTTCTGTGCAGCTTGAGCTTGCCACGGCCAAGAGTGACATGAATCGCCACCTCCACGAGTACATGGAAATGTGCAGCATGAAACGGGGCCTGGATGTGCAAATGGAGACTTGCCGGCGGCTCATTAAAGGCTCTGCTGAAAGGTAACACGGAATCCACACCTGAGAACTTTTATTTGCCCAAGTGGGATGGTGATGGAGAGCTTTCGTTCAGAGGTATTGGGAGGGACTCAGTAATCTGAAGACTAACTGTTCTGAGGTGTCTGGTTTCGCTGAAAGTACCAAACACAGCAGGCCCCAAGATATAACTGTTTACCTTGAAAATCCAGTTTAACAGCAATACTGTTTAAGAGCGGCAAATACTTTATGGCATCCAGTGGTCCAGAGCACTAGGGTGCTGTCTTCTCCGATTGTCATCTCACTTTTTGCAATGTCTGCGAAGGGTTTTACATGTCACTATAAAACTGTTGATGCCTGAAATGCAGCAAACATCTTGCCCTTTGCATTCTGGGGAGCCAGTACTTCCCTACTTTACATCCATGCAACTTGAACATGCTTTTGCCGCTGTTTAACATGGAAAGACGCCTTATTTAAGAGGATGGACCTAACCACACTCTTCCTCTCTCTCCCCTTTTGTCAGCAGAAATTCCCCGTCTCCCAGTTCGGTAGCCAGCAGCGACTCAGGAAACACGGATGAAATTCAGGATGAGTTTGACAGAGAAGCAGACGTTGAGCCCATGGTCAGCTGATAAATAACCAGAACGTTCTGGCACAAGGAGAGAAGAAAAAGAAAACCCAGAAAAAGAAGAGATTTCACAAATGCAGAGAGATCAGAGACTTCAAGGCCCCTAGCCTTGGGGGTGCCAAGGACTTGATCTAGTATTTTTTCCCACCCCATCCAAGGATTTGGTGCTGTAAAAAACATTTACTGTTCTACAAATGACAGATGTGGAGTTCTGTAAGAAAAAGTATGTGTATATGGTATTTTAATTGTGCCTTTGCCCCAAGCTGAGCCACTTTGAGCTCCACTGGAATATCATAGTGCTTTTTATATAAAAATGATGATTCTAAATAAGCTTCTGGTAGCAGAAGAATGAATTGCTATGGAAGTTTAGCACTGGACTGAAGTGCTGGGCAAATTGGCAGAGCAGGCCCCGTGGCAACTAAGTAGCAAATATCACACCATTGAGCAGCAATGAGGACAAGTGTCTTACGTGAACAGGATTGAAAGTGTCCTCCCCTCCCAATCTTAGCCCTTTAATGACACCTGCTCTTGGCTCATGCAGTTAGAAGGGATGTGAATTGTGGCTTGAGAGAATCCTTTCAGAGACCTGCACAACACCTTTTCTGCTGAGGTCCAGAACTCTATTAGAAGCTTGGTGGCAAGGCAAGAATAGCAAAAGTCTGATGGGGTGGGAATAACACTGTTTTTTAATTACTATGCAAAAACAAGCAAGCAAAGCGTTCGCCTTATTTGTATGGAATGTTAGGTCACTGCTGGGCTTCTCTGTCTCCTGTTGGGAAGGAAGCTGAGCATTCACTTTGCACACCTTTACTTGTTTGTGGAGCTTGTTTTGGCCAAGGGAGCTTCCTACTGCTGCATCTGCTCCCAGTGATCCTTTGGTTCCAAACTTTTCTCCCTTCCCTTCCTCTTTTCTTCACCCTCCCCCTTCATTTGTACTTTAGCCATCAAATGATTTCCTCTCAAAAAGTTACTGTTGAGGAAGGACTGCATTTTTGTGCTGCTCTCGGAAGCTTGGAGCGTGATAGCTTTCCACACCATCCTCAGAATCAGTGTTAACTAAATTATAGGGTGAGCGGCATTACCTTTCCCAAGACCCCTCAGCAAAGAACACAGCTTTAGATGTCTTGAAGCATGTTAGGTCCTGCACCTGTACAGTGGTACCTCGGGTTAAGTACTTAATTTGTTCTGGAGGTCCGTTCTTAACCTGAAACTGTTCTTAACCTGAAGCACCACTTTAGCTAATGGGGCCTCCTGCTGCCGCCGTGCCGCAGCAGCACGATTTCTGTTCTCATCCTGAAGCAAAGTTCTTAACCCGAGGTACTATTTCTGGGTTAGCGGAGTCTGTAACCTGAAGCATATGTAACCTGAGGTACCACTGTACACTGAAAATAAGTATTACAAGATGTGGATTAAAAAAAACAAAAAACAAGAGTACAGTATTGTATTGTCTGGCACTAAGGTATAACTGTCACGTGCTTTGCTTTTCTGAAAAGCAAGTGAGACTAGCCCCCCCACTCCATCCTTTGGTGGCTTAAACACAAACATCTGATGTTTATTTGCCAGATAGTCAGCTGGTGTTGGTGCCATGAACCAGCATCTTGGTCCAGATCACTTGCTGTTATCCAGAACAAAAGAGTAGCTCTTTGCCAACATGTTATCATTTTATGCTGCCCAGATTTGGAGGTACAATCACACTTCTGGCAAAGCTTCTATGTGTGGGTGGGTGTCAGATATTTATCTCTCCTGCAAAACGCTTCTTAATGACACAAAATGCCTAGAAGAAGAAACCTCTCCCCTCATGCCTACAGATTGTATCCGGTCTATTTTAGGTTTGTGAAATTTTAAAGTAAAGTAAAGTTAAATTTAAAGTGTCACCAGCAAAGGTGACACAGGCCGGGAGCCAAAGCTCATGTGCAGGCACTGGGAGGGTTGGCATGGTTGCTATTTCCTCCCTTCTGGCAGCATCTTATCTCATCGAATGCCACCTGGAAAGATGTGACCTTTTGGGGTACCTTTTTGGAGGAAGGATATGAGGAGTTTCCGATAAATCCTTATGCACAAACCTCACATGGCCCTTAAACTTAAACCAATTTAATTAATGGTTCTGAGTGTCATAGTTAATTTAATTTCTCTCACTCTTTCACAATGTGTTTCTGATCTGCTCTGTATGTACAACAGCATTTCCTTCAGCAATGTCAGGGGGGAAATGGTTAGCTATTTTAACAACATTAATTTAGATGAAGAATTTCAAAAAGGAGCAGTACAGACCTGAATCATGTCACATATGCACCATTTTTTTAAAGTAGCTAATTCTAATAGATCTCATAATTTAGACATCACTGTTATATTTCCATTTTCCATCCCAGTCTTGATCATCTTCATCTTCCTCAATGGGAGATGTTTCATGCTGAGGGAGTGCCTCTATGTCACTCTGGAGAGAATAAGTGCGGAAAAGATCTGATATGGGCTCATCAATGTAAGTTTTGCTCCGTGCACTTTTGATTGAGGTAGTTTCTCTGTTCCCATTGGACTGCATGCTCCTCCTATCTGAATGAGGACTCCTCCCTGAGTGTTGACTCCTATCCTTTTCCTCATTTAGAGTTACTTCAGCCAACACTTCCTCAGGCAGGATAATACTAGGTTCTACTGGCACCGTCTCTTCCAAGAGTTCTGGCTCCACTGCATAGAGTACTGCGTCGTGTAAGGTTGGAAAGAACCGTGCTTTAGTAACACACTGGTCAAAAAAGTTTTTACTTTAAAAAAAAGTAAAGTAAAGTAAAATTTAAAGTAAAAGCTGTTGTGTGGCTGATGGGCTCCTTCCACCACTGTCTTCGGAGTGCTTTCTTGTCCCATTGGCTGCTGCTTTGGGTTGCTGAAGGTGATGGCTGGTGCCTAGGCAGATGAACACGTAACACGTCTGTCCTGTGAAGGAGACACTTCTGGGTGGGGAAGTATTTGGCTTCAGAAGGGGAGCTTTACTATATTCCCATCCATGCAAAAAAAAGGGGGGAGTGGGAGATGCAATATAAAAAGGGACACTTTGTGTTCGTCCTGATTTGCTGCTTTGAAACTCAAGTTTGCTGCTTCTGGTTAGTAGCTTTATGCCCCATTGCTTGTTGTTGTTGTTGTTTAGTCGTTTAGTCATGTCCGACTCTTCGTGACCCCATGGACCAGAGCACGCCAGGCACTTCTGTCCTCCACTGCCTCCCGCAGTTTGATCAAACTCATGCTGGTAGCTTCAAGAACACCATCCAACCATCTCATTCTCTGTCGTCCCCTTCTCCTTGTGCCCTCCATCTTTCCCAACATCAGGGTCTTTTCCAGGGACTCTTCTCTTCTCACGAGGTGGCCAAAGTATTGGAGCCTCAGCTTCACGATCTGTCCTTCCAGTGAGCGCTCAGGGCTGATTTGCTTCAGAATGGAGAGGTTTGATCTTCTTGCAGTCCATGGGGCTCTCAAGAGTCTCCTCCAGCACCATAATTCAAAAGCATCAATTCTTCGGCGATCAGCCTTCTTTATGGTCCAGCTCTCACTTCCATACATCACTACTGGGAAAACCATGGCTTTTACTATACGGACCTTTGTTGGCAAGGTGATGTCTCTGCTTTTTAAGATGTTGTCTAGGTTTGCCATCGCCTTTCTCCCAAGGAGCAGGCGTCTTTTAATTTCGTGACTGCTGTCACCATCTGCACTGATCATGGAGCCCAAGAAGGTAAAATCTCTCACTGCCTCCATTTCTTCCCCTTCTATTTGCCAGGAGGTGATGGAACCAGTGGCCATGATCTTCGTTTTTTTGATGTTGAGCTTCAGACCATATTTTGCGCTCTCTTCTTTCACCCTCATTAAAAGGTTCTTTAATTCCTCTTCACTTTCTGCCATCAAGGTTAGCCATCAAGCCCCATTGCTTAGCGACCCTTAAAAAGCTTGTTTTTGCAACTTTTGGTCAAGCGCTTCATCGCTTTCTCTCTCTGCTTTGGAAAAGGAATCTCATTCCTAAGCCCTTATTCTTTTCACCCCATTTCTATCCAAAGCTGTACCCTTTTCTGACTGTGAGTTTTGCAGCTTTTTTTTGGGGGGGGGGTGTGGAGGGGAGACCAGCAGCCCTGTCCTTTCCAAAGGGTTGGGCATTGGCACTTTCATAAATAGCATCTCAGGGTCCCGAAGCCAGCATTGAATGTTGGCTCTTTCGCTCTGCAGTTTCTCCAGACACTGGGAGACCCGTCTACCCAATCTGGCAGCTCCTGAGTGCAGGTTGTATGTGTACCTGCAAAACTTCAGTTGCCCAGAAATTGTAGGATTTACTATTTCTGAAACTGAGAATTTGAGCGGTTTTTACTTAAGGCCATCCAACTTCATTGCTGCTAATCTTCTTTGGGGGGAGGGGTGTGTTTTAAACTTTAAGAGCATGTGTCAATGTGTTTGCTTTTAATGGCTGGCATGCTCAAGGTAGAGTGTAGTGGGTAGGCATGGGCAGGGGGAACTGGTTCTTGTATGGTTGTATAAGTGGGTAGGGGGATGAGGTTTCAGTGGTCAACACAGAGGGCATCAACAAAATGGTTCATTTTGTAATGACTAGGTGGGTACTCAAGTAAGCAATTATTATTTGTATGTGTTAGAGGTAGGTGGGGATTACCTGTGTAAGAATAATGGTAGAACAGAATAGTAGTGGTTAAGGTGGTGGTTGGTATCTTTTTTATCATATGCAACCTGAATTTAAAAATTTCTCTTCACATTTTGAATATGAGGTTTTATTATATCTGAGGGAGCATCAGGGTGAGTTCGTGAATGGATCAGTCCCTTAACAGTACAGTTTCCTTCGTATTGCATTTCTTTCAGTCAATGCTGCTGGCTTTAGTAGACAGTGGCACCTCTAGATTTGCATTTAGTCTTGTCCGTCCGTAGCAACCAGATTTAAAGCTTGTCAGGAAAAAAAATGTGAAAATGCTGGACGTGAATTGTGATGACTTCGTTTCTCCCACCCCCCTTCTGTAAAGCTGTAAATACTTTATTTTCTATTCTTGAGGCAGTGTCATATTGACACTTTTTAAAAAAATGAATTACAATTGGGTGGGAGTGGGGGTGGGAATCTTATTTTCTTGTGGGTTTTTAAGGGATTTTTTAAGCCGGCTAATTTCCTTTACTTGTTAGTGAGAGGATGAAGATCTGTCAAGATTCCTAAGCAAACTGGGTTTGTAAAAAAAAAAAAAAAAAAAGAATAGGCGAATTCAATAGACGGGCCTTGTGCCTGCTTTATGGATGCATGTTGTTGTTGTTGTTGTTTTAGAAAAAATTGTCCAAAGAACAATAATGTTGAATTATTCCCAGTGTTTTATTACTACATCTTGGCTCAGGCAGTGAACAAGTACGCAAAGCTGCTTTGAAGATGAATGCCAAGGACAAAAAGGAAAACCACCCCCTAATGAAATTCACTTGGCTTAAATGTGTACTCTTCAAAGGGGATGGCTGTATTTTTAAAGGTGTTAAGTTCAGACATCATAACTGTTGTTTGGCAGCATTTGGGGGAAGCCATGTAACAAACTGCAATAGCTGAAAAACACGCTCACCACCCTTCAGTCAGGACTCTCCAAGGTTTTTGCCTCTCACTAGAGGGAAAACAGAGAGCAAACCTCCTGTCAGTCGCTCCACATGCATTATTCAAGAAACAAACCCTTCTAGATTTCCCCATGTGGGAACTGAAATGGAGGTAAGGATGTGGCATTATTATTATTATTATTATTATTATTATTATTATTATTATTATTATTATTCAATCTGAATTATTTGTGTGCATGTGTGTACACAAACACACACATACACAAAGAAATGGGTCAAAATCAGTTTTCTGCATAACACGAAGTAACGCTCAAATCTCAAGAGGGCTTATCTAATGTTAGTTCTGCATGAAGATAATGGGACATGAACTGTTGATTTCAGTGGGTCTACTCTGAGTAAAGCTGATTTGGCTCCAACCCAAAGGATTCCTGTACTCAACACCATTCCTGGCTAGCTCCCATACTCAAAATGTATCAGAGGGGGAAGGATGGTTGTAGCAAATTAGAATCTGAATGATGGGAACCTGTGCGGTGGGTGGGTGGCTGCTTATCCTCTCACCACTTCATTTTTGAGTTGGCCCAGGACAATGGTGCTCACAAAAAGAATTCAGTGTTTTAGGAAGGTTGTACCTGACTTAGCACTTTGCTACCTATTGCAGCTTGGCTTGGCGGTCAAAAACAGCAAAGTTCAATGTCCCAAATTTTCACTGTATCAAAAATATAACTAGCTGATTTGCCCAGCCAGTACTCTGGATGGAAGATTAATAATAGCAAAGATGTTGTCTGCCTTTGTTTCCAACAATATCTGCAGCAACAAGCAGATAGTTTCTGGAAGGTGCTTCCACCTGCAAAAATGATTGTATGGATTTCCCTCCAGAGCCCTAGGCATGCTCCTGGTGTATGCAGGAGTCTCTCTGCCTTGCATTGGCTCCTCCATCCCTTCAAACACATTGAGCATAAATTGATGAGAGAGCCATTCTAGCCTTGCAACATTCATGTCATGTGTCAGTGCCAGAGTTTCCACAACAGATTACTTGATTGTTGTGTCTCTCTCGGAAGCAGACTGGAAGAGGATGCAGGTTTCAAAACACAGTCATGCTGCTGCAGACTGTTTGCCTGCCTCTATAAAACTTGCTGCTCCAGATGGTCAATAGCACAAACTCAACTTTTCCCTCCTGGTAGGTTTTCAGACCAGTTTTCCAGATAATTTACAGAGGTGAACTTGAAAGCTTCTGTCTGCCAAGCTCTGTGCCTCCATCCTTTGCTGACTCTGACTCTTTGTGAGAGATGTAGAAAAGGAAGGGCCTTGATCCATCTTGGCAGGAGAGCCAAAACAAGACCACTTTTTAAGCAGCCTGCTTTGAAAATGGCAATTCTCAGCATTTGTGTCTGGTTTGGAGATTTCAGCCATCCTTTGTTATATAGCCTCTCCTGTTCTGAAAAAGTGGAGACACAAAAGTTTTGGTTGGTGTTTTTGCTATTTTCAAAGAGCTTATTAGCATTTCACACCCTTCATAGCTCCAACAGGCTTGTAGGTAACCTGTCATGTGTATAATTAGTTGCAGATAAAAAGCTGTACCAAAGCAGAGGCCTTATTTTTTTCCACCTTAGGCCCCTAAATGACTGACATAGGGGATGTGTTGTGAGAAGGCAGGCGGACTACTGAAATCTTCTGTGAGCTGGTAACTTTTTTGTGAATGTATCTTGCAGAGCTGCTTTTAGAAATCCACAAACTGCACTTTATTAGGCAAGGTAAGTTCTAAAATAGAGGCCCTGTTGTTCTTGCCAGGTGGTGTCATAGGAATTGCATGGTGCAAAATAGCTGCTCGGCTGGCTGTCTTGCAGAAACTTGGGTACAAGGGCTTGGGTGTTGTCTGCTGTTGGTTGGCTTGTTGGTTTTTTGTTTGCAACTGATGGCTGATGTTCCTCCATCAAAGGGACCACAAGGCCCCTCTGTCCCCTTGCAAATTCTGAATTTGCACTGTTGCCTAAAAAATAATAATGCAGCAGAGAAGTTTGTGAGCAGTAATGTGGGCATAGATTGTTTTATGACTTTCGCTATAAGGAATGTATAAGCTATAAGAAATTTATAACGTCCTCCAAATGCTGGTATCCTGTGGTTTTTTTAATTATTTTTTTTAAGGTGGCTCTATTTTGGGGCCAAAAGGGTAATTGGATTAACCCCGCTGCCGCCGCCTTTCTCTTTATGACTGAAGTTGCTGAAGTATTTCCTTTCCAACCGCAAAAAAACCTGACTACTTAACGAGTGTGGGATGGGGAAAGAAACTGTTTACTGTGTTGTACATATTGTGCTTTATATTCTGTATATTAGCATTTTAAGGGAGTGGGGATAACCAGATGTAATGTATTTGTGCTCTAATTGGGAGAAAGGTCCAAGGGTTAACCATTTCTTAAGCTTACTCCAGAAGCATATGCCTCCCACCCCCCATCAAAGTGGGATTTCCCTGTTCCTCATCTGTAGCACAGCCTCACATGAGCCTGTGTTTTATTGATGGTTCAGAAACTTTCATTTTGGATAGGGCACCCAGAAATTGTGTGAGCAATCCTGGCACTTCCATGCTCCAAGTGGATTGCTGCCATGCATTCATGAGTGCCAAAAAGCTCCCACCTTACACATCCAATCTGATGTCCCAAAGCACTGTGGGGACTTTTCCTCTTTTGGAAAAGGAAGCACACCCACGAATCCCATCCATCTCTGCTTGAACTGCCCTGTGCTGCTGGTCCTGCTTCTAGGAGAGGAGCTCTGAAACATGGTTCATCCTTCAGTTCTCAAGTTCTTTCTAGCAAATGTTTTGGTTTTGAATAATCTCCTCCCCTTCCCTTCCCTTCCCTTTCTTTCACATACCAAACGGGCTTCTCTGTGAATCAGGGATGTACCTGAAGCTTGTTGGTGGGGAAAACGGGTTCTGGTAATTCTTTGTTTAAAAGGAAAAAAAAACCCTTACAATAAACGCCAAACTTCCTGGTTATTGAAAGTTTCGTGTGTGTCTATCTTTTTCTGCAGGGCTGGGCAGCACAGCAATGGTGGGCGGAACCAGTAGCAGAATGGGTGGGGCAGTGGGGGTGACTGCCCCCTTTTGTTACATTTCATCCAGGCAGAAATCAGGTTTGCATGTCCCTCTCATACACACACCCTCCTTTTTCCAGGCAAAAGCTCTCAGGTAAAAAGGTAAAGGGACCCCAACCATTAGGTCCAGTCGTGACTGACTCTGGGGTTGCGGCGCTCATCTCGCTTTATTAGCCGAGGGAGCCAGCGTACAGCTTCTGGGTCATGTGGCCAGCATGACTAAGCTGCTTCTGGGGAACCAGAGCAGCGCATGGAATCATAGAATCATAGAGTTGGAAGAGACCACAAGGGCCATCGAGTCCAACCCCCTGCCAAGCAGGAAACACCATCAGAGCACTCCTGACATATGGTTGTCAAGCCTCTGCTTAAAGATCTCCAAAGAAGGAGACTCCACCACACTCCTTGGCAGCAAATTCCACTGTCGAACAGCTCTTACTGTCAGGAAGTTCTTCCTAATGTTTAGGTGGAATCTTCTTTCTTGTAGTTTGGATCCATTGCTCTGTGTCCACTTCTCTGGAGCAGCAGAAAACAACCTTTCTCCCTCCTCTATGTGACATCCTTTTATATATTTGAACATGGCTATCATATCAACCCTTAACCTCCTCTTCTCCAGGCTAAACATGCCCAGCTCCCTTAGCCGTTCCTCATAAGGCATCGTTTCCAGGCCTTTGACCATTTTGGTTGCCTTCCTCTGGACACGTTCCAGTTTGTCAGTGTCCTTCTTGAACTGTGGTGCCCAGAACTGGACACAGTACTCCAGGTGAGGTCTGACCAGAGCAGAATACAGTGGCACTATTACTTCCCTTGATCTAGAAAACACCGTTTACCTTCCTGCCAGAGCGGTACCTATTTATCTACTTGCACTTTGACGTGCTTTCGAACTGCTAGGTTGGCAGGAACAGGGACCAAGCAACGGGAGCTCACCCTGTCACAAGGATTTGAACCACCGACCTTCTGATCTGCAAGTCCTAGGCTCTGTGGTTAAACCCACAGCGCCACCCGCGTCCAAAAGCTCTCAAGGAAGTGGCTATAGAGAAGGGTTGGAGTTGGGGGATGGTTTGGCTTGAGGCTTGGATCTCATTCAGCTCCTGGACCTGAGGTTCCCCACCCTTAATTTAGTCCAGTGAAGACTGAGCATGCTCAGTGGTCACAGACCACTGAGTGCCTGTCTGGGGAGTAGGGATCAGAAAGTTGGGGGATGGAATGGAGTGTCCTGGAAGAGCGTAAGACTGGCAAGAACCTGGAATGGAGTGTTCCACGCTGCAAATAGTAGCAAGCCCATGTTGCTGCTACAGAACAAGGCTGTAGTTAATCCTCTGTGTCACACAACCTGGTGCCTTGTAAGTGTTTTGGACTAATTCTCCCATCAGCCTCAGCCAGTGCTGATGGGAATTACAGTTCAAAGCACCTGGAGGGCACCAGGTTGGTAGTGACTGATCTGCACCAACTCTTTCCAACTTAGGTGAAGCCTGTGAAGACATGCCCCTTATGAGCTCAGGATCCTGCAAAACTGGACAATTCTCCCTCAAGCCTCTTGTAAGGTAAAAAGGTAAAGGACCCCTGGATGGTTAAGTCCAGTCAAAGGAGACTAAGGGGTTGTGGTACTCATCTCACTTTCAGGCCGAGGGAGCTGGCGTTTGTCCACAGACAGGTTTCCCGGTCACGAAACACCATGATGGAAGCCAGAGCACATGGAAACGACATTTACCTTCCTGCTGCAGCGGTACCTATTTATCTACTTGCACTAGTGTGCTTTCAAACTGCTAGATTGGCAGAAGCTGGGACAGAGGAACGGGAGCTCACCTTGTTGCACAGATTTGAACTGCGACCTTCCGATCAGCAAGCCCAAGAGGCCACAGTGCCACCTGCGTCAAGCCTCTTGTATTCAGTCACTGTGGCATTAGGCTTTTTTCTTTTGTTTAAGTGAAACTTGCATATAACTTTCTCCTGGTACTTCCAGCAGGCCCATTGATCATGTGGTGTTCTGTTACCCCTGTTTTCTACTTATAGCCTTAGAATGCTAATAATAGCTCACTTCAAGGTAATGCTGATAATGGTCTGTCTGGATAGATCTGTGTGCCGAGAGAACCTTTCCTTGTTGCTCAGCCTCCACTACTTCATTTAAAACAGAATTAGTTTTTTAAAAAAACAACACATTTCTTGAAAATATTATTTCATTTATTACCTGCCCTTTGCCAACAGGTCCCCAGGGTGGGCTAGAACAACCTTAAAATTCAGCATTAAAGGTAAAGGGACCCCTGACCGTTAGGTCCAGTCGCGGATGACTCTGGGGTTACGCGCTCATATCTCTTAATTGGCCGAGGGAGCCAGTGTACAACTTCCGGATCATGTGGCCAGCATGACTAAGTCGCTTCTGGCTAACCAAAGCAGCGCACGGAAATGCCATTTTCCTTCCTGCTGCAGCGGTACCCATTTATCTACTTACACTTGATGTGCTTTCAAACTGCAAGGTTGGCAGGAGCAGGGACCGAGCAATGGGAGCTCACCCCGTCGGGGAATTTGAACCACCGACCTTCTGATCGGCAAGCCCTAGGCTCTGTGGTTTAGACCACAGTGCCACCCACATCCCTAATTCAGCATTAACAATGGTTAAAACAAATAACGGGCTGCATTCCGAAAACACATCTCATGTGTCAAAAGGCCAAGGCAAAGAAGTGTGTCTTCAGAGTACAACAAAAGCTGCAAAATGAAAGTACCTGATGGACCTCTGTGGGGTGGGAGTTCCACAATTCAGAAGGTGCCACTGAGAATGCCCTCTCCTGGGCTGGCCACCCCCCTGAGCTTCTGAGGGCAGAGGAACTACCAAGAGAGGCCCCCTCTGCTGATTTCAGCACACAGAAGGCTCTGTAGAGAAGGAGATGGCCATTTAGGTGTTTGGAATTTTTAACATTCTTTTGTTCTGGGCTCCTTGCCTTCTTGCAAGCGAGGGGGGCGGGGGACACTGTTGCAAGAGGCCAATAAAGATCAACAGCTTTCCTTGCTTCCTCCATTTGTATCTCTGACTGATAGCAGACCTCAGGGGACCCGAAGTCCCTTGATGGGGAGTTGGCCTGCAAAAGCCAACCCCAGTTTTCTTGCAAGAGGCACGCTGCCACCAATGGCAGAGATGGTAGAACATGGCCATCACCACTAGCAGCCCTGCTTGTGATTCGCAGCGACTAATATTTCAAGGCCCCTGGCACCTTTCTTAACAGGAGGTAGAACCTGCCCATGACGACTCAAGAGCTCTTGACCCAACTGCACTGTAGTTGCTGGAGATCACAGGAGGAGAGAGGGCTCTTGGGCTCAGATCCTGCTCTCAGACTTCCCTTTGGGCATCTATCTGGTTGGCCACAGTGAGAACAGGATGCTGGATTGGATGGGCCTTTGCCCTGATCCCAGTGGCGTAGCGTGGGGGGTGCAGGGGGGGCCAGCCGCACCGGGCGCAACATCTGGGGGGGGCGCGCTTGCACTCGCAGCTCTCTGCCCCTACCTGGCTCACTCACTCACTCTCACTGCAGTGCTGGCTGTGCGAATCCGATCCGAGCCGCTGGGTCGCCGCCCACTGTGGAGAGGGTGGGTTCCAGGCGTGCGGTGCAGAGAGAGAGCGAGGGACTATCTGGGGGAGGGACAGTGCAGCGGCCGCCCAGCGCAGCGCTGAGCGCGGGAGAGAACCACACCAGACCAGCCCAGGCAGCAGCAAGAAGAAGCTGGCAGCGGTGGCAGGTTAGGGGGCGCAAATTACTTGCCTTGCCCCGGGTCAGGGGGCGCAAGTTACTTGCCTTGCCCCGGGTGCTGACAACCCACGTTACGCTGCTGCCTGATCCAGCAGGGCTCTTTTTATGTTCTCCACCAATACCTGGCAGATATCCCACAGAGAAAGCTCTTCCCTCTATCAGTGGTTCTCAACCCCAGATGTTTTTGGCCTACAACTCCCATGATCCCTAGCTCACAGGACCAGTGGTCAGGGATGATGGGAGTTGTAGGCCAAAAACATCTGAGGACTCAAGGTTGAGAAAGGCTGCATGGGTAGTGAAATAAAAAATTTAAGGTCTTATATCTATAATAAATGTTCATAAATGTACCAACCAAGCGCATACATGGATGTGTGGACCACATGTCTGGAGCAGCACAGGAGGACCACCCTGAAACCATTTTCAAATGTTTTCTCTGCAAGGAGGGAGGAGGTGGTGCAGCCTCCCCATTGTCTTTTTGTTCACAAATCCTGTCTTAAGAGTATGTTTGTGTATGAATAGGGTGAGCCTATGTCCTGGCTCAGGAACTAAGTATTTGTCATTACAAAAGACTGGCCAGGCTCCCCAGAGTATCCAATCAAGTAAGCATTAATAGATAACCTGCCAAACAGGAGGTAAACAACGCACTCAGATTTCTGCTGTAGACCACCCTTTCTGTGATGTAGGTATGATGTTTCTGGGGGTGGTCTTGGACTCCAAGGGGGACAATTTAAAATGTCTATATAAGGGCGGACACACCTTTGTTTTGGGTCCTCCTCCTTCTCCGGCGTGTGAAGAGGGCAGCCTGTTGCAACAGTTCAATAAAGATCAGGCTTACTAGCTGCTTTGCTTCTCAATATTCTCTGGTTGGCCTCTGTTATTTTCTCCGACCTATGAAGAACCTGCAAAGGACTCTATAAGGGCTCTTGTGTCCCCCATAAGGGAATAAGGGCAGATTTACGTTTAATACAGTAGGCAAACTAAGGACCGGGGGCCGGATCCGGGCCAATCGTCTTCTAAATCTGGCCTGTGGACAGTCCAGGAATCTGTGTGTTTTTACATGAGTAGAATGTGCCCTTTTATTAAAAATGCATCTCTGAGTTATTTGTGGGCCATAGGAATTCGTTCATCCCCCCAAAAAATATAGTCCACCCCCCACAAGGTCTGAGGGCCGGTGGACCGGCCCCCTGCTGAAAAGTTTTGCTGACCCCTGCTCTAGATGCATCTTCATAGCACGGACAGCTGCACCAGTTGCATTTCTGCCTGTGGTCCAGCTGCCGCAGACTAAGGGAAAATGCTTGCCTGGGTCTGGGGCCGATATCCAACCCTTTGTGAATGCATTGGAAATGCTGCAGGATTCCTTAGTTTGCCCCCCACAATTCCACACCCGCTTTCATAGCTGATTCCCTCTTTAAGAGAGCTTTGCTGCGTTTCCCCTTTTCCTCTCTCATTTAAAGGTTGCAACTTGAAGCCGGCGTCTGATTGGTCGGAAATCTGCGGTGCCGCCTTCTGGTTGGTTCCCGCGGCTCCCTCCCCGTTTTCCGAAGAGCATTGGGTTAGCCTACTTTGCCTTTCTTTGGGGGGGGCAAAGGAAGAATCTAAATATAGATAGTTTCAGCTAGGGATATTTGGGGCTGAACTCTGCTGAGAAAATACATATAACAATAAATGCTTTCGGAGCTATGTTCTGTAGCAATGCGTAATGGGTTGTAATTCTCGGGGGGGGGTGTAGATATCCCCCCGCATTGCTAAGAGAATGGTCCATTCCAAATTAAGGAACAGGGAGGGGTTACCCCTTTCCATGCGTGCTTTGCTCCCAGTTTGGGATTCCTTTTTGCAAAGCCTCTAAAGAGAGAAAGATATACAGTGTATATACGTAGGATGCTGCTTCCTCTGTTACAGAGAACGCTACCCAGGGTGGGGTGAGTTTGGATTACTGGGGGCGAAGGGGAGACTATTTGGGGAGGGGGGCAAATCTTCTCTTTCCTGTCTTGAATCCCAATTTTCCAAGTGTGGGGCAGTCAGGCTGAAACCACCCCATGTGCTCCTGTATATAATAATAATAATAATAATAATAATAATAATAATAATAATAATGGTAGTAGTAGTTTATTATTTATACCCCGCCCATCTGGCTGAGTTTCCCCAGCCACCCTGGGCGGCTTTCAACAGAATATTAAAATACAATAACCTATTAAACATTAAAAGCTTCCCTAAACAGGGCTGCCTTCAGATGTCTTCTAGAAGTCTGGTAGTTGTTTTTCTCTTTGACATCTGGTGGGAGGGCGTTCCACAGGGCGGGTGCCACTACCGAGAAGGCCCTCTGCCTGGTTTCATGTAACTTGGCTTCTCACAGTGAGGGAACTGCCAGAAGGCCCTCGGCGCTGGACCTCAGTGTCCAGGCAGAACGATGGAGGTGGAGATGCTCCTTCAGGTATACTGGACTGAGGCCATTTAGGGCTTTAAAGGTCAGCACCAACACTTTGAATTGTGCTCGGAAACGTACTGGGAGCCAGTGTAGGTCTTTCAAGACTGGTGTTATATGGTCTCAGCGGCTGCTCCCAGTCACCAGTCTAGCTGTCGCATTCTGGATTAGTTGTAGTTTCCTGGCTGGCTTAAATTGGATATTGCAAAGCCCCTCTTATAGAAGTCTGAAAGTGACCCACCCCCATTTTGAAAGGAAGGTCTTCTTGCCACTATCTGATCATCCTTCGGGATGGTGGTGGGGAGCCTGGAGCCCTTAGTTCTAGGGGTATCTCTGGAGTAACCTCCTTCCTTGCCTGCAAAAGTACCCCTCCAGTAAACGAAGATCAAAACTGGGCAGTCCCTTCTACTTTTTGGGGGGAGGTAGGGAACCTCCTAGAAGCCTCCCCAGGAATTACTTTTCTATTCATTCCTCAATGAATAGCCCCCTTCTACTGATTCCTGACGTAAGGGCCCCTTCCAGAGTTTGTCTGCAAGCCTAACTTCAATTAACCTGTGAGTTATGCTCCATTCAATTCAATGGGACGTTTATGTATACATGGTTAGGATTTCAGCCATGATCTCTTTCTGTCTCCTGGATCTTACTCTCTTGTGCTGTTTTAAGGATTTGCAATTTCAAACTGTCAGTAAACATTCTATTGGTGGGTGGTAGCAGGGGATCGAGAGCTGTATTTATTGAGCTGTATCTAACATTAACCCTCCTTTGAGTAAACTCATTAAACTTAATGGACATTGGTAAACTTGAGAACATTAATTTCAGTAGGTCTAATCTGGGTAAAACTAACCCATAGTATTTATTTCCCGGGACAGGCACCCGTTTTCCTCTCTTTTTATCTCCAGAAGCCTTTCGCTTTCTGAGACTTTGACCATGCCCGAAAAGAGCAATTTCCCCAAATTCAGATAACCTGGAAAAAAACAGACCTGGGGGAGGGGTTCTTAGGTGTCTTTCCCTCTCTCCCTAGGCAGTCAAAGATTTTGCAAGGAGCTTCAAGGCAAGAACTTTGACAAAGGTTGGGTGGCTGCTCTGATGAAATTTTCTGGCCTGTCGTCAGCAAGTGGAATTTTTTCTTTCTCTCCCCCCCCCCCACCAGCAAAAGAACTTCAGTGGGAGGTTAAAAGATGATTCGAGCTCTTAAATATTAAACTGCAGGAGGAGAACTTCTGCATTTTTGCCCTTCAGAGTGTTTGCCTTAACTTTATTTGGAAAAGAATTATTTATAGGCTTTAAATTAAAATGCTGATCCCAGGCTTTACTGCTAAATTCCAAATTATTTTTAATTACCCAACCTTCACCCTAAGGCGATCAGGTCCTTGAGGTGGTAAAACCAACACGTGATTTTTAAAAAGACGCACTTGTGTTGTTGTTTTTTAAAATTCAGACTGAAATAAAAATGAAATAAAATATTTAAAAAGATAGCAACAGGGCGATAGTTCCCATTCAGCTTTGGCAGACTTGGCCAAATGGAAACATCACAATTTTGGTGTGGTCTTACCAACTCAAATCATTTGTCCATTTAGTTCAGTGCTGTCTACTCTGACTGGCAGCCACTCTCCAGGGTTTCAGGCAGGGGGAATCCCAGCCCTAGCTAGAGATGCTAGTTATTGAATCTGGGACCTTCTACTATGCCCCTTTCAGATGCAGCTGAACTAGAACTCCCACCGCTGCTGGCTATGCTTGCTGGGTCTGCCGGGAGTTGTAGTTCAGCAACATCCAGAGGGCCTTAATTCTGAAGTCTATCTCTTGCCTCCCGTTGACATAGATTCCTGGTAATTCCAACAGTCCCACAGTCCTGTTATCTCTATCTGCCTCGCACCTTTCCTTTCCTTATCGCAGCTAATGAGGGCTTGGATTTTATCAGCACTTGCATGAGATAACAGACCGGCAAAGCCACCATCTTAGGAAAGCAAACACACGCAGCCGGTCTGCTTTCCCCATGTCTCTCCAACTGCACTTGCCCTAAAGTTCTTAAAGAAAATTCGAGCTGGCTTGCCGGCCCGGTGCGGAGAAGAATGTCAAACTTTGCACCAAGACGCACAGGTCCAGCTACAGTCTGCTGAGCAAACTGTTGAACTTTGGACTGAAGGCCAAAACATTGGGCAGGCTGTGTTGGCAATGGCAGCGTCTCTGTAACAAGATCTTTTGCTAGCGCTGTTCATAGCTGTCAACCGTCCCATATTTGGTGGGAAAGTCCCTTATCCCAGCGCTGTGTCCCGCTGCTGTCCCTTATTGATGATGTCCCTTAAATTTCCCGGGTTTCAAAGGAAGCAGCTCCTCTCCCTCCCTCCCTGCCGGCCAGGGAGGAGGGAGGCTCCAACTGTGTTGCTTGGCTGCGTTGCTCACCCAATAAGGAGTCTAAGAACTACTGGGGGGTGGAGCTTGCATGCCTTGTGCCGATCAAATCGGCCGCGTTGCCTGGAGACTCACCTTTGCTCAGCGCTTCCCAGCGGAGAGGTGACAGTGGTTTTCCTTGCTGCATCCCCTTTGCCGGGTTGCTGCGCTGTGGGAACCACCGCTTGAGGCTTCGTTTGGCTGCTGGCTGGGCTTTCTGCATTTGGCTCGGAGGGGCTCAGAAGTTGAACATACCTGTGTTCGGAAAATCCCTTATTTTGGCTGCTAATCCCTTATTTTCGAGGCTGCTGGTCCCTTATTTTCAAATCTGTAAGTTGACAGCTATGGCGCTGTTGTGGATGTCATTCTGTAGCCGTCATCTGCCACGGCCTTTCTGTAAAAGGACCCAGCAGCTTAATAGGGGGTAATTCCCAAAGGGACCCGTGAACTAACATTTCTCCCTTTTCTTTCTGCCTTCTCCTACCTGCCCCGCTACCAGGTTGCGATGGCAGCACCGAGCCACTGCAGAGGTGGCCAACGAACCCATTTTGGCATTCAAGTCCGGCAGCCCCGAACGAGCAGCTCTGCAGAAGGTACTGCATAGAGGAGATATACGCACTTTGGGCATTGTTGAACTTGACCATCACTTGCCTTTACTGCCCCTCACTGCCTCCGTCACAACTCTGCCTTCTTTTAATGCCAGAATGGGGAAGCCTTGGCCCGCCAGATGTTGCTGCCACGGCTGATGGGAATTGAGAGTCTAGCAACATCTGGAATGCCCACAGTTCCCCCATCCCTAAATGAGACCATCACTTGCCTTTACTGCCCCAGCTACCGTATTTTTCCATGTATAACACGCCCATGTGTATAACACACCCTCTCTTTTTCGGGACTAAAAATTGAGAAAATGGGGGGAGATTGCCGAGCTTTTTTGGGGAGGGGATTGCCCAGAGTTGCTGGACTTTTTCGGGGAGAATTGCCTAGACTTGTTGAAAATTGCTCACCCATAGGACTGCTACAACCAATCGCGCACACATCCACAAAGCCACCAATCATCTGCACACTCGCCGAAAGCAAGCGCCAAGCACCCGCCCAAGTGCCGCAGCAGCCAATAGCCAGCGGACCTTGACGCACCCACCAATAACACGCAAAAATGCCGCTGGCAATCTCCTACTTGCAACAGCCAACATATAGAAATTTAATTAATAATTGTAGTTGTAATAATAATAATAATTTTAATGCAGAGATGGGGAATGAACCCGTGGCTTCCAGATATTGCTTAACTACAGTTCCCATCCGGTGTTAGAAACTCAGATATATAAGCTGGGCACCAAATGGCTCTTAACTCTTTCTGTAGGCTCTAAATGATTTGAAAGGCAAGACCGAATCCATCCCTTGTGTCGTCGGAGGAGAGGAGGTGTGGACGGCCGATGTGAGGTATCAAGTCTCGGTGAGTTCTGTCGGCAAACTTCCGCTTATATTTCTATTTTGTTAGTGGCCTGACATAGCCCTGTGATGAATTTTCCCTCCACTTCCCCAAATTAATAAGCTGTCGAGATTTTGTTTTTAGATTTTGTTTGGGAAGGATAACCTCTCTGTCGCTGGAGCCTGTGGTGATGTAGTGGTTTGAGTGTCAGGCTAGGACCTGGGAGACCCGGGTTCAAATCCTGACTCGGCTGTAAAGCTCTCTGTGGGGACCTTGGGGGCCAGTTGCTGCTTTTGGCTACCTCACAGGGTTGTTGCTGGGATTAAGTGAGGGCAGGAAGGAACTATGTACACCCCTTGAGCTCCCTGGAGAAAAAGGCGGGATATAAATCTCATGAAAGAAAATCTTGTTGGGATTAGTTGCTACCTGGTCAGCCCTTGATATGAGCTTGAAATATTCCTTGAAATATCTTCTGGAATGCCAATGGGCTTTATTCCTAGCTAAGACTACTGCTATCCTATATAAACTTACCTGGGAGTAAATCCCATCAAACCTTGGGAGACGGGGCTGGCTTCTGAGTAGACAGGCAGAACGTTACTATAATAAGGTAAAAGTACCCCTGCCCGTAGGGGCCAGTCTTGACAGACTCTAGGGTTGTGCGCCCATCTCACTTAAGAGGCCGGGGGCCAGTGCTGTCCGGAGACACTTCCGGGTCACGTGGCCAGCGTGACATCGCTGCTCTGGCGAGCCAGCGCAGCACACGGAAGCGCCGTTTACCTTCCCGCCAGTAAGCGGTCCCTATTTATCTACTTGCACCCAGGGGTGCTTTTGAACTGCTAGGTTGGCAGGCGCTGGGACCGAGCAACGGGAGCGCACCCCGCTGCGGGGATTTGAACCGCCGACCTTTTGATCGGCAAGCCCTAGGCGCTGAGGCTTTTACCCACAGCGCCACCCATGTCCCTAGAATGTTACTATAAGGACCACCAATAATAATAATAAATTTTATATATACCCCACCCTCCCCAGCCAAGGCTGGGCTCAGGATGGCTAACAACCAATAATAAAAACAAGTTAAATGAATACAACCTAAAAACAAGCTTAAAATACAACATTAAAATATTAAAATGCAGCCTCATCACAGGAGGAGAAAGGAAAAAAGAAAGAGGGGGAGGGAATCAAATTGACTCCAAGCCAAAGGCCAGGCGGAACAACTCTGTCTTACAGGCCCTGAGGAAAGAAATCAGATCCTGCAGGGCCCTGGTCTCATGAGACAGAGCGTTCACCCAGGCCAGAGCCAGTGTTGGAAAGGCCCTGGCTCTGGTTGAAGCTAATCTAACTTCCTTAGGGCCCGGGACCTCTAGGGTGTGGCTATTTATGGACCTTAAGGTCCTCCGTGGGGCATACCGGGAGAGGCGGTCCTGTGAGTACGAGGGTCTGAGGCCGTGAAGGGCTTTAAAGGTTAAAACCAGCACCTTAAATCTGACCCTGTACTCCACCGGGAGCCAGTGCAGCTGGAAAAGCACTGGGTGAATATGCTCCCGTGGCAGAGACCCTGTGAGGAGCCTCGCTGCAGCATTCTGCACCCGCTGGAGTTTCTGGGACAGCTTCAAGGGCAGCCCCGCGTAGAGCGAATTACAGTAGTCAGGCCTGGAGGTGACCGTCGCATGGATCACTGTGACCTTTCTTTTTCTTTTTCAGCCTTTCAACCATTCCCACAAAGTGGCCAAATACTGCTATGCAGATAAGGTGAGCAGTGCCTGCGTCGGAAGCTGTGTCTAGAGGCAGATGTGCTGCTTGGGCACGAATAGTTTCCTGGTAGCAGAAATGGGATTTCCTGCATGCTCTACCCGTTGAGCTACAGTCCCTCTCTTACTTCCCACGACGGCCAATCAGATGCCTCTGGTTGGCCCACCAGCAGGGTGCAAAACTCCCCACCATCCAGTACTCAGATGAATGCTGCTGTCCTGTGGCAGGGAGTGCCGCCGGTGCTGTGTGCATCGCACAGCCGAGGGAGTTATTCTCTCTTTCTGTTCTCTCCAAACTGCATTTAATTCTTATAAACCTCCCCTGTTATCTTCCCTGCCAACCAGGACTTGCTGAACAAGGCCATCAACGCCGCTGTGGCCGCCCGAAGGGAATGGGACCTGCGGCCTGTCCAGGACCGTGCAGAGATATTTTTCAAAGCGGCTGACCTGCTGAGCGGTCCCAGGAGGGCGGAAATCTTGGCCAAGACCATGGTGGGACAGGTGTGTGGTGTGTCACGGGTCTAAAACCCCAGCAGGCTGTGCAAGGGTTTATGGGAGATGTTTCTGTGGTTGGGACCTTCCTCTGCCTTCCCGCGGGCTGTGTTGAGTTAGAAACAAAAATCTGAAAGAAGAAGCAATATCATTTATTTATTTATTTTTACTAAAATTTTATATACAGTGGTACCTCGGGTTACAAACGCTTCAGGTTACAGACTCCGCTAATCCAGAAATAGTACCTTGGGTTAAGTACTTTGCTTCAGGATGAGAACAGAAATTGTTATCCAGTAGCGCGGAGGCAGCAGGAGGCCCCATTAGCTAAAGTGGTGCTTCAGGTTAAGAACAGTTTCAGGTTAAGAATGGACCTCCGGAACGAATTAAGTACTTAACTTGAGGTACCACTGTACATTCTCTCTCTCTTTCTCTCTCTCTGGCAATTAGAAATTAACTTGTTTCCTACATAGGAAAGGGTTGATCGCACAGAACAGACTAATTAAAAACAAACAAACCACTGCCTTTTGCCATCCCCCCCTTTTTCTTCAGAAAGCTTTTGATGGCTACTAGCCATGGTGGCGGGACGCAGGTGGCGCTGTGGGTTAAACCACAGAGCCTAGGACTTGCCAATCAGAAGGTCGGTGGTTCGAATCCCTGCGACGGGGTGAGCTCCTGTTGCTCAGTCCCCGCTCCTGCCAACCAGAAATCGTGCTCCGGTGGCGCGGCGGCAGCAGGAGGCCCCATTAGCTAAAGGGGTGCTTCAGGTTAAGAACAGTTTCAGGTTAAGAACAGACCTCCAGAATGAATTAAGTTCTTAACTTGAGGTACCACTGTACTGCTTGATTGCAGGGGGTTGACCCTTGGCAGCCCCTTCCAACTCTACAGTCCTTGGATTGTATGATTGCAAAAGAAAAGAAACTCAATCTTTTAGCACCTAGACTTTGGAACTCCCTGCCCCTTGAGACTGGGCAAGCATCTTCACCATACACTTTCTGGTGCCTGCTGAAAATGTTTTTGATTAGGCAAAGCCGATCCAGACACGTAGAAAGCTTGCGAGGGTTTTGATCCGATTTTCAACACCTTGTTGATTTTTGTAATTTTTTTCCAGTGTTTCAAATGTTTGATTTTAACTTTTTTTTTTTTAAAAAGTGATAATATGATTGTTCTGCTCATTTTTTACAAACGCTGAACGTGTATTATGTGGTTGCTCTGCATTAAGGGGAGGGAAGCAGAGGCCCGTGTGGATAAGGGACCGAACATGAACTTGGGAGAATGGCAGCTTTGGAAAGTTTTGTTTCTTTAAACCAGGCAAAGACCGTCATCCAGGCGGAGATTGATGCGGCCGCGGAGCTCATTGACTTCTTCCGTTTCAATGCCAAATATGCCGTGGAGCTGGAGGAACAGCAGCCGCTCAGCGTTCCCCCCAGTACCAACAGCATGATCTATCGGGGGCTGGAGGTAGGGCACAGAGGTTGTTCCCCCCTGGGGTGGGGTACCCTGTATGCGACAGTCAGGATAGAGACCATTGTGACTGCGGGGGCGGGGGGGGGGGTTGGACCAGAAAATCCTTGAGGGTTCCTTCCAACTCTGTAATTCTATGATCATAAAGACAACAATCCATGGAGAATCCGGGACAATTCTGTGCCCAGGGCAGCTGTTTACCAGCTCCATCTGGAACGCAGGCTGAGACCCTACCTGCCCGCAGACTGTCTCGCTAGAGTGGTGCATGATCTAGTTAACTCCCGCTTGGACTACTGCTATGCACTCTATGTGGGGCTACCTTTGAAGGTGACCCGGAAACTGCAACTAATCCAGAATGCGGCAGCTAGACTGGTGACTGGGAGCAGCCGCTGAGACCACATAACACCGGTCCTGAAAGATCTACACTATAAGAGACTATCTACAGACTATCTACAGACTTCTATAAGAGGGGCTTTGCAATATCCAATTTAAGCCAGCCAGGAAACTATAACTAATCCAGAATGCGACAGATAGACTGGTGACTGGGAGCAGCCGCCGAGACCATATAACACCAGTCTTGAAAGACCTACACTGGCTCCCAGTACGTTTCCGAGCACAATTCAAAGTGTTGGTGCTGACCTTTAAAGCCCTAAATGGCCTCAGCCCAGTATACCTGAAGGAGCATCTCCACCCCCATCGTTCTGCCCGGACAGTGAGATCCAGCGCCAAGGGCCTTCTGGCGGTTCCCTCGCTGTGAGAAGCCAGGTTACAGGGAACCAAGCAGAGAGCCTTCTCGGTAGTGGCACCTGCCCTGTGGAACGCCCTCCCACTAGATGTCAAAGAGAAGAACAACTACCAGACTTTTAGAAGACACCTGAAGGCAGCCCCGTTTAGGGAAGCATTTAATGTTTAAGAGACCACTGTATTTTAATCTTTTGTTGGAAGCCGCCCAGGGTAGCTGGGAAAACCCAGCCAGATGGGCGGGGTATAAATAATAATAATAATAATAATAATAATAATAATAATAATAATAATAAAGCGCTTTGCTAAATGGCATTCGCCCCCCCAACTTCTGACCATCTTATTAGTCCCGCCCACCCACCTTTTCTGACTTCTGCATGGTCTCAAGGTCGCCTGTGCACAATGAGGGCTAGAAGCTTTTTTTTTTAAATGAAAGCGAAGTTTCTCAGGAAGCTGCAGCCCTGTGCATATTTTAAAAAAACCCAGATGCTACAGATGCTTTTGTGGGCTCATTCGCTCACTCGCTTGCGCCTCCCCCTCGAGAAACTCTTCCGTGGCTGCTTATTCCACGGTCCTAATTCATCCTTTTTTCCCTACTCCTGCAGGGTTTCATTGCTGCCGTCTCCCCCTTCAACTTCACCGCCATCGGAGGGAACCTGGCAGGAGCTCCCGCTTTGATGGTGAGTAATCGGGGGGGGGGGGGGGCTGGGCGGCTCTTTGGTGTTCCGTCCTCCCCCCACCAACCAGTGGCAAGGGGAGTTTTGGGGAGAAGTGTTTCTCCCCCCTCCCCACGTATTTCTACACCCGGCCCTGTGCTTTTTGAACACCAGGGGGGGTCCCTCCTGCTGCCTGCTGAGCTGAGCATCTCACGGGGAAAGCGTTCCGGTTCTTAAACACCGCCCTCCCTCCCCTCGCCATCCTCCGGACATTTTAAAAAAAAGATCTTTTTTTAAAACTAGGAAACTTCCTCGAAGTTTGCTAGGCAATCCTGAGACGGGGAGGAGAGTGGGTTAGGGACAAAAGCACCTATCCAAATCTCTCAAATTCAAGAACGTAAGAATTTAGGAATAACCAGGCCACTGTCCCAACTAGTCCCTCAAGCGCAAGGGCCTTCTCCCCTCCTGTAGTTTTCCGCAAAAACAGAGGTTGGGAGCCATCACTGCCTCCTGTGGCAGGCAGTTCCATAGTTTATACGCTGCATGAAAAAATTATTTCTTTTATCTTCCAATGTTCGGCTGCGTTGGAGGAGTTCTAGTGTTACGAGAGAGGGAGAAAATATTTTCTCTCTCTGCTTTCTCCATGCCACGCCCAAATTTGTAAACTTCTATCATGCCCCCTCTTCCTTGCTTTTTCTCAAAGCCAGAGTTTCCCAAACTTAGGTCTTCAGCTGTTTTTGGACTACAGTTCCCATCATCCATGACCACTGGTCCTGCTAGACATGGATGATGGGAGTTGTAGTCCAAAAACAGCTGGAGACCCAAATTTGGGAAACCCTTCTCTCAACTAAAAAGTCCCAAATGCTGCAACCTTTTGTCACAGGGGAGTCTCTCCACCCCCTCAATCGCTTTGCCCTGTTCTGAACCTTTTGAAACTCGACAGTGTCCTTTTTGAGGTGAGGCTCAACCTGGGAAAGTCTTTTGTAGCTGCAGGGCTTATCCCTGCCATCTCCAGATAGGCTTGAGATGTCCTCTTTGTGAAGCCCTGGGAGCTGCTGCCAGTCAGTGTAGACAATACTGAGCTATATGTACCAATTGGTCTGATAAGGCAGCTTCCTGTTCAGTGTTCAGCCTGCTGAGTGAGACCACAGCAAGCCCACCTATTCTTGTCTCTCTTACTGCTTGTCCCCGAGCGACTGGCATTTTGGAGATAGACTGCCACCGTACACGAAGGCTCCATTCCATGCCACAGTGGCTATTTAAGGACATCCAAAGGCCCAACGTCAAGCCAGCCTCCTGCTTCCCACGCCAGCTGATCAGACGCATCTGGGAAGCCCAAAATCAGGGCACAAAGGCAACAGCTCTCTGCCTTTGTTTCTGCAAAGCAGCTGGCATTCTCAGGTACACTGCCCCTGAACTTGGAGGTTCCATTTAACTGTCCTAACTAAATACCAGTTGCATTGCAGATGGGTGGATTAGATGACCCTTCAAATCCTTTCCAGCTCTACAATTTTATGATTCTGTGACAAACCTGATTTGCTTTGTGGTCTTTGCTTTCTCCCCTTCCAGGGGAATGTGGTCCTCTGGAAGCCTAGCGACACAGCCATGCTGTCCAGCTATGCCGTCTACAAGATCCTTTTGGAAGCCGGGCTCCCGCCCAATGTCATCCAGTTTGTCCCGGCCGACGGCCCCGTTTTCGGCGATACAGTGACCGCCTCAGAGCACTTTTGTGGGCTCAACTTCACCGGCAGTGTACCGTGAGTTAGGAGGGGTGGGAGACCTCCTGTTTGTAGGCTGCCACCGATTTGAAGTTGTCTTTACAGGTTGTTCAATTTCCTGTTCATAGGCTGCCACTTCCTGGGAGACCTGTTTATGGGATGCTCAGCTTCCTGTTTACAAGCTTCTACTTCCTGGAAGACCTGTTTATGGGATGCTCAGCTTCCTGTTTACAAGCTTCCACTTCCTGGAGGTCATATTTGTGGGCAGCTCAGCTTCCTATTTATAGGCTGCTACTTTCTGGAAGACATTTATAGGCTGTCACTTCCTGAAAGAGTTGTTTACTTCCTGCTTACATACTGACACTTCCTGGAAGTTGTATTTGCAAGTTTCTCAACTTCCTGTTTATAGACTGATACTTCCTGCAAGATGAATTTGCAGCATGATTGACTTCCTGTTTATAGGTACCACTTCCTGGAAGAGTTGTTTACGTGTAAACAGCTTCCTGCTTACATACTGACACTTCCTGGAAGTTGTATTTGCAAGTTTCTCAACTTCCTGTTTATAGACTGATACTTCCTGCAAGGTGAATTTGCAGCATGCTTGACTTCCTGTTTATAGGCACCACTTCCTGGAAGAGTTGTTTACGGGATGCTCAGCTTCCTACTTACACACTGACACTTCCTGGAAGTTGTATTTGCAAGTTGCTCAACTTCCTGTTTATTGGCTGATACTTCCTGGAAGTTGTGTTTACGGGTTGCTCAACTTCCTGTTTATAGGTTGACACTTCCTGTCCGTGGCAGAGTGCAGGAGAGGCAAAGCCAGAAGTACTTCATTTCGTTCTCTCTCTCTCCCCCCTCTTTTTTTCTCTTTTTGATTTCAAGTGTGACCAAACTCTTGCTTTTCAAAACAATAAAAATGCTAATGCTGTCACACCAGGAGTCCCACACTCCGGCGCTAATTTATGAGCTCCCCACCTTTTAAGGAGCAGGGGCGCATCCGAGCGTGGCGCTCGTTCAGAGGTTTAGAGGAGGCTGGCGCTTTTAATAGCCTCGCAGTCTTCTGAGAGCCAGAGATTGCAGGAGAGGGGGGTCAGGCCGGGGTGGAAATGGCAACTCCCGCTCGCCCCAGAAAACAGCAAATTGTAATGGGAGGGAGAGAGAGAATCTGCTGATGCAGCCTCTGCCAGAAATTAAGCGGCTGGCTGGTGGCAAACAGAGAATTTGGTGCCCTGTGAATTGTAGAATTGTTAGAGCTGGAAGGGACTCCACAGGGACATCTAGTCCAACCCCCTAGAGATTGAACCCAGGATCACATACAATATGTTTAGGGGCAGGCTTGCCAGATCGAAACAGAAATTATAATCTATAATTATGTGTTTATAATTATTATATAATTATGTATGTGTGCAACATCACTGTTCATACAAACATCGGAAGAGCCTGAATTCTGAAATTCTGCATCGTGAGAGCCAGTGTGGTGTAGTGGTTAAGAGCAGTAGATTCGTAATCTGGGGAACCGGGTTCGATTCCCCGCTCCTCCACATGCAGCTGCTGGGTGACCTTGGGCTAGTCACACTTCTCTGAAGTCTCTCAGCCCCACTCACCTCACAGAGTGTTTGTTGTGGGGGAGGAAGGGAAAGGAGAATGTTAGCCGCTTTGAGACTCCTTCGGGTAGTGATAAAGCGGGATATCAAATCCAAACTCCTCTTCGTCTTCTTTTCCTCCCCTCCTCTCCAGAACCTTCAAACGCCTCTGGAAGCAGGTCTCCGAGAACCTGGATCGGTACCGCACCTTCCCACGGCTTGCTGGGGGTAAGCGTCTGATGTGGGTGATGCCGCCCCAATTCTCCATGGAGGCTAGAAAGACTTGAATTGTCCCTTGCATGAGTTGCTGTTATTACTCCTTTCCCCCCAAAGAACTAAGAACACAACAACAGCCTGCTAGATCAGGACACATGGCTCATCTAGCCCAGAATCCTGTCCTCACAGTGGCCAAGCTTGATGCCTCAGTGGGAAGCCCAGAAGCAGGATCTGAACCCCAGAGCCCTCTCCCCATCCTGCCACGTTCAGCAACTGGTATTCAGAAGCATAGCTGCCTCCAGCTGTAGCCATTGTGGTTGTTAGTCACTCAGTGAATGCATGAAGTGCTCAGGCAGGCTAGAAATAAACAGATCTGCGCTGTGCGATGTGCAGCGAACCTTTGGAACTCACTGCTGCAGGATCTGAGCAGAACAGCAACTCTCCCCACATCTCAAGGCTCTTAGGAGAGAGCACCTTTGTTCTTGAGCTTTGCTTGTGGGCTTCCTGCAATGGGCATCTGTTCGGCCGCTGTGAGTAAAGGATGCTGAAATAGATGGCTTGATCCAGCTGGGGTCTTCTTATATTCCTCCGGGAGGCATGTGGAGTGAAAGGCTGAAATTCAGGTGATGGTTTGCCCAGAGACTCCAAGTTCCCTTCTGCCATGTTTCATTCATTCATTATACAACTGTACAGTGGACGCTCGGGTTGCGAACGTGATCCGTGCGGGATGCACGTTCGCAACCCGCAGCAGCGCGTCTGTGCACACATGGGTTGCAATTCGGCGCTTCGCATGCGCAAAGCGCGATTTAGCACTTCTGCGCATGCGTGACCACCGAAACCCGGAAGTCACCCCTTCTGCTACTTCTGGGTTTCGGCAGCCTGTAACCCAAAAAAACGCAACCTGAAGCGTCTGTAACCCGAGGTATGACTGTACCTTGGTTTTCGAACAGCTTAGTTCTTGAATGTTTTGGCTCCCGAACGCTGCAGACCCAGAAGTGACTGTTCCGGTTTGCGAACTATTTTTGGAAGCCGAACGTCCGGCTCGGCTTCCGATTGGCTGCAGCAGCTTCCTGCAGCCAATCGGAAGCCGTGCTTTGGTTTCTGAACATTTTGGAAGTCGAATGGACTTCTGGAACAGATTCCGTCCGACTTCCAAAGTACGACTGTATTTCAGTGCTGCTTTTCACTTGCCTGAGCCGCAAAGCGGTTTTGCATACAGTAATGACATAGCAGTGTGTCATGATCGCAATATAAAATTATATAAAAAACAAGCAACAATTCAGTGTTTGATTGGGGTGTGTGTGTGTTTGTGTGAGGATTTTGGCTCCCAGAAACTGCAGGAGAGTGTCATCGCTGGACTCGGGTTGTGCTCAGGGTACCTGGCTGGCTGCTCTGAGAAGAGGACGCTGGGCCAGGGTCCGGATCCAGCCACAGGGCTCTTCCGACGTTCTCACGATGCACGGAAGTGGACACCATGCTGCCGCTCAACTCCCGTACCAAAGCCTCCCTTCTCTCTCCCCCTCTGCGCAGAGTGCGGCGGCAAGAACTTCCACTTTGTCCACTCCTCGGCGGACGTGCCCAGCGTGGTGAGCGGGACCCTGCGCTCGGCCTTCGAGTACGGCGGGCAGAAGTGCTCTGCCTGCTCCCGCCTCTACGCCCCCGACTCTCTGTGGCCCCGCATCAAAGGCGCGCTCCTGGAAGAGCACCGGAAGATCAAAGTGGGCGATGTGAGTGGGAAGACTCCTCTCCCGCTGAAGGGGCTTTGCGGCTCAGCGGGTGGCTGATGGGATTAGAGGCTGCACTTGGCTGGCTGCTAATTCCCATTGAAGGCACCTCTTTATCCCCTGCTTTCCCCCTCCCCGCTTTCGGGACCATCCCTGCCCCCTCCCCGCAATGCCTGACACCCCCTTTCCCTACAGAACTCTCTCCTTCGTCCTTAGTACAGTGGTACGTCGGGTTACATATGCTTCAGGTTGCCTACGCTTCAGGTTACAGACTCCGCTAACCCAGAAATAATACCTCGGGTTAAGAACTTTGCTTCAGGATGAGAACAGAAATTGTTCTCCAGTAGTGCAGCAGCAGCAGGAGGCCCCATTAGCTAAAGTGGTGCTTCAGGTTAAGAACAGTTTCAGGTTAAGAACGGACCTCCGGAATGAATTAAGTACTTAACCCAAGGTACCACTATACTCTCTCTCTCTCTCTCTCTCTCTCTCTCTCTCTCTCTCTCTAGCAATTAGAAATTAACTCGTTGCCTAGACAGGCAAGGGTTGGTTGCACGGAACAGACTAATTAAAAAAAACCAAACCACTGCCTTTTGCCGCCACCCCCTTTTTTCTTCAGAAAGCTATTGATTGCTACTAGCCATGGTGGCGGGACGCGGGTGGCGTTGTGGGTTAAACCACAGAGCCTAGGACTTGCCGATCAGAAGGTTGGCGGTTTGAATCCCTGCAACGGGGTGAGCTCCCGTTGCTCGGTCCCTGTTCCTGCCCACCTAGCAGTTCGAAAGCGCATCAAAGTGCAAGTAGATAAATAGGTACCGCTCTGGTGGGAAGGTAAACGGTATTTCCGTGCGCTTCTCTGTTTTCGGCAGAAGCAGCTTAGTTATGCTGGCCACATGACCTGGAAGCTGTACGCCGGCTCCCTCGGCCAATAAAGCGAGATGAGCATCGCAACCCCAGAGTCGTCTGCGACTGGACCTAACGGTCAGGGTCCCTTTACTAGCCATGGTGGCAGTTCTCTGGCTCCACAGGCAGAGGCCGAGATGCTTCCGAGTCCCAGTTTCTGGAAACCACAGGAGGAGAGAGAGGGCCCTTGCTCCTAGATCCCACTTGCAGGTTTCCCCTTTGGGGCAACTGGGCTACTGGGCACTGCGAGGCTGGGCTACTTGGGCCATTGGCCTGGGTCAAGGCCGCAGGGTGGATCGCAACATCAGAGCACAATATTGCAAGCGGTTGCAGTCACAAAAAGAGGAGGGGTCCCCAAAACATGCAGTGACTCCCCTTCCTGCCATAGATGGCGAGGGTTGAACCTAGATCCCTTCCCCATCCAAATCTCGTGCTCTGTGATTCGTGTCTTCATTGAGCACATTCACAGAGTGCCTTAACAGTCCGTCCTTTTTGCTGAGGAACTCTGGGAATCGTAGCTCTGCGTGGGGAAGAACAACTCTCAGCACCCATAACAGACTACAGCTCCCTGAATTCTTTGGGGAAAGCATTGATGATAGTAGCTTTTGTACCTAAAGACACTGAAGTTCGTTTGGCCATTAATTACGTTAGTTTCGGCCATTGCAGATAGTGAGATTAATGGTTTTTAGTGGGACTCGGAACTGTAGTGCGACGGAAACAGGGCTGATCGCAACAAAAACCCCCATCTGCACTGAAAATGTGAAGCAGTATCATGTCACTTTAAACATCCATGGCTTCCTCCAAAGGATTCTGGGAACTGTAGTTTGTTAAGGCTGCTGAGAGTTGTTAGGAGGTTCCTCCATTCCCTGCCCAGAGTTACAATTTCCAAAGCAGTTTAACAATCAGTCCCTCTTCCCAGGGAATAACTCGGGAGGGGAAGAGGGATCTCAGACAACCTTCAGCACCTTTAACAAACTACAGTTCCCAGAATCCTTCAGAGGAAGCCAAAGCGGTGTTGAAATGGTATCACAGTACCTTCAACGTAAGACATGAATGCAGCCCTCACTTTGGTGGGAGATGGGCAGAACCAAGTGGCACCTCACATTTTTTCTCCCTCGTTTGGTTTTCTCCCCAGCCAACAGATTTCGAGACGTTCTTCTCTGCTGTCATCGACCACAAGGTAATGGGCTTCATTCGTATCTCTTTTCTGGTCACTCCAGTAATTCTGTACGGTGAAATCAGGATTTCTCTATGGAAATTCCGTCCCTCTGCACCTCTGACTGCCCCCTACGCTGGTTTTGTTCATTTATCCTTACAGGCTTTTGGGGTGCTGTCGGGTTGATCTCATTGGCTCAGTAGACTCTGTCCTAAGCTAGTGATTCCCTGCCTGGCTTTTGTACTGCAACCAGACCAGGGGTTGGCCCTGCCTGTCTTTTGCTCTAGCGCCACCTGCTGTTTGGCTCCCTGCCTTCTGCCCTACTGGGCCCAGTGGGCGCCAACCGCCATCACTAATGGAGAATTGTATGGCCAAGCTGGGATTCTTGGTTATTTGTAGATTATGGTATCTGTAAAATCCATTTTGTGTGTTAGCTGCTGGTAGCTGCTACCCCAGGGCTTTTTTTTGAGAAAGATTGGGAGGCAACAAATTTAGCAGCAAGATTGGGATGCAACAAATTTAGCAGCAGCAACAACGACACATGTCCACACTCCTTATCCTTTGGCCACTGCTTGCCCAGCCTTTTGCAGACCGAGGGCCACATTCCATTCTAGGCAGGCTTCCGGGGGCCATGTGTCATGGTGGGTGGGGGCAGAGGCAAAAGTGGGAGGGGCTATAAAGGTAAATTTTGCCTTTGTGCAATAGGGTACTTTCAGGGCCGGATTTAGGTTTGATGAGGCCCTAAGCTGCTGAAGGTAATGGGGCCTTTTATATGTCCAGCTGTCAGCAACAAATTGTTGCTGGTTTTTGTGTTGAATATATGCTATATTGTAATTTATGGACCTACACAACTGTTGCTGTATATAGGTTTTATTTTATTTATTTTTTATCTTATATTTTGGAAATGTACATCCAGTTTTTTTCCCTTTAAACTTTTTTGGGGTCCCCAAGAGAGTGGGGGCCCTAAGCTATAGCTTGTTTAGCTTATACGTAAATTCAGCACTGGGTACTTTAATAAAACAGTCATGTGTCCTTCTCTATGCCCCCGTCCAAGGAAGGAAGAGGCATTTTCAGAGTTCAAGGGAAGCACTTCCCAGCCAGGCTAAAACACTCAAGTGGGGTGCAAAGCAGGGGCAGTGAGGGGTGTGGCCTCAGAGGAGGGGCTGTGGCCTGGCGAGAGTCTTAGGGGCTGAAAAGAGAGGCTTTGAGGACCTCAAATCAGCCCCTGAGCCTGAGACTCCCCATTTATTTACTAATTAACTTTGCTAGTTGCTTTATCTTGCCGAAGGCAACCCAGAGCAATTTACAACTACACCCCTGCAACATAGACGCATTAAAATCAAGGTGGGCGTGGGGAAATGTGTCTCACCCACTTCTCAAAAGCCACAGATAGAGGTGGAAGGCCTGGATGAAGAGGAATGTTTTTGCCTGGTGACTAAAGGTGTATAATGCAGGTGCCAGGTGAGCCTCCCTGGGGTGAGCATTCCACAGACGGGGAGCCACTGCAGAGAAGGCCCCGTTCTTGTGTCGCCACCCTCCAGACTTCTCACAGAAGAGGCACATGAAGAAGGGTCCAGGGTCCAGGTCGCTTTTATGGGGAGAGTCTGTCCTTGAGGTATTGCAGTCCTGAGCTGTTTAAGGCTTTATACGTCAAAAGCAGCACTTTGAATTGGGCCCGGAAACAAATTGAAAACCAGTGCAGTCGGGCCAGGATCGGTTCAATATGCTCATGCCATCTTGCTCCAGTGAGCAACCTGGCCACCAAATTCTGGACCATCTTGAAGCCTCCGAACCATCCTCAGAGGCCACCCTATGTATAATACAACTGCTGTAATCTAACTTAGAGGTCTTTGTCCATGGAGTTATCTTGGCAGGGATACTGGAGTGGCTTGCCGGTTCCTGCTCCAGGTAGATCATGTTTGGTCAAAACTCTCCACTATGACCTTCCATCTTGGGTGGCCCTGCATGGCATAGTTCATAGCTTCTCTGAGTTATTCAAGCCCCTTCACCACGGCAAGGCAGTGATCCATGAAGGAGATTCTGAAGGAAATCAGCCCTGAGTGCTCACTGGAAGGACAGATCCTGAAGCTGAGGCTCCAATACTTTGGCCACTTCATGAGAAGAGAAGACTCCCTGGAAAAGACCCTGATGCTGGGAAAGATGGAGGGCACAAGGAGAAGGGGACGACAGAGGATGAGATGGGTGGACAGTGTTCTCAAAGCTACAAACATGAGTCTGACCAAACTGCGGGAGGCAGTGGAAGACAGGAGTGCCTGGCGTGCTCTGATCCATGGGGTCACGGAGAGTCGGACACGACTAAATGACTAAACAGTAACAACAACCTAGAGGTTACCAGAGCATAGACTACAGAGGTCTGTCCATATAGGGGTTAAAAGACGTTCATGGCTATGGCAGATTTTTGCCCTTCTGAAATGCAGGTTGCTGCTTAGTCCTGGAAAACCTGGCAGAAAACTAGTTCACACTTGTGCATAGATTCATGGCTTAATTCCCACAGCAACTAGCTGGGCTCTCAGCATTTCCACAGGCCCACATATAGAACCTTTTTGCTTCATTGTGTAGTGTTCTTTGGGTGGTGTCGGTTGATGTAAACCAGCCCCTAAAAATTGCAGGGTCCCAGCTGGAAGGAGTGAGCAGGCTCAATGAGTAGGGCACCTGCTCTGCAACTCTTGCCTGAAACCCTTGAAAGCGATTGCTGCCAGTCAGTGTAGACAATACCAAGCTACCGTATTTTTCGCTCTATAGGACGTATTTCCCCCCCTCCAAAAATGAAGGGGAAATGTGTGTGCGTCCTATGGAGTGAATGCAGGCTTTTGCTGAAGCCTGGAGAGCGAGAGGGGTCGGTGCGCACTGACCCCTCTCGCTCTCCAGGCTTCAGGCAGCTATCCGCAAGCCTTCGGAGCGCGGTGGGAGTTCCCACCGGGCTCCAAAGGCTTGCGGATAGCAGCCTGAAGCCCGGGGAGCGCAGCACCAACTCCTGGTGCACTCCCCGGGCTTCAGGCAGCTATCCGCAAGCCTTCAGAGTGCGCCCCCAGCCCCGCCGCTCCCAGACCTGTTCTGGGGTCGGGGGAAACTCGGGCTTCCCTCGCCCCAGCCCCGTGGCTAAAAACGAAGCCAAGACAGCAAGCGGGATGGATCCCGCTTGCTGTCTTAGCTTCTGCCAAAGCCCTGCGCAGCCTCTCCCGGCTGGAGAGGTTGCATGTGGCTAAAGAGGAAGCCACCCTAAAAACTAGGTGCACCCTATGGAGTGAAAAATACGGTAGATGGACCAACAGCTTTCCCCCCGGTGTGTGTCTATGTGTGCGCACAAAACTGAGATAGACAGACCAGTTTGGGGGGGTCTTCCTTCCAGCCTAGACGTTGCTCTCTCTTCCTCCCCACCAGTCTTTACCTGTGCACTTTCCCCGAGAAGGCGAGGAAAACCTGGCCTCAGTTTTCTCTGGCATAAAGCGTGATCAATCGTTTTCCATGTTAAGGCGAAGGAAGGAATTGAAAACGAAATTGCCAGTATCAGGATGCCATTATCGAAATCTTTGCTCTGGACACATTTGGAATGCAAAGTATGGTGCTGATAACGGCAAGGTTGCAGGTTCGATCCCCTTACGGGACAGCTGCATATTACTGCATTGCAGGGGGTTGGTCTAGATGACCGTCAGTGTCCCTTCCAACTGTAGAATTCTATGAATGTTCTGTGTCCAGTTCTGGGAGCCTCCCCTCAAAAAGGATACTGTCGAGTCGGGAAAGGTGCAGAAGCCGAAATGAACAAGGTGGGAATGGAATGACTCTGTTATGAAGAAAAGTTGGAGTCCTTGGGACTTTTTAGTTTAGGGAAAAGGCAAGTTAGAAGCGACCTGGCAGAAGTTTATAAATTTCTGCATGGCGGAAGTGGATAGAGAAACGTTTTTCTTCCTCATCAACTTGTGAACCTCCACTGAAGCTGAATGTTGGAACATTGAGGAAGAAAGGAAGTCTTCTTTTGTGCAGCGCGTGGTTAGGCTGTGGAACTCCCCCCCACTGGATACAGTGATGGCAATCGCTGTGGATTGGACAAATTCACAGAGGAGAGGGTTCTCGATGGCTACTAGCCACAGCGGCTCTGCTCTGCCCTCCACAGTTGGAGGCAGTGATGCTTCTGTGGACATCAGTTGCTGGAAACCACCAGAGGGGACAATGCCCTTGTGCTCCAACACTGCTTGTGGGTTTCCTTTTGAGGCCTCTGGTCAGCCACTGTGAGAACAGGACGCTGGACTAGATGGGCCATTGGCCGGATCCAGCAGGGGGTTCTTATGATCCTGAAGGAAGCAGGGCCCTTAATGAAACTCACAAAGCCCCCACCTTCTTGACTCCCTCCAACTGCAGCCAAATTGGGGTCCTCCCTCTCTTTGGCCACCTCCTGACTCAACACTATTTGTTCTGCATCATATCTCTGTCAGTTGCCCTTCAGCCGAACGTCTCTCAGGATAATCCTGAACAAAACTCTGGAGTGCATCAGTTGCATTGCAGGCAGTGTGGTATAGCGGTTATGGCGTTGGGCTAGGACCCCAGAGACCAGCGTTCGAATTCAGCCACACCCCACTTGGCCATGAAACTCGCTTGGGGGTCTTGGGACAGCCTAAATTACCTCACAGGTTTGCTGAAGGGATTAGAGGAGGAGAACAACGTCGGCTGCCTTCAGCTCCTCGGGAGAAAAAGGTGGGATAGAAAGGAAACAGAAAAAGGCCCAAATTAGCCTGGCCAACCCGTTTCCTCCTTCCACCTAGGAATATAGGTCTGACCTCCTGATCCTTCTCGGACCCACAGCCAACGATCCCACAGCCACCGGCCCTTCCCTGTCCCACTTTCCATGGCTCCCTGTCCCACCCCCCTTCCCAGTCTCTGGGTCCTGCGTGGCGTTACCCCCACCTAGGTTCCTTCCTCGCCCCCCCTCGCTCTGCTATCTCCACCTCCCAGGAGTTGAGCTTCCTCCATTCCTGCCTTTTCTGCTGAGCGAATCCCTGCTGAGATTACGGCTGAGCCGGCAAATGCTTTCTTTAAAGACGTATTTTCACAGCTTAGGAGCAGGCATCTGTCAATAATGATAACCCCTCCGCTGCCATCGCCTCCTCCTCCTCCTCCTTTTCGCTCCCCGCCCTCACGTTCCCCTGCTTCGCTCCGTCTAGGCACATTTCCCCCTTCCCGTAGCCGAAGACTTTCCCTTTGAAGTCCTTTGCTTCTCCTGTTGAATCGGGCTAATCTCTCGTCACACCCAATGGGGTTGGGAAGAGGCGCCACTGACCACGGGGATCTATCTTTGGGGCAAGTTTCTCATTTCCCAGAATCCTCCTCTTCTTTCCTTTGCTTGGCCCTCCTAGGAAAGTCAGGGGCGGCCTCCGTCCCTTCCATCTAGCTCAACCGCGCCCCCCCCCCCAAGATGAGCCAGCCCACCTTAGCCAAGGGAGTGGAGCCACCACTTGAGGGCATTACAGTGGTATCTCGGGTTACATACGCTTCAGGTTACATACGCTTCAGGTTACAGACTCCGCTAACCCAGAAATAGTACCTCAGGTTAAGAACTTTGCTTTAGGATGAGAAGAGAAATCATGCAGCAACTGCACAACAGTAGCAGGAGGCCCCATTAGCTAAAGTGGTACCTCAGGTTAAGAACAGTTCCAGGTTAAGAACGGACCTCCCAAACGAATTAAGATCTTAACCCGAGGTACCACCTCTGAGTGCTTTACGGAAACAAACAAAACGATGAAATTGGCAGGTATCTGAAAACTTCCAAAAGAATTAAGACTAGCAGTCAGCCGAAGAACGCGTGGATAGGCAAAAAAAAATGTTTCTGGTGGGCGCTGAAAAGGGCGCTGTGAGTTTTGGCACATTCTGGATTTCAAGAGGCGGGGAGTTCCAAAGTGTAGGTACCGCCTTCATGTAAAAGATCCTTTGTATAGTGTACAACAGGCACCTGTAACAGTGGCAGTTTTGCAGAATTTGGAAGTCAAGTGGGTGTCTATTAAGGCGACCCTGCAAGCAAACGAGTCCCAAGCTGTTAAGGGCTTTATATGGTGTTGCTCGATTTTCAGCTGAGAACAGTTCTGAAGTCGACACAGTAGAGTGCTGTCGGAAATGCAGGCGGTTGTGTGAATGTGATCTGGGTGGGTGGAGGGCTTGGGCCTTCCTTCACAAACCCTCCATTCTGGTGGTCGCACCCAAATTTTCTAGGGCGGGGATGGAAACGGAAACTGCCTGTGTCATAATGCCATTATACAAACCTGTGGTGCAACTGCATCTGGAATATTGTCTGTTGTTCTGGTCGCCTCCCTTCAAAAGGGAGTTGGAAAAGATTCAGAAAAGGACAAGCAAAATAATCAAAGGGGGGTGTGCGTGTGTGGAGTGACCCCTATGAAGAAAGGTTGCAGTGTTTGGGACTTTTTGATTTAGAGTGGTGTTTTCCCAAACTTGGGTCTCCGGCTGTTTTTGGACTACAATTCCCATCATCCATGACCGCTGGTCCGGCTAACTAGGGATGATGGGAGTTGTAGTCCAAAACAAACAGCTGGAGGCCCCAACTGGTTTAGAGAAATGGTGAATAAGAGGCGACCTGATAGAAGCTTATAAATTTATGGGTGGCACGGAGAAAGTGGCTAGAGAAAGGGTTTTTTTCTCCCTCTCAAAATAACACTAGAACTTGCTAGGCATCCGATGAAGCTGAACCAAGGAAATGGTAATTCAGAACAGATAAAAGAACTCCTTTATGCAGCACATTGTTAAACTACGGAACTCCCTGCCACAGGAGGCAGTGATGGCCACCAGCTTGTGTGGCTTTAAAAGATGATTGGACAGATTCATGGAGGAGGATTTCTGGAAACAGTGAGAAGAGTTTGAAGAGTTTGGATTTGATATCCCGCTTTATCACTACCCGAAGGGGTCTCAAAGCGGCTAACATTCTCCTTTCCCTTCCTCCCCCACAACAAACACTCTGTGAGGTGAGTGGGGCTGAGAGACTTCAGGGAAGTGTGACTAGCCCAAGGTCACCCAGCAGCAATTAAAAAAGTTTACTCACATCAGTTCACAGTTGGATTTCTGAAAGCAGACTTAGTTACAAATATGTATATGTGGATTTACCCCATATGGGGAATAGTCCCAGTGCTTCTGCTAGCTGAGAGAGCTAGCAGAGCATTCCTAGCTAAAAAGAAGAAGAAGAGTTTGGATTTGATATCCCGCCTTTCACTCCCTTTAAGGAGTCTCAAAGCGGCTAACATTCTCCTTTCCCTTCCTCCCCCACAACCAACACTCTGTGAGGTGAGTGGGGCTGAGAGACTTCAGAGAAGTGTGACTGGCCCAAGGTCACCCAGCAGCTGCATGTGGAGGAGCGGAGACGCGAACCAGGTTCACCAGATTACGAGTCTATCACTCTTAACCACTACACCACACTGGCTCTCTGAAGGGGAAGAGGGCTCTTGTGACCAGATCCTTGCTTGCTGGTTTCCTGTTCTGCCACTGTGAGATGGTGGACTTGATGGGTTGTTGGCCTGATCCGGAAGCTTCTCTTTATGTTCTTATATCCTTCTTCTCTTCCAGTCTTTCGAGCGCATCAGGAAGTGGCTCGGCCACGCCGAGATGTCGTCCAACCTCAGCATCCTGGCCGGAGGCGGGTGCGACGATAAGGTTGGGTATTTCGTTCAGCCGTGTATTATTGAGACGAAGGACCCGAAAGACCCCATCATGCAAGAGGTGAGTCTTCGAAGGGGGCAGCGTTTCTTCCCAGGGGAACGTTGACCGTCCTCCGTGGCTCACACACACATTTCGTGTGAAGCCAGAAAGGGAGGCCTGGTGTGGCTAGGAAGTCACAAGATCCAACTTGTTGCTGAAAATTGCAAGGAGGGATTGTATTTTAATACTTTGTTGGAAGCCACCCAGGGTGGCTGGGGAGACCCAGCCCGATGGGGGGTGGGTATAAATAATAAATTATTATTATTATTGGGGATTGGGTTCGGGTCTTCCTTGTGGGTTTCATCAGGCTGGCCACTGAGAGAACAGGACGCTGGACTAGATGAGGCATGGGCTTGATCCAGCTGACTGCTAAAGCAAAAATTGCCAACAATTTTTGTCCCCCCCCCCCAAACACAGCTTCCAAGGTGGGTACCATGGATGAAGGCATTTACCCTACTCTAGAAAGGAAAAGGGACGCAGGTGGCACTGTGGGTTAAACCACAGAGCCTAGGGCTTGCTGATCAGAAGGTTGGCAGTTTGAATCCCTGCGACAGGGTGAGCTCCTGTTGCTCGGTCCCTGCTCCTGCCAACCTAGCAGTTCGAAAGCACGCCAGTGCAAGTAGATAAATAGGTACCGCTCCAGCGGAATCCTAAACAGTGTTTCCGTGTGCTGCTCTGGTTTGCCAGAAGCGGCTTAGTCCTGCTGGCCACATGACCCAGAAGCTGTACGCCGGCTCCTTCGGCCAATAAAGCGAGATGAGTGCTGCAACCCCAGAGTTGGCCACGACTGGACCTAATGGTCAGGGGTCCCTTTACCTTAGAAAGGAAAAAGCCTTTGATCTGTTAAGACTGGAGGCAGAAACATGTTGGATCTCACGTTCTACTCTGGGGGAAATACAGAGGTTGTTGGACTCCAGGTCCCATCAGCTTCATCCAGTAGGGACAATGGTCAGGGATGATGGGAGTTGTAGTCCAACATCATGCAGAGATCAGTAGGTTGCCCATCTCTGCACTATATGATTTGATGGAGGTAGCCAGGGGCAGTGAAGGCAAGCGATGGAGGCATTTAGGGGCAGTAAAGGCAAAAGTGACAGCCTGGTTCAGGGATTGGGAACTTGCAACTCTCTTTGTGTTGTTGGGGCTCCAACTCCCATCAACTTTAGCCAAGCTTGGCCAGTGGTCTGGGGTAACCCCGGGAGTTGGGGTCCTACTCAGAGTAGACCCATTATGTGGCATCCAGCTAAGTTCGACTCTAGGTGTTATCTAAGCTGAATGTTGGAAGGTTCGGGACAGATCCCGAAGATTTGCAGAGGCTTAGACACTCACACCAATGCTGTTCTCAGAGATGCATCTCTTGTCTCTTATCTCCACCCCCCACCTTCTCCCCCCTCCCATTCAGGAAATTTTCGGGCCCATTCTGACTGTGTATGTTTACCCGGAGAGTCAGTACAAAGACATCCTTCAGCTGATTGACAACACTTCTCCGTATGGCCTCACGGGGGCAGTGTTTGCCCAAGATAAGTAAGCATTGGAGTCCACCCCCCACAGGGTCTCATCCTGACCGCATTTGCCAGCATAGTACAAATGACGTGGTGCGAGCAAGTCAAGAGAGGAGGAACTAATTTTATATAGGTATGGGTTTTGATTCTGAGCTGTCTTTCCAAGACAAGGACCCACTTTTATTATTTCATTGGGTTGGTACCCCACTTTTTCCCCTCCGAAGAGCTCAGCGCGGTGTGCATGGCTCTGTCCGTGCTCCTCATTACACCCCCACAACGACCCTGCGAGGTAGGTTAGGCTGAGAGAGGCACTGACTGCCCCCCGCCAAGGGCACGTCCATTGATTCCATCCCGGGTCTTCTGGGTTGTCTGTGTGACCTGTCGCACAGGTGTGGCCTCGTTCTGTCTTAACATGATTTCTCCCCCCCCCCCGTTTCTATGTGTCTTACAGAGCCGTCATTGACGAAGCGTCAAAGGTCCTGAGGAACGCAGCTGGCAACTTCTACATCAACGACAAGTCAACTGGCTCCGTCGTGGCGCAGCAGCCGTTTGGCGGATCCCGGGCCTCAGGTGTGTGAGAGTGAAAGTTGGGTGGGGTTTTAGACTGGGTGGGGCAGCGCAGCACCTTCTGCCTCCCTCCTCTGTTTTAGTCACCTTTAAAGCCCTAAACGGCCTCAGTCCAGTATACCTGAAGGAGCGTCTCCACCCCCATCGTTCTGCCCAGACACTGAGGTCCAGTGCCGAGGGCCTTCTGGTGGTTCCCTCCCTGAGAGAAGCCAAGTTACAGGGAACCAGGCAGAGGGCCTTCTCGGTAGTGGCCCCCGCCCTGTTGTACGCCCTCACACCAGATGTCAAAGAGATAAACAACTACCAGACTTTTAGAAGACATCTGAAGGCAGCCCTGTTTAGGGAAGCTTTTAATGTTTAATAGGTTATTGTATTTTAATATTCTGTTGGAAGCCACCCAGGGTGGCTGGGGAAACCCAGCCAGATGGGTGGGGTATTAATAATAATAATAATAATAATAATAATAATAATAATAATTGCATTTAAGCAGAGATTGGATGGCCATCTGTCATGGAATTGGCCTAGGTGAGCCTTTGGAATCCCTTGCAATTCTACGATCATCTTCTTTCCTAAAAGGAGCTCAAAGTGGCATGTCAAGTGCTCCCCCTCATTTTATCCTCACAACAACAACCCTGTGGGGTAGGCTAGGCTGAGGGACAGCGGCTGTCCCCCAAGGTCTCCCGGGGGGGGGGCTTCGTGTGGCCAAATGGTGTGATTTGAACCCTGGTCTCTCCTCCCAGGTCTGACACTCTACACCAGGAGTAGCCAACTCCCGAGAGACTGTGATCTACTTTCAGAATTAAAATCTGGCAGTGATCTACCCCCGCTTTTGTGGGAGTTCAGGTCAAAGTTGTTGAACTTTTCTTAGGGAGCTTTTTCCGTTTTTTTGGGGGGGTGTTAGAGGCAAGGGTCAAAGGGAAAAAGTCACTCACAATAATATTGCTTTGAGTGATAAACAGCCACAGAGGGAAAGCTCTGTCTTCCCTTCCTCTGATCAGACAACAATGGAGGGCGGGGCAGGAGTCAGTTTCAATGATGCTGAGGAAAGGTAGCCAGAGATCAAACAGCGATCTACCAAGACCTCGCAGGGATCCACCAGTAGATCACGATCGAGCTGTTGGACATCCCTGCTCTACACCATGTTGGCTGCCCAAAAGGAATTAACAGGGAGTGCCAAGCGGAAATGTAATATTACATTTCCTTATAATAGTGCATACTTCCAAATCCCAAGATTTATTTATTGAATATCTTGGTTGTTTTGTTTTTTTAAATTAGCATTTCGAAAATGCACGTCAGAGCGGTTTACAGCAATGAAAACAGAACCGTGCAAGAAAACCATAGAAAAAGTTAAAAATGCAAAAGAGGTAAAGACCAGTGAAAAGGCAGGTGAAAGAAGAAGAAAACGGTGTTGGCAATAGAAAATCCCTAACGTGAAATAAGTAGCTGGAGGCGCAATGAGGTCTAGCAGCTTGCTTTGCTTGTTTTGTGTTTTGAAAAAAGAAAAGAAAATGAAATTGTTGTTCTCAGATTGCCATTTGCATTTCCCCCCTTTGGAAACAGGAACGAACGACAAGCCCGGGAGCCCCCACTACATCCTGCGCTGGACGTCCCCCCAAGCCGTCAAAGAAACCCACACACCCCTGGGGGACTGGAAGTATCCCTACATGCAGTGATGCAGCTCTCAACGGTGCCTTAATCTTGGAGCCGCAGTTGGGTTACCGACCCACCGCACTGTGGATCTGCTAAAGTAGTGGCAATCTCTCATAATGCACAGCTGTATTTAGGAACTGATGCCCCCTCCCCAAATCCCTTGGGGAACCTTATTTCCTGTTTTGGAGGAAACGTTGAGGCTCAGTGCAATGTTAGCCTTTGGAATAACCTTTAATTATTAATATCATTTTAATCTTTAAAAAGCTCTCTAATTTAAATACATTTTAAACCTTGGTAAGATTCCAGATATGCTGAGCTAAGCCCTCTTGATTCGAGTCTCTAAAAAGTTTGCACCATTCTATTTTTCCACCTTAAACTGTGCCCTGCTCCCACCCGGGCAGAGGAATACGGTTTCTCTGCCAAGCGCAGCTTCGTTAAAACGCTGGTTTGTAGGGGCATTTGCTTGTCTGAGCTGACCCTCTGAGCTCAGAGTTGTGGGTTGGAAAAAGAGGGTTCAATCCCCCAAAAGACCTCTGGGTTTCAGGCTGAGCATGGATCGTATCAGCAGCGAGCATTGCAAGCTCGCTGACTGCTGACCTGTGTGACCTGTTACTTCCAACCCCTGTGGGGTTTTGTGGTTTTTTTGGACAGAATCTCCAAAACCCAAGTTCCCACTGGCCAATATTATTTGGACAACAATGCCTCTTTCTTTATAAACCTCACCTGCTGTAGATTTGATCACTCAAGTGGGGCTAGGCAAAGGTGGTTTTTATTTTTTTTTAAGGGTGCCTATTTTTGCAGCCCAGATATTTTTATCCAGATTCCGGCATCAACTTTCCAAATGAAATAAAACCAGGTCAAAAGAAGGTTACTTTGGAGGGGAAAGTTAAAATGGAATGATTGGTTTGTGGGCGGCTAACATGCAATATGTTTAACAGCTCAATGTGGCTGTTAAATTCAGTGTTAATAATAATGTAACAGGGTGTATATTTTGATGTGCCTTTGGAACAAAGAGAGCTTAGTAAATCTGATTAAGATTTTATGCGTTTTCAGACTTGGCTTATTAAAATACGTTTACTTAGGGAAGGGGTGGGGAAGTTGCCTGATGGGAAGTTTTATGGTTTGAGATCCTGAGGGCCAGATACAGAGGTCTGGAGGGCCACATCTTGCCATTGGGCTTGAGGATTTCAATTCATGTGACATGCACACACTTGAGTTTGCTCAGGTTATCTGGAGCAGGGGGTTAGAGGCAACTTTCCTCCGGTGTAGGAACCCAGCTCTTGGGGATCCCACAAGTGGGAATCTGTGGGTGAAAACCTTTTAGCGTTGGGTTGAATGAGACCACATGTCGTACAAAATGCCGTGTTACTTTGTGGACTCTTGTGTGAAGTCAGCAGCTGCAGAGGTGAGCTAAGCGCATTTGCTCGAGAAATAGAGGTCCTATGTGCTGTGATCCTGCCACCGGGACACCATTTTGTTCCACTAAAGTCTCAAAGACGCAACCAGAACCACTTAATGAATTCTACAGGCATCCCGTCGATTAACGGTGTATATAGGCCTCTTCATCTTCAGACAAGGCGCACATCACTTATGCTTAAAATTAGGTAAAGGTAAAGGGACCCCTGACCATTAGGTCCAGTCGTGGCCGATTCTGGGGTTGCGGCACTCATCTCGCTTTATTGGCCGAGGGAGCTGGCCAGCAGGACTAAGCCGCTTCTGGCGAACCAGAGCAGCACACGGAAACGCCATTTACCTTCCCGCTAGGGGTGGTACCTATTTATCTACTTGCACTTTGATGTGCTTTCAAACTGCTAGGTTGGCAAGAGCTGGGACCGAGGAATGGGAGCTCACCCTGTTGCGGGGATTCGAACCTCTAACCTTCTGATTGGCAAGTCCTAGGCTCTGTGGTTTAACCCACAGCGCCACCCGTGTCCCTTTCATTAAAATTAATTTCACATAAATTGCAACAGCAGCATTAGCTTGCTTGGGCATGCTCTGCCACAGGACCCTAAGGTTCTAGTCCAGTTTGTGTCCTGGAAATCCAGTTGGTAACTACGCAGTTGCGAAGATGTATAGCAAGCTACTTGGAGTTTACTTTTCATGAAACAGAACAAGACTAAGAATGCAAACAACAACAACACAGTGGTCCCTCGGGTTACAAACACCTCAGGTTACAGATGCTTCAGCTTACAAACTCCGCTAACCCGGAAGTAGTACCTTGGGTTAAGAACTTTGCCCCAGGATGAGAACAGAAATTGCGCGGCAGCAGGAGGTTCCATTAGCTAAAGTGGTACCTCAGATTAAGAACGGTTCCAGGTTAAGAATGGACCTCTGGAACAAATCAAGTTTGTAACCCGATGTACCACTGTAAATGATAAAAATTAGCCTGTACTGACTGGGTTCAGACTGAAACATATACAAACTGTTTGATTTACCACTGAGCTACAGCCCATTTGCTGAGCTGGGCTGTTGGTCCATCTCACTCTGTACTGCCTACTCTGACTGGCAGCAGCTCTCCCCAAACCCTGCTTCCCAAGATTCTTTTCACCAGGCAGTGCCTGGGAGGGGTTTCTGCCTTAGGTGTGTCTGTCGGCTGCATCTTTTGGACTCCTCTGTTCCAGGTTTGAGGCCAGATACTTCAGGGCAGGGAAATGTATGCAAACCAGCCAGATTGCTGAGCCCTCTGTAACATCAGATGGAAATATCCACCAACTGACTCATCTTATGCGGCATGACTTTTCATCAGGTGTTCTTCCTGCCCCCAGAGGACGGTAGACTGAATTGTAATTGGGATGCTGGGAAAATCAGGTGTTCACATTCTGTAAGCAAGATTCCGGGCGAGGGGGGTAATCTAGATTACTGTATTTTTCACTCTATAGGACATACTTTCCCCCCTCCAAAAATGAAGGGGAAATGTGTGTGCGTCCTATGGAGTGAATGCAGGCTCCTTGGCTTCAGCGATAGCAATGTGAAGCCTCCAAAGCGCAGAGGGAGCGCTCCCTCCACGCTCCGGAGGCTTCGCGTTGCTTTCGCTGAAGCCTGGAGAGCAAGAGGGGTCGGTGCACAGGCTCTCGCTCTCCAGGCTTCAGGGCTAGCTGCCTGAAACCTTCGGAGCAAAGCGCGAGGTCCTGCTGTGTTCCGCAGGCTTCAGGTTCCTTTTGCTGAAGCCGGGAGAGCAAGACTCTCCCGGCTTCAGCAAAAGGAACCCGAAGCCTGCGGAGCGCAGTGGGAACTCGCACTGCGCTCCGCAGGCTTCAGGGATCTTTGAGGCTGGTGGTGGGGGAAAGCAGCGCTTCCCCCCACTGCCAGCCCCACACGCTCGGGGGGGCAGCGGGAAGGCTGCTTGCCAACTTTGCGCTGCTCCCCAACCTGGATGCACAGAACACACCTTGTTTTAGAGGGGGAGAAAAAGAAAAAAAAATCTCCCCCTCTTTGCGCAGTGCCCCTTCAGCGAAGCGGGCGGAGAAATGGAAGGGGCTCCGTTTCTCCTCTGCTTCGCTGAAGGGGCACTGAGCAGATAGGGGGAGATTTTTTCCCCCTTGTTCTCCCCCTCTAAAACAAGGTGCGTCCTATGGTCCGGTGCGTCCTATTGTGTCCTATAGAACGAAAAATACGGTATTTCTTCTATTTCGCCAGGCTGGTGAATGGCCAAGCGCCCTGCAGTCTTGGGCAAAAAGGTTGATGAGTCTTTGTAGAGCAGGGTTTCCCAAACTTGGGCCTCCAGCTCTTTTGGGACTACAATTCCCATCATCCCTGACCACTGGTCCTGCTAGCTAGGGATGATGGGAGTTGTAGTCCACAACAGCTGGAGACCTAAGTTGGGGACTCCCTGGGCTAGATGGCCATTCCAACTCTACAGTTTTATGGACAATGCACCATAACACATAGCAATTGAGGATTGTAGCCACAAATAGCTCTTTCCTCCATGAATTTGTCCCAATCCTCTCTTTTAAAGCCAATCACTGCCTCCTAATCCCTGCTGTAGAACTCGCATTTCTGTCCCACCTTTCTTCCTCCAAGGAGTTTGAATTTGGATTTGATATCCCGCTTTATCACTACCCTAAGGAGTCTCAAAGCGGCTAACATTCTCCTTTCCCTTCCTCCCCCACAACAAACACTCTGTGAGGTGAGTGGGGCTGAGAAACTTCAGAGAAGTGTGACTGGCCCAAGGTCACCCAGCAGCTGCATGTGGAGGAGCGGGGAATCAAACCCGGTTCACCAGATTACGAGTCCACCGCTCTTAACCACTACACCACACTGGCTCTCAAGGAGCGCAAGGTGGCTTTTGCTCCCCCCTCATTTCATCCCACGACAACCCTGCGAGGTAGGTTACGCCAAGAAGCAGTGATGTGGCAGAAATCCAGTGTCCAGGGTTGGAGGCAGCGATACTTCTGAATACCAGTTGCTGGAAACCTCAGGAGAGGGGGCGGTCTTCTGCTTGAATCCTGCTTTCAGACTGTCCATTGGGAGGCATCTGGGCAGCCACTGTGAAAGGACAGTGCTGGACTAGATGGTCCATTGACCTGATCCAGCAAACTCTTCTTATGTTCTTATGATGATCTGGACAGTCTCTCGCTTGGACTACTGCAATGCGCTGAGGTGACTCAGAAACTGCAATTAATCCAGAATGCGGCAGCAAGACTGGTGACTGGGAGCGACCGCTGAGACCATATACAGTGGTACCTCAGGTTACATACGCTTCAGGTTACAGACTCCGCTAACCCAGAAATATTACCTCAGGTTAAGAACTTTGCTTCAGGATGAGAACAGAAATCATGCTCTGGTGGCGCGGCAGCAGCAGGAGGCCCCATTAGCTAAAGTGGTGCTTCAGGTTAAGAACAGTTTCAGGTTAAGAACGGTCCTCCGGAACGAATTAAGTACTTAACCCAAGGTACCACTGTAGTAGTTATTGATTGCATGTCCAAAACACATCCAACTCTCAAGCTGGCTAGCTTTTGGAATAATGGCTATTATTATTATTATTATTATTATTATTATTATTATTATTATTATTATCCTGAAAGACCTACATTGGCTCCCAGTACGTTTCCGAGCACAACTCAAAGTGTTGGTGCTGACCTTGAAAGCCCTAAACGGCCTTGGCCCAGTATATCAGAAGGAGCATCTCCACCCCCATCATCCAGCCCAGACACTGAGGTCCAGCGCCAAGGGCCTTCTGGTGGTTCCCTTGTAGCTAGAAGTGTAGTTACAGGGAACCAGGCAGAGGGCCTTCTTGGTAGTGGCACCCACCCCGTGGAACGCCCTCCCATCAGACGTCAAGGAAATATGCAACTATCATACTTTTAGAAGACATCTGAAGGCAGCCCTGTTTGGTGAAGTTTTTAATGTTTAATTATGACGCTGTATTATGTTTTTAATATTGGAAGCCGCACAGAGTGGCTGAGGAAACCCAGCCAGATGGGCGGGGTATAAAGAAATAAATAAATTAACAACCACCACCAACAGCAGAAAGTTGCCCCTGCCCTCGTCCTCCAAAGAACACCGGGGTCTCCGGATCAAGATTGGTGTCATGCTCTCAAAATGCAACCCTCCACAGCTTTGACAGAGCAGTTGGCCTGTTCTTGTAAGGTTAAATGCAAACAGGCTCCTTATGCAAATCCAAAGCACAGGGTTATTTGCCTGAGCGAACCCTGAGCTTTGCATGGAAAAGGGGGAGAGGAGTTTTCTCGCATGGTGCAAATCTGGGAGGTAAGAGGGCTGAGGGGTTTTTTTTGGTTTATGTTCCCCCGACATAAACCATTTTTTAGGCAGCCTTGCCTTTGAATGTGAACAGAAGTCCATTTCTTTCTTTCTTTTAATTTTATTGATTTGTTAAGCCCCCTCCCGTCCAAAGTACAGACGACAAAGAGGAAGAAAACAAAGAATCTGATATTTAAACCACAAAGAAGGACATCCCGGAAGGGCAAAAATGTGAAGATACAGCAAGGCTCCAAAGGGATCATGAAGTATTAACTCGTACAAAGATTCCGCTTACAAATAATAAAGAAATAAAAGTATTCTCCACCTGTGTGTTCCTTTATTACTGAGAATAAAGGCTCTCTATAGTCTTAAAAAAAATATTAGTGCTTATAGAAAAAAATACAAAACTTAATACTGAATATCTTCCCCTCCTTTTTTTGTCCAAACTAAGACTTTGATCTAAATACAATAAAAACATAAGGGGGGGAGGGAGGAATCAAGAAAGAGCGCGAGATAAATAAGGAAATATAATGGTTAAAGGAGAGAGAGAAATAAAATTCAGAAGGTAAGACTTTGAATTCTTCGTTTGCCATATGCAAACAACATTCACTTCATTCACTCAATACCTAACAAAGCCACTTTCTACAAAAAACATCTTCAGTCTTCAAAGTCATTATTTTTCTTTTCCATTCAAAGTCTACGGGAGGCTTCCAGTCGTCAAAAAATGTGAACACTGACTTTTCTCTGGTTAAACATGTCATTTCGCCATCTCGGCTAAGTCCTGAACCGGACCATCTCTTGCCTTCACTGTCCCTAGCTTTTAAGGCAGGGCTGGGGAAACTCTGTCCCTCCTGCTGTTGAAGGACTCTGACTCCCATCATCCTGGACCATTGGTTGAGCTGCCAGGGGCTGATGGGAATTGGAGTCCAGTAACATCTGCAGGTGGCACTGTGGGTTAAACCACAGAACCTAGGACTTGCCGATCAGAACATCTGCAGGGGGCCACGTTGGCCAAACCTGAAAAATATAAAGCGGTCAGCACATTGCAGCGAAACGACTGAGGCCTATGTTTTCACTTGAGCCATTGAGTCCAATGCCCAGGTCACGGTTCCCCACACCATGCATAAAGGTAAAGGGACTCCTGACCGTTAGGTCCAGTCGCGGACAACTCTAGGGTTGTGGCGCTCATCTTGCTTTACTGGCCGAGGGAGTAGGCGTACAACTTCAGGGTCATGTGGCCAGCATGACTAAGCAGCTTCTGGCGAACCAGAGCAGCGCACGGAAACGCCGTTTACCTTCCCGCCGGAGTGGTACCTATTTATCTACTAGCACTTTGGTGTGCTTTCGAACTGCTAGGTTGGCAGGAGCAGGGACCGAGCAACGGGAACTCACCCCGTCGCGGGGATTCGAACCGCTAACCTTCTGATCGGCAAGCCCTAGGCTCTGTGGTTTAGACCACAGCACCACCCGCGTCCGGCCCACCCCATGCATAAATGCATGCAAATGAGCTGGTCCTCACCTGCCTCCTATGCAAAGGAGCTAGCGAAAGGCTCTGGCAGGTGGCAAGGGGAAGGTCAGAGACATCTCATTCATCTTCTGGCTGGACAGCTGCCGATATGAGGGTGCCATAAAAAAAGTGCCCCACCATGCGCTTCACCGGACTGGTGGCAGCCTGCGTCGGTGCCTTGGTGGCTGCCGCGGCCTCAGTAACCACGCCCGCTTCCCATTTCCACCTGGCAGGAGATTACATCCTCGGGGGCCTCTTCTCCTTGCACGCAGAAGCTGTGGGCAGGCCCCACCTCAGCCCCGCGCAGGAGGTCCCCATCTGCAAAAAGTATGTACCGGGTATCAGAAATGGGGGAGGGCCAGGGCCGGATTTAGGTCTGATGAGGCCCAAAGCTAGTGAAGGTAATGGGGTCCTTTATATGTCCAGCTGTCCTTTGTCAGCAACAAATGGTTGCTGTTTTTTGTGTGTTGAATTTATGAATATGAAAGTGTGGTGTAGTGGTTAGAGTGTTGGTCTAGGATCAGGGAGACCAGGGTGCGAATCCCCACCTGGGCATGGAGTTCACTGGGTGACCAGAGCGGGGGGCAGTCACTGTCATCACCCAGCCTAACCAACCTCGCAGGGTGGTTGTGGAGATTAAATTGGGGAAACCATGAGCTTCTTGCAGAAGAGGTGAGATATGCATGCAAATATAATAATAATTCTGAATATCCAGTGCTCAGTCCAGTATACCTGAAGGAGCGTCTCCACCTCCATCGTTCTGCCCGGACAATGAGGTCCAGCGCTGAGGGCCTTCTGGCAGTTCCCTCGCTGCGAGAAGCCAGGTTACAGGGAACCAGGCAGAGGGCCTTTTTGGTAGTGGCACCCGCCCTGTGGAACGCCCTCCCACCAGATGTCAAAGAGAAAAACAACTACCAAACTTTTTGAAGACACCTGAAGGCAGCCCCGTTTAGGGAAGCTTTTAATGTTTAATAGGTTATTGTATTTTAGTGTCTTGTTGAAAGCCGCCCAGAGTGGCTGGGGAAACCCAACCAGATGGGCGGAGTATAAATAATAAATTATTATTATTATTATTATTATTATTATTATTATTATTATTATTATTATTATTATTGGACCAAATAGGTATCTCAAGCCATTTGCACATGTGGTCATGCAACCACTCCATGTAGGCACCTTATATATAGAAATGAGCAAACCTGTGATATTTGAGGGAGCAGGCTAGCAGGCGGGGCCCATTACTTACATCATAGGAGCCTAAATAACAGAAAACACTTGCTGTATGTAGGCTTTATTTATTTTTTATCTTATATTTTGAAAATGTACATCCAGGTTTTTTTCCTTTACTTCCCCCCCCAAGAGAGTAGGGCCCTAAGCTATAGCTTGTTTAGCTTATACAGTGGTACCTCGCAAGACGAATGCCTCGCAAGACAAAAAACTCGCTAGACGAAAGGTTTTTCCGTTTTCGATTTGCCTCGCAAGACGAAATTTCCCTATGGGCTTGCTTCGCAAGACGAAAACGTCTCGCGGCTTTGTTTCCTTTGTCTAAAAACAAAGACATGTTTTGTTTATAAAGTTAATTTATTTTCCCTTCAGTTTTTGAACTGCTCTTTACAGTATGTGTGACTTTAAAGAGCAGTTAATAAACTGTTGTTGTACCAAATTTGGCTTTGTTTCGACTTTTTTTGACCATAGGAACGCATTAATTGATTTTCAATGCATTCCTATGGGATTTCGTGCTTCGCAAGACGAAAAATTCGCTAGACGACAAAAATTGCGGAACGAATTAATTTCGTCTTGTGGGGCACCACTGTATGTAAATCCGGCACTGTGGAGGGCAGGTCATTTTAGGAATGAAATGAGATTTCGGGTGTGGATTCATAGAAGTGTCTGGGGTACACCCAAGAGTCCAAACCCCTGCAATTCAGGATCCATAGCTAAACCATCTCTGGCAGGTGGCTATCCAATCTCTGCTTAAAAACCACTGGTGAAAAAGAGTCCACCACCTTCCAAGGGAGTCCATTCCACTGTTGGAATAATAATAATAATAATAATAATAATAATAATAATAATAATAATAACAACAACAATATGGACTATATGGAATTGGCAGAAATGACTGGCAGAATCTGAGACCAGGGAGAAGAAATGGTGGAAGAAGATTGGAAGAAATTTAAAGATTATCTACAGAAATACTGTAAAATTAATGAATGTTAAAATGATGTTGGACTGAAAATAAGTGGTTTTGGTATTAAGGCTAATAAGAATATGTAAATATAGATAGTTATTTGGATGAAAATATATAGTTATAATAGGTTAAGAATATAGAGTAAAGATAAATGAAAGAGGGTAAGGATTTGCTGAAAGGACTTTGTAAACGGGAATACAAAAAGGGGAGGTGTGAGGAGGTCAAGGAAATAAGTAAATGAACTTAAAGATATTGAAAAATGGATTATTATTTTTTTAAGATATCTTTCATTCTTTTTTCTCTTCCTTTTTATTTTTTCAACTACCTGTTTTTTTCTATTTTGTATTTTTTCTATTTTGTATCACACTGTTTTTCTTTTTCTTCTTTTTAGGTCTCTTTTTTGGTAACTTTCTTGTTAGCTGTCGTTTTTTTCCTTTTCTTTTTTGTATGTGTAATTGTTGGTTTAATTATTTTTAACTTTTTAAAAAACCTTATGTTTAGTGTAAAATCTCAATAAATATTTTGTAAAATAATTAATAATAATAAATAAATAAATAAATAAATAAATAAATAAATAATTTTATTTATATCCCGCCGACCCCAGCCAAACCTGGGCTCAGACTGGCTAACAACAATAAAAGTAACACAGCATTCTAAAATCAATTCATTTAAAATCAATTCAAAATCAAATTAATGGAACAGTTCTTTCTACCATATATTTTTCTTCTTGGTCTTTTGTTGGAATCTCCTTCCTTGTGAAGCTGTTGGTTCGGGCCCTGCTCTCCAGAGCAGGAGGAAACAAGCTTGCTGCATCTTCCATGCAGCTTATCCTTTAGATATTTGAAGATATCTCCTCTCAGCTTCCTCTTTCCCATGCTAAACATACCCAGCTCCTTCGACTGTTCCTCATCAGGCTTGGCTTCCCTTGATCATACTGGCCACTCTCCTCTGCACACGTTCCAGCTCGTCAATTTCCTTCTTAAATTGTGGTGCCCAGAACTGGACACAGGACTCCAGGTGTGGAATATGCATCTGGACAGGCTTGCCTGAAGGCCAGGAGAGCTGCTGCCAGTCAGTGCAGGCAGCTAGACCATGGGTCTGATGGCTTCTGATCATAGCTGTCAACTTATAGATTTGAAAATAAGGGACCAGCGGCCTCAGAAATAAGGGATCAGCGGCCAAAGTAAGGGATCAACAATTACTTTGATAAAATACATATTTTGTTGCGTGCAAATGGCTTTAGATACCTATTAGGTCCTATAAATTACCATATAGCAAATATTCAACACAAAAAACAGCAAAAATTTGTTGTTGACAAAGCACAGCTGGACATAGAAAGAATCATAGAATCATAGAATCATAGAGTTGGAAGAGACCACAAGGGCCACCGAGTCCAACCCCCTGCCAAGCAGGAAACACCATCAGAGCACTCCTGACATATGGTTGTCAAGTCTCTGCTTAAAGACCTCCAAAGAAGGAGACTCCACCACACTCCTTGGCAGCAAATTCCACTGTCAAACAGCTCTTACTGTCAGGAAGTTCTTCCTAATGTTTAGGTGGAATCTTCTTTCTTGTAGTTTGGATCCATTGCTCCATGTCCGCTTCTCTGGAGCAGCAGAAAACAACCTTTCTCCCTCCTCTATGTGACATCCTTTTATATATTTGAACATGGCTATCATATCACCCCTTAACCTCCTCTTCTCCAGGCTAAACATGCCCAGCTCCCTTAGCCGTTCCTCATAAGGCATCGTTCCCAGGCCTTTGACCATTTTGGTTGCCCTCCTCTGGACACGTTCCAGTTTGTCAGTGTCCTTCTTGAATTGAAAGGGCCCCATTACCTTCAGTAGCTTATTTAAGGGACATCATCAATAAGGGACAGCAGTGGGACATGGCCCTGGGATAAGGGACTGTCCCGCCAAATAAGGGACACTTGACAGCTATGCTTCTGATGTTCTTGTGTTTCACATTTTTTAACGATGCTTGCTGGAATCCTTTTAAAGAAGAGCAGGCTACTCAACCGGAGCTTTGCCCGGCCTCCCCGGTCCAGAGCTGGCCCTCAGTGCATCGCCTCTCACCCCTCTCCCAGGTACAATCTGAAAGTCGTGAGCTACAGCTACCTCCAAGCCATGCGCTACGCGGTAGAAGAGATCAACAAAGCCAGCACCCTCCTGCCAGGGGTGCGGCTGGGCTACGAGATGGTGGACGTCTGCTACCTCACCAACACCATCCATCCGATCTTATACTTCCTCTCCAACAACCGTTCCCTGCTGGATATCGAGACCAACTACACGCAGTACCGCCCAAGGGTGCTAGCCGTCATCGGGCCAGACTCCTCTCAGGCAGCGGTGACCGCCGCTTTCCTCTTGAGCCAGTTCCTCGTCCCACAGGTAAAGTTGGTGGCCCTCCTCGGCAGGAGCAGGGAACCGCGGGCCCCAGGGGTGGAATGTGGCCCCTCACACCTCAACCTCAGGCCCTTGGAAGCCTCCCAAGGCCACGCCTCCTCTCCACAAGCCACGCCTCTGGCTGGCCCGGAGTCATTCTCTCAGTATTTTCGCCTGGCTGGCATTATGTATATCCTCCATCCTTCACTGATGAAAATAGGGATGTCCTGTTTAATAATAATAATAATTATAATGCCCGCCCATGTGACTGGGTTTCCCCAGCCACTCTAATTTGCACATATTACCAGCTTACTTAGCTTTGACTTCCCTCCCCCCCTTCTATGGTTCAATTAATTTTTCCTTTACTGCTGCATATTCTAACTTCCGTATTTTTTGCTCCATAACTCACTTTTTCCCTCCTAAAAAGTAAGGGGAAATGTGTGTGCGTCTTATGGAGCGAATGCAGGCTGCGCAGCTATCCCAGAAGCCAGAACAGCAAGAGGGATTGCTGCTTTCGCTGCGCAGAGATCCCTCTTGTTGTTCTGGCTTCTGAGATTCAGAATATTTTTTTTCTTGTTTTCCTCCTCCAAAAACTAGGTGCGTCTTATGGTCTGGTGCGTCTTATAGAGCGAAAAATACGGTACTTCTTGTTCTTTCTTTTCCAGTTTTCTCCTCCACCTGCAGTCCAACTGCTCAGTTTATTCCAACCTTGCTAACGTTTAAAGTTATTTACAATAATTTTTCAAATATCCCGCAATTCCCCCCCTCCACTCTTCTTTAAAAACTCTTTCTTCCTAACCTCTCATTCTGCTAGTTTAAGATAGCAGTTTCTACATATTCCATCAGTTTCATCTGCTAGTCCTGCTTTGCTGGTGCTGTTCCCTCCTATGCCGTTCTCTTCTTTGGTTGCCCTGAGGGTGACTCGGCTCTCCTTCATAGCTGTCAATCGTCCCTTATTTGGTGGGAAAGTCCCTTATCCCAGCGCCGTGTCCCGTTGCTGTCCCTTATTGATGATGTCCCTTAAATTTCCCGGGTTTCAAAGGAAGCAGCTCCTCTCTCTCCCTCCCTCCCTGCCGGCCAGGGAGGAGGGAGGCTCCAACTGTGTTTCTTGGCTGTGTTGCTCACCCAATAAGGAGTCTAGGAACGACTGGGGGGTGGAGCTTGTATGCCTTGTGCCAATCAAATCGGCCGCGTTGCCTGGGGACTCGCCTTTGCTCAGCGCTTCCCAGCAGAGAGGTGACGGTGGTTTCTCTTGTTGCATCCCCTTTCCCGGGCTGCTGCACTGTGGGAACCACCGCTTGAGGCTTTGTTTGGCTGCTGGTTGACTAAAATCCCTTATTTTGGCTGCTGATCTCTTATTTTCGAGGCTGCTGGTCCCTTATTTTCAAATCCGTAAGTTGACAGCTATCCTCTCCTTCCACTCCAGATCACCTACAGTGCCACCACCGAGTTCCTGGGCAACCCCAAGGTCTTCCCGGTGGCTTTCCGCACCATCCCAAGCGCCGAGCAGCAGATCGCTGTCATGCTCCAGCTCCTGAAACACTTCAAGTGGAACTGGTTCATTGTCCTTGCCAGCGACGACGACTACGGCCAACAAAACCTGCAGCTGTTGCGAGCCCAGGCCACCCAAGGCTGTATTGCCTTCCAGGAGACCATCCCGGTCCAGGGAAAGGATCCTCACGATTCAGGCAACAGCACAGAGGAGTGGATCAGCAGTATTGTGACCAAGATCATCAGGAGCACGGCCAAAGTGGTGATCATCCTCAGCCTGGAACTGCCTCTCCCCACGTTCTTCAGAGAGGTGATCCGCCAGGAGATGACGGACGTCGTGTGGATCGCCGCAGAGGCCTGGTCCATCGACCCGACCACCCACGGCGTCGCCAACATCTCGAGTGTGGGCACCATCTTTGGCGTGGCCGTGCAGGAAGTGCCCGTCCCTGGGATGGACGACTTCCGCGTCAGGGGTCCGTCCCACCCGGGGGAAGGCGGCGAAGGCCAGGCTGCCTCCGGCGCGGCAACGTGCAACCAGGAATGTGACGACTGTCTGGCGGAGGCTTGCTCCTACGACAAGAGCCTCCGGGGCACAGGGGACCGCATCAACTTCAACGTCTACTCGGCCGTTTACGTGGTCGCACACGCCTTGCACCAGCTGCTAAGATGCAGCGCCACGAGATGCGACCGGCGGGAGATTTATCCGTGGGAGGTGAACTCCCGCATCAATGCCACATGGCTGGGGAGGGAGGGAATGTACCGTATTTTTTGCTCCCTCCTAAAAAGTAAGGAAGGGACGCGGGTGGCGCTGTGGGTAAAACCTCAGTGCCTAGGACTTGTCGATCGTATGGTCGGCGGTTCGAATCCCCACAGCGGGGTGAGCTCCCGTCTTTCAGTCCCAGCTCCTGCCCACCTAGCAGTTCGAAAGCACCCCTAAGTGCAAGTAGATAAATAGGTACCGCTTTATAGCGAGAAGGTAAACAGTGTTTCCGTGTGCTGCGCTGGTGCTGGCTCGCCAGAGCAGCTTCGTCACGCTGGCCACGTGACCCGGAAGTGTCTTCGAACAGCACTGGCTCCCGGCCTCTTAAGTGAGATGAGCGCACAACCCTAGAGTCGGACACGACTGGCCCGTACGGGCAGGGGTACCTTAAAAAGTAAGGGGAAATGTGTGTGCGTCTTATGGAGCGAATGCAGGCTGTGCAGCTATCCCAAAAGCCAGAACAGCAAGAGGGATCGCTGCTTTCGCGGTGCAGCAATCCCTTTTGCTGTTCTGGCTTCTGAGATTCAGAATATTTTTTCCCCTGTTTTCCTCCTCCAAAACCTAGGTGTGTCTTATGGTCTGGTGCGTCTTATAGAGCGAAAAATACGGTATTCATGGAGGCCTGACCAAAGGCGGGAGGCTGCAAGACACGGTTGTTTAGGGTTAGATGGAGAAAATGAGGCCAGGGAGCCAGCTGAGGCCATCCAGACCTCTTTATCTGGACTCTGGGGGTCCTTACGGGCTGTGCCCCGTCCCAAAACCATACCCCCATCCCAGGGCCCTACCCCCTCACTGGCCCTGACTTGCCCAGTGGAGGGAGGATAGAGAGGGATGATGAACGCGAGTGTAGAAATTTGCCTACCAAAGAAAATTTTGAACCAAATTTTGCCTCTGGTTCCGCAAGTGACTAGGGCTGGGCGATTATCTGGTTTTCAACAATGCAATATGTCACCAGGTAAACATTGCGACATAACCGATATATCACGGTGTCTGAAATAAGGATGGAGCTATGTACTGTAGAGGCATTGGCTGACTTCACGGTTTCCCCCCATGCTGTGATTTTTTTGCACACAAACACAAAGACGCATCATGATTCACAATATATTCCCAGGTTAAAGATTGCAAAACTGGTATCATGATACGGAGTTGAAACCAATTTTGGACGATATACCTTGCCCAACCCTAACACATGCCGTGAGTCACAATATATTCCCAGGTCAAAAATTACAAAGCTGATATCATGATAATGGACTTGAAACCAGTTTTGGACGATATATCGCCAGCCCTACCAATGACCCCAGTAAGGAGACCCAGGAGGAAATGCAGCCTTCCAGCTACAAATAAAAAAAAAACCCTTTCCATCAGTCTGCCATCATTCCAGGGCCACTGGGCACAATCAGTTGGGTCAACTACTGGAATGACCCCATATGGGTGGTGCTGTTTTGGCTACCTAAGCGACAGCACTCAATGCTGAACACTGAAACTAGAGGGAGAGGTAGAGCTGGGCAGGGACTGGCCCTTTGGGGTCAGCTGACAGAATGCTAAGTGGGCGCCCCTGGTACTGCAGCACAGGGGTTTGAGGTTACCAAAAAATGACATAGGGTGTTTCTATGGGGGTCACTCGCTTGCTGCATCTGCAAGAGTAGATTCAGGGAGGGCGGTGGTGGTTGCAGTGTGGTTTTTTTCTTTTTTTCCTTTTTTTTTAAAAAAAGATATTTATTGAAGTTTCAACATATTAAAAAGATAAGGAAAAAAAAGAAAGAGGAAAAAAAATAGAAAATGAAAATACAAGGTAAAAACAGTTAAAAACAGATCAGTCTTTCTATATCTTATCTTTCATTTGCTTGTTTCCCTGACCTCCTCACACCTCCCTTTTTTGTATTCCAGTTCAATTAGTTAATTCAGCAAATCCTTTCCCTCTTTGATTTTATCTTAATCTTTTATCTTAATATATTATAACTTTAGGTTATCACCTGTTAACAATCCATTTTTACATATTCCTTTATAATATTGCAACATCATTCTAACATTCATTAATTTTGCAGTATTTCTGTAGATAATCTTTAAATTTCTTCCAATCTTCTTCCACCGCCTCTTCTCCCTGGTCTCGGATTCTGCCAGTATTTCCGCCAGTTCCATGTAGTCCATCACCTTCATCTGCCATTCTTCCAGAGTGGGTAAATCTTGTGTCTTCCAATATTTTGCAATAAGTATCCTTGCTGCTGTTGTAGCATACATAAAAAAAGTTCTGTCCTTCTTTGGCACCAATTGGCCGACCATGCCCAGAAGAAAGGCCTCTGGTTTCTTCAGAAAGGTATATTTAAATACCTTTTTCATTTCATTATAAATCATCTCCCAGAAAGCCTTAATCCTTGGGCACGTCCACCAAAGGTGAAAGAATGTACCTTCAGTTTCTTTACATTTCCAACATTTATTATCGGGCAAATGATAGATTTTTGCAAGCTTGACTGGTGTCATTTTCATAATATTCTCTCTTAAGGCATTGCATGCCGTGAACTTCATACCTGTGGTCCATAACTGTTCCCAGTCAGCAAACATAATATTATGTCCAACATCTTGTGCCCATTTAATCATAACAGATTTCACCGTTTCATCCTGAGTATTCCATTTCAACAGCAAGTTATACATCTTTGACAAAATCTTGGTTTTGGGGTCTAACAGTTCTATTTCCAATCAAGGTTGTAGTGTGGTTTTGAGGCCTGAGCTCAAAATGGCTTGCCATCACCGCCCAAACAATGCCTCTTTCCTCGTGTCGTAGCTGCTGAAGGAGATGCACAAGGTAAACTTCACCCTGCTGAAGACCGTGATCAACTTTGACCAGAAAGGAGACCCACCGAACGGTTTCGAGGTCATACAGTGGCAATGGAACGTTCCCGGCCAGCCTTTCAAGAAGATTGCTTCCTATAATTCGTTGCAGGGAAGGCTCGACGTCAATGAGAAAATCATCACCTGGCACACCGCAAACAACACAGTGAGTAGCGTCTCAAGGGACTCCCATGGCTGCCCTGCGCCGGATAGTCCGTTCCACCTCCGAGGTCTTCTTCCTGTTGTGGAATGAACTCAGTGGGTACTTACTAGATACAAGGGTCTTCTTAGTGGGGGTGGGAACTTCCATCGAGACCTGGCATTGTATCTCAAGGTTGGGGGGTGGGACATCTGTGGCTAGGTGTTGTTGGGCTCCAACTCCCATCAGTCCCAGCCAGCATGGCCAATGGTTACGGAAGATGGTGGGACCTAGAGTCCAGCAACCCATGGGAGGGAGGCAGCAACAGGCAGAGTTGTGGTGGAGGTAGCCTGGGGCAATAAAGACAAGTGATTGCCTAATACAGAGATGGGTAACTTGTGGTCCTTCAGACGTCCTTAGACTACAACTCCCATCAATCCCAGTGTGGATGGCCAGTAGTCAGGGATGATGCTGGGAGTTGTGGTTGAACAACCTTTGGAGGGCCACAGGCTCCACCCACCTCTGATTGAGAACTTCAAATGTCCAAAATGGGGATTTCAGGGAGTTTTGGTAAGCTGGCGGAGGTTTTGTTCTAACTGAAGCTTCTGGACAATTTTCAAGGACTGCACCCACTGACCCCCGACCCCCAAAATTGCAACAGTCTAATCTGGAAGGGTCCAGGCCACAAATGACCATGGACTAGGGTGGCCATATTTCAAAGTCTCAAAAAAATTTGAGGTTTTTTAAAAGGAAGTTTGCAAAAATCTACGCTTCCAACATAGGTTGACGTGCGTCTGGGTTTTCCAAGACATTATAGCGATTTCCGCCTGGATACTATTTCCGACTGGCTATGTCCAGGAAATTCTGGATGTATGGACAATATTGACCATCACTTTCTAGGGAAGGTCTACAGCTTGATATCTGCTTGGAGATCTGAGGCTCAACCCCCAACAGAGCTATCAGAATTGTCTCCTACCCAAAACCCTGAGGAAGCTGCCTGAAGATCATTGCTCCACTCAGCTCAACACTTCCTGCACTGACCGGCAACAGTTCTCCTGGGTTCCAGGCAGAGAGTCCTTCCTGGCCCTACTTGGAGGTGCCAGCGATTGATGCAGGCTTTCTGCATGCAAGGCAGGAGCTCTGCAACTGAGCTCCGGTCCTTCCCTATAATTTGCTAACTTACCAATATGCTTTAGGGTGAATGCAAACAAGTCCATAGAAATCTCACTTCCCCCCTTCTGATAGATATCTGCACCAGGCGGGTCCCACAACTTGTTTACATTGGCTCAAGACTGCCACCTTGTGCCTCCTTTGGAGGTTAACTCCTTGAGGCGTCCCTGCATAGAGCTTTGTCTTTGATAGACAGATATAATAATCACCCCGGCTTTTTGTTTTTTGTCATTTTGAAAATGTCTACAGTGCATGTAAAGGGGATGAAATTGGGCACAGAGCTGACGAAGAATGCAGGGCTGATGAGAGCTGTAGTCGCAGGTATTTTGAGGATACCAGGTGGATGAAGGCTGTTTCAAGACATAGAATTGTAGATTTGGAAGGGCTATCTAGGGCCATCTAGTCCAACCCCCTGCAATACAGGAATCTTTTGCCCAACGTGGGACTTGAACTCACAACCCTGAGATTAAGAGTCTTACGCTTTACCTGCTGAGCTATCGGGAAAAGGGTCCTTACAAACAGGTGGAGGTTTTCTGTTAGATACCGATGTCCGAATCCCCACAGAGCTTTGTAAGTGAAGAAACACCTTGGATCGGGCCTGGAGATGAACTGGAAGCCAGGGGAAGATTGCCTGGCCTAATGTGATGTTCCAAACATTAGATAAAGGTAAAGGACCCCTGGAAGGTTAAGTCCAGTCAAAGGCGACTATGGGGTTGCGGTGCTCATCTCGCTTTCAGGCTGAGGGAGCTGGCATTTGTCCAGAGACAGCTTTCCGGGTCATGTGGCCAGCAGGACTAAACCGCTTCTGGCGCAACGGAACACCGTGATGGAAGCCATAGTGCACGGAAACGCCGTTTACCTTCCCGCCACAGCGGTACCTATTTATCTACTTGCACTGGTGTGCTTTCAAACTGCTAGGTTGGCAGGAGCTGGGACAGAGCAACAGGAGTTCACCCCATCATGGGGATTCGAACCGCCAACCTTCTGATCGGCAAGCCCAAGAGGCTCGGTGGTTTAGACCACAGCGCCAGCCGCATCTGCTTTTGGTTTGTTCCTGATTTTTATCTTTCATTATATCCAAGAGTTGTGGTTTTTTTTGCTGTTTTTAATTCTTTGTAAACTGTTTTAAGAGTGGTTGTTTTTTGTTGTTTTTTGTTTTACAATCGCGGGGATTTGAACCGCATCAATTTGACACTTTACAAAGGAAAGCGCACAGCTAAACTACTCCAGGATCACTGCCAGAGAGGCAGTTATCCCGTTGCTCGGGCTCTGCTCCTGCCAACCTAGCAGTTCGAAAGAACGTCAAAGTGCAAATAGATAAATAGGTACCGCTCCGGTGGGAAGGTAAACGGTGTTTCCGTGCGCTGCTCTGCTTCGCCAGAAGCGGCTTAGTCATGCTGGCCACATGACCCGGAAGCTGTACGCCGGCTCCCTCGGCCAATAAAGCGAGATGAGCGCCGCAACCCCAGAGTCGGCCATGACTGGACCTAATGTCAGGGGTCCCTTTACCTTTACCTTTAAACTATCTGGAGATGCCGTTAAGATCCTGCACTTCTGGAGCCGTGTCTTAAACACATCACTGGGAATGAAATTCCAAGGAACTCAACAAATAAATGTAACTGACTGAAATTGACAATTTTCCTGGTGGCAACCCTTGGCATCATGGACGGGCTTACAAACAGAAGACCCTCTGCTCTGGAAGAAGTTAGAGGGCCTTCCTGTAGGAAGGAGGAATCCGATTTATCACCATGATAAAATAAATAATAAAAATTGTGTGTGTGTGTGTGTGTGTGTGTGTGTCTGGGGATGAACAGCAAAAGGGGAGCAAAAGTTTGAGCTGGCTAATTTGGGCGACTGACATTCAAAGGTCTTGGCATTAGCCTTGTTAGAAATCCCACCCCCCTGGCCACAAAAACTGAAAGGCTTTGGAGTGTCTAGCAAAAAAGACAGGTTTTTGGGTTTTTTGGCAGTACGCTTTGTTTATGAATAAGGTGGCATATAAACAGTTTCTCCTATTTATGCTATAGTATGGTTTAGAAGAACATACAATAGTTAAGATGCAACACACCCAAGAATTTTATGTATTTATCAGATTTATATACCGCCTTTTGTCACCTGATCTCAGGGCTGTTCACAGGATAAACAGACAAGATAAAAAACACAAGTCAGTAGTTAAAACAAAAACAAAAACACACAATAACCCCCCTTCCAAAAACACATTTAAAATGCTGTAAAATATTAATCAGCCTTATAAGACAAAGAAACAAAAATACAAATACAAAATACAAATTAATATATAACACTTAAGAATTTTATTTTATTTTATTGCTATAATTGTATCCGTAGTCATATGGTGTGCACATGATAAGAAAGCAAGGGAATTAAGATTAACATTTTTGTTTGTTTCATTTTTGTTTATTTCACCACACACACTGCAGTGTTTCCTTTTGCAAGCATGCTGTGCAACGCCCTTCTATTTTCTCTCTCCTTCCTATCTTTCTTACTTCTGTAAATCCTCACTTTCCTCATAATGTTAAAACGTCAATACACACACACACACAGTATGTATATAAATGGTGAGCAAATCACGTATAATTCTCACGCTCTCTCCTTTGCAGGCTCCTCAGTCCATCTGCTCAGAGCAATGCGAGGCGGGACATAAGAAAAAATTGATCGGGATGCTCACCTGCTGTTTTGAGTGTGTGCAGTGTGAGGCCGGGACCTTTCTCAACAGCAGCAGTAAGTTTCTGAATACCACTTGCTGGAAACCACAGGAAGCAAGAGCTGCTGTTGTGTGCAGGTCCTATTTGCAGGTTTTCTTTTGGCAGCGCATCTGGGTGGCTGCTGTGAGAACAGGGTGCTAGAGTCTACGAGTCCCCATCTAACAATAACAATAACAATAACAATAACAATAACAATAACAATAACAATAACAATAACAATAACAATTTATTATTTGTACCCCGCCCGTCTGGCTGGGTTTCCCCAGCCACTCTGGGCAGCTTCCAGCAAAATATTAAAATACAATAATTTATCAAATATTAAAGGCTTCCCCAAACAGGGCTGCCTTCAGATGTCTTCTAAAAGTCAGATTGTTGTTTATTTCCTTGACATCTGATGGGAGGGCATTCCACAGGGCAGGCGCCACTACCAAGAAGGCCCTCTGCCTGGTCCCCTGTAACTTCGCTTCTCCCAGTGAGGGGACTGCTAGAAGGCCCTTGGCGCTGGACCCAGGAGTGTACGAAGGGGGGGGGAGGGGGTCACCCTGGGCACCACTCAGGGGTATGTGTGACAAGATGGCCCGCTGCCCCCCCAGCTGTAGAGCGGCCAAGGGCGTGCACGCAGTTAGTATGGGCGCCGCCCGGACAGCGTCCGTACGGACTGCCGCTCTTGTGCACCGTCGATATGGGTATCTGTATGGGCTGCTGCTCGTACGATGACCGTATGGGCTGCAGCGTATGCGCAGTCCGTGTGGATGTTGCACGTGCGCTGCCAAGTGGTTCGCCCCGCCCATCGCGTCCCGCCCTGGGTGCTGAACGATGGGGGTGGCAACGCTCCTTCAGGTATACTGGATCGAGGCCATTTAGGGCTTTAAAGGTCAACACCAACACTTTGAACTGTGCTCGGAAACGTACTGGGAGTCAATGTAGGTCTTTCAGGACCGGCGTTATGTGGTCTCGGTGGCTGCTCCCAGTCACCAGTCTAGCTGCCGCATTCTGGATTAGTTGTAGTGCAAGTCACCTTCATCCGGCCTGATCCAGGAGGCCTCTTCTTATGATCTTATGTCTACCATCAGAGTTTGTGTGGGTGGTAGATATGGGGAAAAGCCTGCCACCCACTCTGCTTTCAGCTTAGAGAAAAGGCAAGTCAGTGATGTTAGTGGTCTATAAAATGATGCGTGGCCTGGGGAAAGCAGGTGGAAAAAATGGTTTTCCTCCCTCTCTCATAACACTAGACGGCAGTGCCAACTTGGCCCCACGACTGTGTGTGCCCGGGGCCACAGGTGCTATGCAGCATACATGGCCCTGGCACTGAAATTTGTGGGTGCCTGGCCCTTTTGTGGGTAATTTTGTGGGTGCTCAGGCACTCAGGACCCCAGGGAGTTGGCGCCTATGACACTTGAAACTGTGACTTGTAAGAAACCGAGGGCATTTTGGGAAATGATATATGGTGAGATAAAAAAGATGTTCAAAGTGATAATACAAAAAACAACAACCCTAAAGCTTTTCTCTTAGGGATTAAAGGGTCCAGGGCCTCATTAAAGTCTTTGTAGACCATTGGCACTCTTATAATCGTAACGCCCCCTGCCCAGCCCTCCAATATTAGATCTACAGATAAATATGTACATTTTATAGGCACCATAGTCATAGATCCAAGTACACGAGAATTCTGCTACAACCTGCCCAGTTGCAGTTGTGAGAGAAGGAGACCCATGGCTTTTCAGCTCTGTGAGCAAGTCAGAAGATCTCTCCTGGTGGAGCTCTAAACATTTAGCATGCCTAATGGAAAAACCAGACCCAGCCAGAGGATCTACGACGGAAGCTAAAGCTTCTTAAACAGGGGTCAGCAAACTTTTTCAGCAGGGGGCCGGTCCACTGTCCCTCAGACCATGTGGTGGGCCGGACTATATTTTTTTTGGGAGAAATGAACAAATTCCTATGCCCCACAAGTAACCCAGAGCTGCATTTTAAATAAAAGCACACATTCTACTCATGTAAAAACAGCAGACAGGCCCCACAAATAACCCAGAGATGGATTTTAAATAAAAGGACACATTCTACGCATGTAAAAACATGTTGATTCCTGGACAGTCCACAGGCCAGATTGAGAAGGTGATTGGCCGCATCCGGCTCATGGGCCTTAGGTTGCCTACCCCTGTCTTAACAAACAAATGCAAATGCAGAATAATAATAATAATCAGGGAATTTCTGTGTTCAGAGAGCATCCTCTTTAGTATTGAAACATACATGACACAACATAAATCTGCAGCAAGACTGAGAGGAAAATTCACTGCAAACAACTAAACAGAATATCCGCCCAACGCCACAGAGTGAAATATGACAAAGGAAGGTCAGCTAGATAAATTCCACCTTTTAAAATGGTTTATAATTGGGCCAAAGATGGTCAGTTCACTTTTCCCAGTCACCACCTACCCATCAACCAACCTTTTTGTTGGACAAAGCGATCTGATTAAATTCCCAGCCCCTGATACAGTGACAACTTAACTTTGACTGATTATGTGTGTCTGTGGTGTGTGTCCTTTTTTGGTCGGCAGACAGTTTCACCTGCCAGAAATGTCCGCTGGACATGTGGTCGGAACCCGGCAAAGAAGAGTGCTTCACGAAACAGCTGCTCTACATCCACTGGGGCGACGCCATCTCCATCGTCCTCCTTTCTCTCTCGACCCTTGGCCTCCTGGCGACCTTGTGGACCTTGGCCCTCTTCACCCGCCACTCTGCCACGCCGGTGGTGAAGTCTGCTGGGGGCCGCCTCTGCTTCCTGATGATCGCCTCCCTGGCCGCTGGTTTCTGCAGTGCCCTCTTCTTCGTGGGCCGGCCGACGGAGCTGGTTTGCTTCGGCCGCCAAACGGTCTTCAGCCTCTGCTTCACCACCTGCATTGCCTGCATCACTGTCCGCTCCTTCCAGATCATCTGCGTCTTCAAGATGGCCGCCCAGCTGCCTCGGGCCTACGACGCCTGGCGGAAGTACGACGGGCAGAGGGTCTTTGTCGCCGTCGTCTTGGTCATCAAGGTCTTCATCGTAGCGCTCAATATCTACTTCAACAAGCCGGTACCCTTCCGAACCCGGGTGAGCGACGACCCGGCCATACTCATCTTGATGTGCAACCAGGACTACCGCGCCACCATGGTCTTCAACAATGCCTTTGACATGAGTTTGTGTTTCCTTTGCTTTTGCTTTGCCTACATGGGGAAGGCCTTGCCGAAGAGCTACAACGAAGCCAAATACATCACCTTGTGCATGACGGGCTATTTTGGTTCCTGGGTGGCCCTCTTCCTTGTCATGTCCATTTTCGAAGGGTTCGTGGTGATTGTCTTTGAAGCGGCCACCGTCCTGTCCAACTTGTTCAGTATCTGCGTGGGCTACTTTGGCCCCAAATGTTACATCCTTTTCTTTCACCCGGAGCGCAATACGACCGCCTTCTTCCAGGATGCCATTCAAAGCTACACCATGAGGCAGGAGTAATTCCAGAGCCTCGTGGAATGAAATGGACACCTGTTGATTTGTACATTGCTGCTCGGAGTGAAGGTTGTGTGGCGAGTTCCCCCCCCCCCCAGTGGAAATAAAGACACATGACACAATTATTAAGGTTAATGGGCTAAATAAGGCCACAAATTTATTGGTTTCAGGTGATGAGCGGTATTGGCTTAGGCATTGGTCCTAACCGACTATCCGGCTTCAGCCTGTCTGCTTGAAGTCCAGGAAGGGTTAACCACCAGTAGGGGGAGTCTTGCTGATGCACATCAACTAGGAACTCCCCCGGGGTCACCGTTCGGGGGCATGCCTTAGGCCCTCACCTCCATAGGCTTTGGACAGGACCACGCCCCCCGGAATCCTTTATCGGACTATGCTTCAATATACGGGGCAGGTGATGGCGTTACCTCTCCTCTTCCATCTATAGAACTATACCAATGCCTAACCGCCAATACCCAGAAAGTTGTGATGATTTGCTATGAGGTAGGCGAAAACCAAGTGGCTGGTGCCAATTTGACAAGTGGAAAAATTCCTACCAGGCCCCTCAACGGCGACCAACCAAGGTCCATAGCAAGGTCAAGGAACGAAAACCTTAAAGGGCGGGAGGGTGGGAAACAGGAACAGCTGATAGGTGGGAAAAGAGGGAGATCCCCGGCCGCGCCTGCGTTAAACAGGGCAGGCCACGCCCCCAGAGCTGGCTGATTGGCTGGCCAGGGGGTGACACGGCTGGGGATTCTCCCAATCGCGTGGGGCTGGGGCTGTGACGCCCGCAATCTGCAGGGCGGAAGTGGCTTTCATTCACTCTTCCTTCCTTGTCACTTGTTCTTTGGTGAAGCTGATTCCAGATGAGCAAATGGAAAGGACTTCTTCACACAGAGTAGGGTTAAACCTGTGGAACTCACTGCTGTAAGATGCGGCTATCAATTCGGGGTTATAGAATAATAGAAGCATGGAATTGTAGAGACCCCAAGGGCTGTCTAGTCCAACTCCCTGCAATGCAGGAAACTCAACTGAAGCATCCATGACCGATGGAGTGGACTTTGATGAAGGAGATGTGCATGTTGTGTAGGTTTGCAAATGTATAAAGTGCTTCACCACCTGAGGCCATCGAAGCAGTGAACCAGATATAAAATATAACACCAATTCTAAAAACAATCAAATCTGTTTCTGCAAACTGTAAAAACAATAACCACATTCCCATGTGCCCCAACTGCTCCACCTCCCAAATAAAGCAATTCCTACAGATACTACAACTAATCCAGAATGTGGCAGCTAGACTGGTGACTGGGAGCGGCCACTGAGACCACATAACACTGGTCCTGAAAGGCCTACGTTGGCTCCCAGTACATTTCCGAGCACCTTGAAAGCCCTAAATGGCCTTGGCCCAGTATACCTGAAGGAGCATCTTCACCACCGTCGTTCAGCCCGGACACTGAGGTCCAGCTCACCTGAGTGACTATACCATCTCTAGAAGACATCTGAAGGCAGCTCTGTAGATCAGGCACCCCCAAACTCGGCCCTCCAGATGTTTTGGAACTACAATTCCCATCATCCCTGACCACTGGTCCTGTTAGCTAGGGATGATGGGAGTTGTAGTCCCAAAACATCTGGAGGGCCGCGTTTGGGGATGCCTGCTGTAGATGGAATCCTTTAAATGTTTCATTATGTTTTTATATACGTTGGAAGACTCCCAGGGCGGCTGGGACAAAACAGTCAGATGGGTGGGATGTAGATAAAAAAATTATTCTTATTCTTAATATGGAATAGGATGTCCCTATTTTCATCAGAGAAAAGTTGGAGGGTATGTTTGGCCCCTGTGAGAGAAGGATGCTGGACCAGATCAGCCATTGGCCTGATCCAGTATCCAGTTTCTCCTCCTCTCCCTAACCACAGCACCACGTCCTGCCATTTTAGAATCATGAAAACACCACCATACACTGCTTTATTACCAAAGTTCACGGCGAATAAAGTCCGATCCCTATGTGGAATCTGAGTCTTTTATAAAGCCGGCCTACTTACTGTTTGATTCTCTTGAAAAGCTCCGATTTCCCCCCTCTTTTTTTCTGCCAACTCCTTCCTCTCCGGGTCTCCTCTATCTTCAGACCAGTCTAAGCCAACCAGCTCAGAGACAGAGAGGCCCATAGCAAACGTTCTCAGATGCTCTTTCTGTAAGTTGGGGCAAAGCATGAAGAGGATTCCCCCCCCCCTCTCTCTCAGCCCGAACTCTGAATTTTCATGGCTTCAGTACCTTCAAATCAGATCTTTAATGCTATTGAAACACCTTTTTTTTTTTCTTCTTGAAGATGATAAACGCAACTCTGAGTGTGTGAAAGTTGGAGGGGGAAGTTAGCGGGAGAGAAGAGATGAGAAGAGAAGAGAGAAAAGGGATTTTGAGTGTTCCCTGCTAGCACATTGGCAAGCTTTCAACTCTCTTGTCCACCTGTTTCAATTTGTCTTGTTCAGGACAGTAGGACCACCAGAGCTGGTCTTTCAGGCAAGAAGACCAGGACTCCACTCAGTAAAACAACTCACACAACAAGTTTGGGATCCTTCTGGGGTATGATTACCAGATTTTTGCAACGAATCCGGAGACACTTTTTTTTTTTTAAGCTGAGTAGCAACAGGGAGTCAGTACAGTCATACCTCTTGTTACGTTTGCTTCAGGTTAAATCTTTTCAGGTTGTGTCCTGCGGTGACCCAGAAGTACCGGAAAGGGTTACTTTCGGGTTTTGCCACTTGCGCATTCGCAGATGCTCAAAATGATGTCACGAGCATGGGCAGAAGCAACGAATCGCGACCCACGCAGATGCGCAGATGTGGGTTGCGTTCTGCTCATGTTGCGAACGGGACTCCGGAACGGATCCTGTTCGCAACCAGAGGTACCAGTGGTACCTCGGGTTAAGAACTTAATTCGTTCTGGAGGTCTGTTCTTAACCTGAAACCGTTCTTAACCTGAAGCACCACTTTAGCTAATGGGGCCTCCTGCTGCTGCTGTGCCGCTGGAGCATGATTTCTGTTCTCATCCTGAAGCAAAGTTCTTAACCCTAGGTACTATTTCTGGGTTAGCCGAGTCTGTAACCTGAAGTGTATGTAACCTGAAGCGTATGTAACCCGAGGTACCACTGTAGTGGGAATGGTGAGGCAAAAGACCCTGGGCCCAAGCACACATGCGTATTGTATAAAGGTGCAAAGCCCTTCTTTCGCACCCTGTGAAACAGAAATGCACAGAGTTTTTTTAAAAACCGGGCAACGGCGCACTGCCCACCTGTGACTCCCAAGCCTTCCCTGATCTCCTGCCCCCTTTGTTTTGACAGATCAGGGGAGGCTCGGGAGTCACAGGTGGGCGGTCGTTGCCCAGGAGGGGCCAGCCTGTTAGCACAGTTGGCTCTGGCTGGCTTCAGGAGCTGCTCGCTGCCGTGGCGCAGGAAAAATGGAGGGCGCCGCGGCAACGGGCAGCGAGCAGCTCCTGAAGCCAGCCAGTGCCAACTGCGCTAACAGGCTGGCTCGGGGCTGCTGAGGCTGCCACTGCCACATTTCCCGGGGATAGATTTGCAAATCTGGGGACATTCCGGGGACAGAATTTGTCCGGGGACAGATCTGCAAATCCAGGGACTGTCCCCGGGAACCGGGGACGTCTGGTAACCCTATTCTGGGGTCCTTTCTGCGCCAAGCTTTTATAGTACTATAGTTGCTGTTTATAGTACAGTGGTACCTGGGGTTAAGTACTTAATTCGTTCCGGAGGTCCGTTCTTAACCTGAAACTGTTCTTAACCTGAAGCACCACTTTAGTTAATGGGGCCTCCCACTGCCGCTGTGCCGCTGGAGCACAATTTCTGTTCTCATCCTGAAGCAAAGTTCTTAACATGAGGTACTATTTCTGGGTTCGCAGAGTCTGTAACCTGAAGCGTATGTAACCTGAAGCGTATGTAACCCAAGGTACCACTGTACTATAGTTGCTGGATTATTTTTTTGCATGCTTCCATACGTGTTTGTCATCATTCAGCTGATTTTCTGTAATAATGTAACGGGGCTGGGGGACAGGATACTGTTTTCCCTATTGCAACCCATCTCCCACCCCCAATATTTGTGGCAGATCCAGATTGGTTCCTAAATATTTTCATTTGTATGGGATGGGTTAGAGCAGGTGAGGGGAAGCTTTGGCTCCCCAGAGGGTGCGGAACTACGTCTCCCATGAACCCCAGCAAGCAATGGCTTGGGATGATGGGAGCTGTAGTTAGGCCACATCTGGCAGGCCACTGGCTCCCCACATCTGTGTTTAAGCATCCTTGAGGGGTTGTTTTGGAAGACAACTGTTTTGCACCCCACTTCCCTCTGATCGGTGCAAGCTGCCCGTTTGGACTGGGTGGCGTTCAAAGGGAAATAAAAGTGGCAAATTAAAGTGGGAGGTCCGGGACAAGTCGTATTTCAGACAGAGACACATCATTCCTCTCATCAAATCTCGTCTTATCTCCTATACCCCCATAAGCTACCAGGACACCCCAAAAAAATTTGAGCTATTTTTAAAGTATTGGCCATCATAAATAAATCATATATAAAATTTTAAAATTTACAAAAACATGATTTTTTTTTTATTGACTTGCCTAAGATCCAGGACAAAGCGCCGCCTTTTGGAAACCCTCCCCCTGGACATCAATTCTGCCTTTGAAATCCCAGTAATGTCTGGGGAAATTTGGATGTACGGCAGCCCTATTATTCCCCCAATCTACTTCCACCTCGGCCACGGTGAACAGGACATTTGGGCTGGTTGCGGAAGCTCATTGCGGAAGCTTGGCAGGGGGTTGGACTCGATGGCCCTTGTGGTCTCTTCCAACGCTATGATTCTATGATTCTATGATGTGTTTTAATCATCTTTGAGAGGTTTGACCCTTGCTCCAGATGGCAGCCTTACCTGGAAGCATCATCCCGTTGCTTCTGGGTCCCACCAGAACACCCCAGCTGTAACAGGTGGAGGAGGGTGCCTGTCACATCTCTGGATGAGTTGCTGAGAACGGTGACTCGCACAGAGACAAACGAGGGAGGACCCTTTGCCCAGCTCTAGCAGTCCCCCTTTAATTTTTGGGTGTTAAGAACAGAGTGTGCCTCCTGTTTCAGCCCAGGCAAAAGCGTCTTGCCTCTCTCTCCCTCGCCCTTTTTGTCGGGGAAACACTGAGATAACGTATCAGTCCATCTGCTTTTGGTTAGCAGCTCAGTGTGAGGCTAATTGGCAAATCAAACTGTCTGACGTCCCCCCTTGTTAGATAAGTAGTTATTATTACAGGCCGGATGATGATGTGTGACACTTCTTGGACGGAACCCAAAGTTGGGGTTTCTATTTCTCCTCGCTCCTCCACTCCCACCAACCTTCCGCTCTCCTGTCTGTGTTGCTCAAGGTGGTAACTCAAACCACATGGGATGCCTGCCGGAGAAAGTGGATGGATCAGCGGGTGGGTGTCCATGGTGCCAGTGTGCGTCAATGCACCTTGAAGTGCTCAGGGTTCACAGCCGGCGCTCCTGTCATGCGTTTGACACCACACAGGCTTTTTACAGGTGGTCTGAAGCTGAGATGGACAAATTTGCCCATTCCACTTTCCTGTCTCCCCTTCCCAAATCCTACTCAGGGGAATCTCATTGAAATCAACGGCCCTCAGTCGGGGTAATTAACTTCGGTGGGTCTACTCTTGAGTAAAGGTAAAGGGACTCCTGACCATTAGGTCCAGTCGTGACCGACTCTGATGTTGTGGAGCTCATCTCCCTTTATTGGCCGAGGGAGTTGGCATACAGCTTCCGGGTCATGTGGCCAGCCTGACTAAGCCGCTTCTGGCGAGCCAGAGCAGCACACAGAAACGCCGTTTACCTTCCCGCTGGAGCGGTACCTATTTATCTACTTGCACTTTCACTTTCTTTCAAACTGCTAGGTTGGCAGGAGAGGGACCGAGCAATGGGAGCTCACCCCATCGCAGGGATTGAAACTGACGACTTTCTGATTGGCAAGTCCTAGGCTCTGTGGTTTAACCCACAGCGCCACTTTTGTCCCCTACTCTTGAGTAGCATTGCATATAATCCTTAAGTTTTATTTTTTTGCCTTGATACCCTTTTCTCCACGAAGCTCGAGGTAGCATACACAATTCTCCCCGTCCTCATTTAATCACCACAACAACCCTGTGAGGTAGGTTAGGGAGGCAGTGACTGGAGCAAGGTCATCAAATGAGCTTTGTGGCCAAGTGGGGAATTTGAACCCTGGACTCCCAGGTCTTCGTCTGATGCTCTAACCATTGCACAATATTGTCTCCCCTTGCCATTTTCCTCCTCCTTAATATCAATGTTGCTAATAATAGGCAAATCTATCCAGACATGTAGACGCTGACAGATGTTTTAATCTGCTTTTTATCTGAACTGTTGATGTATTTGAATTTTTAACCAACTTACTTAGGGTATGTCCATTGAGATGAATGGACCTAATGGACCATTGAGATGAATGGGCCAACTTGGATGGCTTCCGAAAGGATTCGAGAACTTCATGGAGGGCAAGGCTATCTAAACCACTGAACCTGTTGAGCTTGCTGATCAGAAGGTCGGCGGTTTGAATCCCCGCGATGGGGTGAGCTCCCGTTGCTCTGTCCCAGCTCCTGCCAACCTACCAGTTCGAAAGCACACCAGCACAAGTAGATAAATAGGTACCACTGTGGCGGGAAAGTGAACGGCATTTCTGTGTGCACTGGTTTCCGCCACGGTGTCTCCTTGCGCCAGAAGCGGTTTAGTTATGCCGGCCACATGACCCGGAAAACTGTCTGTGGGCGAACACCGGCTCCCTCGGCCTGAAAGCGAGATGAGCGCTACATCCCCATAGTCCCCTGGGTGGCCACTATGAGAATGGGGTGCTGGGCTGGATGGCTGGGGCTGATGATCTGATCCTGCAAGCTGTTCTTAGGTTTTTATTCTCCTGCAGAACCCAGAGACCTACTGGGTATATAAAGTGAAAAAGTGCTCTGTCAAATAACCTGCTCCCCCCACCAGCATTGAGACAATGCACCATCTTCACATGGCATGAGCCCCCCCTCAATCATCTAAAAAATAGTCCACTGCAATTATTCATACAGTACATAGTTCAATGGGCTTTTAGATTTGTCTTACTGTGTTTTTAACTTCTGGTTTTTGTTTAAATTGTTTGCCTCCACTGAGGACTTTAATATTCTGTGAAATGTCGGGCATGCCCCGCCCCCTCAAGCAGACCCTGGAATGTGCTTGCTTTGAACACCACCCCCAGCCTCAATCTTCCCCCTTTGCTCCAGGTGGGGGGAAAAATACCCTGGAATGCAAGATTGTTTTGGATGCAATGTGTAATTACGGCCATCTGACAGTAGATGGTGCTCTTTCCACTCCTCCTCCTCCTCCTTCAGGTTGGTTTCTAAATCTTCACTTGCGTTAGAGAGGCTCCATTGCAGTGACTACAGGGACAAAGGATGTTTTGGGGGCCCTCTGCAAAGAAAACCCCCAACAGCCATATGATGAGGAGTGCCACAGTGCTCAAAGCAAAAATAGAAGGTCAGATAAAAAAAATTCTCCCCTCTCTCCGACTCTGGCCATAGAGCGACACTCAGTGCTATTTTTCCTAGAACAAGAGGTGTCAGAGAATTTTTCCCTTGTTCTCTTAGAATGGCAACGGCGCCCACCTGAGAGGCGCTGGAGCTGCGCTCTGGTGAACTCCAGCTGAAAAGCACCACCCTTAGTGACACTTGGGTCTTATTAGATTATTCGTAACAGGCATCCTTCTGGCAACCATTGCAACAGCCCTGCAGTGTAGGACACTGCCACTATTCTTGTTTTGCAGGCGAGAGAGATAGAATTGCATGGTTAGACCCCACAAATGAGTTCATGTGCTGAATTCAGTGTAAAAAACCCACACAAAAAACTCCCCTCCATTTGCAGGCTGACTAATTGGGCAATTCCACCCAATCTTCTCCAGAAAAAGACTAAATTCTCCAACTGTTTTGGGAAGGGCAGGGGGAAAGAGTCTCAATTCTTATTTTTATTTATTTTTAACTGTTTTGGGAAGGGTATGGGGAAAGAGTCTCAATTCTTACTTTTATTTATTTTAAACTGTTTTGGGAAGAGCAGGGGGAAAGAGTCTCAATTCTTTTTTTCTTTTTTTTAAAGTGCAATTGGTTTGACAGCTATGACCATTCTTGGATCAGGAAAGCCTGGTCACAGTAGTTTTTTTATTTTTATTTTATTTTTATTTTACTATTTTATTTTATTTTATTTTATTTATATACTGCCCTTCATTTTAGGATCTCGGGCCGATTCACAGAATACAATGCTGGATGAAAACAAGTAAATAAGTAAAGCAAAAACAAGAAGTAAAACAAAACAGGCAAAACAATACTCGTCCCCCAGTTCATGCACTAGATTTCTGCAGCGTGTTCTGTGTGGGGCTTCCCTTGCTGTTGACCCAGAAGATGCAGCACAATTGCTGATGGGATTGAAACCGTCTCCATCCCCACTCCCCCACCAATCACCCAATCTAGGAATAGGTCCCCCAGATTTCTGAAAACAAACAGGTCCGCCTTCGTGCGGAATGAAGTTTGTGGGCCGGGCATGCCTGTCCGCAAGAGAAACAGCGCACATTGAAATCCGTTTGCCTACACGAAACGGGCCCATGGGTGGCCCATTTGTGGCCTTTTGAGAATTGCGGCTCTGAAACAGCCTGCTGGGTGGGCAAAGGAGACTGGCGATGATGCCATCCCTGTGTCTCCCACCAGAAGGACGATCTGAAGCTTCTCTCATCTGCTAGCATGGAGGTTGGGTTTTCTGGGTGTGTGTGTGTGTGGAGAAATCTCAGTTGGTGGCTGTGAGGAGTGTGTTTTGTGGTGATGGTGGGGGGGGGGGAAAGGAGAGGGAATGTACCTACCCCCACATTTCTCAGGGTACTCCAGGGAGGACTTGTCTGAAAGCTCGTGATTTGGAGCCAGGAAAATTTGAGAACAGCAACAGGTGAAGGGAACTGGCGCCATTCGCCCCTGGATTCCATGGCTGAGATCGCGCCTCTTATTGGTCTCTGGGGAAAGCCCCCAAGAGATAAATTATTTGCGAGTGTCTGAAGCCAGCAAGGTTGGTTCACATGGCAGAATGTATATATATATATATAATTTTTCTTTTTTTCTTTTTAAAAAGGAGGGAAGAGGGAGGAGAAGAGGCATTTTGACAGCCAAACCGACCGCAGGAAAGTTGGCTCGGGGTTGCTTGGGATTTAAGAAGGAAATGCCATGTTGGGCAAGCCTCTGTGGTTCCCTCCCTGGATGTTTTCTGGCATGCCAGCTGCACGGTTCCTCCTTGCCCCCGGTCAGTAGTGAACTGGATTTGGAGGCTCCTTGTGTGGTTCGGATGATACATCTTCCTCAAACGCTGCCAGTGCCAATGCTACTTAAAGGAGGAAGCTGTGCCCCCAGGCCTTTGCCTCTCAGCAAGGACTCTGCATTCTCGGGTGACCAAGGAATGACCCCTTCCATAGAAAGAGGGGGACCTTAACTCAGGGACACATCTCTCCAAACGATGGGCTAGAATCATAGGAGCCAACAACTCCTAGGGGCCAAGGGGGCTTACCCCCCCAGGAAAATATTTGAAAGGGTGTTCTCCCACCAAAAGGTACATGGGCATTGCCATTAAATGGTGTGCATGCAGGACGTCATGTGATCAATTTTGTGGGGCAGGACTCACCTGGGCTCTTCTGATATTTACCGTATTTTTTACTCTTTAAGGCTCACTTTTTCCCTCCTAAAAAGTAAGGGAAAATGTGTGTGCATCTTATGGAGCGAATGCAGGCTGCGCAGCTATCCCAGAAGCCAGAACAGTAAGAGGAATTGCTGCTTTCACTGCGCAGTGATCCCTCTTGCTGTTCTGGCTTCTGAGATTCAGAATATTTTTTTTCCTTGTTTTCCTCCTCCAAAAACTAGGTGCGTCTTGTGGTCTGGTGCGTCTTATAGAGCTAAAAATACGGTAATTCAAGTTGGCACCCCTGCCCAGAATACAGGAGAGTCTTTTGAGGGATTATTATTATTATTATTATTATTATTATTATTATTATTATTATTTTAACACCACGTATTATTCAAAGGAGCTAAAGCTGGTGTACAGAAAGCTCCCTCTCCCCTCCATGTTATCTTCACAACAACCCTGTGAGGTAGATTTGGCTGAGAGTTGGGGACTAGCCCAAAGTTTCCTGGTGAGCTTTGGGGCTGAGCGGAAGATTTGAACGCCGCTCTCTCCTAGGTCCTATAGTCTGGCACTCTAACCTGTGGGTAGGCAAACTAAGGCCTGGGGGCCAGATCTGGCCCAATCGCCTTCTCAATCCGGCCCACAGATGGTCCAGGAATCAGCATGTTCTTACATGAGTAGAATGTGTCCTTTTATTTAAAATGCATCTCTGGGTTATTTGTGGGGCATAGGAATTCGTTCATTCATCCGGGACAGTGGACCGGCCCCCTGCTGAAAAAGTTTGCTGACCCCTGCAGTCTAACCGCTACAAAAACCGCTGCTCTAACCACACAATTTGTGTTTAGTTCACTCAGTGTTCCCTTCCCCATCCCAAGAAACAGGACTAAAGGGCCGTTGTGTGAAAAATCCCAGAACACTGGCTTCTGAGGATGCAGTCCTGGCCAATTTGGGCATGATTCGTCTTGATGTCTGCCTGCCTATCTATCATCTATCTATCTATCTATCTATCTATCTATCTATCTATCTATCTATCTATCTGCCTGTCTATCTATCTATCTATCTATCTATCTATCTATCTATCTATCTATCTATCTATCTATCTATCTATATCTATCTATCTATCTATCATCTATCATCTATCTATCTATCTATCTATCTATCTATCTATCTATCTATCTATCTATCTATCTATCTATCTATCTAATCTAATCTATCTATCTATCTATCTATCATCTATCTATCATCATCATCATCTATGGCTTTGTTTTCAGCTGGAAATCATCAAAATTCAGTTCCTGCACCTCTAATGCCATTGTCATTACAAGAGAATATGGTGAGTTCCAGCATCTCTTTCCATGGAAAAATATCTCATTCTCTCTCTCTCTCTCTCTCTCTCTCTCTCTCTCTCTCTCTCTCTCTCTCTCTCTCTCCCCCCCCCCCCAGCAGTTTAATACTTAACACCATTATATGCATCAGGTCTGTGGGCCAGATGTGGCCCTCAAGACATGTTGATCTGGCCCTTGGGCCGTGCCCCTTCTTCCCAGTCTACACCCACTCCCCACTCACTGCTCCTGCTCCTCCAGGCTGCAATCTGTCCTTGAACTGCGAAAACACACCTTGCTTACCCAGGCGGCAGATAGAGAAATGAGTGTGTGGGGAATACAAAACTTCGGCTCTTATGTGGCCAGGAGGTTCACCCTGCACAAAAAGCATGAGTCACGTATCTTACCCCACACTCACTTTGTCCTGTGGTCATGCCCATCCCTGGCCCATAGCCTGCAGAATCTTGCCCAGTTTTGCAGCTCACGGTTTTACATCGAGGAGGGGAAAAAGAAAGAAAGCAGCCTTTACCCAAGATTGCTTCAATTCCCCTCCCCTCCTCACCCTGTTCGTATATGAGTATTTAAAATGTATCTGAAGTTTCATCTCTGTTACTTCCATTACCCGGAGAGATAAGACATCTCTCTGTATGTGTGTGGAAAGCTTCTGGAAAGTTATTTTGCAAAACATTCGCATTCTGTCCCCCTTCTTTTTGATATCCGATATTAATATAATCAGAGTTTTGAACCAGCTGCTTCCACGCATCTGCAGCGTGGCCAAATCTTCTTTCTCTCCCCCCGCCCCCGCCACCACCCTTAGTTATTTTTTCACAGCGTTGTGGTTTAAGATCACAAAGATGACATTTGGGTGCCTGCCTTCTGGGGCCAACTGGGCGACATCAACCCCACAATCCACTTGCTTTCAGTTTTCCCTCAGGGCCACCCGAAACCACTTGATTGATGCGAGATCAGCACTCATTTTGCTTGGTGCATATGCCCACCTTGTCTTCCCCATTCCTGTTTCAAAATCCAGGCCAACAAAACTCCTGGTTTCCCCAACACCTGAATCATTTCTGTTCCACAGGTTTTGGCAATGCGTCTGTTTGTTTGTGTGTGTGTGTGTGTCTTGATTTCATTTTTCTCAACTCCAGAGGGCTGAGAGAATGGGGTCAATATCCAGAGATCCCTATAGGGATGTGCATACGTGTCGATTTGGTTTCGCCAAGTTCCTTGTTTTTCCAATCTTAACTTTCGTCTTCCCACAACCAATTGTGTTTAAAAAGAGAGCGGAAACGCCACAAACCTTTGTCAGCATTTTAGTGTGAATTTCTCCTAATCAACATTCAAATTACAGTGGTACCTCAGGTTAAGAACTTAATTCGTTCTGGAAGTCCGTTCTTAACCTGAAACTGTTCTTAACCTGAAGCACCACTTTAGCTAATGGGGCCTCCTGCTGCTGCCGCGCTGCCGGAGCACAATTTCTGTTCTCATCCAGAAGCAAAGTTCTTAACCCAAGGTACTATTTCTGGGTTAGCGGAGTCTGTAACCTGAAGCGCCTGTAACCTGAAGCGCCTGTAACCCGAGGTACCACTGTACAGGAAAGCAGATTCTGACTGAACATCAGAAAGAAATATCTGGCAGTAAGAGCAGTTTGACAGTGGAATTGACTCCCTCAGAAGATGGTGGACTCTCTTTCTTTGGAGGTTTTTAAGCAGAGGTTGGGTGGCCATCTGTCAGGGATTTGTCAGCTGTGATCCCTGCTTTTCAGGGGGCTGGACTAGATGGCCCTTGGGTGCCTTCCAACTCTGCAGTTCCATGATGCTGTGATTCTCTATTTTTTTTTTGGTATGTGGTTTTCTCTAAAACACACCTTTTTGCAAAGCAGCTGCTCCAACATAATGCATTCTGCATGCATTTAATGCCATTTTTGCACCATTGTATTTTTCCTACTATATGCAAATGTATGCACACTTCACCCCAGTATTCTTTTCCCCCCCCACCACAGGCATAACTTGGCTGGAGAACTTCATTGTGAAATTTGGTGAAGTGTGAATTTTGACGGGTAGCTCTTTCGGTGAGCTTATTTTGATTTCATTTAATATCTGCATTCGGCTTTCGCACTGACAACGCTGAGCTCATGATAATGACAGTGTTAGGAATTAGAACACATCGCGAACATTACTGCAACCATTTCAAAACCAATCTGTCAAACAATTAATACAATTCAGTGATGCAAAAATATCAGAAATGTCTGCTTTTTCATCTTCAAAGAGATCCACTGCTTCACTGTTGATTTTGGAGAACTGTCTTTGGGAAGTATGTATGTAAAACTTTATACACTGCTTGTTTTAAACCCCTTAGACCTCTTGGCCTGAGGTCCCACACTGTTAAATAGGCCATTCTCCACAATTTTAAGGAGTTTATCCTGAGTTTGGCTCATCTGGATATCGCCAAATGGTCTTAAGTTATTTCCGCGAGTCATAAATGCTTCCCAGTCAATCAGCAATCTGAGCTGGTTAGCTGGTGACCAAGGACCAATCACCTGCCTAGGGGACAAGCGCCATGCAAATTAGCGACACAGTTGCTGCAGCGCCACCTACTGGCTCGAGCCTGCAATTAGAAGGGAGCAGCCTGCCAAGGGATTTTTTTTTCTAACCCTCCCTGCATTCCTGACCTCTGAGCATATCCAGAGTAGCATTCCTCTCACTCACAGCCCAAACTCATCCTGTTCATTTTATGGTATTGTGGTGGTGGTGAAGAAGATGGGGGTATAAGTTACTGAAAGCTGTCTTAATATCCTGGTGGCGTTTCACCAGTGCCACCCGCGAGAGTTTTCTGAGCTCTCAGGGACCGCGGTGGGGAGACAGAGAGGAAGGAGAGAATTTAACAGGTCCACTTCAGCCGCGATAAAATCTTAATTGGTTTTGTTCATTCATTATTGCCCATTAAAGGAGGCTGTGTAAACGCAAACGGGGAAAACATGATAAACACAGCGGAGTGAGATTTTTTTTTCAAAAGCATGAATGATCTGGCACAAAATGAGAAGAACAACCAGTGAGATGAGGAAGGGCGGGTGGTGGGAGCAAGAGTTGAGAAATTACACACACACACACACACACACACACACACACCAGGTTTTGCTAAGATTATGAGAGTGTTTTTGTTTTGCCTTGCATTAAAGATTTAGGAACAGAGAAAGCTGCTTTATCCTGAGTTCAGACCATTAGGTCCATCTAACCCATGTGCTCTTTTGTTGAGCTCTGGTCTTTCCCCCCTGCAGTTTAAGAGCCTAGTCCTCATGATTCTTAATGAAGGGCTGATTTCAACAGAAGCACAGGGAATATTTTTGAGACCAAGCCGGACAATAGGTCCCTCCAGGTTGGGGACTGAGTCTGGGACCTTCTGAACCTTTATCACAGCGCTGCTGCCATTCGCTTACGATACATAAAGGTAAAGGGATCCCTGACCATTAGGTCCAGTCGTGGCCGACTCTGGGGTTGCGGCGCTCATCTTGCTTTATTGGCCGAGGGAGCCGGCGTACAGTCATGTGGCCAGCATGACTAAGCCGCTTCTGGCGAACCAGAGCAGCGAACGGAAACGACATTTACCTTCCTGCTGGAGCCGTACCTATTTATCTACTTGCACTTTGACATGCTTTTGAACTACTAGGTTGGCAGGAGCAGGGACCAAGCAACGGGTGCTATCCATTGCGGGGATTCGAGCACCCGACCTTCTGATTGGCAAGCCCTAGGCTCTGTGGTTTAACCCACAGCGCCACCTGCGTCCCTTTTCTGTTCTACTAAATCAGGCCATTGGTCCATCCGACAATATTGTCTATGCCAGGCTTTCTCAAACTTGGCCCTCCATATGTTTTTGGCCTACAACTCCCAGGATCCCTAGCTAGCAGGACCAGTGGTCAGGGATGATGGGAATTGTAGTCTCAAAACATCTGGAGGGCCGAGGTTGAGGAAGCCTGGTCTACGCTGACTGGTAGCAGCTTTCCAGGATTCAGGCAAGGAGTCTTTTCCCTACCTGGAAATTTCACTGGGAACTGAAACTGGGGCATTCTGCATGCAGGTTCTCTGTCGTTGGCCAGACTATTGCCGGTGTTGATGGTACTGGACTAGATCATAAAGGAATCATAGAATTGTGGAGTTGGAAGGGACTGTGAGGATCATCTAGTCTAACCCCCTGCAGTGCAAGAATTTTTATCAGCTCCTGGACTTTCTCACCTCCAGCTCTAACTATCTTATCCAGGTGAGCCACTGGAATCTGCAGGTGTGGCTTTGGATGAGCCAGGCAGAGGTGCTCTTTCAGGTAAAACATCATGATGATGATGATGATGATGATGATGATGATGATAATATACCCAGCCATCTGGCTGGGCTTCCCCAGCCATTCTTGGCGGCTTCCAACAAAATATTAAAATACACTAATGCATCAAACATTAAAAGCTTCCCCAAACAGGGCTGCCTTCAGATGTCTTCTAAAAGTCTGGAAGTTGTTGTTCTCTTTGACATCTGGTGGGAGGGCGTTCCACAGGGCGGGTGCCACTACTGAGAAGGCCCTCTGCCTGGTTCCCTGTAACTTGGCTTCTCGCAGTGAGGGAAACACCAGAAGGACCTCAGCGCTGGACCTCAGTGTCCGGGTAGAACAATGGGGGTGGAGACGCTTCTTCAGATATACTGGACTGAGCACTGGATATTCAGAATTATTATTATATTTGCATGTGTATCTCACCTCTTCTGGAATAAGCTCATGGTTTCCCCAATTTAATCTCCGCAACCACCCTGTGAGGTAGGTTAGGCTGGGAGATGACAGTGACTGTCCCCCCAGTCACCCAGTGAACTCCATGCCCAAGTGGGGATTCTCACCCTGGTCTCCCTGATCCTAGACTGACACTCTAACCACTACACCATACTGCCTCACAGAAGACCCAGCCTACTGCCTTCAGCAACAAAACGTGTGCATTTGGTGTTAAGAGCCAGCATTCAATTAAGAAACATTTTTTTCTTGCCAGCTGTTTTCTTATTGCCCACTCCCACCCCCTGACATTTTTTTTGGGGGGGGGAGTGTCTTATTGCATCTGACAGAAAGCCACGGACGAAGTCGAACCCTAGCTTGCTTCCAAGTTTCAAAGACTCGGTTCTCAGTTCGTGAGGAATGGAGCAAGGATCGTTCAGGCTGGAATAGCTCTGTCTTAGGGAGAGGGAAAATAACAATGGACTAAAAGTGGTGGAGCATTTCCTAAGAGGGAAGGCGATGGTGCCGAACTGACGTATGTTGCCAAAGAATGTATTCGACATCCCCCCCCCTGCTTGCGGACCATAATCCCATGGCGGTAATGAACCGTCTGGAGACAGCTGTTTGACTTCCGATCACCCCCTGACTTCACAGGCCAGCTATGAATTCCAGGAACAAGCTGTGGCAAGCATCATCCATCGATACCTACCTACCTATTATGCTCTTTCTCTCTCTCCTATCTATTAATACCTATCTCTCTTTTATAGTGGGTGGGTTTTGTTGTTGTTGTTATGGCTTTTATTAACTGGACACTCTCCAGAACTCAGTTCTGGCACCTCTCTGGCGGCATCCATTCTCAGAGAACAACAGAGGCGTTCATGATGAATTATGGCGCACCATATATATATATATATATATATATATATATATATATATATAGCCCCAGAACCTACCCAGTTTGGATGGAGGGGTAAGTACAGATAAGATGAAGCTGGCATAAAGAAAGGGACATCCTTTACACAACACAGAGTCAATTAGGGCTGCCAACGTCCGGGTTTCCCTGGATGTTACTGGGTTTTCATAGGTGGGATTGGGAATTTCCAAGAGGTTATTACTTTCTGAAATATGGTAACCCTTGTAAACTATGGAACTCACTGCCACAGGAGGAAGCCGTGGTCACCATCTTGAATGGCTTTTTGAAAAGTTTGGAGGCAGCAGTGCTTCCTAAGGCCAGTTTCTGGAAACTGCAGGAGGGGAGAGTGCTGCTTTCGCACTCAGATCCTGCTTGCGGGTTTCCCAAAAGAGGCATGGTTTGGTCGTCCACTGTGAGAAGAAGATGCTGGACTAGATGGTCCCTCGGCCTGATCCAGCAGCCAGGCTCTCCTTATGTTTTTACGTGATGCAGGAGAAATTAGATCCAATTGACGAACTGTGGCACTGCTGTCTTTTGAAATTCGCACCCCTCTGAATTTTGCAATGGAGGTCTCTCTTCAAGTAATGTGTATAAAAAACACATTAAAAACCCGGTACCATTGTACTGTTGAGAGTGTATTAACTTATGGTCTCTGTGTGTGGTTTGGGAGCTGCACAGTCGGGGAAGAAACAATGCTGTGCAAGGTTGTAAAGACTGCGGAAAGAATAATTGGGTGCACTCTTCCCACCTTGGATCAAATCTATGCTTCCAGGTGCCATAAGAAAGCTGCAGAGATAGTGCAGGATAGTGCGCACCCCATAAATAATCTCTTTCAGCTTCTGCCTTCTGGAAGAAGGTACAGGGCTATAAAGACTAGGACTAGCCACCTGAGAAACAGTTTCTACCCAAACGCGATTTTGGTTTTAAACACAGTGTAAGGTAGTCTCTATGTGAGCATATTATATTCAGTTATGGGGTTTCAGAGTTTTTAGGGGCTAACCAGGCCGGGATAGTTGGGATAGTAGGCTTGTTGGTTTTTGAATGTCTGATGTAGATTTTTTTCAATTTCGTTGTTCTGTATGAGACAATGACAATAAATATTATCGTATCGTAAAGCATGCATGGAGATGCGTATATCAGCAAAAATAAGATACAGTGGAACCTCGGGTTATGTACCATCCTCCTTATGAATGCTTCGGGTAATGAGCTCCACTAACCCGGAAGTAGATGTCCCTGGTTCTGTGATCAATGCCGCAATGGGAAACCCTCAAGCAGTGACCAGGTCCAAAAGGCACAGTACGTTTCTGAGCACAATTCAAAGTGTTGGTGCTGACCTTTAAAGCCCTAAACGACCTCGGTCCAGGATACCTGAAGGAGCATCTCCATCCCCATCATTCTGCCCAGACACTGAGGTCCAGCTCCGAGGGCCTTCTGGCGGTTCCCTCCCTGCGAGAAGCCAAGTTACAGGGAACCAGGCAGAGGGCCTTCTCGGTAGTGGCACCCGCCCTGTGGAATGCCCTCCCACCAAGTGTCAAAGAGAAAAACAACTACAGTGGTGCCTCGCAAGACGAAAAGAATCCGTTCTGTGATTCTCTTCGTCTAGCGGTTTTTTCGTCTTGCGAAGCAAGCCCATTGAAGGATTAGCGGATTAGCGCTATTAGCGGCTTATCGTCTTATCGGATCAGCTCAGCTGATAAGCGGTTTAGCGGCTTAGAAAAAGGGGGGGGGGAAGGAAAAAGAACCCGCAGGAACTTGCAAGACATTTTCATCTTGCGAAGCAAGCCCATAGGAGATTCGTTTTGCGAAGCACCTCCAAAACGGAAAACTCTTTCGTCTAGCAAGTTTTCCGTCTTGCGAGGCATTCGTCTTGCGGGGCACCACTGTACCAGACTTTTAGAAGACATCTGAAGGCAGCCCTGTTTAGGGAAGCTTTTAATGTTTAACAGGTATTTTGGTGTTCTGTTGGAAGCTGCCCAGAGTGGCTGGGGAAGCCCAGCCAGATGGGTGGGGTATAAATAAATTATTATTATTATTATTATTATTATTATTATTATTATTATTATTATTATTATTTCATGACTGTTTCCACAAACACACCCTGAACCCTGTTTCCGCACACCCCTTGCCGCCTTCTTTCCCCTCCCTGTGGGCTCTCACTGCCACCAGCTTATGTGTCTCCCAACTTAGACCTTGGCGTGACCTATTTTGCCGGCATGCAGTGGGCAGGGGCGAAACTAGGCTTCATTTGTACTTCAAGGATGCCGGGTTTGTTTTCGGCCAACTCTTTCAGCTCAGGAGGTGAGCAACTGGGTCAGAAATCCCTCTCATCCCTTCTTGGCTCAGACCCTCCTTTCCCATTGCAACATCCCCTCACCATGTTCTTGTGGTCAAAAGGCTGTTTTTTCTTCCCTCCACTCAGACATCCACTGGGGTTTTTAAAAGGTGTTGTTTCCTAGGAGCTAGAGGCCCCCAGGGGATGAGTGGAGGTCTTCTGATTCCAAGCAGTTCATCAGCCAAGGGGTGATGACACACACAATCCTGCGATTTGCTGGATTTCATTTCCGATCCACTTGTGGGCTGATGGGCACCTTGCCACACAGCTCAGCTCACAAGAGTTCATGCCCCTATTGTAGGGATGGCGAACCCTATGATGTGGCCCTCCAGATGGCAGACTGCAACCCCAATACTCCCCATAAGCCCTGGCCACAGGAGACCAACAACATTTGCAGGACTACAAGTCTGCAACCTGTGCCTTGGTTGAACGCTCTGTCACAAGAGACTAGGGCCCTGCGGGACTTGACATCTTTCCACAGGGCCTGCAAGACAGAGCTGTTCCACCGGACCTTTAGCCAAGGCATAGTCTGACCCCCTCCTTCAGTAATCCTCACAGAACTCTAGCCCAATGGTTGCCATTAATTTGATTCTGAATTGATTTTTAAATGAATTGATTTTAGAATCAATTAATTGATTACGATTTTATGTAAACTGTGTTACTTTTACTGCTGTTAGCCACTCTGAGCCTGGCTTCGGCTGTGGAGGGCGGGATATAAATAAAATTTTATTATTTAATTATTATTATTATTATTATTATTATTATTATTATTATTAGTGTTTTTATTGACATTTGTGGGTGCGTGTGCATGTGTCGTCCCCCCAGTCAAACAGCTTCATAGGTTTTTGAAACCATATAACCCTTGCTTGGATTTGCCCAGAGTGTCAGATTAGGGCCTGGGAGACCCGAGTTCGAATCCCTGCTCAAGCCATGAAGCTCAGGGGATGACCTTGGGCCAACCCCTGCCTCTCAGCCTATCTGACCTCACAAAGTTATTGTGAGGATTAAATCAGGAGGAGAGATGCATGTATGTGCGATGTAAATAATAATAATAATAATAATAATAATAATAATAATAATAATAGCCATTATTCCAAAAGCTTAGCCAGCTTGAGAGTTAGATGTGTTTTGGACATGCAATCAATAACTACTACAGTGGTACCTCAGGTTAAGTACTTAATTCGTTCTGGAGGTCTGTACTTAACCTGAAACTGTTCTTAACCTGAAGCACCACTTTAGCTAATGGGGGCCTCCTGCTGCTGCCACACCGCCGCCAGAGCACGATTTCTGTTCTCATCCTGAAGCAAAGTTCTTAACCCGAGGTACTATTTCTGGGTTAGCGGAGTCTGTAACCTGAAGCGTATGTAACCCGAGGTACCACTGTACTACTACTATTGATTGCATTTCCAAAACACATCTCAAGCTGGCTGGCTTTTGGAATAATGGCAATCCTGTTTGCCTTTAGACTTAGCAAGAAAGAGAACATAAGAATATTACAAGGACGCTGCTGGATCAGGCCCAGGGGGACCTACATAACCCACCATTCTGTTCTCACAGTGGCTGACAAACCCACAAGCAAGATTTGACCTCAAGAGCCCTCTCCCCTCCTGTGGCTCCCGGTAGCTGTCATTCTGTGGCTGCCTCTGACTGTGGCTAGAAGCTATCAATAGCCCCCTCTTGCATGGACTGGTCTAATAATAGGACACTATAAGAGGAATCGCTGGTCGTCGTTCCTCCCTTCCCGATCTACTTGTGTGCTGGATAACATTGACTTTAGATATATCTATATCTATAGTCTCCATCGTTTCGCTTGCTTCTGCCGGCCCCTCGGTCGGTGGCATTTGCAAGCCAGCGGTGGATTAGAGATGAATAATAAATCCGCGGGGGGAATAAATTGAATGCGCAGCACGGAAATGAGTTGGGAACGTCGCCGGGGCTATCGGAAGATAGGAGCTGGCTGATGAAATCAGTATACAGGAAAGGAAGCGCTCCCTTCTCACGACCTCTTTAGGGTTTCCCCTGGGCCATCTGCAACCCCCTACCTGTCTATCTGAAGGTCATGGGGATTCAAAATAAGTCAGCTTGGTTGCTCCTCTGGGGTGGGATGTGGCCCCCACGCCTCTCATTTTGGCCCTTGGGACTTTCCCCAGACTCTTGCTGACCCTGCTTTGCATGCTCCTCAAATGTTTTTTTGCCTGGCTGGGAGGCATCCATAAACTCCGATAATGTCTCTTGCTTGCAGTGGATAAAGGACCGAGGAGGAATCCCTGTCACAATTTGCCTCTGGCCATTGCCCATCACAGCCACGTGGCCCCTCGAATGTCGCTCAGAAGGCAAAGACGGCCCTCAGTCGACAAAAACGTTTCCCATCTCTCGTCTGAGTCCGTTCCCCCAAACCATTAGCATGCACGCAGCGTGAGGAGAATAAAAAATAAATCGCTCAGATACGAAGGAAAAACTAGGATCATAAGAGCTAAAGACAATCCTTTCTTTCGCCTTTAATCTGTTTTAGAATTTTAACTTTCTGTATGTTTTAAAGTATCACATTTCCCCCCTTGGTTTTATCGTTGTATCTTTTTGTAAATTGCTTTGAGGTTTCCTTTTGTAGAATCAACTGCTATATACATTTTATGAAATAAAGAAAAAAGCATGTTTTGTTTTAAACTGATTTTTTTTTAAAAAAATGATGCACCTGTTTTAACTTGTTTTTTTATATATATATGCTAGTGTGTGTGTGTGTCTCCATGAAAATCTCTCTGAGATTCCTGAAAGGAAGCGATTCGTAAATGGGAATAAGCAAATAAATGCCTTACGGAGACAGATGGTTTTCTTGATGTGTTAGCCCTGATGTGAAATACTGCCTTCACTTTGTGCGATGATAGACCGTACTCCAGCTCTGCTCTCATTGTTGTTTCTATAGGTGTATGGAAAAGCAATCATACATATATATCTATGGTATGTTTTGCCTGATGCACAAGGCACAACTTCTGCAAAGGCCTGCGTGGGTTTGCATGTGTGCGAAGCTGAGCCCAGCCACTTGACTTGTTGTGACTTTTGCCCTAGGGCAGACACCTTCCCTTCCTTCTAGAACATTCTTTCCAGGCCGTGGGGAATTCCTGCCTCCTTTGATTCATGCCTGGGGGCTGGTGATAATTCCTTTGCGGCACCTGTGCAGAAAGCTCACCCAAGAGCCCTTTCTCTCTCTCTGTCTCTCTGCTGCTGCTGCTCTAAATTCCCAGCGCTCTGGCTCTCTCTCTCTCTGTGTTTTTGGGGGGCTATGATTCCCCCCCTTCTGCTTTCCTGCCTCCAGTTGCCAGCATGGCTCAGCAGCTGTGCAGGGCGCTGGGGCGGGGGGAGTTAGGAGAGAGGTCTCCAACTTTCTCACCCAGGCTGGGCGAATCTTTTGCTAACCTCTCAACTCCCCTCCTCCCCAAACTCTGTAACCTCCACCTCCTCACTTTCAGTGCAAAACATGGGAAGGGGGGGGGGGCTTTGGCAAGACTTCAGGCTTCTACGCCTTCACCCCGGTGGGGGCGGCAGGCAGCTGGGAAGCCGTTGCCCGGCCTGGGAAAATACTCGGCAGCGCATTTTTTCCCTGAGATCCTGAAATCTGAGTGGCCAGCAATCTTCTCCCTCTTTCTCCCACAAGCACACATTTCTCTCTCTCTCTCTCTCTCTCTCTCTCTCTCTCTCTCTCTCTCTCTCTCTCACACACACACACACACGTACACACACTCTTGCACCTCTCTGTCTTTCTCTCACACACAACTTTACACAATTCTTTCTCACGCAGACACAGGTCCTTTCTGCCACACACACTCTCTCATACAAACACACATTTATTTCCCTCACGCATGCAATCTCTGATGCACTCTCTTACACAAACACACACTTCTTTCATGCGTTCCAACATTTCTCTGATGAAAATAGGGGTGTCCTATTCCATCACCATCTACTAATTATTTATACCCTGCCCATCTGACTGGGTCGCCCCAAGCTACTTTGGGTGGCTTCCAACGAATAAAAAGCATAATAAAACATTAAACATAATTTTTTTAAAAAACTTCCATATACAGGGCTGCCTTCAGGTGTCTTCTAAAGGTTGATCGAAATAGGGACAATCCGGGATCCAGTCCGAAACCAGGGTGGCTTCTGTAAATCTGGGACTGTCCTTGGAAAATAGGGACACTTGGAAAGTCTGTTGTTTCTCACACACTCACTCACACATTCTTATGCACCCCCCCTCTCTCTCACCTTTTCCAACTGTTGTAAATGGCCCTCCCCTTTTTCCTAGCAGGGGGGCCTTTCAAAGGCCCTGTGCACAGAGTTGGTCTGAAATGTTTTCTTTGCCTCCCTTACAGTTGACTCTTTCTACCCTGCAATCAGGTAAAGATAAAGGTAAAGGAACCCTGGACTGTTAAGTCCAGTTGTGGCACTCATCTCGCTTTCAGGCCGAGGGAGCTGGCGTTTGCCCACAAACAGCTTTCTGGGTCATGCGGCCAGCAGGACTAAAGCACTTCTGGCAAACGGACACCGTGATGGAAACAAGAGTGCATGAAACACTGTTTACCTTCCTGCCACAGTGTACCTATTTCTACTGCAGAGGTGCATGAAAACACTGTTTTACCTTCCTGCCACAGTGGTACCTATTTATCTACTTGCACTGGTGTGCTTTCAAACTGCTAGGTTGGCAGGAGCTGGGACAGAGCAACGGGAGCTCACCCCGTTATGGGGATTCGAACTGTCGACCTTCTGATTAACAAGCCCAAGAAGCACAGTGGTCCCACCTACATGTGGGTCACACACAGAAGTGGGTTTCCTTCTCCTTCGAAAGGGTGCTATGATCTCTTTCCCAAGGGTCTAAACTGTAAGCTCTGTGGGACCGGGGACCTACACTGGGCAATCCTGTCAAGCACCTCTCCGGCGTGTATTGAAGGGGATTCGTCTCTGGCATTTTATCATTATTAATTATTTTCATTATTATCTTTATTTCTATGCCGCCTTTCCCCCAGACCGGAGCTCAAGGAGGGCTACACAAATTTAAACAACACAGATAAAATCCAAACAGCTATAAACATAAGAAGTATAACTGTTAAAAATAACCAAACTCAAATAGAATTAGGACCACACACACACACACACACACACACACACACACACACACACCCAAATTGATTAAACTACAGATAATAAAAGCAGCACAGCACTCTTTCCTTAAAAAAACATTCAGTTCCCTGTTGGAATCAGAGTGTTTTCGCCTGCCAGTAGAAGGAAAACAAGGAGGGAGCCAGTTTAGCCTATCTAGGAAGGGAGTTCCAAAGTCACCTGGGAGCAGCCACCACCAAGAAGGCCCTGTCCTCTGTCCCCACTGCAGGACCAAGAAAAACGCCTTCCCAAAGATTCTGGATCCTGGGCAGATAAGTTAATAAAGATGCTTACTGTTGGTGGTGTGTGTTAGATCCTACATAAATTCACTTTGAAGTTGGAAGGGTGTTTTGGAAGAAAGGCAGAATGTCCAGAACACAAGAGGTCCCGATTTTCACCCTTATTTGATACAGTTCCCTCACTTTCATCTGAATCTCCTTCAACCGGGGCATGATGGAAAGGAACAGATCCCACGTGTGTGGGATCCTTGACGATGCCATCCTGGCCCCGGGAAATCCCCCTCCTGCTTTCCCTCTGTCCTCTCCAAACGCCCCTGCCCATTGCACATTTTCCCTGGCAAGCAAGAGCTTGCTCTGATCTAAGATCCCTCTTCTGGGAACAAAACATCTGTCTGCGTGGCAGCGAAAGGACAGGCACAGACCCTTCTCCCACACAGTCCAGCTGGCAGAACAGGCTGGGCTGGGGGGGGCAGAGTGGGGCTGCTTGGCACGTCCCCACTGCGGGTGGGATTAACAAAATGCCTCCTTCCAGTCCGCTCCGAGCTGCGGCTGGAAATGTGCCAAGGCAGACCATCTTTGGAGAAAGTTTGTGCAATGCGCCGGACTGTTTGGCCTTTAGGAATTGACCGGTGGTTTTTGTGTGTGTGTGTGTGTGTTTTAATGAAAAGGCTTTTAACAGTGGTATTCTGTTTTTATATTCTACATTTTAACAGATCAGGGTTATTTACATTTTCTAAAAATCCTGTTACTTTTGCAAACGATGATTTCCTATGATTTTTAGGTTTTGTTGTATTTCATCTGTGTTGTTTTAATTTGTTTGAAGCCATCTTGGGTTCTGGCCTAGGAAAAGGAGGGGCTATAAATAAATCCATATATACATATTTAAACTCATCCAATCATTTGACAATTGTTAGCTATATCAATGCTTTTTTCTGGGGGTACTCAGGAGTATGCAGTGCAATAAACTGCCCCCCCACTCCAAATGTTAAAAGTGTGGCCCTCACTGTAACAACCTTTTTTTCCTTAAAATAAAAATAAAAATCACTGACAATATTTAACAAAACCGCCTCAGCATTATCGTTATTTTCAGTTCAGATAATATTATTCTGCAAGAAAACATGACTTAACATAAGAATATAATATTTCTTTGGAAAAATCCCTCCAAACCTACTTGGGTTTGCTTTCGTAGGAGGTAATTATTTTCTTGACGATACTGTATAAGGGGCAGCCAGTTCTCCCACAAAAGAGCCAGTGTGGTTTAGTGGTTAGAGAGCCAGACTAGGACCTTGGAGAGCAGGGTTCAAATCCCCACTCCGTCACGAAAATCATTGAGTGACTTTGGGTGCCAGTCACGGCCTCTCAGGTTACCTCACAGGGTTGTGGTGAGGGTAAAATGGGGAGATAGAGAACCATGTATTTGAGCTGCCTAGAAGAAAGATGGGGTAGAAATGGGACAATTAAATACAGTGGTACTTCAGGTTACAGACGCTTCAGGTTATAGACGGACTCCACTAACCCAGAAATAGTACCTCAGGTTAAGAATTTTACTTCAGGATGAGAACAGAATCGTGTGGCGGTGGCGGGAGGCCCCATTAGCTAAAGTGGTACCTCAGGTTAAGAACAGTTTCAGGTTAAGAACGGACCTCCAGAATGAATTATGTTCTTAACCTGAGGTACCACTGTAAACAGATTTAGGATTCACTTGCAAATCTCACTCTTAGATAAGATGTTAGTTTTGACATTATATCCGAATGCCAAACTTTATGTAGTTAGTGTTTCCAAGAAGGGAGTCATGTAACTTTCCAGTTTTCAAAGCACAAACTTCCCTCAAAAGGATCATGGGAACTGTAGTTTCTATAAGAACATACCGGTAATAAGAACCTGCTGGATGCGGCCAATGGCCCGTCCAGTCCCTGCACCCTGTTCTCACAAGGCCAATAAAGATGCCTGTGGGAAAGCTCTATCCATGACCCAAAGAATCCTGGGAACTGTAGTTTCCTCCTTTGTTGTTGTTGTTGTTTAGTCATGTCCGACTCTTCGTGACCCCATGGACCAGAGCACACCAGGCCTCCCGCAGTTTGGTCAAACTCATGCTGCTAGCTTCGAGAACACTGTCCAACCATCTCGTCCTCTGTCGTCCCCTTCTCCTTGTGCCCTCCATCTTTCCCAACATCAGGGTCTTTTCCAGGGAGTCTTCTCTTCTCATGAGGTGGCCAAAGTATTGGGGCCTCAGCTTCAGGATCTGTCCTTCCAGTGAGCACTCAGGGCTGATTTCCTTCAGAATGGATCGGTTTGATCTTCTTGCAGTCCATGGGACTCTCAAGAGTCTCCTCCAGCACCATAATTCAAAAGCATCAATTCTTCGGCAATCAGCCTTCTTTATGGTCCAGCTCTAACTTCCATACATCACTACTGGGAAAACCATAGCTTTAACTATATGGACCTTTGTCGGCAAGGTGATGTCTCTACTTTTTAAGATGCTGTCTAATAATAATAATAATAATAATAATAAATTTTATTTATATCCCGCCCTCCCCAGCCGAAGCTGGGCTCAGGGCGGCTAACAACAATCAAAATAGTTCAACATTCTAAAACATTCATTATAAAATTAATTAAATCAAATTAAAATCAAATTAATGGCAACCATCAAGCAAAATTTTGTGCAGATTGCCAGAGGAGGGGGTCAGGCTGCGCCCTGACAAAAGGCCTGGTGGAAAAGCTCTGTCTTGCAGGCCCTGCGGAAGGATGTCAGGTCCTGCAGGGCCCTAGTCTCTTGTGACAGAGCGTTCCACCAGATTGGAGCCGCGGCCGAGAAGGCCCTGGCTCTAGTTGAGGCCAGCCTAACCTCTCTGAGGCCTGGGTTCTTTAGGGTGTTTTTATTTGCAGACCGTAAATTTCTCTGTGGGACATACCAGGAGAGGCGGTCCCGTAGGTACGAGGGTCCTAGGCCGTATAGGGCTTTAAAGGTTAAAACCAGCACCTTAAACCTGATCCTGTACTCCACCGGGTTTCTCATTGCTTTTCTCCCAAGAAGCAGGCGTCTTTTAATTTCATGGCTGCTGTCACCATCTGCAGTGATCATGGAGCCCAAGAAAGTAAAATCTCTCACTGCCTCCATTTCAGAGCTACAATTCCCAACACCCTTAACAAACTACAGCTCCCAGGCTTCTTTGGAAAGGGGTTGGGAGCCATGTGCTTTAAATGTATAGTGTGTATTCAGACTGCAGCTCCCTGCTGTTTCCTCCTCAGTTAAGGAGGTGCTAATTTTGTTCTGGGCTGTGGAAACCTTAGCTCTGTGACGTCAACATTGCTTTTGGAAAGATAAATCACGGAGAAATGGATCTCTGTTTGTCTTCACACCTTCCAGCTAATTGAATTTATACCCCACAGAACGATAAACAGTAGCAAGCGTCCTTCCTCCTGAACCCAGCGAAAGTTTCAATAGGTCGCATGGAAAACTTTTTTTTTAAAAAAAAGTATTATGTTTCCTAGGGAGCAGGTGGTGATTGGGATGAGTGAAAAGAGTTGGGCGCAGAGAGGCCTTGTTTGCGGGTGAGGGAGGTGGTGTGGCGATAAAAGGTCACCAATCTTACCCTCACGGGTTTCTATTCTGAGCAGGGAAAGTCTTTGTTGGGCTGAGTTGGGATCACAAGGGATCCCAGCTTGATTGTAAAACAAAACAAAACAAAACAAAACAAAACAAAACAAAACAAAACAAAACAAAACAAAACAAAACAAAACAAAACAAAACAAATCACACCCTTAAAACAGTTTACAAAGAGACTGTCAGTTAAAAACAGCCAAAAAACCACAACTCTTGGATATAATCAAAAGATAAAAATCAGCAACAAACCAAAAACAGATTAAAACATGCAACAACATTAGGTATATATATCTAGGGATGCAGGTGGTGCTGTGGTCTAAACCACCGAGTCTCTTGGGCTTGCCGATCAGAAGGCTGGCGGTTCGTATCCCTGCTACAGAGTGAGCTCCTGTTGCTCTGTCCCAACTCCTGCCACCCTAGCAGTTCGAAAGCACACCAGTGCAAGTAGATAAATAGGTTCTGTAATAGGTATGAGTTACTCGTGCGTAAGCTGGTGCCTTTCTCGGTTAATTTGCCTTGTTAAATCTTTCTGACTGCACAGCCCCTTCTCATCGCGGCTGCCTCAGTCACTGGCAGAATCCGTCAGTGGGCGTTTCTTGAACCTCTTCCAGCATAAAAGTTGTTTGACACCCAGTCTCCTCCTCCTCTCACTGCGCGGGAGTCTTCTGCGCAGGGAAGGCGTGGGTAGCGGAGGACCTGGGCTCTCCTCACTGATGTCCAGTGAAGAGTCCTGGAGCCCTCTCTCCACTTCCCCCATCTGCCCCCCTTCATCCCTGGTGTTGCGCTGAATGGCTTCCCCCTCTACTGAGCTGTTTCTCCCCCTGCTGCTGGGTCCTTTGCCAGCATCATCTGGGAGCCTCCCCTTCGCCTCTCCCTCCGATGTCAGTTCCCTGACAGGTTCCATGGCAGCGAGAAGGTAAACAGTGTTTCCGTCGCTCTGGTTTCCGTCACGGTGACCTGGAAAGCTGTCTGTTGACAAACACCGGCTCCCTCGGCCTGAAAGTGAGATGAGCGCTGCAACCCCATAGTTGCCTTTGACTGGACTTAACTATCCAGGGGTCCTTTACCTTTATATATATCTAACGGGATGAAGTTCACTTTTTAAAGAGGGAACCTTGATAAACAGGTCTAAACTAGTCCCCCTGTCAGTCAAGTACCCAGCACTTGCATTTTAAAAAAGATAAGGAAATGTATTTTTAAAGCCTCTTTAATACAAGTACTTTTTTAAAAACCACAGGTGGGAAGGGATAGGAGAGGCATTCTCCGCCATGTGTGAAAGGTGAGCCCCCCCCCTGCTTCTGAGAAGATATTTGGTAAGAGATCCTGCCCTTAATGCAAAAGAAGGGGTGTGACCATCCTAAGTTGCTCTTGCGACAGATGTTTCCCTCCTATGTAAGCGGAAACGCCTCTTCTAAGACAGTATCAGGAGAGCGATTCTCTCCTAAGTGTAAAGGAGAGTGCCTCTTCTGAGACCAAATTAGAAGAGGCATTTCCTCTTGTGTGTGAAAGAAGGGGCAGTGCCATTATCCAAAAAAAGTTTGCTGCTCATCTCCACATGCAGATTTAACCAAACAATTGACTGCAACAGCAACATCTTCAGTTGAACTGTTCCACCTGGCCTTTGATTTGGACTCAGTCTGACCCTTATGTTTCCCTCCCGTTATGGTTTTGATCTATGGGCTACTTTTAAAACGAGGCTGCATTTTAAATTGCATTTTAACCTGTATTTTAAATTGGTTTTTTACTATTATATTTTTGCTTTAATTTTACTGGTGTTAGCCGCCCTGAGCCTGGCTCTGGGCGGGGAGGGCGGGGTATAATAATAATAATAATAATAATAATAATAATAATAATAATGTTTCAGCCAATTCATCGAGCTTTCGGCAGCCCCTGGGATAATTGTTCTCATTGCTTTTTGTTGCTCATGGCGCTTTTTGGGATGACTTTGTTCCCTGTTAGGGACGCAGGTGGCGCTGTGGGTTAGAAGGTCAACGGTTCAAATCCCCGTGATGGGGTGAGCACCCGTTGCTCGGTCCCTGCTCCTGCCCACCTAGCAGTTCAAAAGCACGTCAAGTGCAAGTAGATAAATAGGTACCGCTCCGGTGGGAAGGAAAATGGCGTTTCCGTGCGCTGCTCTGGTTCTCCAGAAGCGGCTTAGTCATGCTGGCCACATGACCCGGAAGCTGTACGCCGGCTCCCTCGGCCAATAAAGCGAAATGAGCGCTGCAACCCCAGAGTCGGTCACGACTGGACCTAATGGTCAGGGGTCCCTTTATCTTTACCTTAGTCCGGCATTCTGCTTCTCACACTGACCACCCAGATGTCAATTATGGGAAATCTGCAAACAGGACCTGCTAAATATTGCAATCTGGTGCAGAAACGCAGAGAGTGAAACTTAAGGAGGAGAAATGGAGAGAAGTCAAAATTGAAATATTCGCCCATCCCTAGCCAGAGATACTAAGGAAAAGATGTCGCGAGGTGATGAGGAAATCTTTCAAACCACTTCCAACTCTTCTAAAAATTATTGTCCCATCTGCCCATCCTTCCACCCATCTTTCTTCCTTTCTTACAGGACAAATGACAGTCCCCCCCCCCCACCACTTCGAGAGCATCCTATTGACTCTGGCCTGGTGGTAAATATTACCTTGCTTTTCTTTTCTTTAGCATAGGCAACTGGGAGATGGGGGGGGGGGGAGAGAAAGGAAAGCAGAGAGCCCTCCCGTCCACGCCCCTCCCTTTCTCCGCCACGCCATCGAATTTCCAATTTTCAGCTAATATCAAGGTCGTGACAGCGAGCGCAGAGGCCCTGGTAGGACATAATGGCAGAAGAATTGTAAATGTTGCTTTTAGCGAATGCAGAATGAGGTTGGGCTAAGGAAAGGGAAATTTCCCATTCACCGCCGGCCCCTTGAATAAGCGAATACATTTTCTACCCCGAGTGTGTCGCATTAAATTTCCAGAGGTGCTGGGCTCCAGGTAGATATCATTAGTAACAGTTTTGCGTCGTAATGAATGCTTTTATTTCTCTTCCGAGCGATTCATGAATACATAAAGAAGCCGCTTTGAGTTGCATCTGGGCTCGTGGCGGCAGGAGTCTAATTTGGCGTCCTCTCTGCTGACAACCCTGGTTAGCCCAGCTGGGGTCAACTTTGAAGGAATCTGTTGCAACCAAAGGCTTACCATTTATCTCTCTGTCTATCTGTCTGTCTGTCTGTCTGTCTTTGCGGTTGCACCAGAAAAGACCAAGGCTTGCGTCCAATCTCTTCCTACTGAGAACAGACCCATTGAAACTTATGGACCTAAGTTTGTCCTGTCCATTAATTTTAATGAGTTCCATCTAATTTCTGTCTTTAACTTGATGGACCTAACTTGGCCATGCCTATGAATTTCAAATGGTTGTTTCCGACTAACCTCTACTCAGAGTAGGCCCTTTGAAATTGATGGGCCTACTTTAGTCCTGTCCATCAATTTCAATGGGTTGCATCTAACTAAAACCCACTGAAGTTGATGGACCTACATTAGCCAGTGGGTCTATTCTGAGTAGGACTAACAGTGGCTACATCCCTTACTGCCTACAGTGCATTAAAAGAAAATATGATGAAAATGATGCATAGATGGTATATAACACCGGTGAAACTAGCCAAAATGTATAAAACGAATGATAAATGTTAGAAATGTAAAGAAAAAGAGGGCACATTTTACCACATGTGGTGGGAATGTAAAAAAGTGAAAGACTCCTGGGAAATGATTTATAATGAAATTTTAAAAAGTTGAAATAGACATTTCCAAAAACAAACAAACAAACAAACCCCAGAAGCTCTTTTACTGGGTATGGTAGGTACAGAAATTCATAAAAATGATAAAAATCTGTTTTTATATGCGACCACTGCAGCAAGAATACTATTAGTTCAAAGATGGAAGCAAGAAGAAATGGCAACCAAAGAGTGGCAAATAAAATTGATGGACTACGTTGAGCTGGCAAGACTTACAGGGAAAATTTGAAACCAGCAGAACCAGACTTTCCTAAGGGACTGGAAGAAATTTGTGTTGTATTTGAAAGACAACTGTAACTACTTAATATCGCTTGTAGGATTGCAAGAAGTTTTGTAAGGAAGACCATTCAAATTATTGAGAGAAGTATTAAGATTACCTGATGTAAGGCTGGATTTAAAACAATAAGCATAGTAATAAAAAGCATAATTAGAAAGGAATTCAGAAAACCATTAGAAGGGGTTGATAGAAGCCCTAGGCTATGGCAGCCAACGATTTGTTATGTTGTGTTGGAAAAATTGTGTAAAACTTAATAAAAATTATATTAAAAAACAACAACAATGGCCACATCCCTGTTTGTCTCTTCTTCACCCATGATATTAAAATGATTCCCCGCTTCTGATTGTGGAAACGTCAAAGGTAAATTTGTCATAATGGGTGAGTTTGCTTTAAAAAGCTCCCCTTTTGATTTCCGCATTTTCATCTGTGCAAGACCAGCTTGGCTGCATGGAAGTGCTGCTCTTAGGGATGGGGGAAGAAATTGGTTTGGTTTGCATTTGGGTTTAAGTCGCACATGCTGGTGAACCAAAATCTTAGAACTGGAAAGGACCACGAGGGTCATCTAGTCTCAAGATGGGGCTCCAACCCACAACCCTGATATTTAGAGTCTCATGCTCTACTAACTGAGCTATCCCAGCAGCCATCCTTTGAAATGCCCTCGTCATTTGAAATTTGCACCCCTCGAAATTTGGCAATGCAATTTATCCAAAGAAAAGAATTCGGCACTGAAGTGTAGAGATTAGCAGATATAGAAATGCCGTTATTTTAGGGGAAACTGCTTGCAGGTAGGCAAATGTTTAGTGGAAATTAATGCAAAAAAAAATATGTATGCAGGTTTTCTTGTGAACCTTTTGAAAATGAAAAATTCGCAAATAAATGAGGAAATTGACATGGCGAACTAAACTTAAAAGTTGGAAAAATGAGAAATAGAGAAGACCCAGACTGATAGATTTATTCATCCCTAATCTGATCTAAATAATAGTAATATTATTATTATTAATAATAATAGATTTAGATTGTTCTCTGTTTTTCTTTATGTTTGTTTTAATGCATGGGCTACTGTCATAAAAATAGTCATAAGTTTAATACATAAGAATAGGAATAAAAATAATGATAATGAACAATGATAATTTATTTCATTTATGAATTGCTTTCAGTGACGCATCCCGAAGCGATTTAAAATGTCATAACACACACACACCACACAACAATTTCATATATAACAACAGTTAAAACAATGGCTTCACGCACACAAAATGTAACACAGCAACTGCACATACATTAAAAATCCATTCAAATCCCCGACCGGGATAAAGATCTTAGAAGACTTGTTGAAAGGGTTGTGTGTGGAAATATTTCTATCCCAAAGCAGGTCCTATTGAGTTCAACTAGGCTGCCTCCCTGGTAAGAGTTCTTAGGGTTGAAGCCATTGCTGTTGTTGTTCTTTAGTCATTTAGTCGTGTCTGACTCTTTGTGACCCCATGGACCAGAGCACTCCAGGCACTCCTTATTTAAAGTCAATTAAAAAAGTTTACTCACATCAGTTCACAGTTGGATTTCTGAAGGCAGACTTAGTTACAAATATGTACATGTGGATCTACCCCATATGGGGAATAGTCCCAGTGCTTCTGCTACCTGAGAGAGCTAGCAGAGCATTCCTAGCTAAAAAGAAGAAGAAGAGTTTGGATTTGATATCCCACCTTTCACTCCCTTTAAGGAGTCTCAAAGCGGCTAACATTCTCCTTTCCCTTCCTCCCCCACAACAAACACTCTGTGAGGTGAGTGGGGCTGAGAGACTTCAAAGAAGTGTGACTGGCCCAAGGTCACCCAGCAGCTGCATGTGGAGGCGCGGAGACTCAAACCCGGTTCCCCAGATTACTAGTCTACCGTTCTTAACCACTACACCACACTGGCTCTCTGGTCCAATGAAGAAGGAAGTGAAAAAGGGGGAGAGAGAGTGCTGCATGACTCGCCCTTTTGTTACCTGGACAGGTAAGGTCACACCCACCTCTAGACAAAGGCAAGCGAAGGATGCTTCAGCCCAGGAGGAACAGGAAGTTTTGACTGGCTGGACCTACATCCCCTTGCATGTCCACTCTAGGAAAACAAGGAATGTTGTATTTGGCTGCTCCCAGTGGATTACATCCCCCACACACGAGGCTCTGCATTGCAGGGTATTGAACTCGATGACCCTTGGGACCCTTTCATGACAATTCTATAATTCTAAGAATATTCTCCCCTCCGGTGGTGTCCAGCAACTGTGATTCAGAAGCATTGCTGCCTCCAACACGGAGGCAGAGAATAGCCATCGTGGTTGGTTGTCATTAATAGCCCCTTTCTCCATCCACCCAAGTTGGTGACCATCACTGACTCCTGTGGGAGTGAGTTCCACAGTCTAACCATGTGCTGCGTAAATAAGCACTTCCTTTTGTTTGCCCTGAATTTAACCTGGAACCTTTCGAGTGTCGTCACCTCTTGCCTCCCTCAGACCTTCCAAAGTGTCCCTATTTTCCAGGGACAGTCCTGGATTTGCAGAATTTCTGATTTGATCCCAGAATGTCCCGTTTTTCCTTAGGATGTTCCTATTTTCACCAGAGAAATGTTGGGAGGGTATGGAGTTAGGCAGTCCTTGAGCCAAAGAGATAAGTAATTACAGTGGTGCCCCGCAAGACGAATGCCTCGCAAGACGGAAAACTCGCTAGACGAAAGAGTTTTCCGTTTTGGAGGTGCTTCGCAAAACGAATCTCCTATGGGCTTGCTTCGCAAGACGAAAATGTCTTGCAAGTTCCTGCGGGTTCCCCCCCCTTTTCTAAGCCGCTAAGACGCTTATCAGCTGATCCGATAAGCCGATAAGCTGCTAAAAGCCGCTAAAAGCCGCTAATAGCGCTAATAGCGCTAATCCGCTAATCCGTCAATGGGCTTGCTTTGCAAGACGAAAAAACCGCTAGATGAAGAGAATCACAGAACGGATTCTTTTCGTCTTGCGAGGCACCACTGTATACAACCTTTAGAAGACACCTGGAGGCAGCCCTGTATAGGGAAGTTTTTTAAAAAAATGTTCAATGTTTTATTATGTTTTTTTAATACAGCGGTACCTCGGGTTACATATGCTTCAGGTTACAGACGCTTCAGGTTACAGACTCCACTAACCCAGAAATAGTACCTTGGGTTAAGAACTTTGCTTCAGGGTGAGAACAGAAATCGTGCTCCGGCGGCGCAGCAGCAGCAGGAGGCCCCATTAGCTAAAGTGGTGCTTCAGGTTAAGAACAGTTTCAGGTTAAGAATGGACCTCCGGCATGAATTAAGGACTTAACCCAAGTTACCACTGTATGTTGGAAGCCGCCCAGAGTGGCTGGGGCAACCCAATCAGATGGGCAGGGTATTGCGGACGACTCTGGGGTTGAGGTGCCCACTTCGCTTTACTGACTGAGGGAGCTGGCGTTTGTCTGCAGACGGCTTCCGGGTCATGTGGCCAGCATGACTAAGCTGCTTCTGGTGAACTAGAGCAGTGCACGTAAACGCCATTTACCTTCCCTGTAGTAATGTATGGAAGTGAGAGCTGGACCATAAAGAAGGCTGGTCACCAAAGAATTGATGCTTTTGAATTATGGTGCTGGAGGAGACTCTTGAGAGACCTATGGACTGCAAGAAGATCAAACCTATCCATTCTGAAGGAAATCAGCCCTGAGTGCTCCCTGGAAGGACAGATCCTGAAGCTGAGGCTCCAATACTTTGGCCACCTCATGAGGACTCCCTGGAAAAGACCCTGATGAAAGATGGAGGGCCCAAGGAGAAGGGGACAACAGAGGACGAGATGGTTGGATAATGTTCTCGAAGCTACCAGCTTGAGTTTGACCAAACTGCGGGAGGCAGTGGAAGACAGGAGTGCCTGGCATGCTCTGGTCCATGGGGTCACGAAGAGTCGGACACGACTAAACAACAACAACAACAACGATTTTCATTGGATAAATGTTGGACGGTATGCTCCCTTCCACTCGGGCTATCTTCCTCCCGCCCTGTCCCCACATTCAAGAATTGTGCCCAGACTGCTTTCTGACCCAAGCCCTATGGGTCAAAAGGGGTTGAGCCCCTCTCACAAGGCTGGCTCACCATTCCAAAGAGATGCTTTCCTTTCCATGCCGACTTTCCCCTTTTCAGGCCTGTACCCTAGAACGAATCTTGTAATTCCCTGCTCTCCGATAAGAACAGGAAGAGACCGTCAGGCTGATCTTAATCCTAAATTCCTGCTCATTTTCTCTCTCCCTGCCCCCAGGTTCCTTTAATATTATTCCCCTGGTTTTTCTTTTTGGGGGTGTGTGGTGGGAGTGGAGAGCCAGGAATGAAACCATAGGTGTCCCTTGAACTCATTTACCTCCTCCTGCTTGTGCTGGTAATTTATTCCATATGTTTATTTACCTTCCTCCCCCCCGTTTGGTGTGCAGTACCTTTTTACCCCTCCCCATCGAATTAGTTACGGCCGAAATCGACGGGTCAGCGAGAACGGGCAAGGGTTATGCCCGAATTGCATTTGTGATGTTTGGCCCCCAGGCCCTGAGCTGGGGTAAGCATGGAATTGGGCTCGCCGGTGAGGTCATGAGTCACATTCTGAGCTCGGACGACTTCCGTGTCGAGAGGAAAGCCGCATGCATGGAAACAGAAACTGCGGATCAAGGGCCATGGTCAGAGAACGTCTGTAGGAGTAAGCTGTACTCAGAGTAGACCCTAGGCTATAAATAATCAGGCACAAACAAGCCAGCCAGAAGTGGAAAGGATTGCATCCGAAGATGTCAGTCCGTTTGCATGAAGGATGTTGTGTTAATGAGGACCTTTTTCTTTTTTACAAAACATATCGAGAAAAGAGAGAGAGAGAGAGAGAGAGAGAGAGAGAGAGAGAGAGAGAGACAAAGCCCCAAAGAGGAGACTTAGAGGTGATATGATAGGTAAAGGGACCCCTGGCCATTAGGTCCAGTTGTGACCAAAACTGGGGTTGCGGTGCTCATCTCGCTTTATTGGCCGAGGGAGCTGGCATACAGCTTCCGGGTCATGTGGCCAGCATGACTAAGCCGCTTCTGGCGAACCAGAGCAGCACACAGAAACACTGTTTACCTCCCAACGGAGTGGTACCTATTTATCTACTTGCACTTTGATGTGCTTTTGAACTGCTAGGTTGGCAGGAGCAGGGACCGAGCAATGGGAACTCACCCCGTCGCGGGGATTCGAACCGCCGACCTTCTGATCGGCAAGTCCTAGGCTCTGTGGTTTAACTCACAGCGCCAGCCTTCTTCAAATATCTCAAGGGCTGTCACATGGAAGAGGTAACAAGCTTGTTTTCTCCTGCTCTGCTGGGTAGTACTCGAACCCATGACTTCAAGTTACAAGAAAGGAGATTGCGACTAAATAACAGTAAGAGCTGTTTGACAGTGGAATGGTCTCCCTCAGGAGGTTGTGGACTCTCCTTGCTTGGAGATTTTAAAGTAGATATTGGATGGCCATCTGTCTTGTACAATCTTGTTAAGATTCCTGCACCGCAGGGGGTTGGACTAGATGACCCCTGGGATCCCTTCCAATTCCAAGATTCTACGATTCTGCAAATCAAGATTTTAAACTGTAAAGCATCACAACCTGGAAGGACAAAGGTACAAAGATGTAAGGCAGCTCCAAAAGGGATAACAAAGTGTTAACCTGTACAAAGATTCCCTTTACAAATAATAAAGATTTATAAAAAATAAAAGTATTATGCACCCGTGAGTTCCATCATTATTGAGAATATAGTCTTAAATCGGCCAGACCTTTGCATATAGTGATGGTACTGCCTGTGTCTCAATATTTGTATAAGAAATAAAATCTTGCCATATACGAAAAAAGAAAAGGTTATTCAAGCTTGACCCTTTAGATACCTTTGGTTTATGAGATACCTTTTCAAGGAGGACAATTTGCCAAATTCTAGAAAGTCTTGTGTCTTCCAGAATTTGGCAATACAGTGGTACCTCAGGTTACAGATGCTTCAGGTTACAGACGCTTCAGATTACAGACTTCACTAACCCAGAAATCGTACCTTGGGTTAAGAACTTTGCTTCAGGATGAGAACAGAAATCGTGTGGCAACGGCGCAGCCATTAGCTAAAGTGGTACCTCAGGTTAAGAACAGTTTCATGTTAAGAACGGACCTCCGGAACAAATTAAGTTCTTAACCCGAGGTACCACTGTACAGCCCTAGGTTTCTGTTAACAGATGAGTAGCAAGTTCTTGACTTTTGAGATCCCGTTCCGCTTCCCTGTACAGGTTCAAAAGTGCCAATATAGGTGCAGATTGGGGAAAAGATATCCACTTAAAAGCCTCATTGGAAAACGAAGGTTTTCCACAGGTATTGGAAAGACAACAGAGACAGAACCTGCCTAACATTTAAGGGGGAGGGGACTCCAAAAAGGAGGTGGAATAACAGTAAAAGGCCTCCGGTTTTTATTTTCCAAAATGTATTTTTACTGAATTTTATGCCTATAACCCAAATAACAAAATAGAACTTCATAAGAGAAATAGGTAAAAACTCAGCTGGACTCAACCAAAGTTGGCATGGGAGGTTGCATTCACAAGAAGAAATGATAAATCTGTTTATCCAGATATGAGATACGAACAGGTCAGTGGCAAAGACCATAATAAGAAATGAGAGAATGAGAGGTGTGGGGCACATGAATTGCAAGGTATATATAGAAACATAAACTTATGATTGAAACTGTAAGAGGTTGGAGGAGTACCAAGAATCAAAGTCTCTGTATTAAATTCAGAATTATTTTCCAACCAGTTAGACGTTACTTATCCCAAGTTTCTCGAGAGACTTGTGGAAGAGACAAAGCCACTCCCGACCTAAGGAGGGGGAGGGGTTGCGGGCTCACGCCCCGGACTACATTCTCGCGGGGCTGGCGCCAGCCCCGCGGGACTCAGGGATTCCCCAGTCTGATTATTATTCATTATCCCACAGCACCGGGCAATCGGCTGGCGCTAGGGGCGGGCTTACAATAGGGCACTTAAGGTTGGGGAAGCCCTGGCTCGCCCCTTTTCCTTCCTTACAGCAGCTGCGGTTTTTCCCACCCACCCGCCCTCTAGGTTTGCATTCGGACTTTGCTATGGGCTTTGGCTGGTCGTCGCAAGGGGCCTGGTAGGAGTTTTTCCATTTGGCTAATTGGCTGTATTTTGAAGCCACTTGGTTTTTTCACCTACCTCGTAGCAAAACGTCACAACTCCTCAGTTTTGGCGGTAGGCATTGGCAGGGGTATTGTTATGCAAATGAAGTTGGGGGGAGGAGCGCCATCACCTCCCCCAAATCTTGAAGGGTAGTTCGTTAAAGGACTCCGGGGGGCATCGCCTCGTCCGAAACCTACGGAGGCTAGGGCCTAAAGTGCGCTCCCGAGTGGTAACCCCTTGGGGAGCGCCTAGGGATGTGCATCGATGGCCCTTGTGGTCTCTTCCAACTCTATGATTCTATGATCTCGGGGGCTCCCCCTGTTGGTGCTTAACCCTTCCCGGTTAGACCGGATAGTCTGTTAGGGCCAATGCCTAAAGCCAATACCACTCTTACCTGTAATCAATAAAGTTGTGGCCATTTTCGCCCATTAACCTAAGTTCTGGTGTCCGGTGTCTTTATTTATTCCATCCGTGGGAGGGGGCGGGAATCGCCACGCAAATGCCAAGTTTCTCTTTTTACTTATTCAATGAAATCCCGAAACAAACCAAAACAAAAGAGGTAGAGATGGGGTCTGCAGGAGACTTTTGCCTGCAGAAGTTGTTTGTATAAATGCGTGCAAAATTGGAGGAAGCCCCTCAATAATAATAATAATAATAATAATAATAATAATAATAATAATAATAATAATATATTATTTATATCTCGCCCATCTGGCTGGGCTTCCTCAGCCACTCTGGGCAGCTTCCAACAAAATATTAAAATACAGTTATGCATCAAACATTAAAAGCTTCCCTAAACAGGGCTGCCTTCAGATGTCTTCTAAAAGTCTGGTAGTTGTTCTCTTTGACATCTGGTGGGAGGGTATTCCACAAGGCGGGTGCCACTACCAAGAAGCCCCTCTGCCTGGTTCCCTGTAACTTAGCTTCTCGCAGAGAGGGAACCACCAGAAGGCCCTCGGCGCTGAACCTCAGTGTCCTAGCTGGACGATGGGGGTGGAGACGCTCCTTCAGGTATACTGAACCAAGGCCATTTGGGGCTTTAAAGGTCAGCACCAACACTTGGATTGTGCTCGGAAACGTACTAGGAGCCAATGTAGGTCTCATCGTATGAGACTCGCTAGCAAAACAGGATCAACGCTAGCTCTTTTCAGTTTAGTGCTTGGTCGGATGCTATAGTTTGTTTCTCGGACAGTGTGGGGAACTTGTTGGGTGTGCATGTGTGAGAAATGTCCCTATTTTCATCTGAGGAGTGTTGGAGGGTATGACTTCAGTGAGCTTCATGACCTAGTGAGGATTTGAACCCTAGCCTCCCAGATCCTAGTCTGACACCAGTCTCATCTAGTTCTTTCCCCTACTGCTATTTCCAGTTCCCCATTTTAGTCTTTAGTGATGTATGGAAGTGAGAGTTGTACCATAAAGAAGGCTGATCGCCGAAGAATGGATGCTTTTGAATTATGGTGCTGAAGAAGACTCTTGAGAGTCCCATGGACTGCAAGAAGATCAAACCTATCCATTCTGAAGGAAATCAGCCTGAGTGCTCACTGGAAGGACAGATTGTGAAGCTGAGGCTCCAATACTTTGGCCACCTCATGAGAAGAGAAGACTCCCTGGAAAAGACCCTGATGTTGGGAAAGATGGAGGGCACAAGGAGAAGGGGATGACAGAGGATGAGATGGTTGGACAGTGTTCTCGAAGCGACCAGCATGAGTTTGACCAAACTGCGGGAGGCAGTGGAAAACAGGAGTGCCTGGCGTGCTTTGGTCCATGGGGTCACGAAGAGTCGGACATGACTAAATAACAAATTTTAGTCTTGTGCCACTTTAACCATTTTCAGATTTTACATCTGAGCTCTTTGTGGTTTTTAGCTTTCACCTGTGAGCCACGCAGAGGACATTGGGTTAAATGGGAAACGTTGCAGTGCTGTAGACCAAGAAACATCAATAACTGAGTGGTTGGTGGTGTTCTTCTACATTGCTTGGGCTCAGAATTCTGGCTGTGGGTGCGAGGGTATCGTGCCTGGGGTTGCAACTGGCTGGGAACCCCTCCCACCAATGCAATCCTACGCTTTTCATGGCAGCTCAGCTTCTCAAAACTAGCCGGGCTGGAGTGCCTCACAGCACTGAGGTGAACACCATGCCCAATAAACATAAACAGATCAAGTTGCCACTAAAGGAACAGCAATAGGAGCCCGGGATAAAGTTGGCAATCCTCTAGGCATTGCGTGTTCCAGTCCAGGATCCCGGCAGCTGCTTCAAGAAGCTCAAAGAGACTTTCCCTCCCTACACAAGCAAACCACCCCATTGCTATTCTCTTGCCATCAAGATGGCTGCTCAAGATGGCTGCCCAATCTCTCTCTCTCTGCTGTTTTCCTCATGCACCCCCTCATCAGATAATGCATTTTTTTTCTTTTTCATTCTTTCTTTAAACCGGGTTGGGGGGTTTTTAGTTTCTTTGCCTTTCTGATTCTCGCCTAATAATCTCCCCGATTAGCTCTTGTAAACTCCAGCTTTATATGAAAAAAAGAGGACATAATGGAAAAATAATTAAAAATAAAAGACTGAGGAATAAGGGGGAAAAATAATCATTTGAAGGCGAAGGGGAGGGAGGGGATGAAGAGGCAGATCTGCGGAGCTGGTAGATAACCAACAGATGTGATTTTTGCAGATAAGCGTGGCAATTTAGATTAGATAAATCTGGAGGCATTACGAGCCTCCATTGCAAGACTCTTTTTATCGGTTTGATACATTTTTTTTTCAATTTTATCTTGCAAGTTGGAGGGAGGGGAGTGAGGGGATGGCAAGAGGAATAATAATAAAAAAGCTCAATCTTTGGGTAGTTTTCTTTTTAATGTGTCCCCCTCCACCCCACCCCAGAAAGTGGGGTCTCTCTATTTCTCCCTCTCTCCCTCTCTCACACACGCAGGCACACACTCATACACACACACACACACACACACACACACACACACACACACATCAGGACCGTGTTTTCTTTTTTCTTTATTTCTGTTTTTTCTCCCTAAAAAAAGGAAGAAAAAAAAAACCCATGCACAGCAGACACACACACACACACTGCCGTGTGCACACAGAGAAAACCAAAATATTTGAAAATGTATTTCATGCCAATTATGTCATATTTCATGGACTGATGCCACTACTGAAAGAAAGAGTGAATGCCTTAATTTGTATAGAAATTGTAATCATTTGTTCATTTCAAGGTGAAAATTGCATTTTTTAATTTAAATTGTATCCTGCGTGATAGTCTATTATCTAGTAAAATTGTCTCCTTGTCTGAGTGCCTCTTTCCACGAGGCTGGAATGCTTGTTGCAAATCCAGTTATATTCATAAAAGCTTTGTGGGCGTCTTGGGGAAATGAGAAGAGTTTTCTTGTGGCTGTCGTTCTGAGCCTCATCCTTCCCCCCTTTCTTTCTTTCTCTCTCTCTCATTCTCTCCTCCCCTCTTTCTCCTCTCCCCAGTCACCCCCCCCAAAACACCTCCTCCTCCTCCTCTCAGTTATTTCCTGGTTGAAATAAACCCGTATCTCCTAATGCAAGTAATTAGTTGGGATACATTTTCAAGACAATCGGAAACTGAATTAGGGGGAGGGCCGTACAATAAGTCCTTCTCTTCCATCACCCCCTCGCTTGTAAAATCTTGTTACAGGGAAAATAAAGCCAATTAGATTCGTTGTGCTATAGGAGTAGAACCGACGAGCAGAGGGAAGGAGACCCAAATGGACGGGCGAAATCTCAGCTCCCTTTTGCAGAAGGGTTGCCAACTGACTTGTGGGGAGGAGAACCCTCTTTTGCTCCTGTGTCCTTTTAAGATAGGGATGGGGGAGTTGGTCTGTCTAGATTCGTATTGTCTACACACTGCATTGCAAGGGGGTTGGACTAGATGACCCTTCCAAAATTCTACAATTTTGTGATACACCGACTGGCAGCGAATCTCCAGGGTACCAGGCAGGGGACAATTCCAGCTCTACCTGGAGAGATGGGGGTCTTCTGCATCCAAAGCCGATCCTCTGCTACGACACGATGGCCCTTTCCTCTAAAATGAAAGCAGGACTGGTTTCAGCAGGAAGCTGCCTTTGTCAGATTGTTGGGCTCAAAATTTTCTACTCTGGCTTGCCGTGGCTTTCCAGGAGTTCAGGTAGTCCTACCTAGAGATGCTTAGCATCGAATCTGAAACCTTCTGCATGCAAAACCAGCCTCACTTGCACATAAGCTCAAGAAGTTATTTGAAAGCGAGGGCAGCCTCCTTACCTTCAGATCAATCGACTGAGCATCCTTTGCTTCTAAAAAGTCGGCAATCTTCGCTGTGGGAGGAGAGATCTCTCTGCTGCCATCATCCAGTGCTATGATATCATTCGCAGATCCATTGCTTTGCACACTGGCTCCCAGTATGTTTCCGAGCACAAATCAAAGTGTTGGTGCTGACCTTTAAAGGCCTAAATGGCCTCAATCCAGTATACCTGAAGGAGCATCTTCACCCCCATCTTTCTGCCCGGACACTGAGGTCCAGCGCCGAGGGCCTTCCGGCGGTTCCCTCACTGCGAGATGCCAAGTTATAGGGAACCAGGCAGAGGGCCTCCTCGGTAGTGGCACCCGCCCTGTGGAACGCCCTCCCACCAGATGTCAAAGAGAAAAACAACTACCAGACTTTTAGAAGACATCTGAAGGCAGCCCTGTTTAGGGAAGCTTTTAATGTTTAATAGGTTATTGTATTTTAATATTCTGTTGGAAGCCGCCCAGAATGGCTGGGGAAATAATATATTATTATTATTATTATTATTATTATTATTATTATTATTATTATTATTATTATTATTATTGCATTCCTAGAAAGAGCCCCAAAGTAATTAACAGAGAAAACAACCTACAAAAGATGATATACAAAAATCCATCCTTTTAAATGGAACATGCTTTAAAATACCACATGGAGTCTAGTCTGGACTATGAGAAAGGGGCTGATTTGTTGAAATGGGTCAAAAACACTACCAAGCTGGAGTTCCCACGAGTGAAAGGAAAATATGAAGAAGAGCTGCGGAAGGGACATGGAAGAGATTTGAAGGCCTCGGATATAAGATCACCAGGTTAATGTGCCAGACGAATGGGTTAAAAAAAAGGGACTGACAATCCCGGGACCGGGGAGAGGGGACGCTGGAAGAAGATTGGATTGTTGTGGTTTTTTTTCTTTTTATTATCAGAAATGTTTTATGAACATTGGAAAATTGTTGAAATGAAATTACTTGGCTCTTGTAAAAATGTTTAAAGAATCAGGTAAAAAGGTTATGGTTATGAGAAGCTGGTAAAAATAAGACTTAAGTCTTAAGTTTTAAGGTTTTTTATAAGATAAGATGAAAATAGAGTAAGGTAATGTAAGGACAGAATACTATGAATTATGGAAAGGATTTGCTGTGACAATTATTAATCAAGATACAAGAGATGGGAGGAGGAGGAGGTCATGGAAAGAAGGTAATGAAATTCGAGAATTTGAAAATGATGGTTTTATTTTTTCTTTTTCTTTTTCTGTTTTTGTCTCCCTAATTTCCCCTTAACATTGTGTTTAACTGTTTGTTTTACACTAGTCCTGCTAATGAGCTTAATCGTGTACAAAAACTTTTCAAACACTCCATAATTTCCCCCCATTCTTTGATAACATTTCTTTCTTCTTGGCTACTTATTGTTCCAGTAAGTTTTGCCATTTTGGCATAGTCCGTTAATTTAGTCTGCCACTCCTCCTTGGTTGGGGCAGAATCTTCTTTCATGTTTGGGACTTTTGATTTTAGATAAAAAGCAGGCATGAGGCAACTCGCTCTACGCGGGGCTGCCCTTGAAGCTGACCCAGAGACTCCAGTGGGTGCAGAATGCCGCAGTGAGGCTCCTTACGGGGTCCTTGCCGCGGGATCACATTCATCCAGTGCTTTACCAACTGCACTGGCTCCTGGTGGAGTACAGGTTTAAGGTGCTGGTTTTGACCTTTAAAGCCCTATGCGGCCTAGGACCCACGTACCTACGGGACCGCGTCTCCTGGTATGCCCTGCGGAGGACCTTAAAGTCCACAAATAACAACACTTTGGAGGTCCCGAGCCTCAAGGAGGTTAGATTGGTCTCAACTAGGGCCAGGGCCTTTTCAGTACTGGCCCCGACTTGGTGGAACGCTCTGTCACAAGAGACTAGGGCCCTGCGGGACTTGACATCTTTCCGCAGGGCCTGCAAGACAGAGCTGTTCCGTGGCCTTTGGTTTGGACTCAGTCTGACCCTTATGTTTCCCTCCCCTTTTGGTCTTGATTTATTGGCTACTTTTAAAATGAGGCTGCATTTTAAATTGCATTTTAACCTGTATTTTAAATTCGTCGTCCCCCCCCATTATATTTTTACTGTGAATTTATTGGTGTTAGCCGCCCTGAGCCCGGCTTGAACCCTGAGCTGCCCTGACAAATCAGGATAGATAAAACAAACTCTTCCTTCAAGCAGCACAGTTAAACTGTGGAACTCTCTGCCACAGGAGGTAACGATGGCTTGGATGACTTCAAAAGTGGATTGGACAAATTAATGAAGCAGACGAAGGCTACCAGAGCCTGCAAATGTCCCTATTTCCCAGGGACAGTCCCGGATTTGCAGAAGGCTTCTGATTTGATCCCTATTTTCATCGTAGAGAGCATGGAGCTATACGAGCCCTGAGCCTAGGAGATTAGTAACAAGACAACCTTTAGAAGACATCTGAAGGCAGCTCTGTACGGGGAAGTTTTTTTAAAAAAAATATTTGAAGTTTTATTATGTTTTTATAGATGTTGGAAGCCACCCAGAGTGGCTGCGGCAACCCAATCAGATTGGTGGGGCACCGACGAAAAAAGAATGGCAGACGAAATTGATGGACTATGCAGAATTAGATAAATTAACAGGAAGGATTCAAAGCCTGAGGGACCAGAGATTCTTAGAAGACTGGAGTAAATATATTAATTATTTGAAAAGCAATGGTAATGAAGAGATCATGCTAGTAGGATTGCAAGAAGTTTTGTAAGGAGGACTATTTGAAATATTGCAAGTAAGACTATGAGAAGAATTGTTAGTTAATGATAATTAAGAGTAATAGAGAAATTTAGAAATGCAGAATAAGTGATAAAGAACGAGAAATCATCAGAGGTGTTGACGGAAGTCTAAAATATTGTATAAGAGAAGAAGTTATGTTATATGATTGTTGGAAATGATATGTTAAAAAAAATAAAAATGTGTGTTTGTGTGTGTGTGTATACACACACACACACACACACACACACACACACACACACACATATGCACACACACACACACATACATACAGATGGGTGGGGCACAAATAATAAAGTGATGATGATGGAATAGGTCATTCCTATTTCCATTGGAGCAATGTTGGAGAGCAGTACTAGCCACAATGGCTATGCTCTACATCCAGAAATACTTCTGAGTAAGGTAAAAGGTAAAGGACCCCTGGACGGTTAAGTTCAGTCAAAGGCGACTATGGGGTGCAGCGCTCAATTCGCATTCAGGCCAAGGGAGTCAGCGTTTGTCCACAGACAGCTTTCCGGGTCATGCGGCCAGCAGGACTAGACTGCTTCTGGCGCAACAGGACACTGTGATGGAAACCAGAGCGCATGGAAACGCCGTTTACCTTCCTGCCGCAGTGGTACCTATTTATCTACTTGCACGGGTGTGCTTTTGAACTGCTAGGTTGGCAGGAGCTGGGACAGAGCAACGGGAGCTCACCCCGTCGTGGGGATTTGAACTGCCGACCTTCTGATCAGCAAGCCCAAGAGGCTCAGTGGTTTAGACCACAGCGCCACTTCTGAATAGCAGTTGCTGGAAACCACAGGAAAGGAGAGTGCTTTTGTTGTTGGAGCTTGCTTTTGGGTTTCCATTGGGGGATCTGGGTTGCCCACTGTGAGAACAGGATAGTGGATTAGATGGGCGACAGGCTTGCTCCAGCAGAGGACTTCTTATGTCTTGGGCAGGCTTGCCTTCCCTTTGAAACCAGTGTCTCTCCTGTGATTATTTAGTGTGGACCTGGGTAAAGGTAAAGGTAAAGGGACCCCTGACCATTAGGTCCAGTCGTGACCGACTCTGGGGTTGCGGCGCTCATCTTGCTTTACTGGCCAGGGGAGCCAGCGTACAGCTTCCGGGTCATGTGGCCAGCAGGACTAAGCCGCTTCTGGCGAACCAGAGCAGCGCATGGAAATGCTGTTTACCTTCCCGCTGGAGCGGTACCTATTTATCTACTTGCACTTTGACGTGCTTTCGAACTGCTAGGTTGGCAGGAGCAGGGACCGAACAACGGGAGCTCACCCCGTCGCGGGGATTCGAACCCCCGACCTTCTGATTGGCAAGTCCTAGGCTCTGTGGTTTAACCCACAGCGCAACCCGCGTCCCGTGGACCAGGGTGGTTGTGCTCAATCCTACAGGCTGCTCTTTTAACATTCTTCTGCTGTTCATTTTTTTAAAAAAAGGACAGGCAGCCTGATATTATTTGAAGGCATAGCAAAACAACTCAAATGGTGACTCTTTCCAGCGGTAAAAATATTATAATTAACTAAAGAACTGACTCTTTGATAACAGTATTCCAGGTTTTGCTGTCTCACCTAGCCTAAATGAGGTACGGTGTCCGGTCCCCCCTCTTTCTTCCAAGCATAGGATTTTTCTAATCATATCCTCAGCTAATTTTCTCTCCCCACCCCACACACCTCTGCAATGCCCTGCCTTATATTCCTTCTTATTACGCCCAAAATGTCCTTATTTTATGCAGGCCCACAGCCTACGGTAATAGACTGCTTTATGCCGATACGGATAGAAAATTGATCACGGAATGCTTTAATGCTAAAGTATTCCAGGCTGGAATTGGCAGCCCAGAAGCTTCCTCTGAAAATAGTTAAAAATGAAGCTGTCCTATCCTGTGTTAACTAGACACAGGAACTGAGGGAGCTGCCTTCCACTGAGTCGGGCCATTGGCCCATCTAACTCAGTAGTGTCTGCACAGGCTGGCAGAAGCTCTCCAGGGTTTCAGTCTTTTGCTAGCTAGGTTCCTGGCGGTCGAAGCTGGGACTATCTGCATGCAAAGCACATGCTCCACCACTGAGCTACGGGCCTCCTCCAAGAGAGAAGCTTAGATTCATAGAATTGTAGATTTGGAAGGGGTCCCAAGGGTCATCTAGACCAACCCCCTGCAATGCAGGAATCACAGGGTGATTTGTGTGCCAAGGTAGGGAACGTGGCCATCTGATGCTGCTGGGCTCTGCTTCTCACCAGCCACATGTAGTGGAAATGCGGAAGACAATTGTATTTCAAGGAGTTAGGTGGCATGTCCCTTTTCCTTTAACACCCCCAGTTTGAGGTCTGCTGGATTCTTGTGTTTCGCACACCTGTTGGGAGTTTCTTGGGTTCTTCTGTGTTGCAAGTGCTGGCTGGATGCCCGGCTGCAGGTAGTGGGAGACTCTCAGCCGCTCTGTATTATCGTATTTTCCGTCCTATGGGACGCACTTTTCCCCCTCCAAAAATTAAGGGGAAATGTGTGTGTGTCCTATGGAGCGAATGCAGGTTCCTTGGCTTCACCAATAGCAACGCGAAGCCTCTGAAGCACAGAGGGAGCGCTCCCTCCGTGCTCCGGAGGCTTCGCGTTGCTTTCGTTGAAGCCTGGAGAGCGAGAGGGGTCGGTGCGCACCGACCCCTCTCGCTCTCCAGGCTTCAGGGATATCTGCCTGAAGCCTTTGGAGTGCAGCGGGAACTCGCACTGCGCTCCAAAGGCTTCGGGTTCCTTTCTTTCTCCTGCTGCTTCGCTGAAGGGGCGCTGAGCAGAGATGGGGAGAATTTTTTTCCCCTTGTTCTCCCACTCTAAAACAAGGTGCCTCCTATGGTTGGGTGTGTCCTATAGAGCGAAAAATACAGTAATTCCATCTCAGGGTCCTAATCATGAGTAATGCCAGGTGCACTTGCTTACATCAAGGCAGGCTGTAAAAGCCATAGGTGGGAGTGGCCTGGTGAGCATCTACCTAGATCAAAGGACCTGATGCCGGGAGACTGATGGTTGGGGTCTTTCTCCTGCTGCTCTACCTGGGGCTCTGGGCAGCTGAAGGGGAGATTGGGTAGCCCCTGTCGGGTATGTTTTATTTTATGCTTTGCATGCCTGCTGTTTATTTGTTAATAAAACTGTTTTGGTTCCCCTTCCACCTCCTCATTCCCTTTGTCCTGATATCCTTGGAAAGAACTGTATTTGGCAGCACACCACAGCCAATGGTCTGGGAAGCTGAGTCCAGCAACATCTGGAGGGGATATCTTCGTTTTAATAGGTTTATTTTTTAATATTGTTTTAATTCTATTATAGTTTAATTACCTTTTAACAGCGACATGTTATATATTTTCAGCGTTCTGCATTTTATGCATACCTGAAGTACTGTGTCCAGTTCCAGGCACAACAATTTAAGGGAAGGATATCGTCAAGCTGGAACAAGTGCAGAGGAAGGCAACCAAGATGACCAAGGATCTGAAAACCAAGCCTTATGAGGAATGGTTGAGGGGGTTGGGTATGTTTAGCCTGGGAAAGAGGCGCTGACTATCATATCTCCTCTCAAATATCTCGAGGAGGAGGATGGAGCAAGCTTGTTTTCTCCTGCTCTGGAGGGCAGGATCCGAACCAATGGCTTCAAGTTATGAGAAAGGAGATTCCAACTAAACATCAGGATGAACTTTCTGAAAGAGCTGTTTTGACAGCAGAGTGGGCCCCCCAAAGAGGTGGTGGACTCTCCTTCCTTGGAGGTTTCTAAGCAGAGGCTGGGTGGCCATCTGTCATGGATGATCTTGAGATTCCTGCATTGCAGGCGCTGGGGTCCTTAGGGTCACTTCCAACTCTACAGCTCTATATTATTCAGTCCATGTTGTTTTAATTTGTGTAAGCTGCCTTGCATCCCAGTCTGGGGAAAATGTGGATCTAAATAAATATGATGATGATGATGATGAAGAGGTTCTTCATCCCTGATCCACGAGAGTCTCATAATACATCGTCCCATCCTTCCCTATCCACAAAGAGGAAAAAGAACACAGGAACTTCCTTGGATTAGGTCAGCAATGGACCTATGGTCCTGTTCCATAGCTATTAACTGGGATGGAGGCAGATTTGGCCCATGGGAGTCCAGTTACTGACCCCTTTGCTGCTTTGATCTACAGAGGGGCAAATCTATCAATTACCATGCTCTGCATTTGTCATTCTTTGTCATCCTAAGTTATGTTCCCCCATACTTCCACATCATTTTTTTTAAAAAAGTCTGCATTTCAGCGTGAATTTCTCTTGATATACACTTTCATGCTACACAATTTTGTCTCGTATGCACATTTTTGCAGAACAATTCCCCTTAATATAATGATTTTTTTGCCTGTTATTTTTCACTAATATATGGATGCATAGATACTCGGCCCAGCATTCAGTTTCCTGAAGTGTGTATTTTAAAAAAAAGGAAAGATCACTCTTCTGTTCTTTAAGAATGGTGGACATTGGTTCTTGAAAGTGTGTAGCAAACTCTCTATTCCAGGTGGAGTGTCACTATGCCACAACTGCCCCTGTGTCCTTTGCACGATTAGCAGAAACAGCGGATGGGAGGCTGGGGTGAAATTATGCACCATGAATTGTTGCCAGTTCATTAGAATGCATTAAGGATGAGCGGATCCATCACATTTGGTTTCCCATTTTTCCAATCTGTTCAGTTCTCCACATCAGTTTGCCATTTTTTAAAAAGTCGTTCCAGTCTGAATTTCTCCTTATGAACACATTTTTGACTGCAGATTTGCCTGACTCAGATTTCTTTTCAAAGCAAATTCCCCTAATATAGTGCATTTGTGTGTGTGTTTGTGTGTGCATTTTAAGAGGGACTTTACTCCCACAACTTGGCTGCAAAACTCATAAAAGTGTAAATTTCAAAGGAGGACTGTGTTTCAGTTCCCAGATTGCTTCGGGAAGCGAGATTTAGGTAGGCCTGGATGGAAATGCAAACTGAATCAAATCTCTCCCATATCCCTAGAATGCATGATTTATACAGCTTGAGGAACCCAGTTTTTCGGGAAGAGGATCTTGGATCATGCTAGTGCAGAATGTCATTTCGCTCTTCTAGAAGCCATGATTGATGACCTAGTAATTCTCCATCAACCTTGAAAGGGGAATAGGTCTGTGAGTAGGGATGAGAATCAGTTGGTTTCCAATCTGGGTTACTTTGGCACCAGGCTACCCAGATGTCTGTTCTGCCCACTTCCTACATTTATCAGCAATGATCAGTCATATTTCCCTATGGCAGGGGCCTGTCGGGGCTATGGATCCTATTGTCATGAGCTACAGGGATGGCCACCACCGAGGCAGGGCAGTGGTCCAAACAAGATGTGGTGAGCAGTTTCCTGGTTGGCAAACCTTAGAGGGGTTTCAGGACCTTGGACAGTACTCTAACTTCTCTGGCCAGACATCCAAGTTGTTTCAGCCTGGAGCAAATGGACGGAGTTTTATAGCAGAACTGGGTTGACCCTGACTGGGGAGCCTACTCACTGAGTGGTGTCTCCGGGCCAATTAATAATGGGTGGGTGCCTTCCCCTCACCCTTCACATAAATTGGGTTTCTGGTTGTGGGTATCACTCCACAGGGTTCTCTTGAGCCCTTGCGGAGTCTGTGGACCAGTCATCAGAGTCTGGTGGCATAGGTGTCTCCTTGGGTGGTGGCTCATGGAACCACATGGACACACCTAGACATGAATCCTTCTCCTCCTCAGAGAGAACTCTGTTGCTGAGGAGTCCTGGTTTGGGGCTGATGCACATGTGAATCCACAGCTTCTCCTGACAGGCCCCAACATATTCCCAGAATGAAGAGTATACTCCCCTATGCAGAGGATGGAGCTACACTCTTATGAAGCTTCAGACTGCAGCATTTGGGACTTCTTAGTTTAGAGCAGGGTTTCTTCAGGCAGTCAAACCAAGGAGCTCCCACGGGAGGCAGAGATGGCCACCAACTTGGAGGGCTTCAGAAGAGGGTTGGACAAATTCAATGGCTACTAGTCATGATGACTATACTCTGCCTTCTTGGTCAAAGGCAGCAATGCTTCTGAACACCAGTTGCTGGAGGCCACAGGAGGTGAGAGCACTCTTCTGCTGTGATCCTGCTTGTGGGCTTTCCATCTGGTTGGCCACTGTGAGAACAGCATTTTGGATTCAATGGGCCACTGGCTCTTCTCAGGTTCTTAGGTGGGACATAGTTGGATGCAATCCACAGTTCAGGGACACATTCCAGCTGGGCAAAGTAGGGAGCACATGGCAGGGTTGGGTAAGGGGGCATGGGCTGGGGAGAGGTCCAAGGGCCAGATTGAAAAGGTCTGGAGGGCCACACTTGCCTTGCAGGTTTGAACTTCCCTACCCATGATGTGAAAGATTGCCGGGTGAGTGGAATCAAAGGGAGGGGGAAAAGAAGACACCCCAAGCAGCAGTGAATTCATTTTCTTTCTTTTTTTTTAATGTATAACCGTTACGCCTGAGTTACAGAAGAGAGACACCTACAGGCAGCAGGTAGTTAAAGCAAGTACCAGTTCTGTTTCTCTACTCTACTACTCCATATAGCTGAATAAATTATGAGGTGATTATATTTATATATATATATACACACACACACACACACACACACACGCTCTCTTTCTCTTTTTCTCTCTCTCTCGCTCACACTCACCATCTCGCCCACACTGACTCACACTCGCACATGTACATATGGAGCAAAAATTAGCTATGACTCGAACACAGAAGCAACATATCTGCAATTACTAGGAATAAGGTATGTTCTACAGATAATATTTGTCCAGGTTTTGCGGGGTATGTGGAGTTGGTTAGGGGGCGGGGCGGGTGACAAGTTAGAAACATTAAATACACAAAATCTCTGAGTGGTCAGATATCTATATATATTTTTACCCAGGGGTGCAGGAGCATTTGGCTGGGTTTGGGGGTGGGGGAAGGTGAGCAGAAAATAGAGAATATGCAAAGATGATGTTAGAATGATACCTGGTAAAGAACATGTGGGGAGGAGGTGATTTATTCCAGTCCCCCCCCCCAAATAATCAGTATCCAGCCCTTTGCTTTGCAGGCTGGGCAGGGAAGTTCTGGTGCCAAATTCTCTCCAATGAGAGAACTTTCCCCGTACATTTCAGCAAATCCCAGGGTGTTCTGCATCAAATGCACATTGGAACTCTCCATGGCAATGAACAGGAAAGTCTGTGCATTCAAGAGCATTGATTGTGCATGGGGGGCACATATGGAATCTGGGCAAGGCCACCCAAGCTTGGAAAATCCCCCACCGGAATGATCAGCGAAACATGGAATGTGTCAATGCAGTTGGACTAGTTCACAAGAGCAGCTTTGGGGAGAGCAATGAGGGGCAGAGGAAGTTCATCACTTCGCGTCCTCACTACAGGGCTTCAAATATTTCCAGCTGTCAAGGATTTGCTTTGAAAGCTCTCCTGGCTGTCTGCCTCCTCCTCCTCCTTTGCCCTCACTGTCCTTTGCCCTCACTTGCCCACACTGATGCCCAACCTGGTTTGCCGTGGTCCACGGGGCAACCTCGCTTACAAACGCCTTTGCTTACAAACATCCGAGGCATGTCAACGTATTATAGAACATGATCATCAACAACAAATCAACAGGGAGAAAGAGCACCGGAACTTGCCGGTTTGCAGTTAAGTGTCGAAAAAGTCACCGAAAGCAAAAGCTGTTTCCCTGATGTTTGTGAAATGGGATGCTTAAATAGGAAAATTGAGTTTTGGTACAGTCCCTATGGGACAAAAATAACTGAATCAGGAGATGTCTGCATTTCAGATTTAAATCTCCATGGTAGTACACTAACTGCGCACGTTCCAGTTGGCCAATGCCATAGCCGGAATCCAAAGGGACTAGTTCTTCACATCGAAGGGCAGGAAGTTTGGGGCTTGTGTGTCCCAAAGAATGTTCCCCTTCCCATGATGCACATCACTTAACATTCAAAAGCAAAGGGGTTACAAAATCTGTTTGCAGGATGGCTGGGGAGGAAGGTTGCTAAAAGGTGGGGGAACTAAAATAAAAATAAAAATAATTGAGTGCAACTCAGCCCGTCAGTATAGTATAGTATAGTAAAAGTGACCATTTGGTTCCTCCCCTTCAGTCCACCTTGAATTTTTGCATTTCTTTTTGGGTGTTGTCTTCCACCTGCCCTTTGCTGGTTTCCCATCCCCAGAATTTTTTGCTGCTCATCTAATAAATCAATTAAAACCAACCCCCAACATATTTTTTTCTTCTTCCACCAATGAGTTTAAATTTCCTTTCACGAAAAAGAAGATAGAGGCAACTTTCCCTTTCCCCCCCACCCCCTAAAGAAAAATTCACCCCAAACCCCAAAAGTTATTGGAATGTATTTTGAAAACATACAATACGCAAAAGGTCCTACACTGTTCTGCCTCCCAAGCCTTTATATATATATGTATATATATATATATTTATTTATTTATATTTATATATGTGTATTTTTAAAAACTACCACAGCACTCACTGTGTGTTTAGTAATATAGAGAGAGAGAAGAAAGAGAAATGCCAACTTTCTATAAACAAACACCACGTGACCGAGTTTCCACTTAAGGTACGTAGGTACCCCCTCCAAGAGCTGAGGAGCTTCTCCTCTTCAACATACCCTTCTAAGCTCTATATTTACAGCAGCGGCTTAGATGGCTGTGCACTTTTGTGGCAAAGGGAAGTGGCAAATTACATTACTATTCACTAGCATCATTCCATAGCATCCATCATCCCAGATGGACTCGGAGATCCAAGGATCTGCAGGAATAATGGCTGGGGATAAGTCACAGTCTGGTGTGTGTGTGCTGCTTTATTTTATATGTACAATTGCAAAAACCGATGCGGAAATTGGGGGTGAGTGGAAAACAGGAAGCAGTGTTTTCCAAGGGCGCTACTTCCTGTTTATGTGGCATTGGTGACTTTTGGTTGAAGTAGAGTTGCTATGCAATTTTGCATATGTATATGGAATTGGGAGAACTCAATGCTGCCCTTGAGCTACCCCTCCCATCCCCCGCCCCCAAAAATATATATGCAAGAACAATCCGAGAGCAAAACATGGTTTCTGTGCAGGGGCAGATTTAGGTTTGATGAAGCCCTAAGCCACTGAAGGTAATGGGGTCCTTTATATGTCCAGCTGTCCTTTTGTCAACAACAAATTGTCACTCTTTTTGTGTTGAATATATGCTATATTTATGGACCTAATAGGTATCTAAAGCCATTTGCATATAACAAAATATGTATTTCATCAAAGTAATTTTTTTCCTTTAAATTTTTTGGGGGCCTCCCAAGAGAGTGGGGCCCTAATCTATAGCTTTGTTTAGCTTATATGTAATTCTGGCACCGTTTCTGTAATATGAGCGAATTTGCCTTAGAGTTGTGAACTCTTGAGATGAGAAATTTTGGTAGATGGGCCGGGACTGTGGCTGGAGCTAGAGGTAAATTCCGTATCTTCGAAACTCTTAAAACCATCCAGAGTAGATGGTTTGTCAAGGTGAAAGCAGTAGAGAAGGAAACTGGTCACCCGTGGCTTTAAACGAGGCTGAAAGAGATGGAATGACTTTTCTGAACTTAAAACTACCAGCTCTTCCTGATTCCCCACCTTGCATTTTCATTATTCTTCCACTTCCGGGCTTGAAGGTTTGCCTGTCTGACATTGCACTCATGGTTCTCCTAATTTCGGAACGCAACAATTTTTGGAATGGATTAAAAACCCACCACATGCCCACTGGTGAATGCTGTTGGATTTAAGGGAGTTTCAGGGGAGTAGGGACTTCGTGGACACACACAATGAAGTGCGACAGACCTTGCAACACCCATGAGGTATTCTGAACATCAGGAGAGTCTAGCCTTGCTATCTGATATGCTTTGAACTCAAAATGCTACAGAGTGAACCAGTGACCTTGGTGTGCAAAGCAAGATGCTCTGCCATTGAGCCACAGACACTTCCTGAAAGGAAAGACTAGCACCAATGCAATGGAATGCTCCCAATTTTGGTAGGCAAAATAGGAAGCTGCCTTAGACCATTGGTCCATCTAGCCCAGTATTGTTGACACTGACTGGCAGGGGCTCTCCAAGGTTTCATCTAGGGGGTTTCTTCCAACCCTATCTGGAGATGCAATTGGGTCTTGAACCTGCTCTACCACTGAAAACCATCCATCCTAATACGGATCGTTGGCTACCACTGCCAGTCAATTGTTTTGACTGTCCTTTTCTCCTGTCCTTGAACTTTCTCATCTCCTCTTTTTCTATCAAACTGGATATACGAAGTCACTGCTGGAATAAGTTCCTACAGGGGTGTTGTTAGGAGATGACCCAGATGACCTGCTCCCTGCCTCCCCACTTTGTAACAAGGCAGCCGGGGGCACCACAGAGTACATTGCCCACGAAATTCTGCCATCTTCACATGCCCAGAGGCACTTCTTATAGTTTCAGTGTGCACATAGGCAGCAGACCTTGCCAACAGGTTGTGGGGGAGGTCAAAGGTCCCAATCCATTTGTGGGCCCAGAAAACCCTGCTGGTACCCCACAGCTCAGAGTGAGCCCTGACAGACATTGATTCCTGCCCCCCACTCTGAAATCCAGCCCAAATTTGCATCTGCACTAGAGGTAAAGAATGTGGGTCGATACAGACCTTGCTAGGCTTCTGAACTGCATCAGCAACAGTGGAAATTTGCATATGGAAACATTCTGCAAATTAGTGTTGTATGGACCAGTTCCTGAATCTTTTAAATACCTAGTTTTAATAGAAGCACCTCCCACAGAAGACTTCCATTTGCAAGCTGGGTGCCGCTGACTGTATAGCAGCCAAACCAACCAGAAGGGGGATGAAAATGAAGAGTTTCCCCCTATCTTCCTTGTCACCATGTGGTGGACTTGTAGATGAATAGATTCATCCAACAGGACCCAATGCAACTTTGAAGCCAGTGTTCAGGGTGTGTGGGATTTTTGACAGCCTAGACAACAAGGGATCCCTTGTCTTTGTCAATATACTTGGCTCCCTTGATTGCCAGAACGTGGCAATTTTAAAACGCCATAGGCGAACAAAGTTGTGTGGTATTCATCCTGCATCTAACCTCCAGCTTCCTCAGATTCTGTCTCAACTTCCTGCAGAATTAGTGGTCCCCAAACTGGGGGAAAAAAGTTACAATATACATCAAATCTCCCTCTCCCCAACACATTGAATTGAGATGCACTGTAACCTCACCCCTTTTTGAAATACCTTCTCCATTTTTGGTCCAAATATCTTCCCATTTGGTCCCAAGATCAACACTTAACAATCACCAGGATTCCTCCTTCACAGGCAATGCCGATCATGTACAATAACTAAATGGGGCTGGGGGGGGGCAGACAGACGAAAAGAATCTACCTATCTATCTATATATTTACGAAGAAAACAGGTTCCACAGTGACTTAAGCCCAGAGGCCACATCAATGGACGGTCCATAACTGTTGGTTGTTTACGGCGCTGGCTAGGAGGGCTTGAACATCAGGGGGGAAATAAACATCGGATCACACTCATTGTCTCTGGCCTTTGAAGGGGTCAAAGTCACCATAGGCGAGCGCTTTCTTAACAGGTCTGCACAGTTAGAATTTGGATTAGTGGAAAATTCTCCCTTCCTTCCTCAGTTCTCTTTGCCCTTCAGGTGCAGGCAAGATTTGGAAGGTTCGGTGCTTAAGGTCCCAGAAGAAGAAGGGCGTTGACAGAGCTGGGTCCTTGGAAGGCTGGTGGCAGAAGTGGGATTTTTTTCCCTTCCATTTTTCATTTGTGTCTCATTGGTGGTTGACTATCAATGTAGACAATGTCGTGTGGCTGCATCCATCAGTAAGCTTGGCCTGTTTCAACGGGTAGGAGACCCAGCACAGCCGAATGTTCCCCAAGCTTCATTCTACGCTGTGTGGACAGGCTCACGTTCTTGGTCAGATAGTCAACTGCGGCTGGGGAAAGGAAGAGGAGGAGTAAACAACAGAGGAAGAGGTAAAGTGCGAATAATGTTGCAGAAGAAGCGTTTACAGTTCTACAAAGACACACCCTAGATAAAGATGGGAGAGCCCAGTCAGCCCATGTTTGTCTCATCACCCACCATGGGGCTTGGCAGCTGCAGTTTTTAAAACACGGTATTCATCTGCCATGCCTATCTCTGATGCATTTTGCATTATTTTATTATAATATTGTGTTCTTAGCTATTGGAAGCCACCCTGAGTAATGCCTACGTATCAGAAGAGTGGGATAGAGATTCTTGCCTTTTTTTAAAAAAGTAAGCAGCTAGTCCTCAATCTGATACCATACCCCACAACTTCTGAAAACTTAATAATAATAATAATAATAATAATAATAATAATAATAAAATTAATTTGTACACCGCCCTTCATCCGAAGATCTGATGGCGGTTCACGACAGAAAAATACAAAATGTGAATAGAAATACATAACGAAACAAAAACAAACTGAAACCAATAACCCCACCTCCCACAAACATGTTTAAAAAGCCATGGCTTCTGATTTTTCACTTGGCATCCATCTACACGCTTATAAGCCCCCCTTGGCTGCCCCAAAGTGTCGTTTTTTTTCCATTGTTAAGTCATCTTGCTTTCGGAAGTCAAAACACATGGACTCTATTAATATAGAGGCCTAGAAACTTGGTTGAATTATTTTTTTTGAAAAAAAAGAAAGAAAGCCAGAATCCGTCCAGCATGCGGAATCCTGTGCCCTCATCCTGCACTTGAAAATTTGGGTGCCACGTCACGAGCCCGTCCTGAGACATCGAGTTAGTTTGCGGGAAAAGGATAAAAATAAACGCTTCATACATTTCTTGGCTGTAAATGGAATTGCGTGACGTGCTTTTGGCTTGGCTGGAAGACCCAAAATCCACCATTCTCTGAAGACTGGCAAGTGAAAGTTCATATATATATATATATAGGAGTAAGTAACTGACACTCCCGATTAGCAGTGCTTCAGTCAAACTCTGTGCCCACCCCCCTCATTCTAATGTCACAAATTAGATTAATACAAGGCTGGCAAGGAAGGCACCATTGGTGCCAACGGGTAAACAAATTTCAGCCATCAGCATCCTGTCAGCATCTTGCCCCAAAGGGGGGTCCCTTCCAGGCGAAAATTCTTATTAGACTTGTCACATCCATTAGGAATCCTTTCACGCTTCTGCGTTCCATCAGCGGTTTCATTAGTGCAGCCTCGGCCTCTGGGAATGGCTGGGACTGCTCTGTTCTGGCTCTCCTCCATTCACCTCTTTCTCCGCCCCCCCATCTCCCCCCACCCTGCCCCTCGCACACCTCCGCCGACACCATCCGGGATGGAGCAGGCATGTTTCTCACTGCTTGTCTCCACGAGATCTCAGCTTGGCTTCCCCACGAGAGGCCCGGACGGACCCGTAACATTGGCGGCAGAGCTTCCCAGTACCAGTTGCTGGAAACTGCTGTGGGGGGAAAGACAGTGCTCCTGTGCTAGGGGATCCTACTTGCAGAATTCCCCTCGGGGCATCTGGTTGGCTGCTGGGGAAGCAGGATGCTGGTGGGGTAGCTGGAACTCACTTTGGCCTGATCCATAGATGCTTCTGAATACCAGTTCTGCTGGAGCAACAGGATGGGAGAGTTCTCCTTGCACCTGTGCCCTGCGTGTTGGATTCCCACCGGGATCAGGTTGGTCACTGTGAGGACAGGATGGCGGACTAGATTGGCATTGGCCTGAATCAGCGGTCTCTCCTTCAGGGATTCTTGAGCTGCAGCGGGTTGGGCTCCCTCCCAGCTTTACAGTTCTGTGACTCTACTAATTTGTGGGGTTCTACACCTGGGACTACACAGGGACACGGGTGGTGCTGTGGGTTAAACCACAGAGCCTAGGACTTGCCGATCAGAAGGTCGGCGGTTTGAATCCCCGCAACAGGGTGCGCTCTGGTTGCTCGGTCCCTGCTCCTGCCAACCTAGCAATTTGAAACCACGTCAAAGTGCAAGTAGATAAATAGGTACCACTCCGGCGGGAAGGTAAACAGCGTTTCCGTGCGCTGCTCTGGTTCGCCAGAAGCGGCTTAGTCATGCTGGCTACATGACCCGGAAGCTGTACGCCGGCTCCCTCGGCCAGTAAAGCGAGATGAGCGCCACAACCCCAGAGTCGGTCATGACTGGGCCTAATGGTCAGGGGTCCCTTTACCTTACACCTGGCAAAGAAAATTGGGTCCTGGGGCTCTGTCGGGCCTCTAAATTAAGCCCCAGTGAGCTCTGTGTGTGTCTCTCTCTCTCTCTGTGTGTGTATTTATCTGTATATATATATATGTGTGTGTACACACACACACACACACACACACACACACACACACACACACATTCAACAGGTGGTTCTCCTTCTGTGGGTTTTTTTTGGGGGGGAGGGGAAGCTTAGATTTGGGGACTCCAGTAGAAAACGGAGGCCAAACAGGATTGACTGGGGAAATTCATTCTCCTTGGGGATTAATGCATTCCAAAGTGTGCTCAGGCATTTGGTTAGCCTGATCTAGGCGTCACTTAGCAATCAGAACAGCAGTGGCTTTATTAAAGGGAAAAGGTGGTTGGGCTGGGGGGGGGAGGGAGGTAAGCATTTCCACACCCCTTGCCCTCTCCCTTCTGAGAATTCCCTCTCTCTTGAGGCTCCTGCCAAGGCAAGAGGTTGCAGAACAGCAAAAACTTAATAGTCAGTAGGGGAATACCTTTGCCTGTGTTGGTAATGTCCAAGCTTTGTGCCAAGGCAAGGCAGCAGATGTCGTGAGATCTTTTTCCCCCCTGGGGGAGGGGGATTGTCATGCGAAATGTAGAAATTGGAAGCTCCTGGGAGCCCAAAACAGCATACTGAGGAGGTGCCCATTGCATCTCTGCATGAGTCTGAGTCTCCCCACCTTCCTGCATCACTGTCCCACCTGTGAGTGGAGCCTTAGATCTCCCATGCTGTCTGAAGAATCCACTCTTAGAAGATGATACCCGCTATGTCTCTGGATGATACACAGATCTCTGCCTTCCTCCTTTCAACCAACCAACCAACTTGTGACCCTCTAAGATGTCACTGGGCCAACTTCCACCCACAACCCTCAGTGTTGGTCATGCTGGTTAGAGCTGATGTTAGCCGGAGCCCAGCCTCACCCAGAAGTCCATAGCTTCTCCATCTCTGAACCAGACCATCATTTGCCGTTACTAGCCCCAGCTACCTCCAACATAACTCTTGACTTTTAATGAAGGGATTGGGAACTTGTGGCCTCCCAAATGTTGTTTGACTGCAACTCCCATAATCCTTTACCACTGGCAATGCTGGCTGGGACTGTTGGGAGTCAGAGTCTTAAAGAAACTGGAGGGCCACAGTTTCCCCATCTCTGAACTAGGCCATCGCTTGCCATCACTGGCCCTAGCTACCCGAATCACGCCTCTTAATGCAGGGAACTAGTGCTTATGCAGATGTTACTGGGCTCCAACTCACATCATCATTTCTGCTCAGGGGCCTTGATACCTGCCAGGGCTGGAGGCCATCACATCAGTGCCGGATTAAACCCTGTGGGGGCCCCATAGCTGTCAAAATCTTGGGGAGGGGGCGCGTGCATGCGGAATCTTGTGCACACGTTCCAGGGTGATAACATTGAACTATGAAAGCTTCAATGCAATTTTCTTACTAGATCAAATCAATATTATTTTGATCTGTTGTCGCAGGGCCCTGCTCTGCCTATTTGGAAATTCAGAACTGCAACACACTGTCTACGCCCCTGTCTAATACACTCTAGAAAATCAGACCCTCCAAATGTCCCTATTTGCCAGGGACAGTCGTGGATTTACAGAAGCCGTCCCGGTTTCTGATTTGATCCAAGAATGTCCCTCTTTTCCTTAAAGGTAAAGGTCAAGGTAAAGGGGCCCCTGACCATTAGGTCCAGTCGTGACTGACTCTGGGGTTGCGGCGCTCATCTCGCTTTATTGGCCAACAGAGCCAGCATATAGCTTCTGGGTCATGTGGCCAGCATGTCTAAGCCGCTTCTGGCGAACCAGAGCAGCACACAGAAACGCAGTTTACCTTCCCACAGAAGCGGTACCTATTTATCTACTTGCACTTTGAGGTGCTTTCGAACTGCTAGGTTGGCAGGAGCAGGGACCAAGCAACGAGAGCTCACCCCGTCACGGGGATTCGAACCGCCAACCTTCTGATCAGCAAGTCCTAGGCTCTGTGGTTTAACCCACAGTGCCACCCGCATCCCCTCTTTTCCTTAGGACGTCCCTATTTTCATCAGAGAAGTGTTGGAGGGTATGGAGTTATGCGCCCGCCAAGCCAAGGAGATACTTAACTATACAACCTTTAGAAGACATCTGAAGGCAGTCCTGTACAGTGGTACCTCGGGTTACAGATGCTTCAGGTTACATACGCTTCAGGTTACAGACTCCGCTAACCCAGAAATAGTACCTCGGGTTAAGAACTTTCCTTCAGGATGAGAACAGAAATTGCGCAGCGGCAGCGCGGTGGCACCGGGAGGCCCCATTAGCTAAAGTGGTGCTTCAGGTTAAGAACAGTTTCAGGTTAAGAATGGACCTCCGGAACGAATTAAGTACTTAACCTGAGGTACCACTGTATATTGGTTTTTAAAAATGTTAATGTTTTATTATGTTTTTATATATGCTGGAAGCTGCCCAGACTGGCTGGGGTACCCCAGTCAGATGGGTGGGGTATAACTATTATTATTATTATTATTATTATTATTATTATTATTTCCCTATTTTCATCAGAGAAATGTTGGAGGGTATGGAAAATGAGCAATCTGCCTCATAATTGCCCCTTAATTCTGGGAAAGACAAAAAGGGTGCCTTGATCATTTATCAGTAAGGTTTTTGGGGGGTGAGGGAAAAAAGGGGAATTAAGAGGAAATGCACGCCTCCCCCTTCTCCTTCACCCCCCCTCCCACTGCACCCTCTCTGCCCTTGCATTTCCTTATTTTTCACATTGCTCCTGCTCCCCCCCCCGCCCTCGCACACACATGGGGTGTGACTAACACCTGGCCCCGGGGCATCTTTATTGGAAATACATGGTATCGGAATTTGTTTAAGATTTTTATCAATAGCACGTGTGGCTGGCCTTTGCATCCAGAAGCGAGAGGAAGGTCACGGGGTCGCAGATCAAGCGCCGTTCCCCCCACCCCACCTTCCCGCAAGAGGGAAAGAGCAGGGAGCAAGGGGTTGGGGAAGTCAAGAGCCATTCATGTCCCTCTCTCTGCAGTTTACAGAAGGTTCTCATTTGGCCGTAGAAGTCGAAACACATTACATGGAGCAAGGGCAAAGGGGGGGGGGCAGTTGTCACGGCCGCTTGGGGAAGGAGGTTACTCTGCAATGAGCCCTGGGCGAAAAGGGGAAGAGAGTCCCCCCCACTTCAAGGGTTTCAATGGGTCACAAACTTATCCCTGGCTTCGAAGGGTAGCAGGTGAACTGTCTGGCTGAGAGCCTCTCGGGAGGGAGGGGGGGGCATTGTGCGTGACCCCGGTGGACCAGGAGGTGAGCTGACCCTCCCACCTCCACGGAGATGACCAAAAGCCCTTGCCCCAGGGACCTTGCCACTTGCTCCCAGACCCCCTTTCGGGAATCCCCAAATGGCCCGGGCGATATTGAGAAAAGCTAAAGAGGTTTAACATTCAACTTAAGGGGGTCTACAATGAGTAGGTCTAGCATTGGATGCAACCCATATATAACTGCCCTGAGACCTGTGGGTATAGGGCAGTATATCAATTGAACAAATAATAATAATAATGTACTTATTTATGTGGGACGCAGGTGGTGCTGTGGGTTAAACCACAGAGCCTAGGGCCTGCCAATCGGAAGGTCGGTGGTTCAAATCCCCGCAACGGGGTGAGCTCTCGTTGCTCGGTCCCTGCTCCTGCCAACCTAGCAGTTCAAAAGCACATCAAAAGTGCAAGTAGATAAATAGGTACTGCTCTGGCGGGAAGGTAAACGGCGTTTCCATGCGCTGCTCTGGTTCGCCAGAAGCAGCTTAGTCATGCTGGCCACATGACCCAGAAGCTGTAAGCTGGCTCCCTCGGCCAATAAAGCGAGATGAGCGCCGCAACCCCAGAGTCGGCCACAACTGGACCTAATGGTCAGGGGTCCCTTTACCTCTACTTTACTTTACTTATTTATGCATTGCATTTATGTAGGTCCATGGAGTGTAGAATTGCCAACTCTGACTGGCATCCATTAATTTAGCAAATGTCTACACAGTTCTCTGTAAAATTTATCCTGATATGGTCCTCTGTGTGGGTCCCTGCTTAGAATCATAGAATTGTAGAGTTGGAAGGGACTCTAAGGGTCATCTAGTCCAACCCCCTGCAATGTAGGAACCACAACTTCCCACCCACCTCCAGAGATGCAGAGGAGGTTACCTGTTGCCCCCCTGCATGAGTTTCTGCAACAACCCCACCCCACCAACAGGCAGGGTCTTAACCCTCCAGTAGCAGATACTTACTTTGCCCATACTGTCCATACTGGTAGCTGGCCACCGGGTCCACACTATAGCCGGTGGTGGTGTAGGTCGGGGGGCAGTAGGACTGTGAGGTGGGGAGGCTGTCAACAGACTTGATGGAGTCACTCCTCTGACTGCAGCTGGCCGAGATGGAGTTGGCGGTGTCCAAGCTGCCGTGGAGGGGCGAGATGGAGAAGTCAGCCTGGGGCTGCGGGGGGACCCCGCTGGGGTTGCTCAGGATGCTCATGACCTGTGGGGGGTTGCAGGATGAGACCCAAGTCAATGGGGAACAATGGCACCAGGCATACGATGTTTAAAGAGAAGTGAGTGCTTGGAAGGAACAGAATGCAAGAACGCCAGAATTTAGATCAGGCCAGAGGTCCATCGGGTACAGCATCCTCTTCTGTACCAATGGCCAACCACATGCCTAGGGAAAGAAGGTAAGCAGGATCCGAGAACAATGGTGCTCATCTCATTAGTTTTTAAACTCAAGAACCGCAGAAGAGTTTTGCAGGATCATGCCAACGAACCAAAAACAAACCCCTGTGTTGCAATAAGAACCAAGCACAACAATACAAACACAAGACACAGGCTAATTGTTAGTAGAGAATATATAATAATAATAATAATAATAATAATAATAATAATAATAATAATAATAATAATAATAATTTATTATTTGTACCCTGCTCATCAGGCTGGGTCTCCCCAGCCATTCTGGGTGGCTTCCAACAAAGATTAAAAATACATTAAAATGTCACACATTAAAAACTTCTATGATCCCTATTCTATTATACAGTATATTCTCTACTAACTATTAGCCTACGTGTTGGGTTTGTATTGTTGTGTTTGGATCAGGCCAACGGCCTGTCTAAACATAAAACACCAAACATTAAAAACTTCCCAATACAGGGCTGCCTTCAGATGTCTTCGAAAAGTTGTGTTGTTCTTTATCTCCTTGACATCTGGTGGGAGGGTGTTCCACAGGGCAGGCGTAACTGTTGAGAAGTCCCTTTGCCTACTTCCCTGTTAACTTCACTTCTCGCAGTAAGGGAACTGCCAAAAGGCCCTCGGAGCTGGACCTCAGTGTCCGGGCTGAACGATAGGGGTGGAGACGCTCTTTCAGGTATACTGGACCGAGGCCGTTTAGGGCTTTAAAGGTCAGCACTGACACTTTGAATTGTGCTCGGAAACATACTGGGAGCCAGTGTAGATCCTTTAGGACTGGTGTTATATGGTTGCAGCAGCTCCCCATCACCAGTCTAGATGCTGCATTCTGGATTATTTGTAGTTTCCAGGTCACCTTCAAAGCTAGCCTCACATAGAGCGCATTGCAGTAGTCCAAGCGGGAGATAACCAGAGCATGTACCTCTCTGGTGAGACAGTGCACAGGCAGGTAGGGTCTCAGCCTGAATACCAGATGGAGCTGGTAGTACAGTATCATCTTCCAATTTTAGTTATCGTTTAGTTATCGGCCTAATCTACTCTTAAGAATGGAAGACTGTAAGAATAGCCCTATCTAGTCCAGCATCATGTTTCCAGCACGTTTCCGAGCACAATTCAAAGTGTCAGTGCTGACCTTTAAAGCCCCAAACGGCCTCGGTCCTGTATACCTGAAGGAGTGTCTCTACCCCCAACGTTCTGCCCGGACACTGAGGTCCAGCACCGAGGGCCTTCAGCCGGTTCCCTCACTGCGAGAAGCCAAGTTACAGGGAACCAGGCAGAGGGCCTTCTCGGTGGTGGCACCCGCCCAGTGGAACGCCCTCCCACCAGATGTCAAAGAGAAGAACAACTACCAGACTTTTAGAAGACATCTGAAGGCAGCCCTGTTCAGGGAAGCTTTAAATGTTTAATAGACTACAGTATTTTAATACTTTGTTGGAAGCTGCCCAGAGTGGCTGGGGAAACCCAGCCAGATGGGCGGGGTATAAATAGATGATGATGATGATGATGATGTTCTGACAGTGGCCAACCAGATACCACCAATGGGAAACCAACAGCACTCACATAGGAACCTAAGAAGATCTTTTGGATCATGCCAGTGTCCCATCTAGTCCAGCATCCTGTTCTCACAGATTCCACCAGCAAGCAGGACCTGACCACAAGAGCAACATTCCTCTCTTGTTGTTTCCAGCAAGTGGAATTTGGAGGCAGCCTGTTCCTGGAGGATCCATCTATTTCTTGTGACTAATTGCTACTACCAGTAGACTTAAGAGCATAACAGAAGCCTGGCTGCTGGATCAACCCAAAGATTTAGCCCAGCATCCTGCTCTCTCACAGTGGCCACCCAGAGGCCCCAATGGGAAGCCGGCCACACTTGCAATTCCCAGCAAATCCACTTCCTCCTTCTATTCTGACACAAACCTCTTTTCTGAATCTCGGACCAGTCCCTCTGCTTCCCTGGCAATGCTCTGACCACAGGAAGCAACAGCTGCTCCCCTCCTTGCTTTTTGGCAAAGCGCCGAAGTGCCGGCAGTCACCTCCGCGCCGCTCCAAAGCTTTCCCTTTTTTTATAAAGAAAAAGTGAGGGTGGGAAGGGGGGGGGGAAGTCTGAAAATGTAGCATAATCTTATTGACCTCAATTAATGCACCAAATTGAAAATGTTTGGAGCCCGGCAAGAGGTGGAAGAAAGCTTTTTATCCCTCGCTAACCTCCTGTTGGGAGGACTTTATTCTTTCCGAATGACACACTGCTGTTTCGGGAGAGGCGATTCCTCGCCCGGCAAACGGTCCGATGGCTCCCCTTGCCCCAACTTCTGCCAGATATAAGCTTGAGATGCTGGCGGCTGAGCCTGGGACCTTCTGCATTCAAACCAGATGCTCTGCCATTGAGCTGGAGCCCTTCTCTTACGATATAGGAAGCTGCCATCTAACTCGGTGTTTCTTCAGGCAAGAGACTTTCCAAGCCCTTCACGGAAGGAAATGTTGGGGATTGAACCTGGGACCACAGCACTCCAGCACCAAGCTATGGTTCGTCCCCCCCAAAAAATTAAGTAGGATCCTAGTCCTCATGGTTCTGAAAGACTAATTTAAACAGGGAACTGCCTTATACAGTCAGCTATGAGCCCAACTAGCTCACTAGAGTGTACGCCAGGTTTCCCCAAACTCATTTTGGGACTACAGTTCCCATCATCCCTGACCACTGGTCCTGCTAGCAAGGGATGATGGGAGTTGTAGTCCAACAACAGCTGGAGACCCAAGTCTGGGAAACCCTGGAGTACCCTGACTAGCTGTGGCTTTCTAGGGTGTCAGGCAGCTGCGGCTGGGAGAGAGTCCCTTTCTGAAACCCCAGTGACACCCTGCTGGTCAGTGTGGGCCAGAGATGGGGAAGGTGACTTCTGCCTTCAGATGTTGTTGGGCTACAGTTCTCATCAGCCCCAGACAAGCATGGTCAATGGTCAGAGATGATGAGACTTGACTGATCTAGATGGGCTTGATTCAGCGTATCTATTTGTTTTTATTTAACCCGTTTATTTACCTCCAAGGAGCTCAAAGTGGAGCACCTGGTTCTTATTCTGCCCCGGTTTATCCTCACAACAACCATGAAAAGTAGGTTAGAATTGTAGAGTCGGAAGGGACCACAAGGGTCATTTGGTCCAATCCCCTGCAATGCAGGAAGCGTTTTTCCCAGTGTGGGGCACAAGTCTCATGCTCCATGGACTGAGAATGAGTGACTATGGCCTGAGGTCTCCCAGTGAACTTTGTGGCTTCATTTTTTCCCATTGGTATTTGAATAGGTTTGTGTTTTCATCTTGCTTCAATTCTATTACAGCTCAATTGATTTTTAATGATTCTAATATATATATATATATATATATATATATATATATATATATATATATGCAGGTTTTGGTGTCTTCGGGTGTCTTCCCGTGTAAGAGTTGGGGTGTCTAGGCGACGTTTCGACGAGGTCTCACTCGTCATCTTCAGGCTGGTGCTTTCGGCTTCTTGTTACTAGAACAGAGCAGGATCTCAGTGTTTGAGTTCCTATAAATACTGTTGAGGGGGTGTGGTGTATAGCCTCCAACGTTCTGGGCAGAGAGGGAGTTCCCAGGTTAGTGTGCCTTTTCTTCTTTTGTTCCTTAATTACTTGAGGGATATCTTGAGTGATTTCTTGAGTGATATTCTGAGTACCACTTAGGAGGGTCGTTAGGTGTGGATTAGTTGCTAAAGCTTTCGTGTCTTGACCTCTTGAGCTTGTGAAGAGTTTTTCTGAGAAGATGGCTGTACTGCACTTAGTTGTGCTCTGGCTTGGCTTCGTGTATAGGGGCGAGCTGTGGTTTTGTGCCCTGTGCCAGCCAGATCTGTGTAGGGATTGCAGGGGGGTGCAGCATCCGGAGGTGCCACTATGGTTTGGCTACTGGATGGTGTCTGTACTTTATCTGTGGAGAGGGTCTGGGTTTGGGTCTGGTGTGGTTGATTGGAGATGGCGTTCTGTGTGTCTCTGGTTCTGGTGTCGGTTTTTGTGGGGAGGGCTAATTTCCAGATGTCTGGCAGGCGGGACGTGTCGTCACGCTTGTTCATGTTGTGAGGGTGTTTCTCTATCTCGATGGCTTCCATGATTATTCTCTTGTGGTGATGTTCCATGTTAAAGAGCAATTTGGAATCTGCAAAATTAATTTCGTGTCCTGTTTCTTTCATGTGTTGGTAAAGAGAGGAAGTTTTTTCTTCTTTTTTGACGGCATTCTTGTGTTCTGCGATACGTGCATTTATTCGTCTGTTTGTTTGTCCAATGTACGTGGCTGGGCAGACTTTGCAGGGTATTTCATAGACCCCTTGGTTTTCTAACTGGATTTTATCTTTTGGGTTTCTGAGGATATTGGCTATTTTTTGGTTGGTGCAAAAGGCTGTTTTGATATTGTGTTTATGGAGGATTTTGCTAATTTTATCTGTAGTGCCCTTGATATAAGGAAGGAGGGCCATGCCATTGTTTTCTTCTGTGTCTTGGTTTTTGGGGGGTGTTTCTTTTTGGATTAGCTTCGTAACCCTGTTTTGTTGGTATCCGTTGGCGATTAACACATTTGAGAGATTCTGTAACTCAGTTGTCAAGTGGTCTTTGTCAGCCAGGCGTTTGGTTCTGGAGATGAGAGTCTTGGCTACGGAGTTTATTTGTGCAGGGTGGTGGTGTGATTGTGCATGTAAGTAGCGGTTGGTGTGTGTTTTTTTCCGGTAGATAGTGTGTCCTAGGGAGCCATCAGGTTTTTTGTAGATTAGGACGTCAAGGAAGGGAAGTTGGTTGTTGGCTTCTATTTCCATAGTGAATTGTATTTTGGGGTGTAGGCTGTTGAGATGTGTGAGGAAGCTATCTAGTTTTTCCTTCCCGTGTGGCTAGATTCCCGTGTAAGAGTTGGGGTGTCTAGGCGACGTTTCGACGAGGTCTCACTCGTCATCTTCAGGCTGGTGCTTTCGGCTTCTTGTTACTAGAACAGAGCAGGATCTCAGTGTTTGAGTTCCTATAAATACTGTGGAGGGGGTGTGGTGTATAGCCTCCAACGTTCTGGGCAGAGAGGAAGTTCCCAGGTTATTGTGCCTTTTCTTCTTTTGTTCATTGATTACTTGAGGGATATCTTGAGTGATTTCTTGAGTGATATTCTGAGTACCCGTGAAAATCTACGAAAGCAAATATATATATATATATATATATATATATATATATATATATATATATAAGCTTTTTAGTATTTTATCTGTCTTGCTTTAGCTTGTGTAAGACGCCTCAGTCCCAGTCTGGGGGAGAAAGGCAGGATATAAATAAATATAAAGGATTTGTCCTTTTCGTGTTGTTGAACAATGAGCACCATAATGTTATTTTTATCTTCCTGGTGTATTTAAACTTTTTATTAGGTTTTTTTTTAAATAATTGCAAATTCCTTTGAAACATTTCCTGTAGTAAGCAATGGATAAATGCAATAATCAACCAATATTCAATTATTATTTCTGAGTCAGGATTTGAACTCTGATCTCTCCCAGGTCTTAGTCCAATACTCTAACCACACTGGCAGCTCCCTGAGTGTGGACACTCTGAGCTAGTGACCCTTAACACCACAGATATTCCAACTAGTGAAGCTCTTCCACGTCCCTCCCATTTTATTAAAAAACAACAACAACCCCAAAACTTGCAGATCCAAACTCTAGAGGAAAGGATTATTATTACTATTTCCCCCTATCATGCTTTTCCTGCAATTGACCTTGCTTTCTCCTAATTTATTATGTCTTGGAGCGTTTACCACCACTAACAAGAAATCAATAGCCTCTCCGTATCTGAAAGGGTTTTATATATATATATAAATAAAATATATTACTATCAGGAAGGAAATCTGTCATGTCAATCAGGGTGATTGGCAACCATCCTGTCCCCGCCACCCAGCTCTCCTGCTTCTTATCAATTGCTCCCTCCAAAATCCCCTCTAGGCGTTCAATCAGACGCCGGCTCAAAGTGAAGTTTCCGATCAAAGAGGCTCTGGACGTGGCAGCAAACCGGATGGGAAGAACCACACAAATTCCTTTGGGAAGCTTAACTGCAGAGGGTGAAGGCAAGGCTCACCCCATTCCCCGATGCTCAGAGCACCCAGCATTCCAAGGTAGACTGTTTCTGAGCATGGAGGTACCACCTGCTACTCATGTATGATAAGAACATAAAAACATAAGCAAAAAGTATTGGATCACGCACCCTGCTCCCAGAGTAGCTGGCCAGATCCCCCAATGGAAAACCTGCAAGCAGGACCTGGGCAGTGTTAGAAACTGAGATATGAAAGCTAGGAGCTGAATGGCACCTTAAACCTAGGTTATGGGTGCGACAACGGAATGTTGTGAATAACAAGAATACAAAGCTGAAAATGAATGAACTGCAGCTAAAATATTACAGTGGTACCTCAGGTTACATACCCTTCAGGTTACAGACTCCGCTAACCCAGAAATAGTGCTTCAGGTTAAGAACTTTGCTTCAGGATGAGAACAGAAATCGTGCTCCGGCGGTGCAGCGGCAGCAGGAGGCCCCATTAGCTAAAGTGGTGTTTCAGGTTAAGAACAGTTTCAGGTTAAGTACGGACCTCCAGAACAAATTAAGTACTTAACCTGAGATACCACTGTATGTTCATTTTTGACATGTACTAGTCCTTCCCCTCCCCAACCCCTTAATATTCTTAAGAGGGTCTGTCTGTCTGTCTGTCTATCTACTTTTATGTGTCCTGAATCTTCCAATCTCCTGAGACTCCAGCTCCCATCGTCCCATGCTGGCTGCTGGAGTCCCTACACCCTTAAACAGGTTCATGGAAGAGGCCTTTTGCTACAGATGCTGTTTAAGGTGTGGAGAACCTCTGGCTCTTCACTTGTTTCTGGATTACAACTCTCACCATCCCAGTCCATTGGGCCATGCTTGCTGGGGCTGCTGGGAGTTGTAGTTCAGCAGTGTTTGGAGGGCCCAAAGTTCCCCATACACCTGTGTGAAGTCCTACATGGGACAAAGAAACTGGGGGCACAAAAGAAAGGGACACTGCGTTCCAAGGTCAGCTCGTGACAATCTTGACTGCGGTGAGATCTGAGCCCATTTCCCAGCTATCCTAGTTATCTCCCACTTGGACTACTGCAATGCGCTCTACGTGAGGCTACCTTTGAAGGTGACCCGGAAACTACAACTAATCCAGAATGCGGCAGCTAGACTGGTGACTGGGAGAAGCCGCCGAGACCTACATTGACTCCCAGTACGTTTCCAAGCATAATTCAAAGTGTTGGTGTTGACCTTTAAAGCCCTAAACGGCCTCAACCCAGTATACCTGAAGGAGCGTCTCCACCCCCCATCGTTCTGCCCAGACACTGAAGTTGAGTGCTGAGGGCCTTCTGGCGGTTCCCTCATTGCGAGAAGCAAAGCTACAGGGAACCAGGAAGAGGGCCTTCTCGGTAGTGGCGCCCGGCCTGTGGAATGCGCTCCCATCAGATGTCAAAGAGAAAAACAACTACCTGACATTCAGAAGACATCTGAAGGCAACCCTGTTCAGGGAAGCCGCCGAGAGTGGCTGGGGAAACCCAGCCAGATGGGTGGAGTACAAATAATAAGTTGTTGTTGTTGTTGTTGTTGTTGTTGTTGTTGTTGTTGTTGTTGTTGTTGTTGTTGTTGTTATTATTATTATTATTATTATTATTATGGTTAGAGTGGACCTTTGAGACCATGGTTCAAATCCCCGCTCAGCTGTAGTCACTTGACTGGGTGACCTTGGGCTGGTGTCTCCCCCTTGGCTTGACAACCTCACAGGGTTGTTGTGGGGATAGGATGAGGAGGGGGAGAACCACGCATGCCACCTGGAGCTCCTTGGAGGCAGAGCTGGGAAATAAATGCAATGAAATAAAATTAATAAACTGGAAATTTCCCAAGTTACCATTTTTCAGGTGCCGGAAGCAAAGGGCCACTCTATCTCTCTGTATCTCTCTGTCCTCTTATTTTGGTGGTGGCGGGAACTAACGCCCCCCCTCAAAAAACCCCAGTTTCTATAGAGCCCTTACACATTCCTCCCCTCTGGGATTTCATCACTCTCTCACACACTTTAAAAGAAGGGGAGTTTTTTTTTAAAAAAAATGTAATTAATTCTCTCCATTTCTGAGCTAGCCCTCAGGGCCTCTGGCCGCCGAGGCTCAAGCCGCAAAATGTGCACCCTTTACGATAAACGGAGATGGCTTCAGAGTGCAAACCACAATTAGGCAAACCAATCTCAGCCATCAATAGCTTTATTTTAGGTTCGGAGGGGGACGTGGGCGTAGGGGGTGGGCATCGGGTGGGGAAAGCCCACTGGGTCTCCAGGGCAGGCGGGTATCGGAGAGCGAGAGAGTGAAAGGCGAACGGCACAAGACCCAACTATTGCTCCTAGACAGGAGTGTACGAAGCGGCTGCAGACAGAATCAGATCTGTGTGGCTCCCTCTGTCTCAATGGGTAGCAGCTTTCCAGCCATTGTGGTCAATACAGAGCTGGATGGACCTGTGAAACTCCAGTTTTGTTGGACTATCTCCCATTGGCCACAGTTTAGGTGGCCAATGCTGATGGGATTTGCAGCCCAGCAACATCTAGGGGACGCGGGTGGCGCTGTGGGTAAAACCTCAGCGCCTAGGACTTGCCGATCGCAAGGTTGGTGGTTCGAATCCCCGCGGCGGGGTGCGCTCCCGTCGTTCGGTCCCAGCACCTGCCAACCTAGCAGTTCGAAAGCACCTCCGGGGGCAAGTAGATAAATAGGGACCGCTTACCAGCGGGAAGATAACGGCGTTCCGTGTGCTGCGCTGGCTCGCCAGATGCAGCTTGTCACGCTGGCCACGTGACCCGGAAGTGTCTGCGGACAGCGCTGGCTCCCGGCCTATAGAGTGAGATGAGCGCACAACCCTAGAGTCTGGCAAGACTGGCCCGAATGGGCAGGGGTACCTTTACCTTTTTTTAACATCTAGGGGGCTGCAGGTTTCACACTTGGCCTACATGTCATTGGTCCATTGAGCCCACGGGAAAAAGAGCTTGAATTTAAGCAGCCCCCATCTAGTCCAGCATCCTCCCCATACAGAGCCCAGCCAGATGACCCAATGGGAAGCCCATGAGGGCAACATCATTCTCCCCACTCATGCACCCCAGCAACTGGTTTTCAGAGGCATGCTGCCCTCTGATTCTGAAGGTATCATAGAATAATAATAATAAAAATAAAATCATAGAATTGTAGAATTGGAAAGAGGCACCAAGGTTCATGCAACTCAACTCCCTGCAATGCAGGAATCCCTGTTCAACATTCCCTGACAGACTGCCATTCCGCCTCTGCTTAGAAATCATATCGCCATCAGACTAGTAGTCATTGTGTCTTTCTATGGAAAGCGCTGAAGAGTCTGGGGTGGGAAGAACGCAATCCCCCCTCGACTTTGCAAGACAAGAAGAAAATCCCCTTCCTTCTTTAAATGGCCACGAGAGACCCTCCAACCTCCTTTTTCCGTTTGTTCTCCCTTATCACAATATTTGAAAAGCTTGGTTGGAATTAGATTGGAAAGGGAGATGTTTCGGGTGGTGGACTGAGAGAGAGAGAGAGAGAGAAAGAGAGAGAGAGAGAAAGTCTGTTAGGTCATTGATACCGAAAGCTCCATCCTCTACGTGGAATCCCTTTATGAGGGATGGATCTTGGCATTATTAAGGCGGATTCTCTTGCCTCGCTCACCACTCCATTCCCTAATCCCCAGAGAGTATTCAAGGAACGCTTCTTTCAAACCTAACTTAATATTTCCCATCTCCACACTGAGATCCTTAAACCTCATTTTATCCCTCTCTCAGCCGCAAAGCAAACTCCTTCCTTCTCTCTCCCCCGATGTGTTAATACCCTATACATAATCACAGACTGATTTCCCTACAATGGGAATTGGTAAGAGCAGCTATTTTAAAAGGGACATTAAAGACTACAAAAGACCGTTTTTTTTAAACTATTGGAAAGTTGGCACTGCAAATGCGGAGAGGAAGAGTCTATTCGTTTTATAGAAAGAGTTCAATGGCCTGTCTAGTTCATCATCCTCTTCTCTGGGTGACCAGCCATATGCTTCAATGGGAACCACCCCCTGCAGGATCCAAGCATGAGAGCACTATCTCTTCCTGAGGCTTCCAACAACTGGCATTCAGAAGCATTGCTGCCTTCAGCCAGGGATGCCAGAAAGTAGCCATCATAATAAATAATAATAATAAAAATTATTTATACCCCGCCCTCCCTGGCCAGAGCCGGGCTCAGGGCGGCTAACACCAGTAAAATTATAATAAAAACATAATAGGGGGGGGGACCCCAATTTAAAATGCAGGTTAAAATGCAATTTAAAATGCAGCCTCATTTTAAAAGTAGCCCATGTATCAAAACCGTAGGGGGAGGGAAAATATAAGGGTCAGACTGAGTCCAAACCAAAGGCCAGGCGGAACAGCTCTGTCTTGCAGGCCCTGCGGAAAGATGTCAAGTCCCACAGGGCCCTAGTCTCTTGTGACAGAGCGTTCCACCAAGTCGGGGCCAGTACGGAAAAGGCCCTAGCCCTAGTTGAGACCAATCTAACCACCTTGCGACTTGGGACCTCCAAAGTGTTGTCATTTGTGGACCTTAAGGTCCTCCGCAGGGCATACCAGGAGAGGTGGTCCCGTAGGTACGTGGGTCCTAGGCCGTGTACCATCATGGCTAGTAGCCATCGATAGCCTTGCCCTCCATGAATTTGTCCAATCCTCTTTTATAGACATCCAAGTTGGTGGGCCTCACTGCCTCCTGCAGCAGCGAGTTCCAGAGTTTAGAATCACAGCTTCGTATGCTGTGTGAAAACACTGTGGGGCATGGAGGCTGCTAAAAGGAGGCCTGTAACTCAATTAGGCTAAAGAGGGTTCTCACTGTAGCCAGCCAGATTTTCCCAGGAGAAGGCTGCAAGGAGTACAACAGCAAGCGTAACAGCAAGACTTGCCCAGTTGTGCTTCCCTGCAAATGCTATCCAGAGGCAAACAAGGTCTCTGCCATTGAGGGTAGAACTTAGGCCCTGTGGCTAGTAGCCATTCATGAATTTACTGAATCTTCTAATCGTCTGACTCAGTAGAAGTTCCTAAGGAATTTGCTCGGCCAACGAGAAATGCATTTCCCAAGCAATAGGGAAATACCTACTGGTGATTAAAATAAAATAATAATAATAATAATAATAATAATAATAATAATAATAATAATAATAATGAGACATTTCAGTTATTTAGACATTTCATTTATTAAGAACATGCTGGATCAAGCAGGTGCCCATCTAGTCCAGCAACCTGTTCTCACAGAAGCCAGCCAGATACCCATTATGGGAAACCAATAACAGCAACTCTCCTCACTGGTGATTTCCAGCAACTGGTAGATCATAGCCCTGTCCTCCATGAATTTGGTGGCCAACACTATAACTTATGAGACCTTCTGGATCAGGCCAAAGGCCCATCCAGTGCAGCATTCTTTTCTCACAGTGCCCAACCAGATTCCTGTGTGAAACCCCCAAGCATGACCCAAACACAAAAATAACTCTCCTCTCCTGTAGTTTCCAGCAACTGGTATTTGCAGATCGTAGCCATCATGGCTAGGAGCCATGAGCAGCCCTCTTCTCCATGAATACCTCTGGCTAAGGTAAAGGTAAAGGTAAAGGGACCCCTGACCGTTAGGTCCAGTCATGGCCGACTCTGGGATTGCGGCGCTAATCTCGCTTTCTTGGCCGAGGGAGCCGGCGTACAGCTTCCTCCAGGTCATGTGGCCAGCATGATTAAGCCACTTCTGGCGAACCAGAGCAGCACACCGAAACGCCGTTTACCTTCCCGCCGGAGGGGTACCTATTTATATCTACTTGCACTTTGACATGCTTTCGAACTGCTAGGTTGGCAGGAGCAGGGACTGAGCAATGGGAACTTACCCCGTTGTGGGGATTCAAACTGCCGACCTTCCGATCGGCAAGTCCTAGGCTCTGTGGTTTAACCCACAGTGTCACCCGCGTCCCTCTGCTCTAAAACCACGGCTAGTCCTGCTCCAAAGCAGGAAGGACCTGAAAAAAACCAAAACAAAGCACCCTACACATTTTACTGCTAAGGGTCAAAAGGGGCCTATTAAACTATCCCCCAAATTAAAAAAAACAAAACAAAAACCCAAGGTTTTCTGAAAAGGAAAAAAACAAACAAAGCACATCATTGTGGTTTCTCCTCCTTCTCCTCTGCAGCCCCACACCGGCACAAATCGACAAAGCCGATCTGAAACACACCCCACCTTCTTCCTCTCCCCTCCTCCCTGTTCCTCAGTTGAGCAGATCGGTCCCTCTGCTCCTATCGCCCACCCCCCGCAGGCACCAGTAATGGAGTCAGGGTGGTGGTTCACTGCTTCCAAACAAGATTTCGCGGAGATCCTTTGAGGCTCTCCCCACATCCCCCTTCTCTGCTTCTTCCTTCCTTTTTTCCTGGGATGGCAAAAGGGAAGTATCTATAAATTGTGAAAAGAGATGTATACTACAAAGGGTTCTACCGAGTGGCATATCCCAGCCTCAGGCTAGGCTGGCTGGCTGGCTGATAGTCTTCCAATCTGCGGTAGAACTCTCCTTCTCTGTCTCTTTCTTTCTCTCCCCCCACTTCTCCCCACCCCTGATCAAGCGGACCGCTGCAATCAGTTAAAGTCCAGCTTAACTACAGTGTAAGATACACCAGTTAAGTCAAGCCAATGCCTCAGGGTTTCTCCATCAGGCACAGGGCCGGGGAAAAAACCAAAAGAGAAAGAGGTGGGGTGTGTGTGTCTGTGGGGAGATGAAATAGCCTCGATAAAGTTCACCAAACATGGTGCCAGCTAGCAAGATTCCAGGCCAAACACTGATTTTACTCTGGGATGGCAAGCGAATGGAGAAAGCATTAAACAATTGAGAAGCAATTCCTTTCCACCAGCTTCCTCTCTCTGTTTGATGCTCTAGTCATATGGTTCTCAAGGAAAGGCTGCTTTAAATGGAGACATCGGAAGGTGTTGTCTCAAACCATGTCAGACTGACTCATCCAGCTCAGCTTTGGCTACACTGGCTGGCAGTGGTTCTTCGGGGTTGCAGGCATTAATGGGAGATGCTGAGAGTTTAAATGAAGACTTTCTGCATGCAAAGCAGGTGCTCAACTGCTGGGCACATAAAATAAACTAAAACCCCAGCCCTTGTGGTTTTGAATAAAGGGACGCTTTAAATAGGAATGCAGAAAGTTGTCTTAAAATTGTAAGTTCACCCAGCTCAGTATTGACTGGCAATAGTTATCTGGGGTTTTGACAAGGAATAGTCCCAGCTCCCAGGGACGCGGGTGGTGCTGTGGGTTAAGCCACAGAGCCTAGGACTTGCCGATCAGAAGGTTGGTGGTTCGAATCCCCATGATGGGGTGAGCTCCCGTTGCTCGGTCCCAGCTCCTGCCAACCTAGCAGTTCGAAAGCACCTCAAAGTACAAGTAGATAAATAGGTACCACTCTGGCGGGAAGGTAAATGGCATTTCTGTGCATTGCTCTGGTTCGCCAGAAGTGGCTTAGTCATGCTGGCCACATGATCCGGAAGCTGTACACCGGCTCCCTTAGCCAATAAAGCGAGATGAGCGCCACAACCCCAGAGTCAGCCATTATTGGACCTAAAGGTCAGGGGGTCCCTTTACCTTTACCTTAGTCCCAGCTCCACCAGGAAATCACAGAATCATAGGACTGTAGAATTCCAAGGGACCCAATTGCTCATCTAGTGAATCCCAAGGACCAAGCCTTTGGAACTTTTGCACGTATGTTCTGCAGCTGAACTACAGGCCCTTCCTTTCAGATACAGGAGGCTAGAAAGCTGCCTTTGCAGAGTCAGACCCTGGGTCCAAAGCAAACAGGAGAACTCCAACTTTTCTATCATGCATGTGCAGTAACCAATAATACAAATCTCCCTAAATTGGTGTACACAGCAAGATAGAGAAAAGGTACGCAATTGCAGTCAGGTCTTGAATTAGAAATGGTCCTTGCAGTATAAAAGAAAATGGTCTGAGCTGTGGATCAGGGCCTCATAGTTCAGAGCAGAGGCTCTTAGGCCAACAGATCACACAGGGGATGGCTCTCCACCACATTGAGGGCACGTCGGCATTGGAAACCTAAACCGGTTTAACCGCTTCCACTCCTCACGTCCCCCTTTCCAATTGAACCCCGGATATTAGGGAAATCTGCTTAAAGGAATTTGCGCATTCTCTGCTAGCACTGAAACGAATGGGCTCTCAAAGCCCAGGAGTCTGTAAATTTTGATGTGAAATCTCAATTGGTTATTCTTGGAGTAGCCACCAAAAATATTGGTATGCAGAACACAATGCTATTGGATATTACTGAGAGCATATACTGTTGCATTTTTTCCTAACACCCCCCAGTTAAGGCAATGATCCTCACCCTGTTACCAGGAAGCAAGCCCCATTGAATCCAACAGGACCTACTTCTGAGGAGTTAGGATTGCATTGTAAATTGCAAAAGGAAGATTCTACCCAGCGTGTTAACAATCAGTACCATGGACAGCTCCTGTTACAGTATAACTTCTTAGGAAGGCCAGATTCACAACGTACTTTTAAAGCACTATGATAATACTTTAAACAGTCATGGCTTCTTGCAAAGAATTCTGGGAGTCGTAGTTTGCTAAAGGTGCTGAGAATTGTCAGGAGACCTGCATTCCCTTCCCAGAGTACAATTCCTAGAGGTCTAGTAATCAATCCCTCTTCATGGGAAGGGTAGCCCCAAGAGGGGAATGGGGGTTGGAGTCTCCTGATAACTCTCAGCACCTTTAACAAACTACAGTTCACAGAATTATTTGGGGAAGCCAATATTCTTTAAAGTGGCATCATAGGGTGTTAAATGTATGGCCTAAGAAGGCATCATCCAGAGGAAAGGAATACAGTATTTGGGGAGACACTGCCCCACAACCAGCATTTCCCAATCTATGAATCCAAGTCATTGAATGCAGGCAGATTGTTCAATGGAGATAGCCACAAGAACAAACCATGGATCATGGCCTTACCTGCATTCCCCCCCACATCTACCTGCAGGTGTGGGCCCTCCAGATGCTATTGCACTTCAACTCCCATCAGCTCCAGCATGGGCAAAGGTCTATGATAATGGGGAGTCCAGCAACATCTGAAAATCAACAGATGTGTCCCTCACCTGCTGTCATGGCTGCTTCATATGAGCCGGTCCCAGCATAAAAAAGTAAGAGTCCGCTGGATCAGACCAACAGCTCATCTAGCCCATCATTGTGTTCTCTCAGTGGCCAACCAGATCTCCCGATGGGAAACCTGCAGGCAAGATTCAAGCACAAAAACCCTCTGTCCTCCTTCCCTTTCCAGCAACTGGTATTCAGAAGCAGTGCTGCCTGTGACCATGGAGCCAGAGCACAGCCATCGTGGCTGTGTAGCCATTAATAGCCCTCTCCTCCATGAATTTGTCCAATCCTTTTTCAAAGCCATCCATGTTGTTGGCCATCCCTGCCTCCTGTAGGAGTGACAGGGACTAATAACAACAGCTAAAACAGCCAAAGAGCCACTGAGTTTCAGCAATGACGGCAGACAATAATGTAATCATTCCAGCAACTGCAGATGGTGTTTGTTTCACCAGAGTGTCAGGAAAAAAGAGGAGCACCTTGTCAGATTCATTGCTCCACCCTAGCTCAGTGCGGTCTGCACTGACTGGCAGTGCCTCTCAGGCTTTCCTTTTCCAGGCTCTAACACTGAGCTACAGGAAGCCATCCTATGCTGAGTGAGAATATTGGTCCATCTAGCTCAGTGTTGTCTACGCTGGCAGTGGCTCCTCGGGATTCTGGACAGGGCTCTCTCCTATCACTGAACCTGGGACCTCCTGGATGCAAAGCTGAGATACAGGCTTCCTCTAAAGCAGTCTTCCTCAACCTGTGGGTCCTCAGATGTTGTTGAACTACAACTCCCATCACCCTAGCAAGGCCAGTGCCCAGGGATGATGGGAATTGTAGTCCAACAACATCTGAGGACCCACAGGTTGAGAACCGCTGCCCTAAAGGATAATGGGAAGATGCTAGATTTGAAGGTGACCTGGAAACTACAACAAATCCAGAATGTGGCGCCTAGACTGATGATGGGGAGCAGCTGCAACCATATAACACCAGTCCTAAAGGATCTACACTGGCTCCCAGTACGTTTCCAAGCACAATTCAAAGTGTTGGTGCTGACCTTGAAAGCCCTAAATGGCCTTGGTCCAGTATACTTGAAGGAGCGTCTCCACTTCCATCGTTCTGCCCGGACACTGAGGTCCAGTGCTGAGGGCCTTCTGGCGGTTCCCTCGCTACGAGAAGCCAAGTTACAGGGAACCAGGCAGAGGGCCTTTTTGGTAGTGGCACCCGCCCTGTGGAACGCCCTCCCACCAGATGTCAAAGAGAAAAATAACTACCAGACTTTTAGAAGACATCTGAAGGCAGCCCTGTTTAGGGAAGCTTTTAATGTCTAATAGGTTATTGTATTTTAGTGTTCTATTGGAAGCTGCCCAGAGTGGCTGGGGAAACCCAGCCAGATGGGCGGGGTATAAATAATAAATTATTGTTATTATGACAGCCCTAGACTCTCATTTCCATCTCTGGCACCCTGGAGCTGCTTGCAAGGATGTTCCGCCTGGCATTTCAGAAGCAAGAGTTTTGGGCTCCGTCTGCTCTCCGAAGTTTGCAAGTGCAGAAGAGACGTCTGATCCTGAGATAAAGTCTAGGAAAGCAGGGATTAGAACTACTTAGTGGAGGAAAAGGGAGACGAAGGCAGGGGCTGATTATTCTGCAGATACGACTGTTTAAAGATAATGATTGCATAAATTTAATTAATGCTTTTTCATGCCACAAATGGCCGTTTTGTAATTAATGTATCTAGCCTCGCTAAGCACGGGAGATCACATCTCCCATCCTTCCCTCCCCCACCCCACCCCCATCCTCCTCGCCTGTGTCCTCCCCCTCCCCCTCCTCCTGTCCTCCGTCTTCCCATTTAATGAAAGACAGAAAACAGATGACAGAAACAATTTATCAACGGGTTCGGGTGTCAAACGCCTAATTGGGTGCGCCAGGTTAGCGGAAAGTGAATAGAGGGTGGTGGTGGGGGGTTTGAGATGTGGGGAGGGCTTGTTCCCCCCTCGATCGCTGTGGCTTTGGGGTGGGTGCTCCTGACAGCGGAGGTGCAGGAGGGGGGAGGGAAGGAGAGGGGATAAAGTGTTCCTCGTTAATTGATGGAGATTAGGATATAGATTGGCTGTGGCAGCGACTGGGCAGTGACAAGGAAGGGACAGGCGGAGCTGATTAACATCCATGCAAACAAGCTGCCAGATCTCACAATGTGTTAAGTCCTGCTTGTGGTGACAACGCTGATCGGTCTGTACTTGTGGCAGGGGTGGGAAAATATCAGGGCACACCGGAGATGGTCTGGTGGAGCAGCTAGTGAAGAGTTTTCCCACACTGATGCCCTCCACACCTTGCTAGACTCTGAATCCCATCATTGCCCCTGGTAGTTGGCCATGGTCATCCCTCAACTAGGCCATTGCTTGCCTTCACTGCCCTGACTACCTCCATCATCAATCTGCCTTCTATTAATGTAGGCATAGAAGACCTATGGCCCTTCTGATGCCATCATGCTTGATCACAGGTAAGCTTAATGGGGCTGGCTGGAATCCAACAGCATTTGGAGGGCCTCAGGTTCCCTATCCTTGAACTATCACTTGCCTTTATTGAATCTTGAACTATCACTTGCCTTTATTGAATCTTGAACTATCACTTGCCTTTATTGAATCTTGAACTATCACTTGCCTATATTGACCATGGCCCTTCACTTTTTCAACAACAACAATGATGTTGAATGCAAGAAAATAAATCCATTGAACACCACACCATCACATTGGGTAGTATCCTAATCAGTGGTAGTCCTAATCAGAATAAATCCATAGGGATGTAGCCAATGCTAGTCTACTCAGAGTAGATCCACTGAAATTAATGAATCTAAGACAGTCATGTTCATTAACTTTGGTGGGTTTGCTCTGTGTAGGACTAGCATTGGGCACAACCCATTGACACGAATGGACCGAACTTAACCATGTCCATTAACCTCAGTGGGTCTACTCTGAGTAAGACTAGCACTGAACACGACTTTCAAAGTCTGGCTCCGGAGACAAGATGTGGATGGTCACTGCCTATGATGGCTTTAAAAGGTAGTGGTGAAATTCAAGGAAGAGGATATATCTATTGAGGGCAGATCATTGTGCCAGATCAAAGGAACCTCCAGCTTTAGAAGCAGTATACCCTTGAATACTAGTTGCAGGAGGGCTCTTGGCTTTCAACTCAGTGTAGACCCATTAAAATGAATGGACTTTTGGTAGTCATGTCCATTAACACCAAAGGTTCTACTCTGATTAGGACTAGCATAAATGGATATGGCCTAAAGTAGCTCCATTCACTTTTGCTTCTGTCCTCACCTGTCACTGACATGTGGCCCCCAGAAGGATCATTATGTGGCCCTTGGATTGATAAAGGTTTCCCAGCCCTGACTTGGTGTCTTTCACAGGGGCAGTTCAAGGACTTGGTGTCTTTCAGCTGTTAGTGTTTAGTGGATACACTGGGCCCTATCCCTTAAATTTTCCTCCACAGTGCTCTCCCCACCCACTTGTTGAAATAGGACCAGCCATCTTGACTTAGCTCTATGGAACCCCCCCACCCCCTCCCCACCATACTGGTCTGCTCACTCAAGCTGCCCTTCTAGATCATCCTCTCTCAACCTCGAGTCCCCAGATGACATCAGACTACAACTCCCACCATCCCTAGTGAGAAGGGCCTGCAGTCAGGTATGATGGGAGTGGTAGTCCAACAACATATGGGGACTTAAGGTTGAGAAAGACTGGTCTAAATCAATGTCCTTCAACTTTGGGTCCTCAGATGTGGGTGGACTACAACTCCCATAATTCTTGAGATAGGGCTAAGCTGGCGGTGGGTGTTGGGAGTTGTAGTTCACCCACATCTGGGGACCCAAGATCAAAGAACAACACTCTAGATACCAATGGCAGAGCCCCTGGTCTATAGTGGATCCTGTCTACCGCAGAGTTATCACCACAATAACAATTGGTTGCACACAACATATTGGCGATGAAGGGATGAGGCTGTCACGGTTTGTTTCGCTGTCACATTGCCCGCCAACACACCCCAAACAGGCAATTGATATTTATTAGGGAACATACAATAACTGTCTCGTTAAATCAAAATTCAGGAGCGGGCTGGGAGCCTTAATTTAAAGTGTCACCGGTTGGGCAAATTATGGAAAAGAGTTAGGCCGCCAGAGGAGGCGAGAGGGACAGGGAAGGCGGTTAGCTGAGCGGGCAAGTGAGCTGGAGGACGGCTAGGCTTCCTCAATAACCAGCCGCCATCGAGACGGAAGCTCCCAGCTTCGGCTTCTAAATGGCAGGCCGTGTTTTCGAGGCAGCCTCGAAAGCAAAGGTTAATGCTCGAGATTGCATTCCAATTGAAAACGCAGCAACCGGTAAATTCGGTTTGTGTTGAGTGGAAATGCTTGATCTGCTATACTGTCATTGCGGGGGTAGGTGGACAATGGTGCTGCGGGAAGGGTTACGGTAGCGTGTCCAGGCGAAGCGCGTTCGGGGCGCTGGGGAAGGGGGGGGGTTTGAGGCGCACGCACCGTCCTCTCCCAGACTCGCTCTTTCTCTCTCTCTCTCTCTCTCTCTCTCTCTCTCTCTCTCCCTCCCTCCCTCCCTCCCAGACAGAATTAAATTTCGAAGTTTAATGAGTTGCGAAGGGGACGCCTGAATGAGGACGGTCCTAGACCTTGCCAAGAAATCATATACTGTACTTAGCGCTCTCCCTCTCTCTCTCTCTTTCTCTCTCTCTCTCTGTGTATACATATACATGTGAGGAGGGGGAAGGGAAGAGAGAGCGAGGGAGGCAGGAAACCCATCAGGGTATAGAGCAAGTGAAAAATGTCAGGGTAAATTGTTCTTGACAGTGTTAATGTCTGCACCTCATAGCAATAATTACATGTAGATAAATGGTGAAATAGCTCTCAGCTGGAGCCTTCAGGCTAAGTGCAGATGCTTCTAACTGCCAGCTGGGGACCTTTTACATGTTTTTTTTCTGTGTGTGCCTCCCCTGCCTGCAATTTCCGTTCCTTTTGGCTGAAGACTGAGGGAATAACACTTCATTAAAAGCCATCTTAGAGCAGCGCCGTATGCACCTTTAAACCTTGCATCATCGCAAACCCTTCATGACTATTTTAGTCTAGAGCCCCCTGCTGGTTCCTGCAGGCAACAGCAAATGGTTCTCGCCTCCTTGCCTGCTGACCCCATCCTAGATATGTGTAGGTCAGGTAGGGCAGAGATGGGAAATCTCAGGGTGAGGTGTGTGTCATACGTAACTCTCCAAGCCTCTCTATCCAGCCCAGGGAATTTTCCCTAGACCTGTTTTTTAGCCTCCTCAAGTGCAAACATGTCTTGGCTGGGCTGTGTCCTTGAACTATGATGGTGCTTCCTGCTTGAAAGATCAAGATGGGTGTGAGGGCTTATGCAGAAACTTGCCTATTGTATGAATATAATTTTTATGTTGCTTGTCCCACCCACTTTTGTCTTTCTTTCCCCCTGCCTGCCAGAAGTGAATGTGGGTTTCACTGGAGATGCCAGCGATAGAATCTGGGACCTTATGTGTACAAAGCATATTCTCTGCCCTGGGGCCCTGCAGTTTGTTCTGCAGGAGATGAAGTTGCCTTAGAACAGTGGTTCTCAACCTGTGGGTTCCCAGATGTTGTTGGACTACAACTGCCATCATCCTTGAGCTCTGGCCTTGCTAGCTAGGGGTGATGGGAGTTGTAGTCTAACAACATCTGGGGACCCACAGGTTGAGAACCGCTGCCTTAGAAGATGGAATTGGATCATTGGCCCAACTGATCCCCAGACTCTCTACTCCAGAGGGGGCTGGTCCATTGGGATCAGCTTACTCTGCCTTAGTGTTGCCCATTATGGAGCTCAGAAGAGAGGAGGACAGGGAGAAAAATAGAATGAGTTAGCTTCATTTGTCATTGGCTCTGTCTCCACCTACGTCTGGGTTCCCTGCCTTCTGCTCCACCAGTCCCAAGGGGCATCAACCCCCATCGAGCTCTTGGGTTGTCTCCAGTGAAGTTTTACTCAGAGTAAAGGTAAAGGGACCCCTGACAATTAGGTCCAGTCGTGGCCAACTCTAGGGTCGCAGCGCTCATCTCGCTTTGTTGGCTGAGGGAGCCGGCGTACAGTCATGTGGCCAGCATGACTAAGCCGCTTCTGGCAAACCAGAGCAGCACACAGAAACGCCGTTTACCTTCCCGCCAGAGCGGTACCTATTTATCTACTTGCACTTTGACGTGCTTTTGAACTGCTAGGTTGGCAGGAGCAGGGACCGAGCAATGGGAGCTCACCCCGTGGTGGGGATTCGAACCACTGACCTTCTGATCGGCAAGTCCTAGGCTCTGTGGTTTAACCCACAGCGCCACCCGCGTCCCTATCTACTCAGAGTAGACCCACTGAAAACAACAGATTTCAGTCATGGCTGTTGATTTTGATGGGTCTACTCTAAGCAGGCCTGTGGTTCCTGCGTTGCAGGGGTTCAGACGAGATGGCTCTTTGGCCCCTCTTCCAACTCTACAATTCAATGACTCCGTAACTGAATGACTAGCTGTGCATGAAGTTGGAAAATGCTGCAAGGTACATGCTCTTTTCGCTCCTGATATTTGCAACAAACTGTTCCTCTCCGTGAAGTGCCAGAGAAGAGAGGGAGGAAACACAAATACAAAACACAGTTCCATTCTTCGGAAAACAAAAAATATGTTCTTTGGAGCTTCCCAGTTGTCAGACACCTTTTTTGTTTAGCTCAACAACTAATCCACTTATCGGTGGATAAGGCTCTGGGCGCATCACCGGAACGATAAAAGGCGTATACACACAAAATAAAAAAAAATTAGCAAAAAATTGCCTATGGCTGCTTTACATTTAAAACAGGCGCTTGGAGAGAGAGAGATAGAAAGAGAAGCGAAGATGATACACAAACAACGCCAAGGAGGAATAAAAAAAAATAACAAAATCCAACTCCTGACAAACTCTGTTTCCTCGGGAGAGATTCTGGCAGATAACAGTGCTAATGCTTTGTGTGTGTGCGTGTGCAAATTCCCCTTTCCTAGATGACACTGAATGTTGAAGCTGCAGAGCAACAGATGATGGTATCAGCAAAATAAATAAATAACAGCATTTGAATTAACAGTGGATGCGGCTAATATTTTCACCCACTAGATGCAGAAAGTTCCATGGCAAACTAGAGGATAAACAGCTTGCAGCTCCTCCACTAACCCCCCCCCCCCCCGGCACCACTCACTTTGCTGGCAAGATCCATTTCCATCTGGAGGAGCCCCCACCTTTAACTGAATGGGATGTGTCATCGTTCATAATATTCATTGTTTAACTTTAAAAGCTGCCTAATGTACTAGAGCAGTGACCCTCTAGATCAGCCTTTTCTCAACCTGTGGGTCCCCAGATGTTGTTGAACTACAACTCCCATCACCCCTAGCTAGCAAGGCCAGAGCTCAAGGATGATGGCAGTTGTAGTCCAACAACATCTGGGGACCCACAGGTTGAGAACTGCTGCTTTAGATGCTATTGGACTCCCAACTCTCATCCCTCCTGACTGTTGGCTATGCTTGCTGCTGGGGTTGGTGGGAGTTGGAGTCCCAGTCCCTGAACTAGTCTTTGGTGCCCCAAGCTACCTCCATCAGCACTCTGCCTTCTTTTAATGAAGGGATGAGTAACCTGTGGCCCTCCAGATGTTGTTGGGCGCCAATTTCCTTGACTTCCTGAACACTGGCCATGCTGCCTGCTGGGAAATGGAACCAAACAGCTTCTGGAGAACCATCCCTGAACAAAGCCATCACTTTCCTTTGCTGCCCCCCAAAAAGACGTTGAACTCTGTCTCCTTTTAATGAAGGATGAGAAAATTGTGGCTTTCCAGAACTTGCTGGGCTTCAACACCCATCACCACTGACCTGCTGGCAGAAGGTAGGGAGCTCAATGGTAGGTGGAGCCAGAAGCAATGACAAGCAGAGCCAACTCACTCTGTTTTTCTCCCTGTCCACCACCCTGCTGAGTTCTGCGTTGGGCAACACTGAGACTAAGAAGCAGGAAGCTGGCAGGCAGAACTCCTGGTCATGATGTCTGGGGAGCCACAGGTGATACACCAGCATCTGCAGAGCCACAGGTCCTCCCCGCATCCCTGACTACAAGGATCTGAAAGAAATTCTGTGCTGCTGGCAGCTAGAGCAGGTATTACCGGGCTTGATGCTTTGGACAGGCTGATTGGAGTGCGGGAGAACAGTACAGAGTGCCTGCGTTGCCTGGGAGTCCAACAGCAGGTGGCGCTGATTCCAGTTTGTCCCCATCCTCCCCCCCAAGGGCATTAATTCCAGTGGGCCTACTCTGAGTAGCAGTGGGACGTGGGTAGCACTGTAGTCTAAACCACTGAGCCTAGGGCTTGCCGATCAGAAGGTCGGTGGTTCGAATCCCCGCAACAGGGTGAGCTCCCATTGCTCGGTCCCTGCTCCTGCCAACCTAGCAGTTTGAAATCATGTCAAAGTGCAAGTAGATAAATAGGTACCGCTCTGGTGGAAAGGTAAACGGCGTTTCCGTGCACTGCTCTGGTTTGCCAGAAGCGGCTTAGTCATGCTGGCCACATGACCTGGAAGCTGCACGCCGGCTCCCTCGGCCAATAAAGTGAGATGAGCGCCGTAACCCCAGAGTTGTCTGTGATGGGACCTAATGGTCAGGGGCCCCTTTACCTTTACTCTGAGTAGCACTAGTACTGGATACCTGCCCAAGCTGATTTTTGGTAGCTCCTTCTAAAAAGCTCTTTCACATTTGATGAAATGGGTTAAACAACCAGTGTGTAAAAAGTCACGTTCTAAAACACGAACAAAGTGCAGAGAGGCACATCATGGCAGTTATGAAATTCGGCAAAGCAGTAGAAACCCAGGCTGTAAGTGCTTAGTGCCAGAGTGACATCACAGTTCATAGAACCCACTAGAATTGTAGAGGTGGAAGGGACCCCAGCGGTCATTCTATCCAGCCCCCTGCAATGAAGGAATCACAGCTAAAGAATCCCTGACAGATGGCCCTCTAACCTCTGCTTACAACCCTCCAATAAAGGAGAGTCCACCACTTTTCAATGTCGCTTATTCCACCACCGGATGGTATCCACTGTCAGAACGTTCCTCCTAATGTTTAGTCAGCATCCCCTTTCTTGAAATTTGAATCCGCTGGTTTGGGTCCTCCTCTTTGGAGGACCAGAGAACAAGCTTGCTCCATCGTCCGTGGGGCAGACCTTTTTGTACAATCGCTGCACCTTTTCGAATCCATTCAGTACGCAAGTTTTTTTGGGTGGGCACACCACCCGCATTAGGCTGTCAGAGCTCAATTTGCCCAGCTTAAGGAGCACTCCACGGCTCAACGTGGATTAAATCCCACTCCCCTTTGCAACAACGGGCACTTTCTCCTGTGACCCTACTGGACTGAGTGCATGACGGTGCGTCTCCCCCCAGCGCTAAAGCTTTCACTTGCTCTCCACTGGGAGGGACGGTACAGGGAGCTGGGAATTAATCAAGAGGCGCACCTGTCAGGCTGGCATCTGGAACTAAATGGAAACACTTGCCGGTGAATGAACTTCCACCTCTTGCCCTCCCCACCCCGTTTCCCAGACAAGGCGGTGTCTCTCGGTGGCGCTTTGACGAGGGGTCTCGGCATGGCCAGAACTGGGGTCAAGGGTGAAAAGCACAGCAAAGAGGGTGAAGCAAAGGGCAAGAGGAAAAGGGGTTATTCTAGAAATAGTTAGTTAGATAGATAGATAGATAGATATAGATGATAGATAGCAATAGAGAGATGGAGAGATAGGGATGGATGGATGGATGGATGGATGGATAGATAAGACAGACAGATGATAAATAGATAGATATAGATAGATGAAAGATAGATAGATGATAGATAGAAAGATAGATAGATAGATGATAGATAGATAGAAAGATAGATAGATGATAGATAGCAATAGAGAGATGGAGAGATAGGGATGGATGGATGGATGGATAGACAGACAGACAGATAGATGATAGATAGATATAGATAGATGAAAGATAGATAGATGATAGATAGATAGATGATAGATAGCAACAGAGAGATGGAGAGATAGGGATGGATGATAGATAGCAACAGAGAGATGGAGAGATAGGGATGGATGGATAGACAGACAGACAGACAGACAGATGATAGATAGATATAGATAGATGAAAGATAGATAGATGATAGATAGAAAGATAGATAGATGATAGATTAAGGTTACCGGACGTCCCTGTTTCCTGGGGACAGTCCCCAGATTTACAAATCAGTCCCCATACAAAATCCATTGACATTGAAAAGTGTCCCCAGATTCATTGAAAAAAATCTGGTAACCTTATGATAGACACATTGATGATAGAGATGGGGGAGAGAGAGAGATGCACAGCAGCAAAATGCTAGTCCTACTCAGAGTAGACTCTTTAAAGCAGGCATCAGCAAACTCGGCCCTCCAGATATTTTGGGACTACAATTCCCATCATCCCTGACCACTGGTCCTGTTAGCTAGGGATCATGGGAGTTGTGGTCCCAAAACATCTGGAGGGCTGAGTTTGCCCGTGCCTGCTTTAAGGTTAATGAACTGACTCTAATCCTAACCTTAAACTATGGAACTACTTGCCGCAGGCAGCAGTGATGAGCTCCACCTTAGACCATGGGCCAGCAAAAAAAGCCAAGGGAAAATTTATATACCAAATCCCATATAAGGGGTCAGAGTGAGTCCAAGCAGAAGGCCAGGCAGAACAGCTTCCTCTTGCAGGCCCTACGGAAAGATGTCAAATCCCGCAGGGCCCTGGTCTCTTTGACAGAGTGTTCCACCAAGTCGGGGCCAGTGCTGAAAAGGCCCGGGCCCTAGTTGAGACCAATCTAATCTCCTTGAGGCTCGGGACCTCCAAAGTGTTGTTATTTATGGACCAGCTGCTGGAAACCAGAGGAGTTTAGAGCTGCTCTTGTCCTTGGGTCCTGCTTGTGGGTTTGCCACGGGCATGTGGTTGGCCATTATGAGAAGAGGATGCTGTACTCAATGGGCCATGGACCCAGTCCAACAGGGGTCTTTTTACGTTCATATGTCCTAAGCAGGCTTCCTTTGTGTTTCAAACCAGTAGCTCTCCTGTGGCTCTTTAGCAGGCTTCCTCAAACTCGCCCCCCCCAGATGTTTTTGGCCTTAAACTCCCATGATCTCTAGCTAGCAGGACCAGTGGTCAGGGATGATGGGAATTGTAGTCTCAAAACATCTGGAGGGCCGAGTTTGAGGAAGCCTGCTCTTTAGCATGGACCTAGGTGGTTGTGCTCAGCTGTGCAGGAAAACACTAATTAAAAGGTTCCCCAACCCTGTCTTAACAGCTATTAAGAACCTCCTGCACAAAATCCTGGGGAAAAGTCCCCCCCCCTCCAAGTCCTGCAATATATTCTTGACTGGGACAGCTTCTCGATCCAAAAAGCTTGATCTGGGAAAAACAACCCAACCCCAAACTCCTTCCCTCCTCGCACAGATAAATCTCTTCTCCCTCCTTCTCTTTTCTCATCCATCTCCCCACTGCATAGCATCATACTCTATTTTTGCCCCCCTTTCGAAAAGACGAAAATACAATTTGCACCTTCTCAGCCCCCCTCCTCTCTCTGGCTGGGGCCGTATCATTGGAAGGAAGCTTAGAGCCTCGTCTCCTTGGATTTAGACTGAAATTTTGATTTTCTGCCGCGCTCAGATAATGTGGAAATCCGGTTCCCCGATATTTCCCGTTTATCAGCGAAGTGCAGCGTGGTTCGGGAAGGGGAGGGGGGTGTTGAGTAGGGGATGTATTCTCTCTCTCCCCCCACACTGTCCCTACGCCACCTTTTTTTTTTCAGTGTGTCCCTTCTCCCCCCTCTCCCCCCCCACATGCTAATGGCATTCCACTCCACAGCGGCTGATATCACAACAGTCTAATTGTTTCGAGAGGAGGTTGAAATGTTTTAAGAACATGAGTGGATGGGGAAGGGGGCTTTTCCTATCTGCTTCGCAATGGTCTCTGATTTGCAAACAGCCATACCTTGCAGGGGAGAGGGAGATGGATTGTGGCAACTAGCCCTGCACCCCCCATGCTCATCTGCACATGGGATGCCGGTGGTCACCCTATGCTGGCACGTTCTTCTGAAAGGGTCAAGCAAATCATGGGAAGCTGCTTTCCACTGACTCAGACTCTTGGTCCATTTAGTTCAGTGCCCTCTATGCTGACTAGCAGGGGCTCGAGAGGTTTTAAAGCAGGGGATGTTTTCGTCATCACCTGGGGATGCTGCCAGTGATTGAACCTAGAACCTGGGCAAAGCAGGTCTACCCCTAAGCTACAGCTCCTCCTTTAAGAGAAGGGTGGCTAACTTGAGTCCTCCTCCAGTAACAACCCTGAGGAGGAAATGAATGCACGCCTTTGTCTGTCCCATGTGGAGCTGTGGACATTGATACCACATCTTCTCCCCTGAACCAGACTCCACAGACACCTCAAAGGATGAAGAGAGCTCTGAGCAGACATCATGCAGGATTCAGTGGGTGGAGGTCCCTAAGTTTATGGCTGCCTAACCCTAGCGATTAAAAATCTGCCAGTTGCTCCAGGACACTGCTGAGACAACTTGTACATTGTAGCTCAGCTGCATGGGTGCTAGCCATGGTGCTGAAACCAACCACGAGCTTCCTCTCCAAGGTGCTGATCCTGTCTTGCTTCACCTTCCTGCCTATCTGGGACTAGTGACCTCCTCCTTGTCTGGGTCATCAGCTATTTTTGATGGTGGGCATTCCCATGAATCAAGACAACATGGTGGGAAGATAAGTTAACCCTGGTTACTGCTGCAGTTACTATAAATAGGGCTGCCTTTCTAGAAAGGGGGGAGATGGTCAGATGGGCTCCCTGCATTATGTGAGTAGTTTGAGTCTGATCTGGAGAAAATCTGGTAAGGATGGGTGGGTGGAAGCAGCACTCCAAAAGTCCTGAAGAAGGCTGGTTGATTTGGTCATGGGTCACTTCATGTGAAACTCTAAGCCAGGTGCAGGGAACCTTTGCTGAACTACAGCCCCGATCGTCCCTGGCCATTGGCCATACTGGCTGGGGATGATGGGAGTTGTAGTTTCTGCAACATCTGGAAAGGCAAGTAATCAGCACACAGTTTTAAAGACAAGGCAGTAGCAGTAAGAGGCTATGTGAAGGATGGAGAACCTGTGGCTTTCCAAATGTTGTTGGACTACAACTCCCAGCATCCCAAGCAATTGGCCCTGCTGGGTGGGAGTGATGGGAATCGGAGTCCAATGACTTCCAGAGGACTACAGATCCTCCACCCCTTAACTAGACCATTACTGGCCTTTACTGCCCCATGGTACCTCTATCACAACTCTGCCTTCTTTTAATGGAGGCACAGAGATCATGTGGCCCTCCAGATATTGTTGGACTACAACTCCCATCATCCCTATGTTTTTATCCAGGCTCAGCTGCTCTGTATCTGATATGAGGTGGACTATTTATATTTAAGTAAACAAAGATTATGAGTGCTAGATACACAGCATGCGGCCTGATCTGAATTTTGTGGGCAGTTTTGCTGGAAAGGTAGGAGGGCATTTCAGGGTTCAAATATATTCTCCAGGTCAGATAATGATATCACAAAGTCCATTTGGAGTGAGGGCAATGCTTCGTGCCATCACTCTAAATGGGAAGGGCAATTTTTTTTTGGTCCCATTTTACAGGCTCTGTGAATAATTGCTGAAGTGGGAAGCAATGGCACAAATGAATTTATTTTAGTGTCCAGCTTTAAGATAATCCATGGGATTTAATTCCCAAAACTCTGAACAGCAGAGCACAAATCTCAAGATGGTGATGAGGATTCACCCAGGCCAGTAATACTGCCCAATGGGAGCAGCCAAAAATGAACATCTTCGTGGTTGCCCTCCCCTCTGGGATAAGGCATCAACGGTGCTTTGAGAATTCAGGTTCCTCTGTAACAGGAGTGGGGACCCTCTTGAAGCCTAAGGCAACCACTAGGTCTGTATGCCAGTGGTGGGCAGAGCCAGAGGCAAATGTGGGTGTGGCCAGATGCAAAAGGGGATGGGCAACAGATGCAACTGTGTACAGCAGCTGACATCCCAGCCACATGGAAGTCAGAGGTCTCTACAGACACACAAATGTCCTCTGCAGCCCTCCATTTGGGCAAGAAGAATTTCAACGATACAGGAAAATGCACTTGAGAAGGGACAGTGATAGAAGAATACAGTGGTACCTTGGGTTACATACGCTTCCGGTTACAGATGCTTCAGGTTACAGACTCTGCTAACCCAGAAATAGTACCTCGGGGTAAGAACTTTGCTTCAGGATGAGAACAGAAATTGTGCAGCGGTGGCGCAGCGGCAGCGGGAGGCCCCATTAGCTAAAGTGGTACCTCAGGTTAAGAACAGTTTCAGGTTAAGAATGAATTAAGTACGTAACCAGAGGTACCACTGTATTATTATTTTTATTTTTACTTAATGTATTTATACTCTGTGTTTCTCCCCAACTGGGATGGGGCTTATGAGGGGTGCAGGCTGGATAGGTTCCCAGGGACCACCTAGAGAGGCACGGACGGCCACATTAGGGCTGCAGGCCAGGTGTCTCTCCACCCCTGTCCAATACCAGACAAAATAGTATCAAGGGCCAGTTATTGCCCACTGAAAGCATAACGGGGAAGTAATAATAATGAGCGAGTTTTGCGTGTGTGGGGGAGAAAGGATTTGTTATTGTAAAATAATGTAGAGAACCCCACCTCTTCCTTTTTATTCTCTCCTGCCCCCCTTGCTAAACTTCCTTTTCAACGCAGGTGTTTCCCTGTGGTTAGGGTCGGAGATAATAAACCCGACGCCCGTCCGGGCCACCTGCAAATTCAGCAAGGCTTTTCTTTTTAGCACATAATTAAACCGGCGCTGGGCTAACCGACAGCATCCGACACAGCGCATTAGGCGGGAGAAAGAGAATGAGGCAGGGAGGTTGGCAGTGGGGGGAGAGATATTAAAGAGAGAAAGAGAGAGAGAGAGAGAAATGGGAAGCAGGTGAGATGAGAGACTCCAGGCAGGCTTGCCGCTATCCTTTGCAAATAAAATAAAATAAAATAAAATCACACTTGGTTTCTCTTCTGGGTTTAAAGCGGTTATAGAAACGGAGGAGAGGTATTAAAAAAATAAAGGGTGGCGGGGGGGGGGGACCCAAGACACACAGCGCTTCCTTATCGCAAGGAGACAGTTGTCAGGAATCACTTTGAGTGACTCGTTTTGTCTCGTGTTTTTCTCTCCGCCCCCCCTCATCTCCCTTCTCCCTGCCGTCAAGCGGGCCTCAGGACATGGATCAAAGGAGAGGCGCCGAAACGCTCGCTGAAACTTCTGATCCCTTCTCGGTAGAGACGCGCTGGAGTGGCAGACAGCTTTCTCTTCGACATCAAATGGAGAGAGGGAGGAAGAGCAGGAGATAGAGAAGAAAAATGCAGAGAGAGAGAGAGAGAGAGAGAGAGAGAGAGAGAGAGAGAGGATCTGGCTGCATCAGGTTCTGGAAGATGAGGGGAAACATAAGAACGTACGAAGAGCTGGCTGGATCCGGCCAATTGCACACCTAGTTCTCACCCTGTTCTCAGCATGGCCCCAAGAACTGAAAAAGAGGCTTCTGGATCAGGCCAATGGCCCATCTAGTCCAGCATCCTTTGCCCACAGTGGCCAGTGAGATGTGCCCCCCCATGGGAAAACCATAAGACGAAGCATCGCCATTTGTGATTCCCAAAAAGTGGGATTCAGAGGCATGTTGCCTCTGACTGTCCAATTGGGTAGAACACCATAAGAGTCTGCTTGATCACACCAATCCAGTCCAGCATCCCATCTAGTCTAGCATCTTGTTTTCACAGTGGGCCACCAGGTGCCCATTATGGGAAACCGTCAAGGACAGCACAGCAGCACTCTGCCCCTCCTGTGGTTTTCAGCAACTGCTGTTCAGAAGCATTTACCGCCTTCACGCGTGGAGGCCGAGCCATTGTGGCTAGTAACCACTGACAGCCCTATCCGCCATCTTTAGGTAAAGGTAAAGGGACCCCTGACCATTAGATCCAGTCATGACTGACTCTGGGGTTGCACGCTCATCTCGCTTTATTGGCCGAGGGAGCCGGCGTACAGCTTCCGGGTCATGTGGCCAGCATGACTAAGCTACTTCTGGCGAACCAGAGCAGCGCACGGAAATGCCATTTACCTTCCCGCCGGAGCGGTACCTATTTATCTACTTGCACTTTGAGGTGCTTTCGAACTGCTAGGTTGGCAGGAGCAGGGACCGAGCAACGGGAGCTCACCCCGTCACGGGGATTCGAACCGCCATCCTTCTGATCGGCAAGTCCTAGGCTCTGTGGTTTAACCCACAGCGCCACCCGCGTCTATATCCTCCATCTTTAAAGTGCTTCAAAACTCTTGGCTGTCATTTGGACATCTGATCATGTCAGCCTCCTCATCAGAGGTCTCCATCTCTGAGTCAATAAGCTCATCTTGAGGAGGGCAAATGTTGTCCCGGCAGACTGGAGGAGGGCAAATGTTGTCCCTATTTTCAAAAAGGGGAAAAGAGAGGACCCAAATAATTACCGCCCAGTCAGTCTGACATCAATAGCAGGGAAGATTCTGGAGCAGATCATTAAGCAAACAGTCTGTGAGCACCTAGAAAGGAATGCTGTGATCACCAATAGTCAGCATGGATTTCTGAAAAATAAGTCATGTCAGACTAACCTGATCTCGTTTTTTGACAGAATTACAAGCCTGGTAGATGAAGGGAACTCAGTGGATATAGCCTATCTTGATTTCAGCAAGGCATTTGACAAGGTGCCCCATGATATTCTTGTAAAGAAGCTGGTAAAATGCGGTCTTGACTCTGCTACCACTCAGTGGATTTGTAACTGGCTGACTGACCGAACCCAAAGGGTGCTCATCAATGGTTCCTCTTCATCCTGGAGAAGAGTGACTAGTGGGGTGCCACAGGGTTCTGTCTTGGGCCCGGTCTTATTTAACATCTTTATCAACGACTTGGATGATGGACTCAAGGGCATCCTGATCAAATTTGCAGATGACACCAAACTGGGAGGGGTGGCTAACACCCCAGAGGACAGGATCACACTTCAAAACGACCTTGACAGATTAGAGAACTGGGCAAAAACAAACAAAATGAATTTTAACAGGGAGAAATGTAAAGTATTGCACTTGGGCAAAAAAAATGAGAGGCACAAATACAAGATGGGTGACACCTGGCTTGAGAGCAGTACATGTGAAAAGGATCTAGGAGTCTTGGTTGACCACAAACTTGACATGAGCCAACAGTGTGACGCGGCAGCTAAAAAAGCCAATGCAATCCTGGGCTGCATCAATAGGAGTATAGCATCTAGATCAAGGGAAGTAATAGTGCCACTGTATTCTGCTCTGGTCAGACCACACCTGGAGTACTGTGTCCAGTTCTGGGCACCACAATTCAAGAAGGACACTGACAAACTGGAACGTGTCCAGAGGAGGGCAACCAAAATGGTCAAAGGCCTGGAAACGATGCCTTATGAGGAACGGCTAAGGGAGCTGGGCATGTTTAGCCTGGAGAAGAGGAGGTTAAGGGGTGATATGATAGCCATGTTCAAATATATAAAAGGATGTCACATAGAGGAGGGAGAAAGGTTGTTTTCTGCTGCTCCAGAGAAGCGGACACGGAGCAATGGATCCAAACTACAAGAAAGAAGATTCCACCTAAACATTAGGAAGAACTTTCTGACAGTAAGAGCTGTTCGACAGTGGAATTTGCTGCCAAGGAGTGTGGTGGAGTCTCCTACTTTGGAGGTCTTTAAGCAGAGGCTTGACAACCATATGTCAGGAGTGCTCTGATGGTGTTTCCTGCTTGGCAGGGGGTTGGACTCGATGGCCCTTGTGGTCTCTTCCAACTCTATGATTCTATGATTCTATCTCAGAAGGACATAAGTAGAGACCCCTGCTGGATCAGGGCAAGAGCCCATCTCGTCCAGCCTATTGTCACAGTTGCCAACCAGGTGCCCATTATGGAAACCCCACAAGAAGGGTCTTGTGATTTCCAGCTACAGTCAGAAGCATTAATGCCTCTGACTGCAAAGGGAGAACATTGTCCACAATTTTGGACATTTCCAGCACAGCTGAACTGGTTTCCATGGAAGAACATCAGACGAGTCCTGGATCAGGCCCCAAAGCCAATCTAGCTCAGCACCCTGCGCCGTATGCAACTATTCAGTGTAGACCTGCTGAAATTTGATGGACCTCTTAACTTCATTGAGTTGGACTGGCATGGGATACAACCCCTTTGTAAAGGGTAAAGGGACCCCTGACCATTAGGTCCAGTTGCAGACGACTTTGGGGTTGCGGTGCTCATCTCGCTTTATTGGCTGAGGGAGCTGGCGTACAGCTTCCGGGTCATGTGGCCAGCATGGCTAAGCCGCTTCTGGCAAAACCAGAGCAGCGCACGGAAATGCCATTTACCTTCCTGCCACAGTGGTACCTATTTATCTACTTACACTTTGACGTGCTTTCGAACTGCTAGGTTGGCAGGAGCAGGGACCGAGCAAAGGGAGCTCACAATATAGCGGGGATTCAAACTGCCAACCTTCTGATCTGCAAGCCCTAGGCTCTGTGGTTTTAACCCACAGCGCCACCCCTTTAGACCTCAGCAAAAACTGCAGAACTTGCTCCCATAAGATGCAGCAGTGGTGGCCATCAAGTTGGAAAGGTTCAAAAGGGGTCCAGATAAATCTGTGGAGGAGGGAAAGGATGTCAGCGGCTACCTGCACTATTGGAGGGAGGATATGCTGCTGAATACCTGGGAACCACAAGTGGGGAGAGTGTTGCCCTTGCTCTCAGATCATACTTACAGGCTTACCATTGTGGCCCCTGGCTGGTCACAGTGAGAAGAAGATGCTGAACTTCTCTTCCCATGATCTTACGTGGTGTGAAGTAAATGGGCAGAGGGAAAGGTTGTCTACCTCTCTTCCAATCCTAGAGCTTGGCTCATCATGCAGTGTGCTTGACCGACAAGAGCATGGGCCAAAGCAAAAAGACTCCTTTGCACCACACAGAATGAGTTTACGGAATCTGCAGTTGCAAGATGTGGCAGCAATGACCCCTGGCTTAGGGGCTAACTAGCGACACGCGGGGCTAATGCATGGCTGCCAATCAAGCTGGGAGTCATATATTTGTTTATTTGATTGCAAGGACACGTACAGGGGGGGGGGATTCACCCTCCCTGGGCGGCTGCTCTCTTCCCTCCCCACAGCTGAGTATAATAAGATCCTGCTGGACTGAGCAAACGGCCCTTTTACTGCCGCATCCTGCTTTCGCAGTGGCCAGCTAGATACCTGTGGGAAATCAGCAAGGAGAACAGGAGCACAAGAGCAAAACTCTCCCCTCCTGGAGTTTCCAGCAACTGGTCTTCGGAAGTTTTGCTGCCTCTGAAGATGAATGTGGAGCAGAGCCATCATGGCCATCAGTAGCCCTCTTCTCCATTAATTTGTCTGATCAACTTCTAAAGCCATCCAAATTGGTGACCACCACGGCCTCCTGTGGAAGGGAGTTCCACAGTTGCCATTTCCATGAACCCTCCCACCACCTCCCCTGTACTGCAATGATTGGCAATGGGGGGATTGTTCCCATTGCTGACAGTGGCTTCTCTAATACAGACAGACACCTGCCATTTTAAATAGCATTGCATCAGCTGCTAGAGGGTATTTTATCCTGCATTGTGGTTCAGCTTGATGTTGTCGTTCCAGCTCCATTTAATTTCTTGCAGTTATTTTACGTATGTATATATGATACTGAATCATAGAGTTGGGAGGCCATCTAGTACATGTCTTAGGCCCATACTATCTGAAGGACTGTATTATCGAATAACAACAACAACAACAACAACAACAACAACAACAACAACAACAACCTGCCTGGGCTCTGAAAATGTCAGGGGAGGCCTTTACCTCAGTCTTGCCATCCTCACAGGCACACTTCGTGGGGACGCAGAACAGGGCCTTCTCAGTGGCTGCCCCCAGGCAACTTGGGAACTCCTTTCCTAGAGAGGCTAGGCTGGCTCCCTCCTTGCTGTCCTTTCACAGACAGGCAGGTGGGCAAAGGCCTTTGGGAACTGACTGTTTTTTAAGGAAAGGGCCTTAATACTGCTGTGCTATCTTTATTATCTATATTCTAACAGATTTGGGTTTTTTTATTGTTTTAATTCTGTTAGAGTTTATTTTTAACAATTATCTTTTAAATGTTTTCTGCTTCTCATCTTTTGTCTGAGTTTTAATTTGCATGAGCTGACTTGAGTCCTGATCCATGGAAAAGGTAGAATGCAAATAAATAAATAAAATAGTAGTAGTCATCATCATCATCAGACCCTATGCTCAGAACAGGAATTGTGGCACTGCAGCATCGCTGGCACATGGTGCCTCATCTTGCACAGGAACATAGCAAACTGCTTTCTGATGAACTTTGGCCCATCTACCTAATATTGTCGACACTGACTGGCAGCAGCTTCTCCAGCCCAACCAGGAGAAGACAGAAATCGAACCTGGAATCACAGGAAGTGGCCTTTTGCTACGTGAAGCCATCAGTCCATCTAGCTCAGTATCTCCTACACTGACTGTCAGGGCCACATTCCCATCAAAAGTGTGTGTGGGGGGGGCAGGCATATGCCAGTAGGGGCGGGGCCAGATGAAAATGTGGGTGGAGCAACAGATATACATTTTGCCTTTGTACAGTAGACCAGTTCATCCTTCCACTCATTCATTTACTGCATATACACCCCCTCCCCTCTCTGACGGTGGTGTACATGGTTCTCCCCCTCCTCATTTAATCTCCACAACAACCCTGTGAGGTAGGTTTGACTGAGAGGCAGCAACTGGCTCAGGGTCACCCAGGGAGCTGCAGATTTGAACCCTGGACTCTCCCAGGTCCTAGTCCGACACTCTGTCCCATTGCACCACACTGGCTCCAGTTGTTAGAGGCAGCTCTCTATCCTTCCTCCTCCTCCCCAGGGCTGGACCCCAGGGCATTCTGCAGTCCAAGCAGCTGCTAATCAGTCTCAAGCTCGCCTATGCAGGAAAACAATTCACTCGGAGTCAGAGTGGGGGGTAGGTGGATTGAAAACCCTGCACATTTCCCCTTTGTCCGGTTCCCAAGAGTGCAGCAAGGATTTTCTCTCTCTCTCTCTCTCCCCCCTTTGGCTGCTTAACCGAGATTAGATCGCAAGCCCTCCCTCTTTCTCTCCAAGCACCCCTATCTCTCCCGCAGCTCCCAGAGAGTCCCATGATCCCTTTTCAGGTCCTTATTGACTGCAATGAGATACCCCTCATTTCCCGGGTGCGATAAGCTTAAAGACCAGGGCTTATCATCAAAGCTCTAGCCATGGACACCTTTGATCAATTTACTCATTTGCTGACCGCGGACCCCACTAGGATGGCTGATCTTCTGCCTGCCTGCCTGAGCCAAAGAATCACGTGTCTGCGGGGCTGTTCTAACACGCAGAAAGGCCCTGGTTTGATTGCTGGGAACGTTCTCTGCCGGAAGCTCTGGAGAGCTACTGCCGGTCATAGTACAAAATACTGAGTTCAATGGACCAACAGTCTGACTTGGTAGAGGGCAGCTTCCTGGGTCCCCATTTATTTATTTTATTTCTTAACATGTATGCACTGCTTGGTTGTAGGAAGAACATTTTCAAAAAAAACAACGCCCAAAACATATCACTAAAAAAATTTATGGCTATATGTGTGTGTGTGTGTGTGTGTAAAGGGACCCCTGACTGTTAAGCCCAGTCGCAAACGACTCTGGGGTTGTGGCGCTCATCTTGCTTTACTGGCCGAGGGAGCTGGCGTTTGTCCGCTGACAGGTTCTGGGTCATGTGGCCAGCATGACTAAGCTGCTTCTGGCAAACCAGAGAAGCACATGGAAATGCCGTTTACCTTCCTGCCAGAGTGGTACCTATTTATCTACTTGCATTTTGATGTGCTTTTGAACTGCTAGGTTGGCAGGAGCTGGGACAGAGCAACGGGAGCTCACCCAATCGCGGGGATTTGAACTGGCGACCTTCTGATTGTCAAACCCTAGGCTCTGTGGTTTAGACCACAGCGCCACCCACGTCCCACTATATATATACACCACACCCCCTCAACAGTATTTATAGGAACTCAAACACTGAGATCCTGCTCTGTTCCAGTAACAAGAAGCCGAAAGCACCAGCCTGAAGATGACGAGTGAGACCTCGTCGAAACGTCGCCTAGACACCCCAACTCTTACACGGGAAGACACCCGAAGACAACAAAACCTGCATTCCTGTACCCGTGAAAATCTACGAAAGCATATATATATATATATATATATATATATATATATATATATATATATATATTAACAATAGACCAAAACAAACAAAAACTCACACCAACTTTCTAAGCATCTGGTGAGGCTTGTCTAAAGGAGACTGTTTTAAACAGGTGTCAAAAAGAAGAAGACATGAAAGGCACTAGCTTGAAATCAATCAGCAGGGAGTTCCAAAGGGCAGTTGCTGCCACACTAAGCAATTGAGTTCTTACACACATGGAATGGGTATGATGTGGCACATGTAGCAGTGCCAGTTCCACCAATTGAAGAGGCCGAATGGGCACATATGGAGTAAGGTGATCTCGTAGGGAAACTGGTCTCACGTTTCCCCATAGCATCTGAATCAGGAGAGGCTGAGCAGTCCCTGGGCCACTGCCTGGACTCAGCGGTGATTTGGATGAGGAAAAAAGAAGCTGAGCTTGAATCCTGGCAAGACAGAGGCACTGAGTAGCTCCTGTGCCTGAGAAATTGGTCAGTTGCTTACCCTGGAATGAGTTGAACTCCCTCTGAAGGAGCAGGTTCGCTGTTTGGGGGTGCTTCTGGGTCCAGCTCTGTCCACAGAGGCTCAGGGAGCCCCACTGGCAAGAAATGCCTTTTACCAACTGAGGCTGGAGTCTGGAACAGGAAATCCTGGCTACAGTCTCCAACGTTTCTCCAATGAAAACAGGGACGCCCTATTCCGTAGCCTCCAACATTTCTCCAATGCAAACAGGGACATCCTAGAATGGTTCATGAGTTAGGTTATCTACGTGGGGCTTCTCTCGAGCCTGATCCAGAAGCTGCAGTTGTATATATACTAATAGGGACACCTTGAAGTTGGCCCAGTAGCCAATCGCAGATCTCTGAGCCTCACTCCTATCAGCAATCATGTTTCAGCATTCTGGACTAACTGCAGCTTCTGGATCAAGTACAAGGGAAGCCCCACATAGAGAGCATTGCAGCAATCCCATCTTGAAGTAACCAATGCATGAGCTACATAATCTAATGTCCCCCTACCAGTTCTTGCCCATCTGTGTTGAGCTAGATGGGCCCATGGCAGAACACCTGCTTTGCATGCAGAACATCCCAGGTGGTTTGGCTCAGCATAAAGGAAGCTTCATTTGCACCTCTCACCAGCTCTACTTCATACCCTCCTCGAGCGCTTTTTGCCTGTCTGGAAGATATCCTTGGAGTCACATTCTGAATGGAGCACTAGTGTTCCACCTCCCAAGACACAAGGGCAAAATCCACTGCTCCACCTTCGTTTCTAGTCCCACCCACCACCCACATGCGGCCCCTGACAGCTACCACCATGGGGAATCTGGCCCTCAGTCTGGAACAGGTTCTCTGTTCCTAAAAGAGAGGATTGCCAGCCCTTCAAAGAGAGGACTGTCCTCTGCAAAAACGGGACACCCAGTTACCCTCCCTGGGATAAGGTGGCTTCCTATATACACATTCTGCATCCATCTTCCCAGATACTTGGCAGAGTCGTGTCTCCTCCTTATTTGAATGGCTTCCATCCTTGGCACCTTCTTCCCCTGCCTCTCCTCCCCCCCTCCCCCGGTTGGGCTTCCTCTGCCCAGTGCCTCCTCCTGGCTTCCCCACATGCAGTTCTCTTTGGGTCACTCCAGCCCGTCCAAATGGCCCGCCCGCCTCCGAATTCCAGAGGTCGCCTGCCTCGTCGCGCTCTTCGCTCCAGCGTTAATGTGCTAATCTCTCATTTTCTCTCCCTCTATCTGGCCTGCCTGAACCCGTCTCCCAGGCTCCCTGATTAATCCACATAAAGCAGGACAATAATACAAAAAAGGAAAGGGGGAAAAAAGGCGTTTCAATTCTCTCTCGGCCAAGGCGGCATCGCTCAGTTGCTCTGAAGCCCCCAGGCACACACAAAAAGACGGCGACAAAAGCCCTTCAGAAAATGCCGCAAGACGCAGTCCCAAATGTGGACTCTGGAGGCTGATGTGGGGCTAAATTAATCAGGAACTGCTCCATCTGGCTTAGTATTGTCGACACTGACTGGAAGCAGCTCTCCGAGGTTTCAGGGAGCAGGGCACCCTCTCAATTGCATACAGACCAGGGACTCCGGCACTAAGCTATGGTCCTCCCCCCCAAACCCGCCCCCCTCTAAGTAGGATCCTATTCCTGATTTGGTTTTTGAATAAAAGGCTCATATAAAGAGGAAAATGCCTTTTAGACATTCAGTGAAGACAATAGCTGGATGGGCTGACTCTGTATCTCAGCCCATCATGCTATTGTCTTCACTGAACGTCTAAAAAGAGGTAGACAAGGGCAGTAAAAATGATCAGGGGTGCTGGAGGAACACCAGCCGCATTAATGCATTGTTTTATACAGACAGACACATGCCGGATAGCAAAAGCATAATAAGCAATTTATTATGACCAGCAGGACTGCAATCCCAGGATCAAGACCGATTGATCTCAGCAGTTCTTGACTTCTCACCGTGCATGGCTTCAATTTGTGACGCGTGCTGGGCTTTAACCAAAGATCTTCAGTCGGCTGAAAGGCAACCCTTTTAGCTCCTTGATTAAAGCCACAAACAACCTCGTAAAAGAAGTGTTGCCATTTCAAACTGCAAGCATGAAGCGGGAACCCTATTGAAGAAAAGGGAAGATGTACCCAGCCTCGGCTTGATTCCTCTTCCTCACTTTCTCCAACTTCCTCTCTGCTTATGTGCTCTCTCTCTCTCTCCCTCATGAAAATTCATCAGCATTCTAGTGTGAACTTATAATGGTGTTCCGTCATACACTGGCCGGATGCAGAAGAGAGCTGGGAGGCACCAGCTAGGGAACCCCAAAGGAAGCAAGCTCAGAGCCAGGGGATTGGTGGTGGGATGGTGATAAATGAACAGAGGGAGAAGAGGGAGAAGACTGGAAGGAGGAGGTGTCAGAAGCTGAAGAGGCAACAGGCTTTAGTGAGCAGGAAGAGGCTGTGGCAGACAGCAGTCCAGAATCAGAGGCAGAATCAGAGGCCGGGGGGGGGGGGCAAGAGACAGAGTCAGGCAGGCTGCTGAAGAAGTCAGGGGGTCTTCACCTCCTGCTGCAATCAGCTCCCCTTCCTGCTGGTCTCCCAGAACCAGAAGAGGGCAGTATGAAGAGGGCGGAGCAGGGACAGGCATGTCTCTGGTGGCTTGGGAAGGATCAGAGGGAGGAGGAGGCTTAGGCAACTGTGGGAAAACAGAGACCTTCAGTCCTCACAACTGCTTCATTGGGGTATGATCTACGGGGAAGAGTTGCTGTGCTCACTAGGTCTGCGCTCTCACGCTGCTTGTTTCTTTGAGTTAAGAGTTAACTTCCCTGACATTGTGCGAGCTAGTACTAGCCTGCTCCTGTCACCCGCCCCTGACATGTACACATTTTTTGCAAAGCGAGTTTATCTGCCATGTTTTGCATGCCATTTTCACCAACATATGCAGTTATATGCAGGCTGCGGAACAGCATTTCAAAATGTCACACTGGAGGGTGGACCAAGCTTGTTTTCTGCTGTTCTGGAGGGCAGGACCCGATCCAGGTTACAAGAAGGGAGATTCTGACTAAATATTAGGAATAACTTTCTGATGCTAAGAACCGTTCGGCAGTGGAACAGAGGAGATGGATTCTCCCTTCTTGGAGGTTTTTAAGCGGAGGTTGGATGGCCATCGGACATGGATGCTTTAGTTGAGATTTTGGACTAGATGACCCTCAGGGTCCCAATTCTATGATTCTGTGAAAAAATGGCTGCATTTCGGCTCATGCACTTTTCAGGATGAGCCAATCTGATAAATTCATCTTCAAATGCAAACTAAATTAAAATTCTCTTTCTCTCTCCATCCCCCCATCCCTAGAGCCACTGAGGTGCAGTGGTTAGAGTGCTGGATGAGGACCTGGGAAACGAGTGTTCAAATCTCTACTCAGCCATGGGGGGGGGGGGTGACTCACTCTCAGCCTTGCCTACCTCGCTAGGTTGTTGTAGGGATAAAATGGATAGGAGAACTATGTATGCTACTTTGAGAGCCTCAGAAGAAGTAAGGTGGGATATAAATGTAATAAACAATAATAGCCCAAGGCGTGACAAAATTGTTCCAATCAAACAGCCAAATTAGTGGGGCCTTTTGCAAAATGAAAGGGGGGAAAATCAAAGTTGAAAAATAAAGATGGGACATACTGTAGTTTGTATGGTGAAACTTACATATATGGTGACAACCAGAGAAGGCAGACAACAATTTCATTGAAAAATGCAGCCTTTTCATAATGCGCTGGAGTAATAAGGTACAAGGGACATGGGTGGCGCTGTGGGTTAAACCACAGAGCCTAGGACTTGCCAGTCAGAAGGCCGGCGGTTCGAATCCCCGCGACGGGGTGAGCTCCCATTGCTCGGTCCCAGCTTCTGCCAACCTAGCAGTTCGAAAGCACGTCAAAGTGCAAGTAGATAAACAGGTACCGCTCTGGCGGGAAGGTAAACGGCATTTCCATGTGCTTCCAGAAGCGGCTTAGTCATGCTGGCCACATGACCCCGAAGCTGTACGCCGGCTCCCTCGGCCAATAAAGCGAGATGAGCACCACAACCCCAGAATCGGTCACGACTGGACCTAATGGTCAGGGGCCCCTTTACCTTTAATAAGGTACAGGAGAATGTAAACCTATTTGTTGTACATGGAACTTTTGAGATATTAATTCATTACGTGTGAATTTGCAATGGAATTCTTTTCCTATATATTTGGCTCCCGATAGCTTCTTTTATTCTACTTCTATTGCATTTCATTTGCCATCTACTACTATATTTTGTTGCATTTTATTTGTAAATAAATATATACCAAAAATAAATGGGGGGAAAGTTGGAAAATCGATGTCCACATGCTTAGCAGGCCTTATTTATAAAGTTCAAAAGGCTTCCAGCTTCAAAAGGAAACAATCTCTGTTACAAAGGCACCTGCAGGAACCCCTCTTTTCTCTTACAGTGCACCCCACCCCCATCCTTCAAATCCCAGGGCAGAGCCCCAACTCGGAAAATAAACTTCTCTCTTTTCACATGAGAAAAAGAAGCAGAAGAGAGAGACGTGTTTTTGCTCCGGTTTTTCCCACTGCCCTCAGCCCAGGAATCTAACTGACAGGAGCAGATGGCTCTTCTGGATGGGGGTGGGGGGCGGATGAAGGAAGAAAGGAAAAGTTTACTGGAAAGAAATGCCAGCTTTGTGGGATCCTTTAGGTTAAAAGTTTACGGAGCGAGGGCTGTATGTGATACTGAGCTGTTGGGATCTCAGCGAAGCTTTCTGCAAGAAGGAGGGGAGAGGCAGAGAAAAACTGGAGCCTCTGTTTCCAAATGCCTTCTGGAAATAGGAAGTCCATTTGATGCAAAAATAAAAAAAATACATATAAAAGAAGAGGTTTGCTGGATCAGGCCAATGGCCCATGTAGCCTAGCATCCTGGTGTCATAGTGGCCGGCCAGATGGCCCAACGGGAAGCAGGCCCCAATCCCAAGAGCCATCTCTGCTCCTGCCCAAAGCTGTCAACTTTCAGATTTGAAAATAAGGGATCAGCAGCCTTGAAAATAAGGGATCAGCAGCCTCACCTGTCCCGGGGACAGTCTACGGGATATCTAATAATCTGGGATAGCAGCGGGAAGCAGTGGGAAATGGCGCTGGAATAAGGGAATTTCCCGCAAAAAAAGGGAAGGCTGACAGCTATGCTCCTGCCGTTTCCAGAAACTGGTTTTCAGAAGCATCCCTGGCCCCAGCAACGGACCAAGCCTGCTCGCTTGTTTCTCAAAGGCATTTTTGAGAACAGGATGCTGAACCAAATGGGCCTGTGGCCCTGATCCAGCAGGCTTTTCTTTAACCTGCAAACGTAGCCCAAGTACAATGGTACCTCGGGTTACAGACTCTTCAGGTTACAGAATCTGCTAACACAGAAATAGTACCTCGGGTTAAGAACTTTGTTTCAGGATGAGAACAGAAATCGTGCTCTGGCGGCACGGCAGTAGCAGGAGGCCCCATTAGCTAAAGTGGTTCATCAGGTTAAGAGCAGACCTCTGGAACGAATTAAGTACTTAACCCGAGGTACCACTGTACACGGGTGTAGCAGTAGCCAGCAAGATGCACCACTCAGGACCTGATGGCAGCAACCCTCTCCCAACCAAGGGTTTGCAAATACTGCCTCTGAAAGTGGCAGAACATAGCCATTGTGGCAACAACAACAACAACAACAACAACAACAACAACAACAACAACAACAACAACAACAACAACTTCTTTTATTTATACCCCGCCCTCCCCAGCCAGAGCTGGGCTCAGGGCGGCTAACACCAATAAAACTTCAGTAAAAATATAATAAGAAAAAATAAAATAAAATACAGGTTAAAATGCAATTTAAAATGCATCCTCATGTTAAAAGTCAAAACCATAAGGGGAGGGAAACATAAGGGTCAGACTGAGTCCAAACCAAAGGCCAGGAGGAACAGCTCTGTCTTGCAGGCCCTGCGGAAAGATGTCAAGCCCCGCAGGGCCCTAGTCGCTTGTGACAGAGCGTTCCACCAAGTTGGGGCCAGTACTGAAAAACCACCTTATGACTTGGGACCTCCAAAATGTTGTCATTTGTGGATCTTAAGGTCTAGTAGCCACGGACAGCATTTGGGCTTTGTGGTTCTGTCTAATCCTCTGCTGAAGCCATCCACGTTGGTGGCCCCCACTGCCACCTGTTTTGAGGGACAATCCATTGTGGGCTTCATAAATGGAGCATTTGGTAACAGGATGCTGGGCTCAATGGAACTTTGGAGTGGGGTCTTCTTATGATCTCGGCAGACAGTTAAAGGAAGGCAGGGGGAGCCAGGAGGCAAGAGGTGGTGGCTGCTTTGCAGGCTCAAGTTCCAGGAGAGACTCCCCTAGGAAGACAATTTGTAACATTTGGGACTTTTTAGTTCCTTCTGTGATGGAACTATTTGGGGACTTCCCTGGCTTTTTTCTGGCCCATGTAGGACCAGTCTGGATAGTTAGCCTTGGTGAAGACTTGACGTTTTCATCCCCCCCCCCCCAATTTTTGATTTGTGTTTCCACTGAAATGAGGCTGCATTTTAATGTTTTCATGATGTATTTTAATCTGGTTTTTAAGTTGTATTTCAATCAATTGTTTTTATATTTGGTGTTAGCTGCCCTGAGCCCGCTCTTGGCTGGGCAGGGCGGGGTAATAGTAATAATAATAATAATAATAATTACTATTATTACTAAAAGGCAAGGTGACAGAAGTTTATGAAATGATAAATGGCATGGAGGAAACGGGTGGAGAAAAGTTTTTCTCCGTCTTTCGTAACAACTGGAAATCATGGGCATGCAACGCAGCTGGATGTTGAAAGATTCAGGGCAGATCAAAGAAAGCCCTTCGTGCGGCACATGGTTAAACTATGGAACTCCCTGCCACAGGAGTGGCTTTAAAAGAGGATCAGACGACTTTGTGGAGGAGGAGGGGGCTATCAATGGCTCCTAAACATGACAACCATGTTCTCCCTTCACAAGAGGAGGCAGTGAAGTTTCTGAATACCAGCTGCTGGCAACAGCAGAGAAAGTTCTTGTGCTCAAATTCTGCCCATCGGGGCATCTGGTTGGCCACTTTGAGAACAGGATGCTGGACTGGATGGACCAAGGGTCTGATCCAGAAGGCTCTTACGTTCCCAAAAGGAATGTGCCTCCTCCATGGAAGTGTAAAAATGACTGTGCCAATTCGATCATTTGGGGGGGGTGAGAAATGCTCTTTGATGTTATCCCTCCCATGCATGTTGATGTTACCAACCTAACTCATAGCTGTCCATGGAGGTGCAGGTCAATTCTGTATTCAGGGCAGCTGTCTACCAGCTCCATCTGGTACGCAGGCCTAGACCCTAGTTGCCCATGGACTGCCTCACCAGAGTGGTGCATGCTCTGGTTATCTCCCGCTTGGACTACTGCAATGCGCTCTACGTGGGGCTACCTTTGAAGGTGACCCGGAAACTGAAACTAATCCAGAATGCGGCAGCTAGACTGGTGACTGGGAGCGGCCGCCGAGACCACATAACACTGGTCTTGAAAGACCTACACTGTCTCCCAGTACGTTTCCGAGCACAATTCAAAGTGTTGGTGCTGACCTTGAAAGCCCTAAACGGCCTCGGTCCTGTATACCTGAAGGAGCATCTCTGCCCCCATCATTCTGCCCGGACACTGAGGTCCAGCTCCAAGGGCCTTCTGGCGGTTCCCTCCCTGCGAGAAGCAAAGCTACAGGGAACCAGGGCCTTCTTGGTAGTGGCGCCCGCCTTGTGGAACACCTTCCCATCAGATGTCAAAGAGATAAACAACTACCTGACATTTAGAAAATATCTGAAGGCAGCCCTGCTCAGGGAAGTTTTTAATGTGTGACATTTTGATGTATTTTTAATTTTTGTGGGAAGCCGCCCAGAGTGGCTGGGGAAACCCAGCCAGATGGGTGGGGTACAAATAATAAATTATATTATTATTATTATTATTATTGGCTACTCCACACACCCATGTGCTCTTCCACAATACAGCGGTACCTTGGTTCTCTAACTTAATCCATTATGGGAGTCCGTCCGACTCCCGAAACCGTTTAATAATAATAATAATAATAATAATAATAATAATAATAATAATTACAACTCTCTGCCTCCAAATTCTCCCTTGAGAAGGTGATGCTGGACTAGGTGGGTCATTGGTCTGATCCAGCAGGCTTTTCTTATGTTTAGCCCCCAAGTAGGGGTGGGGCGGTGTGGGGAGATCCGCTCTGGAATCCTTCAGAGCCACTGCCAGCCAGTGCAGGCACCACTAAGCTAGGTGGATGAACGCCCTGTCTCTGCCTAAGGCGGCTTCCTGCGTTCCCGCCTACAGAGGGAAAAAGAGAAAGAGACGCATTGCAGGACGCCTCGCCACGCAATTGAAGGTCGGGCATTTCCCCCCGGAAAAGAACTTGTTCCTACACGGCGATAAGCCGAAGCAATGAATTCTGATCCCCGCCAGCCCGGCCTTTGCAAATTTGAGAGCGGGCAGAGTCTCTTTCAGGGGGGCAGAAGGGAAAGAAAAAGGGAAATCCGTAATGCCTCTCCCTCTGCAACCATAATGCCAGGATGTTCCCAATCTGCTTTGAGGGATGGAAAGATTAAGAATAATAATAAAAAAAATTGCAATAAAATATGTGTGAACGAGGGGGTAATTGTGGACAAATGCAGCATTCAAATTCATTTTTCCACCTCTTTTACACACCATTTCAATCTTATTTTCTGCTTATTAATGAGATCTTGTTGGCAGGGGTGGGCAGAAGCTGCCCAGTTTTGCTGGGTAATTGCACATAATTTCCTTTCTACTAGTGATTTGCATCTGATCTTCTCCCTCCCCCCCACCCTAATTCTTTGCTATTTAACACCCCCTTCTACTTCTCTCCCCTCCTTCCCAAATCTCTCCCTCCTCCTCCTCCTCTTCTTTCCATCCCTGGTCAGGCAATACTTCATTTAAATGCTTATTACACTTAAACAGACACTGAAGAAAAAGGGAGGGGAGGAGAGGAAGTGAGACAGAAGCCAACCAAGTAAAAAAAAAAAGGCCTGACGCAATCACCCTCTGCCACTCACACTCTCCTTTAGTGATGTAACACCCTTAAGGACCGTGGGTTAACTTTGCCAAAGACCTATTCTGTACTATTTGTAATGCGTCACTTGGGGGATAGATTTAACACGTGTTAGGAAGCTGTAGTGATGTATGGAAGGGAGAGCTGGACCATAAAGAAGGCTGATCGCCAAAGAATTGATGCTTTTGAATTATGGTGCTGGAGGAGACTCTTGAGAGTCCCATGGACTGCAAGAAGATCAAACCGATCCATTCTGAAGGAAATCAGCCCTGAGTGCTCACTGGAAGGACAGATCCTGAAGCTGAGACTCAATACTTTGGCCACCTCAGGAGAAGACTCCCTGGAAAAGACCCTGATGCTGGGAAAGATGGAGGGCACAAGGAGAAGGGGATGACAGAGGACGAGATGGTTGGACAGTGTTCTCAAAGCTACCAGCAGGAGTTTGACCAAGCTGCAGGAGGCAGTGGAAGACAGGAGTGCCTGGTGTGCTCTGGTCCATGGGGTCACGAAGAGTTGGACATGACTAAATGACTAAACAACAACAAGAAGGAAGCTGCTTATTTGGTCCATCTTGCTCAGAATTGTCTACACTGACCAGCAGCAACGGCCCTCCAGGGTTTCAGGCCAGGCAAGGATCCAGCATTACTGATGGGCCTTGAACTTGTTTGGGCCCAAAGAAAATATAAGGTGTGCTCTTTCTGTCAACTAATCGGGATGGCTCAGACTTCCCTTCACAGTGCTTTTCAGGGATTCTTCAGCTGTGATTCTTGCACTCACAGTGAACTGGACTACATGACGTTTGGTGGTCCTTTCCAACTTTACTGAACCTGACTATCTCCATCACAACTTGTGACTTCTTCTAATACAAGAATGGGCGTCCTCCTGTGTCCCTCCAGATATCGCCAGACTACAACTCCCATCATCCCTGATTGACCATGCTGGGTGGAGCTGATGTGAATTGCAGTCCAACAATGTCTGGGAGACAAAAGGTCCCCCGCCACATCCATAAATATAATATGCAGATTTGTCTAATAACATATTGCAGTAGGAAGCTGTGTGGACAAAGCATGTTGGTATCTATGATTCGCCTCCCACTATCGCAGTTAGCAGACAGTACCCGGAACTATTCATTCATGGTTTTCAAACAGTCACTCCCAAATACAACACCGGAATTCACTGGTTAATTTGTCTGTAAAGTCACATCTCAAAGCAGCTTAAGGAAAAAACCTTCATGACAAATCACAAAAAACAAGGCTGACCGTTACATCTGTAGATCAACAGCAAATCCTAAAACCACCTGTGCCAGCAAGCCAAAGTCCTGAAGGCGTAAGAGGGCCTTTACTCAGTGTCTGGATTGCAACAGAATTGGGGCTAAGCAGACATCGTGGGATGCCCTCAAATATGTGGTGGCACTTCCTTGAAGGGCTCTGTTTCCATCTTTGACTAGGTGGGTAACCTGGCAATGCCTCAGTTTAGCCTCAGCTGCAGACCTGTAGAATTGTTTAACTGCCTAAGAACTAGTAACTGGGTTTGCTTCTTTCCTCCACCCTTCCAATCCCCTTTCCTTTTGTGTCGCTGCTATTAGATTGTAAGCTTGAGGAAAGGGAATCATTTCTGATATTGGTAAGCAACTCTGGGAGTCTTCTGGGGAAGAGTGGGGGGAAATAAGAAATGGGGAACCTGTAGCTTTCAAAGTATTGTCGGACTACAAATTCCATCAGCCAGCGTAGGGTTGATGGGAGCTGCCGTCCAACGCCTTCCGGAGGGCTGCAGGCCGCCGATCCCGGCTTTCAACAATAAGCAAATGAACAAAACGCTGCGGTGCTCAACTAAGGACATGTGGGAACAGCCATGCGTTCTCCCAGTTTCCTCATGCCCTGCCTACAGTTTAGGCCGGAGACGATAGCAAAACACAGGTGAGCAGCCTACCTGGGGGGAGAGGCCATTGCTGACAGGGTTCATGTGATTGGCAGGAGCTGCGGGGTTCATGAAGCTGTCGGAGTAGGTGGAGAAGCCGTGTCGGGTCCCGTAGGCGGAGCTGGAGTCGGCGGCGGCAGCCAACCCTCCCTGGTGCATGGTGGATGGTGGGAGAGGCTGGGGTCTGTGCACAGTGCTGCCCCCATCTGTGGGGAAACGAAGCATCGGGTTAGAAGTGGTGGCTGTCATCACTGGACCATCACTGTGTTCCTTTGGGGAAAGGCTGGTATGATGGAGGCGCCATCTTGACCTGAGGCCCAAATCATGTTCCCACCATCTGTTTCAGTGGAGGTCTGGTCCATTGGGGTAAATGGGGCATTGCCCTAAATTCTTTCTTACAACTCATCCAGCGGGTGGCCCTGCCTGTCACTTTCTCCCTCCTCCTCTTCCACTTGAATCATGGATTCATCGAGTTGGAAGGGACCCTGAGGATCATCCAGTCTGACCCCCTCCAGTGCAGGAATATGCACCTGTCCCTTATGGGAATCGAACCTGCAACCTTGGCATTATTAGCAGCACACTCTAATCAACTGAGCTATCCACTTTTCTACTTGACCCATGCTTTCTAGGGATGAGTCTACGCGGTTTCTTCCTTGCCCCACTCCTTTCTCAGGGAAAACCAATTTAGCACTAAACAGAAGCAAACTATCTTGCTTTGATGTACTGCTCTGAACGCTGTTAGTAACCTCCTGTTATTTTCTCATGCCCAGTTGTGGAAAGCTGTCCCTGTTGCTAAAGAGAAGGGGGGCATGTTATAGATTTGGGTGGGACCCCCTCTAAAGCCTAGAAATTAATAAATGGTAGGATTTTGATTGTCTGGGATGTGAAGCAAGAAATACAAGCTGCAGAGGAATTCGCTAGGGCCGTTAAGAAACAGAGCCACCTAGAGCCTTTGGCAATGCAAGAAGAACTCCTTCCTCCTTGCCCCGTGGAGGTGTGAACAGAAACTGCGGATTTGCCAGGGTAAAGGCAGGAAGAGATTTTTACCAGGAGATGGCGGGGATCGAACCTGCAGCTGCCTGTCTACAGAGCAGGAGACAACCCAAATTGCTGGTTGCTCTGAGTGGTTTTCCCCAGGGGAAAGAGGTGGGAACAGAGGAATTGTGGGTAAGCCCTGAGTCTCAGTGTTGCCCCTAGAAGATCTCAGCTATCATTTGCTCTGGCTCAGGCAATCCCTGGCTCTGCCCACTCTGTGCCAGTCAGACTAGGAACTGGGAGAACCAGGGTTCAAATCCCCACGTTCTGTCGTGAATCTCACTGGGTGATTCTGGGCCAGTCCCTGCCTCTCAGCCTAAACCCCCTCACAGGATTGTTGTGGGGATTAAACAAGGAGTGATGGGTGGGACCATGCCTGCCACCTTGAGGTTTGATATAAATGCCACCCATCAACCTGTTGGTTTCTGTGCTGCCACTGTGCAGTGCTTTGGAGTCACAAGACTCTGGTTTGCATTCCAGACATTCCAGGCTGTTGGAAGTCGGATGTGATGTTTGCTGGTTTCCTGTTCCTTTGTGGTTCAGTTGCTCTCTGCTCTCACAGAGAGAGGATTTATTTCTTTTCTGTCTGCGTAGCTTAGTAATAAAACTCTTAGCATGTAGCTCATATTTCTCGTCCTTCCCTGTGCTGGATATTCTGTAATGGGAACATGCTTGGAACCTTATCAGAGGCTCAGGTCATTAATTATCATCAGAGGAGAGAACGGAGGCGATTCCGGAGGAGTCACTTGATCGAACGCATTTTCCGACACAACCCACCCATCGAAACAACCCACTTTCCCACCCAAGCCCGGAGCACCCACCTTGGGAAAGGGTGGTGGTTGGGTAAGTTGAATCTGGCAGCTGGTACGGAGGCAAAGTGGGCATCCCAGTCGGAGGGAAGCCCCCCGGCAACAGGTGATTGAATGCTGCCAGCTGATTGGCCCCGGCCTGCTTGCGCCACCGTGCCCGCCGGTTGCTGAACCACACCTGGGAGAAGGGAGAGAGGAAAGCAGGAAGTTATGGGGGAAGACACATGCCAAGGGGTTGAACCCGAGCCCTTCTGCATGCAAAGAAGGGTCTCCGTCTCCTGAGCTATGGACCCTCCGCATTGTCATTGTCAAGGGAGCAAGTGCCATGAATGATCTGACGCCCTGGAACCATCACCACCTGCCGCAACCAGTGCTGGATTTACGTATAACCTAAACAAGCTATAGCTTAGGGCCCCATTCTCTTGCCCCCCCAAATTATGAGTCTTTGTTAATTGTGTTTCTAAAGGGATCTTTGTTATTGCCAAATTCCAATGTTTATTATTAAGTTTGTTATGAATAAAAAATCCTTTTAAGTTAGAACTTAATAATTATTTCACATTAATATACTTTTTCTTAATTGTATTTCACTATTAATATACTTCTTAATTGTATTTCAGTTCAACAATTACTTCGATAAAATACATATTTTGTTATGTGCAAATGGCTTTAGATACCTATTAGGTCCATAAATTACCAGATAGCATATATTCAACACAAAAAAACAGTGACAATTTGTTGTTGACAAACGACAGCTGGACATATAAAGGGCCCCATTACCTTCAGTAGCTTAGGGCCTCATCAAACCTAAATCCGACCCTGGTCGCAAACCATCTTCCAACCCTTCAGAACCATCTTTTCTAAAAGCCTATTCTTGCACAGGCTCCATGCAAAACAAAAAATGGCCACTAGGTGTCAGGACAGAGCAGGCCAGCAAACAGGAAGGCCCTCCTTTGGCCCCCGTCTGCCAGTGACCAACCACTGTCTTATTATCAGTCCCCAGAAATCCTATTGGATTAGCAGAGCCGACTCTGGCTTACCAGGGCCATTTCTGCCCTTCCGAATTATTTTCTGGCAATCCGTGCTTCCTTTGTGCACGACACTGCTGTAAAAGTAACCAACTTAGAATCATAGAGTTGGAAGGAGCCTTACAAAGAACATCTAGTCCAACCCCCTGCAATGAAGGAATCATCGCTAAAGAAACCCCCCATAATCTCTCCCCTCCATTTCCCCTCCTCATAAATCCTGGTGCGCAATTATCTGAGCCAATCAAATTGTACCATATGTATTCCAGCTGCAATCTGTGTCTGTTTCTTTTTAATTTCATTTTTTATTTATTTAAAAAAACCTCATTTTCAGTTGAATCCAAAAACTCTCAGGGCTGATCCTGGTTTGAGAAAGGGACGGGGCTAAGCTTTCGAGACAGTTGAGAATGCAGCTGCCGAGTTCTCCAGGGCCTAGAGGTCTGGGAGACCTGATTGAATTTCACAGCAACAGGAGAGGGGGGAGGTGGAATTGAATAACAACACAAAACGCCTAAAAGCTGGAGGGGTGGTGGAGAAGTTGAGTTGGGGAGCCTGATCTGTGTGTTTCTAGCAAAGGTTTGGTTCATGACTCTGGGCATGCTGAGAAGACCAAGCAGGGAAAGTTAGCTCTCCCTTTGGTAGTCTCACATTGATCCACCCCTTTCTAAATGAGATGTTGGGTCTGCTACAACCTAGGACCTCCTGGAGGCAAAGAAGATGCTCTTCCACTGGGATATATCACTTCCCCATCTATAGAACATAGGAACCTGCTTTATACAGTATCAGACTCTTGGTCCATCGGGCTCAGCACTGTCTACACTGACCAGCAGCTACTCCCTAGGGTTTCAGACAGGGAATCCCTCCCAGCCCTGCCTAGAGATGCTGCAAAAGACTAGGGAATTTGGCATAGAAAGCAGATGCTCTACCACCGAGTTATGGCCCCTTCTTTAAAAACGAAGCAAGATTCTAGTCCCCATAAAAAAGGTAAAGGGACCCCTGACCACTAGGTCCAGTCGTGACCAACTCTGGGGTTGCGGCGCTCATCTCGCTTTACTGGCCGAGGGAGCCGGCGTACAGCTTCTGGGTCATGTGGCCAGCATGACTAAGCCGCTTTTGGCGAACCAGAGCAGCGCATGGAAAAGCTGTTTACCTTCCTGCCGGAGCAATACCTATTTATCTACTTGCACTTGGACATGCTTTCGAACTGCTAGGTTGGCAGGAGCAGGGACCAAGCAATGGGAGCTCACCCCGTCGTGGCCAACCTTCTGATCGGCAAGTCCTACGTTCTGTGGTTTAACCCACAGCGCCACCAACGTCCCTTCCCAGCAGGTTAGGGACAAGCAAAAGAGAGAGCTTGCTTACTCCAGGGACCCTAAACCTATGGTGAGAATGGGGAACATGGTGCTTTCCAGCTGTTATGAAGGTATCTAGGGGCAGTAAAGGTAAGTGATGGTCAGAGTTTTGATGGAGGTAGCTTGGGGCAATAAAGGCAAGCTATGGTCTAGTTCAGGTATGGAGAACCAGTGGTCCTCTAGCTGTTGTTGGACCACTGATCCCATCACCCTTGGCCACTTGCCATGAAGTCTGATGGGTGTTGGGAGTCCAGCAACAACTGAAGGGCTGCAGGTTCTCCATCCCTGAACTAGATGGTCATTTGGCTTTACTGCCCCTACCGATCTCCATCAAAACCATGTCATCTTTTAATGCAGGGATGGGCGACCTGTGGCCATCTGGATGTTGTTGTAGTCTAACTCTCCCATCACCCTGACAGTTGGCCATGCTGGCAGCTGGGACTGATGGGAGCCGAGGTCTGACAACATCTGGAGCCCAAATCCCTGAACTAGACCATCACTTGCCTTTACTGTCCCCAGCAAACTTCAGCATAACTCTACTCGCTTTTAATGCAGCATTTCAGCATTTCAGACAGTAGGTCTCTCCCAGCTCTACCTGAAGATACCAGGAACTGAACCTGGGACCTTCTGCATTCAAAGCAGATGTTCTACCACTGAGCTACAGCCCTTCCTTAGATACATTACACCCACTGGATTTAATACTGTTAGGATTTTCACCTTGTTGATTAAGGACAAGGAACCACGAAACCAAGGATTGTTTCTCCAGCAGAAGCTAGCTGGATAACTCCAGGAAACTGCAGCAGATATGCTATGATGCAAGAGTCCTTTGGGACACATCCAGCTCCTTTATTTGTTCAACTGCCACTAATCATGGAGGTTTCATGGGCTTGCCATGGCTAATATCCTTTCAAGGGACCTGTCTTCCTTCCCGCAAGAAGATTCAAAATACATCCCTGACATTTGCGCTGGCAATATTCCCCTCCCTCTCGCCAATTCTTTGAAAGGTGGCTGGAGAGACTTTTTTTTTTTGAAGGAAAAAAGAGATGTGCTTATAAATCAGTTTATTGGCGGTTAAAATATACAGGATTGAGCGTCAAGAGGGAAATGCAAGACCCACTTCAAAGGGAACCTGTTTCCACTCCACCACAGTGAAGGTTTTATCAGCCACTAAAAAGATTCTCTTGCCAGGGGAATCGGGTTACCCAAAAGAGAGAGAGAGAGAGAGTTAATCCCAGAGTGACCGTCAATTCCTTCAGATATCAAACTCGCACTGTGAAGACAGGGGAGAGGAGTGAGGAGGCAGCCCAGAGGGATTCTGCCCCCCTTCTTCCTGGCTTGGGGGGCAGTGTTACCCGAAAGACCACTTCCACCAATGATGACATGGGCCATACATACACCATAGATTTAAGGCATTCATTAGGACACCCTTTTAAATAGACTTCTCCCAAAGAATTGAGGGAGCTGTGGTTCATTAACGGTGCTGAGACGAGACCCCTAAACTCTCCTTACACAGAGCTACAATTCCCAGAGTTCCCTGGGAAGGAGTGTTGGCTATTAAACTGCTCTGGGAGGGGAAGAGGGATCTCATACATCTGAAGAGTTGGAAGGGGCCCAAATGTCATCTAGCCCTGAGATACAACTCCCTGAGATACAACAACTCTCAGAACCTTTACAGAACTCCTCAAATTCTTTTTTATTTTTTGGCAGGGGGGAGGGGCATGACTGGTGTAGATATGGACATAGCGAGGCATCTGCTAGGCCTTTACACCCCTAGAGGGTCCCACTGATAAGAGTCCCCCCCCCACCAGACCTGCTCGTTCTGCTCACCATTGAAACCCACTGTTTTTTCCCCACCAGCTTCTGACTCAGATAAACCTTGTGGTGGTGAGGAGGAAGAGGCCATGGAGATGTCACTTCCTGCCTCACTCATTGTTTGTCTGCCTGGTGAGCCAACAGGTGGCACAGTGATGAAGAGCAGGGGTAGGGAAGCTGAGGGTCACTTTCAGCCTTCTGAAGGGCCACCTAGATCTCTTAGATCCAGTGACCAGGGCTTTGTGTTTGGGGTGAGGTGCCCAGTGGCATCACTCTGCTGAAGGCCCCTTGAAGTCTGACTTTAGGCTCTGTTCCCCAACACAGGTGGGTCCTCCCCCCACAAATATGATACGTGGAATGAAGACACTGTTTTAAACAAACTCTTGTCCCAACCATGGAGGACAGATTCCCTTCAAAAGATGCCCTCCTTTCCCACTTCCACTCTGCTCTGACTTCTGTTATTGCCATCTGCCAGAAACAGATGGCAAACTCCTCGGGTGAGGAGGTGTAAATCATTAGCTGAAGAAACTTGCCTATGAAAACACAGCCCTGTCACCTCAGTGCAAAATACATCGACTGGGTGTGGGCGACATTGCTCCTTTTCAGAGGTTTCCTCTCCCTAAAGCCATTTCAAAGAGGACCAGGCTGATTCATGGTGGAAGAGAATGGATATCACTATCTTCTAACCATGACAGCTATGTTTTCCCTTCCCATTTGGCCCAAGAGACCCTTAACATTTAAGGATTAAATCAAGAGTGATAGCAGCCTATTAGGAGTCACTAAAGCAAGCAGGGTGGTGTCACAGATGGCTATTGTCAGCCAATGAGTTTTGGCAAAAAGACAACCATCACTGAGGGCAAGTGAAGTCATTTGAGAGTCAGGGCAATGAAAAGCCCAACAGTTCTGCACAGAATTGTAGAGTCGGAAGAGACCCCGAGGATCATCTAGTCCAACCCCCTGCAACGCAGGAATATGCAGTTGTCCCATGCAGGGGATTGAACCTGCAACCTTGGTGTTATCAGCGCCACGCTCTAACCAACTGAGCTATCCAGGCTGTCATAGAGTGTAGAAAGCTGGGAGGCAAATCTAAACATTGCTGTGGATCTCTCCTGCCCTCAAATTCTCTCCTTGCGAATGGCGGATGAAATTGATGGACTACGCAGAACTAGATAAATTAACAGGAAGGATTCGAAACCTGCGGGACCAGAGATTCTTAGAAGACTGGAGTAAATATATGAACTATTTGAAAAGTAATAGTAATGAACAGATTACGCTAGTAGGATTGCAAGAAGTTTTGTAAGGAGGACTATTTGAAATATTACAAGAAAGATTATGCGGAGAATTGTTAGTTAATGATCATTAAGAGTAATAGAGAAATTAAGAAATGCAGAATAAGTGATAAAGAATGGAAAATCATCAGAGGTGCTGATGGAACTCAAAAATATTGTATAAGATAAGAAGTTATGTTAAATGACTGTTGATATGTTTAAAAAAAACCCAAATTCTCTCCTTGCTAGAAATCATAATGCACTTCAGATTTTTGTACATTAACTTGGAGCCATTGTCAGACACTTCTCGCTTCCTGATCCCCTTTCACAGCACCCTGTGACTTAATTGGAGGGCTTCTAACTCTCATAGCAGTTTAGCAGTGTGATGCTGCAAAGCAAAACGTTACATGTGCTCAGGGTGCACTCAGCCCGATGCAAGGGAGGCCTGAGGTGTGGTCGACAGTTGTTTCCGCTCTCTCCCAACCCAGCAGCTGCACAGACCCTTCCCTGCTGGGATGGGGCTGGAATAAATTAGACCGGCTCTGGGTCACCTCCCACAATTTGTCAGGCAAGGAGGGGAAAAGGGAGGTCAGGTGGAGATCTTCTTGCAAGGGGATGGGGAGAGAAGAGAAGTCCCGTTGGGAGCCTCCTTAGCTTAATGAGGACTTGATGTTGAGGGAAGATCGATGGGATGGTAAGCAAGCTGGTTAAGTGGAAACAGAGAGAAGAGACTCGTCTTCCCAGAAATGATCTGTCATCTTGGTTTCTCTACATTTGCAGAAATAGGCAAGGGCTGAAGCCTTGAGCTCACCAGCCAACATGTTGGACTTTCCAGCACCACAAGTTGTGGAGGGTTGAAGACTCATTGCTGATTTTGCAGCAGTGGTCCTGTCTCCAGTGTCCCAGAACTGGTCAATCGGCATGAAAGGGGAGCTTTTGAGCCACTGAGAAGGAAGTCAATTTTGGCAGGAGCCAATCAGTGAGAAGGCTGTTGAGTAGGCCATGGAGGACTGATTCCTTGGGTCACTCTGGAGAAGGACAGTGAGGAGGAGGAGGTGTTCTGGATGCTCCAAAACTGAGCATTTAGGAATACCAAAAACACGAGTTTCAAGGGAGTGGTGCAAGTTCGGTCAGTATGATGCAACTTCACGGAAAATGCAACTTAAGTCACTCCAATATAAGATCTTGAAGCATCGCCTAGGTATGTGTACAGATGAATAATAGAATCAAAAAACTGTAGAGTTGGAAGGGACCCTAAGGGTTTCCCAAACTTGGGTCTCCAGCTGTTTTTGGACCACAGTTGGCATCTTCCCTGACCACTGGTCCTACAAGCTAGGGATGATGGGAGTTGTAGTCCAAAAACAGCTGGAGACCCAAGTTTGAGAAACCCTGGTCCAGCTGAAAGGCAACACCTGGAGATCTGCATTGATGGCTGCAATGCATCCCGAATTATTATTATTGCATATTCTTGGGTTGCATCATCTTGAAAGGTTGTGCAACCTTAGAACAGGGTATGGCTGCAATTATCCACTCCCCAACACCCTTCAGCTCCTGTCTCCTGTCCATCCAAGTCATTGGAGGAGGCTGCGGCTCAGTGACAGAAGATCCCTGGTTTTTCCAGGTTGGGCTGGGAGAGGTTCCACCCTACCTGGAAGCCCTGTCAGTATATACTAGAATGAGCTGGATGACCCAAGTGGCTGACTCACTGCTTCCTTCGTTCTGCTGAAATCAGCCCTTTATTCAGAATGGACTTTCCTTCATTGGAAGTGTTTAAATAGAAGTTGGACGGCCATCTGCCAGCGATTCTTTAGCTGTTATTCCTGCATCGCCGGAGGTTGGACTAGATGACCCCGGGGTCCCTTCTGACTCCACAATTCTATGAGTCTATAATTTATTCTCTTACTTTTCAGCTGTACCATCAGGATCCCCATGACTTCTCTCTGGTTTTAAGATTCTGTAATGTTAACCCTGAGGGTTATTTTGTAGTAGGATGCCTGATGTGCATACAGAAGGCCACGAGTTCAAATCCCGACAGATGGGAAAGACTCTTTGTCTGAAACTGTGGAAAGCTGCTGCCAGTCAGTGCGGACAGTATTGCGCTAGAAGGGCAAGTGGTCTGATTTGGTGTAAGGCCACTTCTTAAGAAGCCTGGACACCTTGCACCCAGCTGGAAAGTGCTGGTGTGAGTTCAGGAGTTCAGGGGACAAGGAGAGAAAGAAAGCACCAGGAACTGGAATGCTGGAAGGATTTGGGGGTGCAAGGTGCGTCTACCTGATTTGATTTGGGGTAGCAGACATGGCTTCCTTGTTTGGCTCTGGTTATCCTCTGTCGGCTGGCATGTTTGGAAATGGACAAAATGTTCCCAACAAACGCTGTTACTACATCTCTTTCAATCTTTCCTTAAGAAACCAAACTTGGGTCCTTCTGCTCTTGAAACCTCTCCTCACTTGGAGCTGAACCTTGGAAGATTCAAGACAGACAAAAGGCGGTACAGTGGTACCTCGGAAGTCGAATGCAATCCGTTCCGGAAGTCCGTTCGACTTCCAAAATGTTTGGAAACCAAGGCACGGTTTCCGATTGGCTGCAGGAAGCTCCTGCAGCCAATCGGAAGCCACGGAAGATGCATCGGGCATTCCAGTTCCAAAGAACGTTTGCAAACCGGAACACTTCCTTCTGAGTTTGTGGCGCTCAGGAGCCAAAACGTTTGACTCGCAAGGCGTTCAGGATCCGAGGTACGACTGTACTTGACAAAAAGCAGCATTAAACGCCCACAAGAGGCAGGCACAATGACCAGCTTGGATGGCTTTAAAAGAGGACTTGACAAATTCACGGTGGACAGTGAGCCCATGCGTAGCTTCTAGCCAGAAATCGCTATACTCTACTTCCGGTGTTGTGAGTCAGCGACGCTTCTGAATCCTAGTTGCTGGAAGCCACAGGAAGGAAGAGGGCTCTTGCCTACAGGCTTCCCATTGGGGCATTTGGTTGGCTGTTGTGAGAACAGAATATTGGGCTCAATGGGGCCCCTTTGGCCTAACCCAGCAGAGCTTTTCTGGTGCATAAGAATAAAGACCTTTGCACCCTTCACAGCACACCTGATGGGAACCTCTGCCTGTCTCTCAGTGGGATGCAGTTGAAAACCTCATCAATTTTGGGGAGAGGAGAAAAAGAATTAAATTCAAGGTCTCCCACGGGAGGTGGTGGACTCTCCTTCCTTGGAGGTTTTTAAGCACAGGTTGGGTGGCCATCTGTCAGGGATGCTTAAATTGAGATTTCCTGCATTGCAGGGGGTTGGGCTAGATGAACCCATGGGATCCCTTCCAACTCTGCAATTCTCTGATCTGCAAATCTCTGCTCAGCCATGAAACTCTCACTGGGTGACCTTGAGCCAGCCGCTGCCTCTCAGTAAAACCCACCTCACAGGGACGTTGGAAGGGTAAAATGGGAAAGGAAAGGAGAAGAATCATGTACGCCACCTTGAGCTCCTTCGAGGAAAAGTGGGATATAAATGTAACCAACAGGTAATAAATGAATAAATAATCTTGCCAGACTTTTCAGAAATGGAAAGACGAAGAACTTCCCGCTAAGAAAAGAACGGATAAGGAAAGCAATGGATTATGTTGAATAAGCAAAGCTAACAGCTAAAATAAGAGAATCTCCATTTTTGAAGAATGGAAACCTTTTTGGGATGATTTGAAGAAATACCACGACATGAGCAGGTTTTGAACTATGAGCAACAGAACAGTTAAAGATTATTGTGTTACGACTATGTTAAAAAAGGGGAAGGCAGGTTGCAGCAAAGAGGGAGATAAGAAAAACATCACGGAAAATGGGATAAGAAGTCAATGATATGTATATGAATTTTACGTGGAACTTTTGGAAATTTGATAAAAATATTTTTTTAAAAAGCTTGCCAGACTTAGTTTTTCTTCTTCCCTAAAGTTCTAAATTGCTTTTGTGGTGCTCCCCCCCCCCGGCTTTCTCCCTCCTGTCTTCATCAAGAACTTGACGGGCTCAAAATTTGTAGCTCTCGAGAGCCAGTAAAAAGATCTGCTCAGATACGCAGAAAATTTTACAAGTGGGGGTGGTGGGGAGAGAGGGAGAGGGGCGGCTGGCTTAGAAGTGGTGGGAAGAAACCAGTCGTGCCAGCCTGACGGAATGAGAAAGCTATCAAGAATGCAAGTGGAGGAACAGCTGCTGAGAGCCTTCTGGCAAAACAGAAGTGGTCAAAGGGCCTTGGAGGATTGGCTTGGATGGTGGTAACCGGGGTGGGGTGGGGGTTTGCAAACTCCGCTGTCGGATAAAGAAAGGGGATGCCATCTTGGTATGGAGCAATTCAAGATAAAATCCGTAGTTTGGGTATTGCTCTCGAGAGCCATGAGGCATGTGACGAAAGTTACCGTATTTTTTGCTCTATAAGACTCACTTTTTCCCTCCTAAAAAGTAAGGGGAAATGTGTGTGCGTCCTATGGAGCGACTGCAGGCTGCGCAGCTATCACAGAAGCCAGAACAGCAAGAGGGATTGCTGCTTTCACTGCGCAGCGATTCCTCTTGCTCTTCTGGCTTCTGAGATTCAGAATATTTTTTTTCTTGTTTTCCTCCTCCAAAAACTAGGTGCGTCTTGTGGTCTGGTGCGTCTTATAGAGCGAAAAATACAGTACATACAGTGGTTCCTCGGTTTATGAACTTAATCCGTTCCGGAAGTCCGTTCTTAAACCGAGGTGCACTTTCCGTAATGAGGCCTCCCGCTGCCTGTGCCCTTCCACCATTCGGATTTTGTTCGTAGACCAAGGTAAAGTTTGCTAACTGAAACACTACTTCCAGTTTTGCGGAGTTCTTATACCGAATAGTTCGTAAACAGGGCTGTTCTTAAACTGAGGTACCACTGTATTCCAAATAATCAAGCAGCGGCTCTGCGATCACGAAAGGCAGCGCTTGTTACATCATACTCCGAGTTCCTGTTCTCTGGAGGCCTTAGGTATCACAACACCCTACGGAACCTGTGCCAAATATCTAAAGGATCTACAACTCCCCTCCCATCGAAGAGCCTTTATGCTCACGAGATTAAATGCTTTCCCTTCTGTGGTGACCAAAGGCAGATTCTCTCATACAGTTGTATCTTGGGTTAAGAACTTAATTCGTTCTGCAGGTTCGTTCTTAACCTGAAACTGTTCATAACCTGGGGTACCACTTTAGCTAATGGGGCCTCCTGCTGCCGCTGGGCGATTTCTGTTCTAATCCTGAACCTTCACCTGAGGTACTATTTCTGGGTTAGCGGAGTATGTAACCTGAAGCGTCTGTAACCCAAGGTACCACTCTGCAGTGGTACCTTGGTTTAAGAACAGTCCTGTTTACGAACGATTCGGTTTACGAACTCCGCAAAACCGGAAGTAGTGTCCCAGTTTGTGAACTTTACCTCAGTCTAAGAATGGAATCTGAATGGTGGAAGGGCACCGGCAGTGGGAGGCCACATTAGAGAAAGTGCGCCTTGGTTTAAGAATGGTTTCAGTTTAAGAACGGACTTCCAGAACAGATTAAGTTCGTAAACCGAGGTACGACTTTACTCCACATCAAGCCTGATTGTGTGCCTGCAACCAAGAAGTACCTGATTCAATGGACCACATTCCCTTAGATTGCTTTTTACACAGCAAACCTCGCCAACTGATGCTGAGCAAAATGTTGGACCTCCAGCCTATCAGTCTGAGAAGTCGTCAAATGAGGTTTCTCCTGGCAGATCGGGACAAAGGTATCACTGCCTTAGTAGTTTCTTTTTTAGCTACAATTTTACCAGAAAGGGTTCCCAACGAACCATCCTTTTGGGGAACAGACAAGGCGTAGCAGAATATCTAAGTGCACACGATTGCCTTATGACCCTCAACAGCTTCACCCTTGTCCTTTTAATTATCCCGGTGACTTGAAATGTTTTATACTGTGATGCCAATAAAGGTATTTGATTTGGATGCCATCTTGGATGCCATTTGATTTGGATGCCATCTTTTCCTTCTCACTCTCTTTCAAGAGAGGAGATTCCAACTAAACTTTAGGAAGAGCTTCCTGGTGTTAAGAGTTGTTCCACTGTGGGACATCCACTTCTTTTTCTCAGGACACCCCTGTGAGGTAGGCTGTGTCTGAGAGCAATTGACTTCCCAAAGGTTCACAGGTGAGTGAGAAATTGGGCCTGGGGGTGGGGTGGGGTGCCCCCCTTTCTAAACCCTACAGCAGGCACCCCCAAACTCATCCCTCCAGATGATTTGGGACTACAATTCCCATCATCCCTAGCCAACAGAACCAGTGGTCAGGGATGATGGGAATTGTAGTCCCAAAACATCTGGAGGGCTGAGTTTGGGGGTGCCTGCCCTACAGGCTTGGCAGGATGATAGACTTGACCAGTTAAACGTGCATTCACAAAACGAGTTCGAAATAAAAATGGGAAGCAAGGCGTACAATCTGGAGCCATAAAAATACAGAATGGTAGCAAAGATCCCCCCCCCAAAAAAAATTCAGCAGGCTAGCTTGGCACTGGCTGTAAAGGTAAAGGGACCCCTGACTATTAGGTCCAGTCATGGCCGACTCTGGGGTTGTGGCGCTCATCTCGCTTTACTGGCCGAGGGAGCTGGCGTACAGCTTCCGGGTCATGTGGCCAGCATGACTAAGCCGCTTCTGGCGAACCAGATCAGCACACAGAAACGCCATTTACCTTCCCGCCGGAGCGGTAAATATTTATCTACTTGCACTTCATGCTTTCGAACTGCTAGGTTGGCAGGAGCAGGGACCGAGCAACGGGAGCTCACCCCATAGTGGGGATTCGAACCGCCGACTTTCTGATCGGCAAGTCCTAGGCTCTGTGGTTTAACCCACAGCGCCACCCGTGTCCCTGGCACTGGCTGTAGAGCCTAGCAAAGCCTATTCAGTTCCAGCAGACACTTTGTTTCTTTAAAAAAGAATCCAGAACTTTTAATCAGATCTGGCTTATGGGTTTTTTTTAAAGACCCAAACCAATGAATTCCAATCACAAGAAAGGCGGTTCCAACTAAGCATTAAGTACAACTTTCTGTCAGTAAGAACTGTTTGGCAGCTGAGCAGACTTTCCTTGGAAATTGGTGGATTCGCCTTCAATGGAAGTTTTTAAGCACAGCTTGGAAGACCATCTGCCAGAGATTCTTTAGCCAGGCATGTCCAACAAGTAGATCATGTTCTACTGGTAGATCACTGGACATCTGTGGTAGATCAGAAAGCTCAACAACTTTGGCTGTCAAGAACAATGGGTAGATCACAGCCAGTATTTTTATACTGTGAGTAGATCACGGTCTGTTGGGAGTTGGGCATGCCTGGGCTAGATCCTTGGGGATCCTAGATCCTTGGGGATCCTTTCCAAGTCCACAATTGTACAATTCTATGAATTTGTCTTGCCTCGTCACTCTGACAGCCAAAACTCTTTGGGTAGGAGGAAACAGATGACCCCCTTATCTCAAAAAAAATACGTTGTAGAGCTGGGAATGTTTCAGAAAAGGGCATTCAAATGATCAAGGGGATAGAGCGACTTCCCTGAGAGGAAGCAGCGTTGCAGCATTTGGGACTTTTTGGTTTACAGAGGAGGTGGGGAGGAGGCCACATGATGGACATTTATATCACACGTGGCATGGAGAAATTGGACAGAGAGAATTCCTCTCTCTCGCATCCGATGAAGCTAAGCTTTGGAAGATTCAGAACAGATAAAAGACAGTCCTTCTTCATGTCGTGCAGGGTTAACCTGTGGAACTCACTCCCACTAGAGGCAGTGATGGAGAAGGCTTTAAAGGAGGATTAGGCAAATTCATGAACCAGAAGGCTATCGCTGGCTACTAGCATGGTGGCTATGCTTTGGAGGCAGCATTGCTTCTGAATACCAGTTGCTGGAAACAACAGAAAAGGAGCGTGCTCTTGTGTTCGAATCATGCTCCTGGCTTTCCCACAGGCACCTGTGAGATCAGGATGCTGGACTAGATCGGCCATTGCCTGATCCAGCTGAAGGCTCTGCATGTTCACAACTGAAACATCAGTTGCACTTGCCTTCAATCAGTAGCACTTAGCCAGCAACAGCCAAGCTGTGTGTGGAAATAGTTTTTTAAAAATCTTTATTAAGAAACCAAAAACAAAGAAGTCTGCCTAATGCATCTCTGCATGATTTACTGATTGGGCCTGGCCTTTGGTCCAATCAGCTTGTGTAGGAGGCGAGTAATCTTGTTGTCTCTCTGTGGAAGGTCTGGATGGATGCTCCAATCAGGTCCCAGTAGACAGATTTGTCAGGCATCAGAGGAGTGTGCCCATCACTTCTCTGCATAAGTGTCTGCTGGAGTGCTCTCATTCCAATCAGCCTCCACCGGGGGTGGGTAATTTTGCAGTGTCTCTGCAATGCGAGTGATTGCAGCAAAAGGACTCTCTAGAGAGCCTTCCCAATGTGTCTCTGTACAAGTTGCTGCTCAGATTTGCCTCCTTCCAGTCACCTGCACCAGGTGGCTGATGAGGACATCTTCTTCCACATCTTTGCCTACCATGTGATGAGGTTGCTCACACAGAATTGTCTCTTTGTAGGAGTTATTGCTCTGGGATTGCCTTGTTCCGATCAGGAAGCATGTTCAGAACAGCAACTCATTAAGGAATGGGGTAGGCGGGGGTGCTGTTCAGAGGGGGGAAATGTGTCTTGCAAGCCAAAAACACGCATACAAATTTTTGTGCCTCTTGCTTTTTTTAAAATGCAAACTAATGCAAAAATGGGGTGAACTGAACTGAATAAGGAGAAAAATGAGAAATAGGGAAAAAGTCTAAAACATGGATAGGCAAACTAAGGCCCGGGGGCCGGATCTGGCCCAATTGCCTTCTAAATCCGGCCTGCAGACGGTCCGGGAATCAGCGTGTTTTCACACGAGTAGAATGTGCTCTTTTATTTAAAATGCATCTCTGGGTTATTTGTGGGGCCTGCCTGGTGTTTTTACATGAGTAGAATGTGTGCTTTAATTTAAAATGCATCTCTGGGTTGCTTGTGGGGCATAGGAAATCGTTCTTTTTTTCTCTCCAAAATATAGTCCGGCCCCTCACAAGGTCTGAGGGACAGCCCCCTGCTGAAAAAGTTTGCTGACCCCTGGTCTAAAATAAATTAAAATCAGGACACCCTCTCAGCTCTAAGGTCCCCTGGACTTTTAACTGTGCCCTCAAGGAGGGAGGCTGAATTCAATTTTTTCCAAGGAAAAGTCTAGCAACTGGTGTTTTTGTTGTAGACTTTGCCCCCCCACCTCTTCCCAGAAGACTTTATTATACTCCCTGCTCTGTTCACACTTCTTAGCCTTTCTGCTGGTGTGTGTTTGCACACAATGTGGAGCGGGGGATTTATCCGCAATACATCAGGGAATCCCCTGCGGGGTTATCAAATTGCAATGGGATCACGGTGCCGCTTCAAACCCCACCGTTTGTTTTGGCTCTCGGAAAGGTTCTCCGTAAATTAGCCAAAGTCTGAGCAGTGAGAGGTGGAGAAATAACGCCAGCCTGCATCCGACAGGTGCAGTCCCAGAAAGGCCAGGAAATTTCCCTCCCTCAACTTGGGGGACTTTGGTCATCTCCATCTGATCAAGCAACTTGCTGTGAATCCCTAATATTCACTTTGACATTCCTCCCCTTCCCACACAGTGCAATGGAGACCCACATGACCTAAAGGCCATCCTCTTCTGCAGTGATTGATTGATTTTCGCTCTATAAGACGCACCAGACCATAAGATGCACCTAGTTTTTGGAGGAGGAAAACAAGAAAAAAAATGTTCTGAATCTCAGAAGCCAGAACAACAAGAGGGATCGCTGCGCAGCGAAAGCAGCAATCCCTCTTGCTGTTCTGGCTTCTGGGATAGCTGCGCAGCCTGCATTCGCTCCATAAGACACACACACATTTCCCCTTACTTTTTAGGAGGGAAAAAGTGAGTCTTATAGAGCAAAAAATACGGTAGTTTTTCGTTTCTGGACTTAATGGTCTTATGGCAGGCCACGGTGGAAGGAGTTCCCCACATGTTGGTATAGCTGTGATACTTGCATTGCGGGGGTTGCCCTTGGGAGTCCCTTTTGACTCTACAATTCTATGATTTTAGAATTGCTCATGTTCCAAAGCACACATTTAACACTTTGCTTCTTGTACTGCCCCCCAACCCAGCTAGGACAGCGATTCACAACTTCCCAATAGTCTTATTTGCTGCAAATAAAAGCCACTTTGTACAAAAATGAGCACATGGGACTTTTACCATGTTTGCCCTACCCAGGGTAGATCCATTGAATTGAATTGCCAATGTATTACGGTATTTTAATATTTTGTTGGAAGCTGCCCAGAGTGGCTGGGGAAGCCCAGCCAGATGGGTGGAGTATAAATAAATTATTATTATTATTATTATTATTATTATTATTATTATTATTATTATTATTATTATCATGACTAACCGAGGGTGATTTATTTCCAGGGGGTTTTCATCTGAGTGAAGCTTCATTGGCTACAACCCTAACTGAAAACAACAAACCACTTTGAGGCTCATTTTGTAAACTGCTTTGAGGTGTTCTTGATGATGGTGGTGGTGGTGTTGATGATGGTGGTTGTGATGATGATGATGATGATGATGATGATAATAATAATAATAATAATAATAATAATAATAATAATAATTCTATTGTTTATACCCTGCCCATCTGGCTGAGTTTCCCCAGCCACCCTGGGTGGCTTCCAGAAAAACATGAAAAATAATAAAAGGTCAGACATTAAAAACTTCCCTGAACAGGGCTGCTTTCAGATGTTTTCTAAAAGTTCTGTAATTCTTTATCTCCCTGACATCTGGTGGGATGGAATTCCACAGGGAGGGTGCCATTATAGGGAGAAGGGCCTTTTCAGTGGTGGCTCCCTTGGTTGTGGAATGCCCACCCTAGTGAAGGGCACCCGTCCCCATCATTTATTAAATTCCAGGAAGAATGCAAAAACATTCCTGTTTCTCCAGGGGTTTGGCGGCTGAAGAAGGCAATTTCTGGCTGCCCAGGGATCATTCCATGGAAGGATGTTTCTAATGCTTTTAGAATCGATTTTAGAATGTTTTGACTTTGTTTTTTAGAAGTGCGTATCTGCATCTGTTTGCCACCCTTGGCTTGTTGGAGAAGAGGAAGGGAGGGATATATATTTAGTGAACAAATAAAGACAATATCCCTTACCTGGACTCTTGCCTCAGTGAGTTTGGTCCTCTGAGCGAGCTCCTCTCGGGTGTAGATGTCTGGGTAATGGGTCCTTTCAAAGGCTTTCTCCAGCTCCTCCAGTTGCTCCGCTGTGAAAGTGGTCCGGCTGCGGCGTTGCTTGCGCTTGAGAGGCAGGTCGGGCTCTGACTCGACATCAGATCCTTCATCCAGCCGGTTGCCTGGTGGGGGACGAAAACGAGAGATGGAGGCGGATGAAAACACAGGCCAAGCTGGACCAAAAATTAAGAAGTGATAGTGGAAACATGGTGGGAACATGGCCAACTCTTCCCAAGACAAGGTGTAGAAGGTGCCTCGGGTGGCATGTCCTGGTGTGTGGCAACATACAAACAGAATAAGAGCCTTCAGCTGGATCCGGCCAATGGCCCATCTAGTCCAGCATCCTGTTCTCACAGTGGCCAACCAAATGCCCCAATGGGAAGTCCACAAGCAGGATTCACGCACAAGAGCAGTTTCCCCAACAGCACCTCGAATACAAAAGCATTCTTGCCTCTGACCACTACTAGCTATAATGGCTAGTAAGAATTGATAGTCTTCACCTTCTCCATGAATTTGTCCAATCCTCTTTGAAAGCCATCCAAGCTGTTGGCCATCACTGCCTCCTGCAGCAGTGAGTTCCATAGTTCAAAGAATGACTTTTTTTATCTGTCCTGAATCAACCCTCCCAGTTCCCCCTGAATGGCCAAAGTTAGGGTTGCATCCAACCAAGTTGCAGGGCCATTGAAATTAATGAATCTTCGTTCGTCATGTCCAGTTGGTCTACTCTGATCTAAAATAGCACTGGATACAACCCTGATTCTGCACTCCACAGGTGTGGTGGAGGACCAAGTCCCATCACCAATGTTGAAATAAGGGTGTGAGGAACCAGTGGCCACATGACCGAGGTGTATCGTATTAGGTGGGGAATGTGGGTTGTGTGGGTTTCTTCTCCCTCTCTCATACCACTAGAACGTTTGGACATCCAGTGGAGCTGAATGACAGAAGATTCAAGGCAGACCAAAGGATGGACCCCTTCACACAGCACATATTTAAATTATGGAACTCAGTTCTGCAGGAAGCAGCGATGGTCACCAAGCTAAAGGTAAAGGGACCCCTGACCATTAGGTCCAGTCGTGACCGACTCTGGGGTTGCAGCGCTCATCTCGCTTTATTGGCCGAGGGAGCTGGCGTACAGCTTCCGGGTCATGTGGCCAGCATGACTAAGCCGCTTCTGGCAAACCAGAGCAGCGCACGGAAACGCCGTTTACCTTCCCGCCAGAGTGGTACCTTTTTATTTACTTGCACTTTGACGTGTTTTTGAACAGCTAGCTTGGCAGGAGTAGGGACCGAGCAACTGGAGCTCACCCCGTCGCAGGGATTTGAACCGCCGACCTTCTGATCGACAAGCCCTAGGCTCTGTGGTTTAACCCACAGCGCCACCCGCGTCCCTGGTCACCAAGCTAGATGGCTTTAAAAGAGGATTGGACAAGGGGGAGAAGGCTGCCAATGGCTATTAGCCATGGAGGCTATGTCCTGTCCCCCCACCTCACTTTCAGAGGCAGTTATGCCTCGGAATACCTGTTAGAGAATCACAGGAAGGGAGAGATCTCTTGTGCTCAGGGTCTTGCTTTTGGATTTCCCATAATGGACATCTGGTTGGCCACTGTGAGAACAGGATTCTGGAACGGCTCAGAGTGTCTTGCTGTTAACCAGAAGGTTGGTGGTCCAAGCCCACCAAGAGCAGGACTTTTGCATTGCGGGGGGTGGGGGCGGGTTGGACTAGATGATCCTTGAGGGTCCCTTCCAGCTATGATTCTATGACATGACTAGACAGGCCATTGGCGTGATCCAACCCAGCTTCCTGCAGAGCCTCCCTTCCTCTGCTCCCTGCGCACTAATTACACACGCATTTTAAAAAACTACCATTTCGTAGCCGAACACACAAAAAGAGGAGAGATTTTCTTCCATCCTCCCCTCCCTCCGCTGGACTTCCAACACCTCCCCCCTCCAGCACTCCTGGGAGGCCCTTAAAGTTAAATTAATCAACAGGATTAGGTAGAAATTGGTCACACCAAGACCCTCCAGGCTCTGATGGCACTCTTGAGGCGCACCAAGGACCTGCTGTCTTGTCTCCAAGCACCCTGGTGCCGTCTGGAAGGATTCACCGTCCAGCCCAGACATGGAGGCGCATTTATTAACCTGGAGATCGGATTGCCAGTTGATTCGGAGGGGGGGAAGGGGTTAGCGGCAAGCAGAGAGTGTGGGTTAGGCACATCTTAAGATAATGTGGCTCCCCCCCCACACTCTCCCTTTCTTCTGCTTTCCCCCTCATGGTCCCATCTGGACTGCCTTAATCCCTGCACCCCTAAAGGTCTCCTCGATAGCCCATCAAATCTTTCGTGCTGTGGAACGGCAGACCTAACCAGGAAGGGATGCTCGCCAACTCTGAAGATGCAAGCCCTGCCAGTTTGTTTATTTTGCACCAGGCTGAATTCCCTACCCCAGCTTGGTTGAATGAATGCCATGAGCAAATTCTGCACGTATCCTCGCCTCCAAAGAATCCCGGGAAATGTGGTTTGCTAAGGGTGCTGGGATTTGTAGTTCGGCGAGGGGTAAACTCCAGTTCCCGGGATTTATTTTTATTTTTATTTTTTGCAAGGGATGTGTCCTTTAATTTGACGGCGTGTACATAGCTATGCTTTTGAATTACGGTGCTGGAGGAGACTCTTGAGAGTCCCATGGACTGCAAGAAGGTCAAACCTCTCCATTCTGAAGGAAATCAGCCCTGAGTGCTCACTGGAAGGACAGATCGTGAAGCTGAGGCTCTGATACTTTGGCCACCTCATGAGAAGAGAAGACTCCCTGGAAAAGACCCTGATGTTGGGAAAGATGGAGGGCACAAGGAGAAGGGGACGACAGAGGACGAGATGGTTGGACAGTGTTCTCGAAGCTAGCAGCATGAGTTTGACCAAACTGCGGGAGGCGGTGGAAGACAAGAGTGCCTGGTGTGCTCTGGTCCAGGGGGTCACAAAGAGTCGGATGCGACTAAACGACTAAACAACAACAACAACACACGGCTCAAAACAACACAGCATGATGGATAACTCGCTCCTATCCGCGTCTGCTCAGAAGCAAGCCCCGCGGAGCTCAGTTTGGCTTTCTCCAGAGTAGACACACATATAGCACTGGGCTGAGAATTTCAGAAATCGTGATGGCAAGCTTCTTCTCAGAGGTGCACTATTCTGGCATCAAGTGGGGATAGAACAGCAATAGCGGCACAACATTTGATGGCTTAAATCAGGGATAGCCAAAATCCTGCTTCCTGGTTTCCCATAAGCCACAGGTTAGCCAGTGTTGTAAGAAGATGCTAGACCAGAAGGGCCACTGGATTGCTATGAGGCAAGTTGCCATATCTCTTTTTAAATCTGCCCTTTATTCAGAGCCATGAAGACCAGAATCATACTTTATTCTTAGGGGGAAAGCCATAGCTCAGTGGCAGAGCACCTGCTACACACACAAATGGTCCCAAGCTCAATCCCTGAGATATCTAGGGAGGACTGTGGTTTTCAGATCTGAAACCCCGGAGTCAGCCTAGACACTACTGAGCTAAATGGATCAAGAGTTCCATGTCTCTATGAAGACTAGATCCTTGCATTATTTTTAGGGGAAGGTCCATAGCTCAGTGGTGGAGCAACCACTTTGCCTGCAGAAGGTCCCAAATTCATTCCTTGGCATTTCCAGGGAGGGATGGGAGATCCCGCTGCCTGAAACCCTGGAAAGCCATTGCTGCCAGTCAGTGTAGGCAATACTGAGCTCTATGGCCCAATTGGTCTGGCTCAGTATAAGGCAGCTCCCCATGTTGCAGCGATTGCTTTCTATCCTTGCTCACCAGCTGGACCAGATCAGAACTTGTTCTTGAAGAGAGTAAATAAAGCCATCTTGCTTTGCTGGTTAAAAAAATTAATTAGTGGGAACCCCTAGCTTACCTCCCCCCCTTCTTCCAGGGAGGTGGCACAACTGTCTAGTGGTTCTCACCCCCTTTGACTGCCATTCTGCTCGGACTGAGATGACAGGACACAGAAACGGCCAAATCCATCAAAACGCAAATGAGACCTTAAACCGGAGGAAAGAAGGTGGCAGAGCAACTAGGATGATCGAAAATAATTATTATTATTGAAATGCAGTAAAAAAAGCAAAACACAAAACACAGCCTAGCTGTGCTTCTCATTTCCAGATACTGTTTCTCTCTAAGACTGTCTGGACAAATCACTGAACCCCAAATGAGAAAGAGGAGAGCAACTGTAAGAATTTACAGACTTCGGCTTTTGCAGAAAAACTGCACACCATCTGTGAGTTCCTAGGGTGCTGGACAATCCAGAATGCTTTTGTGTCATCTGGTGGGATTTTATTTCCTGCGCTTCAGACTTAGATGCTTAACATTCACCTTTCGCGCCAGCCCGGAAAACAGGGATGCATTGATATATAACAATGAGGGATATTTTCTAAATAACAGGGGGAGGGGGGAATTGTTTGCTTTGTACATGGTATGATGTAATGCCCTGCTACCAGCCTTTTGGGTTGTTAGTAATGTTAATAAAAAGCTGTCACATGGAAGATGGAGCAAGCTTGTTTTCTGCTTTTCCGGAGGGCAGGACTTGAACCAATGGCTTCAAACAAGAAAGGGGATTCCAAGTGAACATTAGGAAGAACTTCCTGACATTAATGGAGGTGGCGGACTCTCTTTCATTGGGTGTTTCTAAGCAGAGGTTGGGTGGCCGTCTGTCATGGATACTTTAGTTGAGATTCCTGTATTGCAGGGGGTTGGACTGGATGACCCGTGGGGTCCCTTCCAACTCTGCAATTGTATGAAAGCTTTGCAACAGGGCGGGGGGGGGGGAGGGCGAGAGCGATGTGGGTGAAAGAAGATTTCTGCAGAATAAAAATGTACCCCTTATCTCCTGTACTCATACTCATCAGCCAAAATCATGTTTTTAACTCTCAAATCTAGGACCGAAAGCTATTCCTAGGGTGGACACATTGCATTGTCCTCCCTGGCCCTACGAATCCAAAGAGAACCAGTCGTCTACGCCTGCTACTCATCTTGGCTTCCCTTTTCTCCATCTGTCGCTCCTTGCAGCAACACGCACCCTCCAAAAAAACACAAACAAACCACCCTCCTTCATCCAATTTTGATTACAGTTTAACATAGTTTAAGGTTTGGTGGCGTGAAGCCGCAGACAGAAAAACCAATCGCGTAATCGTTGATATGCGTTTTAATCTAGTAATGCAGCCCGGGCGGAATGAGAGGGCTCACGTCGGCGAGGTGGTCCGGGAATTCCAAACAGACAGGGCGGCTGGCCTCGGAAAATGGAAAGAAAAAAAAAGTCATTTACAGCTCAGCTGGGGACCGGTGTGCTCAGCAACGCATTAAAGCATCGGGGGCCTTTTTTCAGAGATATGAGGCTGCTTCTTCTCCTCCTCCCAGGCACTGAACTGGTCAGCTGTAACAGAGTGGCATTGGAAGGCAATGCCCGCGATGGAGTTGGGAGAACTTGGAAATTTGACTAAACAGAGGGACAGTTCTCCGTGAAGAGAGCAGGGCGAGGAGATGTGGGTTTGTATGTGGAATGGGGACAAACCTAGACAGCATCTAAAAAGCGGAGACATCACCTTGCCAACAAAGGTCTCGTATAGTTAAAGGTATGGTTTTCCCAGTAGTGATGTATGGAAGTGAGAGCTGGACCATAAAGAAGGCTGATCGCTTTTGAATTAAGGTGCTGGAGGAGACTCTTGAAGTCCCATGGATTACAAAAATATCAAACCTATCCATTCTGAAGGAAATCAGCCCTGAGTGCTCACTGGAAGGACAGATCCTGAAGCTGAGGCTCCAATACTTTGGCCACCTCATGAGAAAAGAAGACTCTCTGGAAAAGACCCTGAAGTTGGGAAAGATGGAGGGCCCAAGGAGAAGGGGACGACAGAGGATGAGACTGTTGGACAGTGTTCTCGAAGCTAGCAGTATGAGTTTGACCAAACTGCGGGAGGCGGTGGAAGACAGGAGTGCCTGGTGTGCTCTGGTCCATGGGGTCACGAAGAGTCGGACACGACTAAACAACTAAACAACATGTGGAATGGGCTATAGGGTAGGTGGCTTTGAAAGGGATTAGATATCAAGGATCAGGCTCTATCAGATCACGGGGAGAGTGTGGAACCTGCCTGATTTTGGTGGCAGTAGGCTGCTGAAAGCCAGTTTCTTGGGCTGGCTGGTAAGGACCTAAGAAAAGCCCTGCTGGATCTTGCCAGCAGCCCACATCCAGAATGGCGCTGGACAACAACTCCCATCAGCTCCATCAGCCTGTATGGATAACAGTCAAGGAGGATGAAAGTCTTAGGCCAGCTTTGTCCTTGGCCTAGGTGGACCATGGATGTGATACAGTGAGGTTGCTTTCAGGTTCCTCTCTGCTGTTATAGGAATTAAACCTCCAGGCACATAGGCAGTCTGGCACTGAATCTCAGAAACATGGGGGAGGGCTGCCATGTTCAATCCTGGAAGCATCTGCTTCGATCTTGGAATAGATGGACATGGGAACACTAGAATCATAGCGTTGGAAGGGGACCCTGAAGATCATCTTGTCCAGCCCCCTGCAATGCAGAAATATGCAGCTCTCCTATACAGGAATCGAATCGGCAACCTTGGCATTATCATCAGCACAACGCTGTGAGCAACTGAGCTATCTGACTGGTCCTGCTGCTGCATCCAGCCATTTGCCCATCTAGTCTGGCATCCTGCCCTCACAGTAGCCAACCAGATGGCCCAGTGGGAAGTCATTCCATGGCATCTCTCCTCTCCTGTAATTTCCAGCAACTGGTATTCATTCAGAGGCATACTACCTCCAACAATAGGGATGTGGGTGGTGCTGTGGTCTAAACCACAGAGCCTAGGGCTTGCCGATCAGAAGGTCGGCGGTTCGAATCCCTGCGACAGAGTGAGCTCCCGTTGTTTGGGCCCTGCTCCTGCCAACCTAGCAGTTCAAAAGGACATCAAGTACAAGTAGATAAATAGGTACCGCTCTGGCGGGAAGGTAAACGGCATTTCCGTGCGCTGCTCTGGTTCGCCAGTAGCGGCTTAGTCATGCTGGCCACATGACCCGGAAGCTGTACGCCGGCTCCCTCGGCCAGTAAAGCAAGATGAGCGCTGCAACCCCAGAGTCGTCCGTGACTGGACCTAACGATCAGGGGTCCCTTTACCTTTACCTCCAACAATGGAGGCAGAACATAGCTGTCAGGGTTGCCCAGCATTCGTCTGATCCATGGGTAGTGAGCCTCAGTCTCAGTCCCTTGAACTCCTGCATATCTTGATGGGGGTTTGTGAGGGAGTGTAGAAACTAGCCTGCTGTACAAAGGTAAAAATTGACATTTGTTGCACCGCCCATTTTTGCACATGGCCCCACCCACATGGCCCTCAGAAGGTTGCGAAGAAGGGGATGAGGCCCTCGGGATGAGAAAGGCCCACCCCCATGCCTTCTCTGATCCAGCGGGGCTCTCCTTACTTTCTTCTCTAAAAAAGACCTCATTTGTCAAAACTGGTAATGTTATGGAGTGCCAACATCTAGGGGGAAGAAATCAGTGCAGGAAGAAGAGATAACTTCTACCTGACTTAAATACCTGCGGTATCTACCTTTTCAACCTTCTGAGTTTAGGAAGAAGATGAATAAGGATTAGTCTGGGATTCTGGGAAGCTCATAAGCATGAAGATTGAAGACCACCTACTGTTCTTTTCTCCTAGCAAGTAGGATTCAAAGGAAAGCTGTCTCAAAGGCATAGGTTCCCATCAATCATGGCTGTGAACATAAAGAAACTCATTTCTGCAAGCTCTGTCCATCCAGCTTGGCATTCTGTTCTTCCAGATGTTTACAGGAAGCCAACAAGTGGAACCTAAAGCTGGGGAGGGGAGCCTGCGGCCGTCCAAATGTTGCTGGACTCTCATCATCATCATCATCTATTGGCCATGGTGGTTGGGGTGCATGGGAGCTGAAGTCCAACAGCACCCAAAGGGCTACTGTTTTCCCCATCTGCTAACTAGATTGTCACTGGCCTTTACTTCCCCTAGCTACCTCCATTACACCTCTGTTTTCTTTTAATGCAGGGCTGAGTGTGTGTGTGTGTGGGGGTGGGAAACAGGTAGCTTTCCTTATATTGCTAGACTCTAGCTATCATCATCCCTGACTATCGGCTATCCTGCTGGGGCTGATGGGAATAGGTTCTCCATCTCTGAACTAGACCATCACTTGCCTTTGCTTCCCCTCCTTAACTCCTCCAAAACTCTGCCCCCTGTGAATGCTGGGGTAGGGAAAACCTGTAGCCTTCTTTACTACTTTTCCAGCTACCATCATCCTTAGACTAGATAAGAGTCCATGTCCTTATAATGTAGTGATGGCCACCAGCTTGGATAAAACAAATTAATGGAGGGTAGGACTGCCAATGGGACGTGGGTGGTGCTGTGGGTTAAACCACAGAGCCTAGGACTTGCCGATCAGAAGGTTGGCGGTTCGAATCCCCACAACAGGGTGAGCTCCCGTTGCTCGGTCCCTGCTCCTGCCAACCTAGCAGTTCGAAAGCACGTCAAAGTGCAAGTAGATAAATAGGTACCACTCTGGCGGGAAGGTAAACAGCGTTTCCGTGTGCTGCTCTGGTTCGCCAGAAGTGGCTTAGTCATTCTGGCCACATGACCCGGAAGCTGTACGGACCTAATGGTCAGGGGTCCCTTTACCTTTACCTAGGGCTGCCAATGGTTGTTCTACTCCCACTATCAGAGGCAGTAAATGTCTCTGATTGCCTGTTGACTCCCTGGTCCCTGGGGCCTTCCCAGTGAGCCAACCATGAATGAACAAAGATTCAGATCAGCCTATTACTCTCATTCTCTCCCTCTCAAATTATAATCTTCCCTTGTTTTTCCTGTGACTTGGCCCCATTCTCTTACACCTAAGAAGAGTTTGCTGGATCAGGCCAATAGCCCATCTAATCCAACATCCTGTTCTCACATTGGCCAATCAGAAGCCCACAGGCAGGATAACAAGGTGAACATGAGTCAACAGTGTGATGCAGTACCAAACAAGTGAATGCTATTCTAGGCTGCATCAACAGAATTATTGGGTCCTGATCAAGGGAAGTCATAGTACCGCTCTATTCTGCCTTGGTCAGATCACATCTGGAGTCCTCTGTCCATTTCTAGGCTGGGGAGGATATTAACAAGCTGGAAGGTGTGCAGAGGAGGGCAACCAAATGATGAAGAGTGTGGAAACCAAGCCTGATGAAGAACGGTTGAGGGAGTTGGGGATGTTTAGCCTGGGGAAGAGGAGACCGAGAGGAGATACGATAGCCATCTGCAAATATCTCAAGGGCTGTCCCCTGGAAAATGGAGGATGCTTGTTTCCTCCTTCATGAATTTGTCCGATCCTCTTTTAAAGCCATCTAGGTTGATGGTCATCTGTCTCTCCTGTAGCAGTGAGCTTAACTATGCACTGCGTGGAGAAGGTCTTCATCTCCCTGTATCTTCCAGCAGCAACTCACTCCCCATTCTCTGGTCTCCTGGTGGGACAACCTGTTCGCCAACATCCAAGATTCATAGGACCACAAGGAGCCAATCAGGGCGCCCTCCCATCGCCTCCCATCAGCCAACAGCAGGGCGCCGTCCCATCGCCTCCCATCAGCAAACAGCGAGGCATTGGGATGCCGTCAAGAACGGTTATAAGAAACCAGGCTGCCTTAAAAAAAAAAAAAATCAAGTTATGCCTGGGATTGAACCTCAGACTTGTCTCCTCTTTCCAACACTGGAGAAGAAAGTGAAGGGAGAGCAGGAGAAGATAATGGAAGTGACAGAAAGAAGAATTGGGGAAAGGAATGAAAAGAGAGATATTATTGCATCGCCGGGCTCTTTATCAGCCCTGTCATCTGTTGGGAACTGAGATCTCCCTCCTCTGCATTGTCTCACCTTGGACAAAAAATAACAAAAAACAGGGGGCATTCCTCCCCCCACTCTTTCTCTCTCTCCTTGGTGCAGATCTCTTTAGAGCTGCCTGGACGGGCACCTTAGGGGGCCATTAGTTGCTGAATGTGCGGCTGACAGGCCAAAGTGATATCAATAAACTGGGGCACGTCAACCTCCCCGGCGCAGCTTCGCAGAGAAGGTAACGGCTTGAATATTAAAACCCGTCGCCTGGAAAAGAGATTCTGGATGGGGGGGGGTGGGAGGGGGAAGGAGAGAAAGGGTGGCAGGGAAGAAGAAAGAGAAGAAGGAGAAGGGGTCCTCAGCAACAAAGGGTCAAGGAGATTGTTATCATCTCAAAAAAGGGGGGAGGGAAGCGAAGATGCAAAGCTAACTCCCCCTACCAACTTTAAGGGAAGATCCAGGATCAGAGAAGCAGCGGTGCTTTGTAAACCTTTTGGGGTGCAAAGATTTGGGGTGCGGTGTTAAGATGACTGTATTTGAGTTGGAGCAAAAGGAAGTTCATTGGCAGAATTAATAGCTCAAGAATAGAGGTTTGGGGGTGTAGAATTGGCTCTGCTTTGCCTCTATGGTCAGAGGCAGGAATGCTTTTGAATACCAGTTGCTGGGAAGAAGGTTCTTGCGCTCAGTTCCTGTTTGCAAGCTTCCCATATAGTTGGCTACTGTAAGAAAAGGATGTTGTAGGTGGGTCTTGTCTTAAGTTCTTCTGCTAATTTGTTCAAGGAAAAGGGATGAGGATCAATCATCCCAGAACCTCCAAGTGTCCCTATTTTCCAGAAAAAGGATCCTGAATTTACAGAAGCCATTTCGGTTTGTGATTTGATCCCAGAATGTCCCGCTTTTCCTTAAAGGTAAAGGGACCCCTGACCATTAGTTCCAGTCGTGACCGACTCTGGGGTTGCAGCACTCATCTCGCTTTATTGGCTGAGGGAGCTGCCGTACAGCTTCCGGGAAATAAATAATAATAATAATAATAATTTATTATTTATACCCCGCCCATCTGGCTGAGTTTCCCCAGCTACTCTGGGTGGCTTCAAATCGAGTGTTAAAAACAATACAGCATTCATGTGGCCAGCATGACTAAGCTGCTTCTGGCGAACCAGAGCAGTGCACGGAAACGCCGTTTATCTTCCCACCAGAGAGGTACCTATTTATCTACTTGCACTTTGACGTGCTTTTGAACTGCTAGGTTGGCAGGAGCAGGGACCGAGCAACGGGAGCTCACCCCGTCGCAGGGATTGGAACTGCCGACCTTCTGATCAGCAAGTCCTAGGCTCTGTGGTTTAACTCACAGCGCCACCCTATTTTCCTTAGGACATCCCTATTTTCATCGGAGAAATGTTGGAGGGTATGGAGTTATGCGACCCCGCAGCCAAGGAGATAAGTAGCGACACAGGCTTTAGAAGCCATCTGAAGGCAACCCTCTATAGGGAAGTTTTTAAATGTTTAATGTTTTATTAGGTTTTATATATGTTGGAAGTCACACAGAGTGGCTGGGGCAACCCAATCAGAATGGGTGGGCAGTGGCGTAGCGTGGGGGGTGCAGGGGGGACCGGCCGCACCGGGCGCAACATCTGGGGGGGGGCGCTTGCACTCGCTGCTCTCTGCCCCTACTAAAATCCACGGGTTAGGGGGCGCAAATTACTTGCCTTGCCCCGGGTGCTGACAACCCACGCTACGCCACTGTGGGTGGGGTTTAATAATAACATTATTATTATTATTACTATGGACATCCCTATTTTCATGAGGGGAATATTGGAGAGTATGTCATCTACTGGGTCCATCTGGATGAGTTTGTGAAAGCAGATGTGAGATGGTGGATGGATCCAGGAATTCAGACGAAACTGGTACCTCCCCCCTGCTGCCCACCTCTCATTCCATGCTTCTCCACAGTAAGTTGTCCAGACTCTAAGAGTTTGCCATCATTTGTGAAGTCTTTAGGAGTTAGAAGGCATAGCCTAAAAGCTTAATAAAGTACATGTTCCACCGTGCATTCCCACAGTCTCATAGCAGCCCCATAGTCTTCAGCCTGTTGTGTAGTTAAATCAGACTCTTCCATTATGCAATGAGGAGAATTTCCTCGTGGCATTGGCTGTGCTATGATTTCAAAAACTTCCAGAATGGGAAGACTCTAAATTAGGGAAATTTGTTACCCCCCAATGGAGGAGGTCATGTTGCTTCAGCAATGAAGCAGCTTAGACTGGGAGATCATTATGAAATGGAGGTTTCCTCCAACCAGTGCCACTACCGAGAAGGCCCTCTGCCTAGTTCTCTGCAACTTCACTTCTCACAGTGAGGGAACCACCAGAAGGCCCTTGGAGATGCCCCAATGGGAAGCCTGCAAGCAGGACCCAAAGCAGTTTTGAACCTACATTTTTGGGGCCCCTAAGTTTGAACTGGTATGGGGAGGGTGCCTTCACAACTAGCAATGAGCTCTGGGTAAACACTGTCACCTTCTTCCATGATGGATCACCATCGTGTTTGCGTTTGTGGTATCCACTTAAGTACTTTCATGAACTCACTGTTATTCCTTGAGGGTCTTGACCTCTGTGAACAAGCAGGAGGGGATTCAGAACAGCCAACACTGCAACACTCTACTTTTGCAACATCTCTGCTACTGGCCCTCAAACTTTTGGATTGTTGAAATATATACAACAACAAAAGCATCAAATTGAGTCGTGTGACTCAAATTGGGTCTACTAGACCCATAATTTTTAAGCAATGTAGACCAAAGTCAGTTCTGGGGCCCCTCTGGGATTAGGAGTCCTGAAGCTTAAACTTCATTAGTTTCTTAGTAGATCCGCCCCTGACCCAAAGTGCTCTCCCTTCCTGCTGTTTCCAGCAATTGGTATTCAGAAGCATTGGTACTGTTGATAGCCTTGTTCTCCATGAGTTTGCTCACTCCTCTTTCAAAGCCATCCAGTGGCCATCACTGCTTCCCATGGGAGTAAACCCCATAGTTTAATGATGTGCTGTGTGAAGAAGTGGTTCCTTTTATCTTACCTGAATCTTCCAACATTCCACTCCGTTGGAAGCGAGGAGGATAAGAACATCGGAAGAAGTTGCTGGATCAGGGAACCAGGCATTACAGGGAACCAGGCAGAGGGCCTTTTTGGTAGTGGCACCTGCCCTGTGGAACACCCTCTCACCAGATGTCAAAGAGAACAACAACTACCAGAATTTTAGATGACAACTGAAGGCAGCCCTGTTTAGGGAAGCTTTTAATGTTTGATGCATTACTGTATTTTAATATTGTGCTGGAAGCCGCCCAGAGTGGCTGGGGAAACCCAGCCAGATGGGCAGGGTATAAATAATAAATTATTATCATATTATTATCATCAGGCCAATGGGAAGACCAAGGAGCTGAGCGCAAGAGCCTTCTCCCCGCCTGCATTTTCCAGAAACTAGTATTCAGAAACATTACTGTTTCTGATCATGAATGCAGAGCATCACAGCAAGTAGCCATCAATAGCCTTCCCCTCCAGTCCCGCTTTAATGGGACTACTCTGTGTAGGTCAAACCCTGAACACAACCACCTAGGGAAGAGGAGAACACTCCCTTGGTGTTCTCTCTAAGCCTTTGGGCTCTCCCTGAAATGAGCTCAACAACCACAGCAGTTCATATTATACTATTATTTTTATTGGATTCATTCCCCGGCACCCCGCACACCCTCCCCGTATCCTGCTACTACAATCCCGCTACCGTCTGTAACCTTTGCTGGCTGACGTCTCCTTGTAAGTTTGCTGTGCCTCTGCCAGGACAGCAAACAGAAGCTGGCTGGCAAGTGATGTGTTTATACTGGAAGAGAGACTATAGTCGTAGGGGAGGAGGGAGAGGAGGAAAGAGGAGCTTGGAAGCAAAGGGGTCAAAATGCAGAAGTGAGATGTGCCTACAGAGAACTGTTTCAGAGAGGACAAGGGGTGTGCAAGGGGAATGGCTGTAGCTTAGTGGTACAGCATCTGTCTCACAGGTAGAAGGTCCCAGGTTCAATCCCTAATGTCATCTTTAGTCTGGGCTGGGAATCCTGGAGATCTGCTACAGTCAGTGTGGACAACACTGAGCAAGATGGACCAATGTCCTCTCTCAGTCATGAGGACTAGAATGTTTAGTGAGGAGCCACAATTCAGTGGCAGAGCACTTGCTTGGCCTGCAGAAGGTCCCAGGTCCAGACCCTACCATCTCCAGGTAGGGCTGGGGAAGATCTCTGCCTGAAACCCTGGAGAGTTGCTGCCAGCCAGTGAAGACAATACAGAGCTAGGTGGTCCAATGGTCTGATTCAATCCTATCTCAATCAGCCTTTCAATTCAGAACCATGGGGACTAGAATCTTACTTGAATTTTAGGGGGGAGATCCTTAGCTCTGGGGTAGATTATCTTCCCTGCATGCATCTCCAGATAGGTCTGAGAATGTCTGCTGCCTGAAAGCCTAGACAGCTGCTGCTTTTCAGTGCAGACAATACAGAGCTAGGTGGAGCAACTGTCCTCAGCATTAGATGCTTTCCTAATTTACCATTTAAACCAGCCATTTATTTAGAGGATGAGGAATTGACTGGGGCTGTTGGGCTCTGTAATCCCAAAGATCAGGGCTATCCCGCTGCAGGCTTTCTGGTGCTCAGACATAGCAGAAGAAACTTCCTTCTACAGAGTCAGACCACTGGTTCACGTAGCTTAGTATTGGCAACACGAACTGGCAGTGACGTCTTCCACTCCTGCTAACCCTATATTCCCACATACATAGGGGCTAGAAACCTGCACAGTCATTTCTGAGTTTTTTCTTTTCTTTTTAAACATTGCTTGCTCCCAATTAGGAATGGCTGACTGTGTCAATTTCAGTTTCTCTCTGTTTTTCATTCTTCTAAGCTTAAACCCAGTACCCCACATTTCCACATCAGATTGCACTTTTTTAAGCTCATGAAAATTCATCGGCACTTTAAGTGTGGATTTCTCCTAATATCAAAGCCATTTCCCCCAGCGTAATGCATCTTCGAGTGTCATTTTCACTATAATTTGCATTTATTTGTTTATTTTTGCACACATTACTAGGCCAGTGAACCACATTAAAAAAAAATTAAGAGACCTGCAAATCTCAAAGGACGTCTGGGTGAAGTTTCGGGGAAGGCAAATTCAGAAGGTTCTGTATTAAATACAAACTGAATCGAAATTTCTCACATAAATCCCTTCTTTATGCAGAGCTTAACTATGGAACGCGCTTCCACTGGAGCCATTGATGGCCATCAACCTGGATGGAGGAGAGGTCTATTGATGGCTACACTAGTCATGATGGCTATGCGCTGCCTCTATGGTTGGAGGCAAGAATGCTTTTACACACCCATTGCTGGGAACAACAGGAGGGGAGAGTTTGGTTTTGTGCTCGAATCCTGTTTGTGGGTTTCCCACGATGGGCATCTGGTTGGCCACTGTGAGAACAGGATGCTGGACTTGATGGGCCATTGGCCTGATCCAGCAAGCCTCTCCTTATCTTCTTACCCCCAAGTAAGTGGTGGTCCGATTTGTCATCGTGGCCCCTTTCTAACTATTCAGGGGCTGAGAGCAAACCTTGCTTAGTGGGCAAAGGAAGCACCTATAGTGGTACCTCGGGTTACATACGCTTCAGGTTACATACATTTCAGGTTACAGACTCCGCTAACCCAGAAATAGTACCTCGGGTTAAGAACTTTGCTTCAGGATCAGAACAGAAATCATGCTCCGGCGGCGCAGCGGCGGCAGGAGGCCCCATTAGCTGAAGTGGTGCTTCAGGTTAAGAACAGTTTCAGGTTAAGAATGGACCTCCGGAACGAATTAAGTACTTAACCCGAGGTACCACTGTATTGAGAAAAACTAAAGAGGTTTAACACACCGCAGACCCACTGAAATAAATGAACCAAAGTTAGTCATTGCGTTCAACTTAATGGGGTCTACACTGAGTAGGTCTAGCACTGGATGCAACCCATATATAACTGCCCTGAGACCTGTGGGTATAGGGCAGCACAGTGGTACCTCGGGTTACAGACTCTTCAGGTTACAGACTCCGCTCACCCAGAAATAGTACCTCGGGTTAAGAACTTCAGGATGAGAACAGAAATCGTGCAATGGCATCACGGCAGCAGCAGGAGGCCCCATTAGCTAAAGTGGTGCTTCGGGTTAAGAACAGTTTCAGGTTAAGAACGGACCTCCGGAACGAATTACGTACTTAACCCGAGGTACCACTGTATTGCAGCCTAACTGCAGTTTCAGACAAAATTGAGAGTCATGCAAAAGAATAGCAGACAGATCCGCAACTCCGTGGTTTCACTTATTCCTGGAGTTGCAGAGAATGGCTTGGCCCATATGCCTCTTCCTTCCCCGCCCGTCCTTGCCCCCAATGTCCAGTTGAGTCCCTCCGTACAAAAGCAGCCCCCCGTCACCACAGACTGTCTTTTCATGCCTGCAGTGTCTTCTCTCTCTCTCTCTCTCTCTCTCTCTCTCTCTCTCTCAACGCTCGCCAACCTCCACCCCAATCAATCTCCAGCACAACCCCACCCCCAAGCTCCCCCCTTTCTCTCCCCCCCCCAAGCTGGCGACGGACGCTGCTGTTCCCAAAGCAGAAAGGGAGCCTCACCCTGGAAGGTGGGGAGGGGGGGAACGTGGACAAATTTCTGATTTGTAACACTCTGGGAATGGGTTTATGGCCATTGTTTGAGTGCAAATTTATAAATAAAGCAAAACCAAGATTCCAGGGCGAGGCCGATGAAAAGCAGAAAACGAGAAATTTTATGCCCGTAAGTAGCGTGGGCTAATGACGATTTTTGAAGCAGCCGAGCGTGGTTAGTAAACTCGGCTAAATGATTGCCGTGGAACCGGCCAGGAGACTTTATTTCTTAATTAGTGCTACATATTAAGTCGTGCTGACACATTCGTGCGGCGAGCTTTCGTGCCGCGCTCAAACTTTGCCAAACAGAAGAGGAGGGCGAGGAAAGGAGAGGGCCGGAGAGGGTTTGCGGGAGGGTGGTGGATTAAGAAGGAACTTCCTCTGGGAGGACGACCCAGGACAGTCGTCCAATATCAGATCAGAGGCCCAGACAGCAACAAACAGCCTTCTGCTGAGTTAAAACAATAGACCATCTAGTTCAATACTGCTTATGCCAGGGGTAGCCAGTGCGTTGCACTCTGGGTGTCGTTGGACTCGAACTCCCAGCAATCCTAGCTAATGGTCAGGGATGAAGGGAGATGGAGCCCAGCAACATCTGTCAGGCCACAGGTTCTGCAGTCCTGCATTAAAGGAAGCCAGGATTTGTGACTGAGGTAGCTTGAGGCAGTAAAGGAAAGTGATGGTCAGAGTTGTGGTGGAGATAGCAGGCTCGTGCTTTGTTTTGGATTGCAAGCTGATATGGAAGATTGGAAGGAAAGAGAAAATGAAATGGGTTGGTTCCTTATCTCTACTGCCCATCTTTAAATGGGGCAGTAGGGTTAGAAGCAAGTTAGTTTTCTCCTGCTCCGGAAGGAAGGACCTGGATTCAAATTACAAAAAAAGGAGATTCTGGCTAAACCTTAGGAAGAACTTTCTGATAGGGAAAGCTGCTTGACCGTGGAATGGACTCCTGTGGAAGGAGATGGACTCTCCTTCCTTGCAGGCTTTAAAAACAGAGGTTAGGTGGTCATTTGCAGGGGATTCTTCAGCTGTGATTCCTGCGTTGCAGGGGGTTGGACTGCCAAGATGACCCTTTGTGTCCTTTCCAACTTTGCAGTTCTATTATTTTATCATCACAGTTTTCCATTCCATTTTACCAGTCTGGCCCAACTATTTCATTCAACACCTTTAGAACCACACTGTGCAAATTGCAATTACCATATTTTTTGCTCTATAAGACTCACTTTTTCCCTCCTAAAAAGTAAGGGGAAAGGTGTGTGCGTATTATGGAGTGAATGCAGGCTGCACAGCTATCCCAGAAGCCAGAACAGCAAGAGGGATCGCTGCTTTCGCTGCGCAGTGATCCCTCTTGCTGTTCTGGCTTCTGAGATTCAGAATATTTTTTTTCTTGTTTTCCTCCTCCAAAAACTAGGTGCGTCTTGTGGTCTGGTGCATCTTATAGAGCGAAAAATACGGTATCTGTACGTTTGCCGAGTGGGTTGGCTGATCTCCAGAAAATAAATTTATATACAGGCTACCGGCTGGTGTCCGAAAATAGAAGCAGTGTTTTATGGTTAAACTGTGGAGCTTGCTCCTACAGAAGACATTGATGTCCACCAACCCAGATAGATTTTAAAGCAGATTACACTTATACAGGGATGAGGGGCTACCGAAAGCTACTAGCCTTTATGACTGTGTTCTACTTCCGCAGTCGAGGCAGCAATGCTTCTGAATATCAGTTGCTGCAGGGGGGAAGCAGGAGGGAAAATTGCTCTTGTGTTCGGGATCTGTTTGAGGGTTTCCAATAATGGGCATCTAGTTGGCCATCATGAGAACAGGGTGAAGGACTAGATGGACCATTGGCCTGATCCAGCCATAGAGATACTATTTCCAAACTGGGAGACCAAGAGAGGGAAAAGAATGGCCTGCTTAATTTTTTTTTTAAAAAAACCCTTCTATTCCTTTCAGCTCCCCTTGCTTAAAGAACAAAACTGCTTGCTTACAAGCGTTCTGGACCTTATCCAAAATTTCCGAAGGTAGGCAACAAGCAGATCCTCAGAACCTTTGTTTGCTCCATCAGGTTCACGTTACAGGGAGGGTAGGAAAATTATAAACAACTGGCTGACATTTCCATATCTAAAGGGTTCGGAGGGGGGCCCCCACCCCCTAGATTATCCCCACCACCACCACATTTAAAAGGTACATCAGCTTAAGTGGAGCCTGATGGGAAAAAGAGAGAGCCAGGTGGCTTAAGCAATAAAGAGGAGATCCTTTAAAAAAGGAAGAAAGCTCAGCTCTCTCTCCCACCTCCCCCAGCCTCTATTCTACTCCCTATTAAGTAAGCTCCAGACTAACGTTTTTTGGTCTCAGCAAAGCCCTCAGGGCAATAAACATGCCTAGTACCTTCTGTAGGGTTAAGATCAGTCCTGACTCACATTTTGCCTGGCTGTGATGGTGGCTTGACGTAGGGCTCTCCCCGCTTCTGCCTTGCAAACCAGCCTTGGCTTATTTGGAATAATAATAATAATAATAATAATAATAATAATAATAATAATAATAATAATAATTTATTATTTATACCCCACCCATCTAGCTGAGTTTCCCCAGCCACTCTGGGCGGCTCCCAATCAAGTGTTAAAAACAGTACAGCGCATAGGCTTCCCAGGGCAGGTCACACACTAAATTCGACACTATACAGTGGTACCTCGGGTTACACACACTTCAGGTTACATACGCTTCAGGTTACAGACTCTGCTAACCCAGAAATAGTACCTCAGGTTAAGAACTTTGCTTCAGGATGAGAACAGAAATCGTGCTCCGGTGGCATGGCGGCAGCAAGAGGCCCCATTAGCTAAAGTGGTGCTTCAGGTTAAGAACAGTTTCAGGTTAAGAACGGACCTCCGGAACGAATTAAGTACTTAACTCGAGGTACCACTGTAATTTTAAACAAGCAAAAATGTCAACTTAGAATTGTAGAGTTTGAAGGGATCACAGGAGTCATCTGCAATGCAGGGGTCACAGCTGAAGACTCCCTGGCAGATGGACATCCAGTCTTTGTTTAAAAGCTGGCAACAGGGAGGGTCCATCACCTTTCAATGTAACTTGTTATGCTCGGGGATAGATGCCAGGTGTACTTTCCTAGCAACCCCGCTAGATAGATGGAGAGAAACTAAAGGGTTAAAGGAAGGGACACCTGAGTGTGCCCAAAGATGGCATGCACCACCTAACTTTGGCTGCTTAGCTATGCTAGCTTCATGGACCACGCAGGTGCGGTCAATAAATTAACTCAGAATAAATCTTGCACGGCACAAATTTGGCAACTCCGCAGAGTGCTGCACTCAGGAATTACGAACAAGCCACATTCCTGCTATAGACTAAGCAGCCATGTGATTCCACAACTCATTATGATTCTGTGGTCTATATTCCCTATGCCTGTACCCAAGGTTTTGCTCAGAATAAACTCATCAAAATTAATAAATGTAAGCTAGTAGTATCTGGGATAGGATTAACATTGGATGCAACTATTTGAAGCAAATCTGGCATGAAGACATCCGTCAATATCCCATGCTGCCTCTGGGCCTCTAGAGTGTTCCCCCAGCTCTGGAGATCTTACACCTAACATTTCCTTCTGACTTTTCCTTGCAATTGCATTGCACCAGGGGTTTTGTAGTCCCATGCCTGCAGAAACTGCAGTCTTCTTCAATGGTTCAGTAGAGCCATTGACATGAACGGACCTAAGTTAGCCATTTCTGTTTATTTCAGCGAGTCTCCTCTGAGTGGGACTAACACTGGACACAGCCCGTTGTATTGGAGGAGCATTTTAGGAATTCTGTATTGCACACACTACCCGTTCTGCTCACTGAATGGGTGATCCCATCTTGTGGCAGAAAGCTTGATCAGATGGCCTTCCACGATTTTGTTTCTTCCTGATTAAGTGTTCTGTGGTTTTTGAATCCCTTCATTGCTGTAGTCCCAGGGAAGCAGCCTTCATTCCATTCAGAATCTTCTCTTTGCTTGCCCTGGCAGAGTTATCTCTCCTCTTTTTCTTGACTCCTGCTAAATGTGGTCGAAGCAAAGCTTTGATGAAGAGGACAAGAATGGCGGTGGCAGCCTGAGCATCAGCGAGGTGCTTCAGCTGATGCATAAACTGAACTTCAACCTACCCCAGCAGAAAGTCAAGCAGACATTCAAGGTAAGGGACGCCATTCACGATAGCATCTCTACAATGCGGCAGCTAGACTGGTGACTGGGAGCGGCTGCCGAGACCATATAACACTGGTCTTGAAAGACCTACATTGGCTCCCAGTACGTTTCCGAGCACATTTCAAAGTGTTGCTGCTGACCTTTAAAGCCCTAAAAGGCCTCGGCCCAGTATATCTGAAGGAGCGTCTCCATCCCCATCATTCTGCCCGGACACTGAGGTCCAGTGCTGAGGGCCTTCTGGCAGTTTGCTCACTGTGAGAAGTGAGGTTACAGGGAACCAGGCAGAGGGCCTTCTTGGTAGTGGCACCCTCTCTGTGGAATGCCCTTCCAACCAGATGTCAGAGAACAACTACCAGACTTTTAGAAGACATCTGAAGGTCAGCCCTGTTTAGGGAAGCTTTTAATGTTTAATAATGTTTAATAGGTAGTAGTATTTTAATATTCTGTTGGAAGCCGCCCAGAGTGGCTGGGGAAACCCAGCCAGATGGGCGGGGTATAAATAATAAGTTGTTGTTGTTGTTGTTGTTGTTACAAGGTATCTCTACAAGGGGTGGAGCATCTGTTCTGTATGCAGAAGGTCCCAGGTTCCATCCCCAGCAGCATCTCCAGGTAGGGCACGAAAAACTCCCCTCCTGAAACACTGGAGAGCTGCTGCCAGTCAGTGTAGGCAATACTGAGCTAGACAGACCAACAGCCTGACTTGGTTATATGACCAGCTGCCTACCTTTCCGTATTTCACAATGCAGGGATGTATCTAAGAGTCACCGAAGCAAGTGGAAAAGGAAGAAGCCAAAGAAACTCTTTTGCATCCAAAGAGCAACACAATTCAAAAGCCTCTATTGTTTGGCAAAAGTCTCCCAAACTTTTCATTTGGTTGACTGATTTAGCCTGTAGCTCTTTGCAGCAGTCTGAAAAACACACACACACACAAAAACAACCCTCCCCTCCTCATCAAAGCCAAGACGGGTTATATTTAACCTGAAAAGCTTCAAAAAAACACTGCACGACATGAAAAAAAAGTTATGAAGCAAAGTCTGCCCCCACTTTGAGATGGGGATTTGCTTTGATTTCAGCTGCGAAGGCTGAGAGAGAAGCTGCCCCCCCCTCCTGTTTCGTCATAATGTCCCCAGCTGAGTTTCAAAGTTGGAACTAGAAACACAAAGATATAAATAGCTCCAGAAACCAAGTATCGAAAATGCCACTTAACTTTTCCCCTGAGGGTCTTTTGCTGGCCTCCCCACCCCTGCCGCCCCGCCATTCAGTGAGTTTAGGGTACAAAGACCCCCTTCCCGGCTAAGACAGAGGAGGCCTCAAAAGCCCTTTGTCTTTGCAGTTAATTAATTGAGGTAATATTGGGTTGATCTCTGCCTTGAAGTCAGGAGGACCCAGCTGCGGGGTGCCTCTGGTCTGAAGAAAAGGGAGAAATGTATTCCAGGCCAGAATGTATTATATGGTTTAAAAAATGAGACTTTGGGGTTGTTAGGGTGGCAAAAATCAATGTATGAGGTTGTTGTTGTATTTAATAAAAAACAAACCCTTTAAGGACCAAAACTTTTTCAAATGATAGGATCGCTAGGGTCATTCTTATCATTCTAGAATTGTAGAGTTGTAAGGGACCCAGAGGATCATCTAGTCCAGAGGTTCTCAACCTGTGGATCCCCAGATGTTGTTGGACTACAACTCCCATCATCCCTGAGCTCTGGCCTTGCTAGCTAGGGGTGATGGGAGTTGTAGTTCGACAACATCTGGGGACCCACAGGTTGAGAAAGGCTGATCTAGTCAAAGGTTCCCAAACTTGGGTCTCCAGCTGTTTTTAGACCACAACTCCCATCATCCCAAGCTTGCAGGACCAGTGGTCAGGGATGATGGGAACTGTAGTCCAAAGACAGCTGGAGACCCACGTTTGGGAAATGCCGAACTAATACAACCACCTGACAATGCAGGAATATGCAGCTGTCCCATCTGGGGATCGAACTTGTGACCTTGGTGTTATCAGCACCATGCTCTAACACCAAGGGAGCTATGCTGTTGAGTGTTAGCGTTATCTAAGAACATGAGAAGAGCATGCTGGGCCAACAGCCCACCTACTCCAGTATCCTATTTTTCCAGCAGCCAACCAGATGCCCCAACGCAAAATCCACAAGGAAGACCTGAGTGTCACAGCAACTCTCTCCTTCCTGCCGTTTTCTGGAAAGTGGTATTTGTTAGCAGAAGATCGCAGAGGCTATCACTGCCTTTTGTGGGAGCAAGTCCCATAGTTTAACTAGGTGCTGTGCAAAGGGCTTTCTTTTCTTTGTCCTGATTCTTCCAACATTCAGCTTCTCTGGACGTCCCTGAATTCTATTGTTATGAGAGAAGGAGAGAAAAACCCCCACCTCTATCTGCTTTCCCCATGCCATGCATCATTTTATTCACTGCCAACAAAGGTCCGTATAGTTAAAGCTATGGTTTTCCCAGTAGTGATGTATGGAAGTGAGAGCAGGACCATAAAGAAGGCTGATCGCCAAAGAATTGATGCTTTTGAATTGTGGTGCTGGAGGAGACTAATAATAATAATAATAATAATAATAATAATAATAATAATAATAATTTATTATTTATACCCCGCCCACCTGGCTGGGTTTCCCCAGCCACTCTGGGCGGCTTCCAACTGAATATTAAAAACAGTACAGCATCAGACATTAAAAACTTCCCTAAAGAGGGCTGCCTTCAGTTGTCTTTTAAAAGTAAAATAGTTGTTTATTGCTTGAGAGCAATAAACTCTCTTGAGAGTCCCACGGACTGCAAGAAGATCTAACCTCTCCATTCTGAAGGAAATCAGCCCTGAGTGCTCACTGGAAGGACAGATCCTGAAGCTGAGGCTCCAATACTTTGGCCACCTCATGAGAAGAGAAGACTCCCTGGAAAAGACCCTGATGTTGGGAAAGATGGAGGGCACAAGGAGAAGGGGACGACAGAGGACGAGATGGTTGGACAGTGTTCTCGAAGCTACCAGCATGAGTTTGACCAAACTGCGGGAGGCAGTGGAAGACAGGAGTGCCTGGCGTGCTCTGGTCCATGGGGTCACGAAGAGTCAGACACGACTAAATGACTAAACAACAACAACAAATCATGTCACCCTCTTCCTCACTGTTTTCCCCAAACTAAAACGTTCCAAATGCTACAACTTTTCCTCATGGTTGCTTCAGCCCCTTGATCACTTTGCTTGCCTCCCCCACCCCCCCAGAAGCTGTTCCAACTGTACAATATCCTATCTGAGGTGAGGCGGACAGAGCGGTGTGTTTTTATTATTTATAGATTCGTCAGAGTCGCATACCGCCCTTCATCCGGGGATCGCAGGGCGGTTCCCAACATAAGCAGGCAAAATGAGAACACAAAAGGCAGAATAAAACAAGGACCAAAACAAACCAAGAACCCTCTCCCACAAACACATTTAAAAGGCCCTAGAGCAGGCATAGGCAAACTCCAGCCCTCCAGATGTTTGGAACTACAATTTCCATCATCCCTAGCTAACAGGACCAGTGGTCAGGGATGATAGGAATTGTAGTCCCAAACATCTGGTGGGCCACAGTTTGCCTATGCCTGCCCTAGAGCGTTAATCAGCCAAATGCTTAGTTATAGAGAAACATTTTCACTTGGATCCTAAAGGTGTGTAATGAAAGTGCCAGGCCAGACTTCCTAGAGAAAACATCCCACAAACAGGGTGCCATTGCAGAATCATAGAATTGTAGAGTTGGAAGGGACCCCAAGAGTCATCTAGTCTAACCCCCTGCAATGCAGGTCCACTGAAGCCACCTGAGCCTTAGAACAAACCCCGAGCTACATACCCACTTCTTCAGAGGGAGTGCAATACCAGCATCTTATTGACAATGTACGCCGTGTGTCGTCTGCATCTTGCTGATCCCAAACTCTGGATAACCCCACTCTGCGGTTTCATGTAGATCAGCCTTTCTCAACCTGTGGGTCCCCATACGTTGTTGAACTACAACTCCCATCACCCCTAGCTAGCAAGGCCAGAGCTCAGGGATGATGGGAGTTGTAGTCCAACAACATCTGGGGACTCACAGGTTGAGAACCGCTGATGTAGATGTTAAACAACACTGAACCCCGAGGAAGCCCACGTTGAAGGCTCCACGGGGCCGAAGAGCACTCTCCAAGCCTTAGCCTCTGGAAATAACCATCCAAGTAGGACCACTGCTAAGTGGTGCCACCCCCCATAACTCAGACAATTGCTCCAGAATGGTCAATGGTATCAAAAGTCACCAAGAGGTCAAGAAGAATGAACAGGAACACCTTTTCCCTGTCATCATACAGGACGACCAAAGCAATTTCTATGCCAAAACTGGTATACAGTATTCCAAACATGGTCACACCATCTATTTGTATACTGGCAATATGATATTGGCAGTTATATTTTCAGTTCCTTTCCTAATGATCCCTAGCATGGAATTTGCCTTTTTCACAGTTGCCGCACACTAGCCTGACATTTCCACTGAGCCAACTACTACGACCCCAAGGTCTCGTTCCTGGTCAGACGCTGCCAGTTCAGACCCCATGAGTATATATGTGAAATTAAGATTTGTTGCCCCAACATGCGTCACTTTACTTCTCTACACTGAATTACATTTGCAATTTTATCACATATTACTCCCTCCGAAGACGTCCTTTTGGAGCTCTTCACAATCTTGTTTTGTTTTAATGAACCTAGACAATTTAGCGTCATCAGCAAAGTTGGCCACCTCCCTGCTCACCCCTAACTCTAGATGTTTTATGAGGAAGTTAAAAAGAACAGCTCCCCCCACCGATCCTTGGGGAAATCTACTTTCTACATGCATATCTTCATTTGGAGAATGGTACATTTATTCCTGCTCTCTGCTTCCTGCTATTTAACAAATTCCCGACCTGACCTCTTGTTCCATGTCTACTCAACTTTCTCAGGAGTCTTCAGTGAAGTATCTTTTCAAAAGCTTTTTGAAAGTCCAGGTACACTATGTCAGCTGGACCTCCTCTATCTACCATATTTTTTGCTCTATAAGAGTCACTTTTTCCCTCCTAAAAAGTAAGGGGAAATGTGTGTGCGTCTTATGGAGCGAATGAAGGCTGCGCAGCTATCCCAGAAGCCAGAACAGCAAGAGGGATTGCTGCTTTTGCTGCGCACGATTGCGCTTGCTGTTCTGGCTTCTGGGATTCAGAATATTTTTTTTCTTGTTTTCCTCCTCCAAACACTAGGTGCGTCTTATGGTCTGGTGCGTCTTATAGAGCGAAAAATACGGTATATGCTTGTTGACACTCTCAAATGACTCTAATACGTTTGTGAGACAGGACCTTCCCTCACAGAAGCCATGCTAGCTTTGCTTGAGCAAGGCTTGTTCTTCTATATGCTTGGATATTCTATCTTTAACAATACTTTCCACCAGTTTTCTCATGAGACATTAAGCTAACAAGCCTGTAATTTCCAGGATCCCCCTGAATCCCTTTTTAAAAATTGGTGTTACATTGGCTACTTTCCGGCCCTCAGGTGTGGAGGCTCATCTGAGGGACAAGTAGCGAAAATCAGTGCAGTTTAGGTCTCAGTCTACTATCTTGATTCAAAATGGCACAATTGCATTCAAACGCAGATGAAAACCTGTTTACTGATCTCAGGAACCATCATGCAAAATTTAGTTACCATCTCCTAAGAGGTTTCCAAATGCACAGTAAACAAACAAGCCATTTTTCAAAATATATAGCAGGGGGATGTATTTCATTTTAAACAGATCTAGTTTGGTGCCAAATACAGGTTGAATGGGAAAGACAGAGAGTGGCTCTAAGAGAGATTAGTTTCCCAAAGTTACGGATATAACGGGAATCTTGTGGCTGATACACACTCCTATTAACTGCACCATCAGCAAAACAGAGAGGTTCAATGGAGGAGGTGAGAATATGGTAATTTTATAGCAGTGTTTATGGACAGTAACTTGCATCCATCCCAGAGATTACCCTTTTGGCTCCTAACCTTCATGCACTTAGGTCAAAAACAGTTTTCTCTCTCTTTGAAGTAACAGCACAACACTTCAGCCGCCCCTGCTTCTGGTGGCTCCATTTCTGCCTTGTAAACAAGTAAGGTGATATACATGCTGGAAGCCACCCAGAGTAGTTGGGGCAACCCAGTCAGAGGGGTGTGGTATAAATAGTAAAGTTGTTGTTATCAAATAAAGGTAAAGGGACCCTTGACTGTTAGGTCCAGTCGCATACAACTCTGGGGTTGCAGCGCTCATCTCGCTTTACTGGCCGAGGGAGCCGGCGTACAGCTTCTGGGTCATGTGGCCAGCATGACTAAGCTGCTTCTGGTGAACCAGAGCAGTGCACGGAAAAGCCGTTTACCTTCCCGCCGGAGTGGTACCTATTTATCTACTTGCACTTCATGCTTTCGAACTGCTAGGGTGGCAGGAGCAGGGACCGAGCAATGGTCACCCCATTGCAGGGATTTGAACTGCCGACCTTCTGATTGGCAAGCCCTAGGCTCTGTGGTTTAACCCACAGCGCCACCCGCGTCCCGTTGTTATCAAATAGGATGTCCCTATTTTCATCAGGGAAATGTTGGCGGGTGTGGGGTTTTCTCCCAGCCCTTCCTGGAGAGTTTGGGGTTGAACTTGGGACCTTCTGCATGCAAGGCCGACGATCTACCACTGAGCTGCCCCAAAGGTTGAACCAAAACACGCTAAACAATATTAAAAAAAGCACACTGGTGGGACTTTTGTTGGTTGGTGGCAGTTGATAGGTCTGAAAGGAAGAGGACGATTGGAGGAAACCAGATTCATCTGTGGCTGCAGTTCTGATGGTGGACAGGTTCAACCCCCCCCAAAACACAGCCAGGTACCCAGACTCTGCTTTTGGCAGGGTGCCGCCCCTCCCTGCAAGATTATTCACTGCTCCAGGCAGTTTGGCGCCGCCATAAGCCTGTGCTCCCTTTGACCCTTCCCGGCGCACACAGGAGGCATGTTAAATGCTATTCGGGAATACCACTGGGCGAGTTAATTTGAGCTGTTGTGCCCCAAGCTGGGAATGCTTCTGGTTTTACATTCAATCTCCTTCCTTCCCTCCCCCCCTCCCTTCGCCAGCACCACTTTAAAATATATATAGCCTCCTTTTGCCCCTGCAATTTAGCCCATGCTAAGGTCATCTCTCTGGGGGTGCTTGTCGCTTTTTAAAGTGCTAAGTACAGGTTACGAGGGTCATATGTCAAAGATCTCCCTTGAGGAACGTTCAACTTTAGTCAGCCATGAAATAGCTACTGTTCCACGGAGAAGGTTACGGAGGAGGAAGGGATGTGTGAATTGTCTTCCTCTTCCTCTTCCTTCTCCCCCCTCCCCCTGCCCGCCTGATTGTTCTGGACGTTGGGAGAAGAGAAAGTCTCTTGGTCCGAGGTATGGCCTTCCAACTCATGAGAAAGCTACTCCTCATTGTGGAAACAAGTCCCCTCCCAAAAACGTCCTCTTGCAAACCCCCCCCCCCCCCAAGTACACTTGTAAGAGTCCATTGCATAGGTGCCTCACAATGTCTCCTCAAAAGAGCTCCAAGTTGCATAAATATTTCCAAGTTTATCCGGGGGGGGGGGTGTCAAAAGGCCAAGGAAGAAGAAGAAGAAGAAGAAGAGTTTGGATTTGATATCCTGCTTTATCACTACCCTAGGGAGTCTCAAAGCGGCTAACATTCTCCTTTCCCTTCCTCCCCCACAACAAACACTCTGTGAGGTGAGTGGGGCTGAGAGACTTCAAAGAAGTGTGACTTAAATACAAGGTGGGTTAGGCTTAAAGGGTTCAATGTGCACAAAAAACACCCCAAGATCCACATCCTGGTTGCCTCAATCTCAGTTTCTTGTTGCTGTCAAAGGCGCCGACTCGGGGAGCAACCAGGGACGCTCCTGCAGGCAATCTCAGTGGTTGTGCGGCAAGCCCGGAGAAAACCGGAGGGCGAGTCGAGAGGCAGGGTCAAGAATCAAGACAGAAGTCACCCTAGAAGGAGGAGGCCAGGAGGGGCAGGGCATCAGCGCCACAAGCCAGTGCCCACTTTGCTTGGCTCACCGAAACATACCCTCCCTCCCACCTATCTACAAAAAGAGAACAGTTAAGAAGAGCTTGATGGCTCAGGTCAATGACCTCTCTAAGGCCAGTGTCCTGCTCTCACTGTGGCCAGCTTGGGAAGCCTGCAAGCTGGATGTGGGCACACCTGCAATGTCCAGCAAGTGGTCTTCAGAGGCACACCACCTATGACATTGGAGGCCTAGCATCGCCATCACCAACAAAGATGTCTTCAGAAGGGCATTAGACAAATGGTTGGCGGGTGAGGCTTCCCATGTCTATTCGCCACAATGGCTATGTTCTACCTCCCTTGTTGGAGGCAGTATACCAGGTACTAAGAATCACAACCAGGGAGAGGGCTGTTGCATTACTATATATTTTTATTATTTGTTAATTTCTACTTCACTTCATCTGAGGGTCACAGGGTGGTTTACAATAGGAAAACACAAAAATACGTAGCATTATTGCGATTGCCAGGTGATGCCTAACAACCAGTTATCTTGACTATAAAAAGCCTACGCAGTTAAGAATGTTGACTGAACTTGAAAAAACAGGCTCATTCCATCTGCAGCCCATGTTTAACCATCAAGTAAATTGGCCCAGGTCGCAGCAACAATCCCGAGCATTCTTCCTTGGAAGCAGAATCAATGGATGTTTCTTCTGAGGAGAGATGGAACATAGGAACCTGCCTTTATCCCTTCATCCATCTAGTCCAGTAGTGTCAATGCCGCAACAACTCTCCAGGATTTCAGAATAGGTTCCTTCCCTGCCCTTTTCAAAAACCTGAAGGTTTTGGTTCATCTCCATTTATCATTTTTTTTTCCAATTTCAACTGTTTGCTACACCTGTTTACTTTGAAAATAAAGAAGATGTACTCACAAAAAATTCGCTTGCATTTCCATGTCCATTTGCACATTTCCTGCAAGCCATTTCCCCTAATATTCCTTGCACCTTATTTCCCCCAATATATGCATTTTCATGCATACTCTCCCCTAACAGAAATTGTCCTCCTCCTTTTCGGCTTGCAGAACTTTAGCACAAAATTCGGAAAAGTGAAAAATTCAATAGGATCAGCTGCTTTTCAGTAAGTCTATTGTTCCAGGAAGTGTGTGGATCCACATCCAGATCCTTACCTGACCAAATTCTTTCCCTCTTTCCTACTTCTCAGTAAGCACACCCTGGACTAGCGACTGCACACAGAGAGAAAAGCAACACTTTAAAGTCTAAGGCTGCACTGACATGACAGTTGACTTCATTTTCGTGACGTCCCCTTAACTGTTGAGCTTTCATACAATGCAAAAGCCAGTTCCAGAACCATAGTGGAATACAGCTCAAGTTTAACACACATTTCCATATACCGTATTTTTCGCTCTATTAGACGCACCTAGTTTTTAGGGCAGGAAAACAAGAAATAAAAAAGGAAGGCAAAGCATCCTGAACTAAGAGGGAGCGCTCCTCCATCTTCACTCAGGAGGCTTTGCGGGGCTACCCCTGAAGCCAAGACAGCCAGCGGGATGCATCCTGCTTGCTGTCCTGGCTTCTTCTTTAGCCGCGAGCAGCCTCTCCCGGGCAAGGGGAGCCTTCATCCCCTGCCTGGGAGAGGCTGTGCGCAGGTAAGGCTCCCCCAAGATCCGCGCTCGCTTTAAAGAGCGCACGGAGTTTGTGTGTGGCTCTTTAAAGGGAGCACTGAGCAGAGCCTCCCGCCTGCATTCGCTCCATAAGACGCACACACATTTCCCCTTACTTTTTAGGAGGGAAAAGTGAGTCTTATAGAGCAAAAAATATGGTAATTTGCAAGTGGATTTTTGCCTGGAAGCATAGCACAAAAGCTTTTTCTGCAAGCATAACACAGAAATGAGAACTAAACTCAGGTTGCCTCGGCAGAGCTGTTTAGTCTGTTTCCCTGACTTTCCCCCGACTATTAATTTTCGCATTTGAGCTTCCACACAAAATAAAACCCACACAACAGAACATCATCACCCATGTTTGGTGCTCAATTCTGTGTGTGGTTTGTTTCAGAGCGGAGGCAGAAACGAGTGCGGTACTCAACTTCTGCTGTATTCCAGTCTAGTTCCAGAAGCGACTTTTCCACCATGCGGGAGCTCAAACATCGTGCGGAAAAGTCCAGGGAAAGTTGTGAAAACGGAACAAACTGCTGCATGAATGCAGCCCCAAACTCCATCAAATATCCACAAAGACACCAAATCGCCGATTAGCAACCCTCGTCCCCACCGATCTTTGATTTCTTTTTACAAACACACACTGAATCAGGAGGGCAGGCCTCACTATACGCTGCCTTTGTCGACCTAAAAGCAGCCTTCGATGCAGTCTCCAGAACCAGACTCTGGGACAGACTACAGGGTACCAATATAGATAGAAGGCTCCTGCTCTTAAGTCAGGCACTGCATGCAAACACGGCTCTTAGAGTCAGGTGCAGCTGCCTAGGACACCTAACGGAGCCTATTAAAACCTTCAAAGGAGTCAGGCAAGGGTGCCTATTGGCCCCTCTACTATTTAATTTCTATCTAAATAACTTAGTATCTGCACTCAATGACTCAGAACTCCACCCACCGAAGCTTGCAAATCGGCATATTTCGGTCCTGCTATATGCCGATGATGCGGTAATTCTATCCAGAACCCCCACTGGACTCAAAAGAGCACTAAGAAAGCTCGCAACATACTGTGAATCTGAATGTCTCAAAATCAACTATCAAAAGACCAAGATACTTGCTTTTGGGGAAAAACCAAAGCTTAGAAGCTGGGAACTCCAAGGCCATAAATTAGAACAAGTCACAAACTATCTAGGAATGGTGGTACATGCCTCAGGAACCAACAAACTACAAACTACACATAACACACACTGAAGAAGGGTGGAATCTGTTCTGTTGGTTGGATTTTCAGGGCCTGATGGGGACCATATGGTAGCAGCTACTTTGCCTTGGGGGGGCGGGAGAGCATGTTGAAGAGGGTGGAGCCGGGGGTGGAAAACACGGTGAAGGAAAACGCCGTTTATTCTCTCTTCCCTTGCAGATGTACATTAATGCAAAAAGGGCAGGGGGGGGGGGCGGACGAAAGAGAGAACAGAGCCTTTGGGGTCTGGAGAGGAGCGGGGGAGAGAAAGAGAGAAAATGACACTCCCCGCTTTTAGCACACTGTTGTCTGAAGCCCGCAGTCGTCACTCCAAAGAAACCCCCCATTGAAAACTAGTCAGGCATCCCCCTTTAAGCGAGACAATGGGAGCCTAGTCTATAAAACCGACAGGCCCATTCCAGCCCAGCCTTTACAGCCTTTGTCTTCGCCCCTCTTAATAAACTTTTTCGGAGAGTTAATCAATCCAGTTGAATAGCTGATGCTCTCATTGTCAGGGATGAACAGAAGGGCTGGGGTGTTTTTTTTGGTGGGTTTTTTTTTTAGTTCCCTCCCTTTTTGAAGTGGGGGGGGGGAGAAGAGGAGGACGACAGAGGAAGGATTTCTATAAGAAGAGATTCAGGACTTGAAAAGCCACCGAAACCCCTTTAAAAAAAAATGAAAAGACGAAAGGAAGAGGTCTACTCCTAACTGAAGCGCAAACTTTTCACCGTCAAAGGATGGAACCAGTGGAATCGACCTCTCTTTTTTTCCAAATCCAAAAGGCGGTTTTAACTAAAAATAAATAAATCCAATATGATTCAAAAGTAGGGGTGGGAATTGTAGCTCAAAACAGATTCAGGAAGGTGTTTTTGTTTTACAAAGGCAGGCAAAATTACTCAAGCTATCAACTTTTTCTCGACTGTCTTTCCTCAAGCTCAGCCTACTCCTCTATTTTTCTTCCGTGCATTCAGGGGGGGGAGGAAAGATAACTAAATATTTATCATTCATATATAGCCAAGGGTGGGGGGAGTCACCACCATGACTCTTATAAAAATATATATTTCTCTACTTTGCATTCTGTGGTTCTTTTCGTATGTGATGTTTCAACCTTGCAAGGTATTTTCTTCTCTGTAATTTGAACAAATTATTTGAACAAAGCAAAACAAGAGCAATGTCTTCATAGGTCTGGTCCACTAGCATTCTCTCCCCTGGTAACACAAGTGGAAAATTCCAGACCAATCCTCCCTCAGTGCTAAAAATAATGACTGCGACGAAGTAAATCCTACGGATTTTGGCTAAACTCCCCAAAGAACTACTCTTAGGTTCAAAGCCTTTCACATCACTTGTGAAAACTAACAGAACGGGCAACAAAACAGCACAGATCCAATAGCCTTTGTTACATATATTTAGGCGCCAGGCAAAAACATTCCTCTTTTTTGTCTAATTAAACAATCTATTACAGCCTTTTAAACTGTATTGCCGTTGTTTGTTACTATGTTGTGTATTTTTGTGTTTTTATATTGTGAACCGCCCTATGATCGTCAGATGAAGGGCACTATAGAAATTTAATAAATGATAAAAGCAATAAAAAATAATAGCATCCCTGGAATGCACACAATTCAACTCAGTGGGTGAAGCGTGTCCTGGGCTCAGATTCTGTCCGTTTCAAAGGAGGGGAGGTTCTGCAAGCTTCCTGCAAAAGTGCTGCTGCAAGGGCGACCGACGAAGTCCCTTTGCACTCTGAGTGCCAGCATGTGTGGAAGTTTAAAAGGAGAGTCACTTTCAAAACCGAGCGTGTGTTTGAGCCAGCAATGGCCTCTGCGCTCCAACTTGGCAAGCGGGAAAGGATTCGTGCAGGGAAACAGTCCAAGCTTTTTGAGATTAGGAGGGGTCTCAGAAAGTCTGCCCCCAACCCCTGTGGCCATATCAACAACAGGAAAACTGGTCGAAATGTTCTCCGTCACATCGCTGACCCCAGAGATGGCACCTTTGCCTCTGTTAAGGCCAGAAGTTTTTCTCAGAAAGCCAGGTGACGGTTTCTGCCTACCCACACTCATCTGAAGCAGGTGACCCCCACGTTGCTCCATGACAGGGTCAGTGCTGAGATGGTGGATGTGGCAAACTGATCATAAATAGAAACATCTCTCTACTGTAAAAACCCATACCCAAACATTGCTGTTCTGTTGACTTAAGAGAGGTGTCCAGAGATATATATAAACACAAAGTGTTGCCTCCAGCTAAGGTTAAAGGATGCTCTGAACATCCCAGGATCTGTCCCCAGCTGAATCTCCAGGTCAAGCTGGGAGAAACTCTGTGTCCAAAACCCCTAGAGAGCCTCTGCCAGTCAGTGCATACAGCATTGAGTTAGATGGACCAGTGGTCTCACTATAAACCAGCCTCTTCTGCTCCTAAGCTTTATTCAGAATAGATTCAAGGAAATGAATAGGCCTTAACCTAGAGAGTTTTGTCCCAGGTCAGTAGGGAACCCTGACTTTAAGGAACAAGACGAGGCTGCAGTGGTGTCAGAAGTTATTTAGGCACCCTGGATTTAGAGTTGGGCAAATCTGTACAATTTGCTTGTTTTCATTTTCTCAATTTTCCAAGCCTAGGTACTGTCCACCGTTCATCAGTTTGTTTGTTTGTTTGTTTTTAATTAAGCAAAGCCCCCCTGAAAATTCATCAGTATTTTGCTGCAAACTTTCTAACATACACATTTTGGATTGAAATTTTGCCCTAATATGCTTTTTCCTTTTTCCTTTTTTTGTAAAGCAAATTCCCCAAATCTAATGCATTTTTAAAATGCAATCTTTGCACACATCACCAAGCTGGAGAGCAGGGAAGTTCCCTGAATCCGGGAAAGTACAAATTTCAAAGGACAGCTGTGTTTCAGTTTGGGGGAGTTGTTTCAGGAAAATTAGTTAGGTTCACCTTAAAATGTGAGCTGAGCTGAATATCTCTCCCATCCATAGTTGAAATGAATTTGCAACCTGGTGTACTCTATTTAATCAACCTTCCTCGTATCTATCATGGTCCCTTCCAACTCTACAATTCTATGATCTACTTTTAAAAACTTCTCCTTTTATCCACTGCCCTATCAAACCCACATTTTTCTCTCTCTCTTTCTCATCTATAACCCCCCCTTTTAATTCACCACCCCACCAAATCCACAGCAATTATTATTTTTGCACATTTTAAAAACAAACCAACCCAGATCTTCAACATTGGCTTTCCCACTTCCTGAGCTGGCTGAGCGATTCCCCCAGTGACTCTGGTTCAGTGCTTGAAGGCCCTAATGAGTGTTGACAAGTTTAATGAGTTTGTTTTAAAAGAGGAAAAAACTGAGCTGGTTGAGATTTCCGAGTCAAATCCATTAGGGCGACCCATCCAAAATACACTGACAGCTTTGCCGAAACACAGACTTAATTGAGCGTTCTGTCTTGGGGTTTTGGCTGCTCGAATCCAGGCTCATCTTGGCCATGCCAGGGCGAGGGGGGGGGGAATGGGATCTGATCGTTGCTAGCCTCAAAACCTCAGCTCCCCCATATTTCAGCTGCAGACAGAGCAAAAAGAGATCTCCCCCTCTGTGCTTTGAAGGAGGTAATGGATCTAAGCATGGATAGTATGTGCATCCACACATGCACACACAACTACCTTTTCCCCTTTTCATTCATTTATTGCATTCATTTCCCACCTCTTCATCCAAGCAGCTCAAGACAGCATGTGTGGTTCTCCCACTCCTGGTTTAATACCCACAACAACCCTGTGAGGTAGGTGAGGCTCTGGCCCACAAGGTCACCTTATGCGCCAAGTGGGGACTTAGACCTGGGTGTCTCCCAGGTCCTAGCCTGACACGCTAACCGCTACACCATGCTGCCCTAAATGGTCTCGGCCCAGTATATCTGAAGGAGCATCTCCACTCCATCATTCTGCCCGGATGCTGAGGTCCAGCGCTGAGGGCCTTCTGGCGGTTCCCTCCCTGCGAGAAGTGAGGTTACGGGAACCAGGCAGAGGGCCTTCTTGGTAGTGGCACCCACCCTGTGGAACGCCCTCCCAACAGATGTCAAGGAAATAAGCAACTATCTGACTTTTAGAAGGCATCTGAAGGCAGCCCTGTTCAGGGAAGTTTTTAATGTGTGACATTTCAGTGTATTTTTCATCTTTGTTGGAAGCCGCCCAGAGTGGCTGGGGAAACCCAGCCAGATGGGCGGGGTACAAATAATAAATTATTGTTATAATATTATTATTATTATTGGGGGCTACTCTGCACACCCATGTGCTCTTCCACAATACAGCAGTACCTTGGTTCTCTAACTTAACCCATTCCGGGAGTCTGTTCGACTCCTGAAACCGTTCGAAAACCAAGGCATGGTGGCTTCCAATTGGCTGCAGGAGCTTCTTGCATTCAATCGGAAGCAGCGACGGATGTTCGGCTTCCGAAAAACACCCACAAACCGGAACACTTACTTACTGGTTTGTGGTGTTTGGGAGCCGATTTGTTCAGCAACTAAGCCGTTTGGGAACCAAGGTACCACTGTAAAGAGAAAGTCTCCTCCCACCCGTGACACACTCACCCCCTAATATGAACTCAGAAAGTTCGTATTAAAATGGCACTTGGGGTCAGATAATTAAAGCAATTGGAGGGGAGAATCATTACACAGCTAAGGCATTGGGGGTGGCGGCAATTGGCCCCTATGCAGTGAAAACTCTCATTTAACAATGGATGTTGATGGAGCAGTTGGGTCCAACTCTACAATTCTGTGACCTTTCAGCATTTATTTGTTTAAGTTAAATCATGTAAGGTGGTCAGTTTAAGGGGAAGGCACATGAGTAAGGGGTAAGGAACAAAACTGCAGCGTGTGCATCATTAGTCTATTTTATTTAGCCCTTTGCCATCTGGATTCCAGGACTTTAACATGGACAAATCCCTAAAACACAACACACTTTGGTAGAGACACACCATGTATTTGAAGCCACATGACCCGGAAGCTGTACGCCGGCTCCCTCGGCCAATAAAGTGAGATGAGCGCCACAACCCCAGAGTCGGTCACGACTGGACCTAATGGTCAGGGGTCCCTTTACCCTTTTTTATGCCAATGTACCAATTGAAGCCTCAATGCATACATCCCTCCAATGGCATTTTGAGGACAGTAGTTTCATAGAATCATAGAGTTGGAATAGACCACAAGGGCCATCAAGTCCAACCCCCTGCCAAGCAGGAAACACCATCAGAGCACTCCTGACATATGGTTGTCAAGCCTCTGCTTAAAGACCTCCAAAGCAGGAGACTCCACCACACTCCTTGGCAGCAAATTCCACTGTCAAACAGCTCTTACTGTCAGGAAGTTCTTCCTAATGTTTAGGTGGAATCTTCTTTCTTGTAGTTTGGATCCATTGCTCCGTGTCCGCTTCTCTGGAGCAGCAGAAAACAACCTTTCTCCCTCCTCTATGTGACATCCTTTTATATATTTGAACATGGCTATCATATCACCCCTTAACCTCCTCTTCTCCAGGCTAAACATGCCCAGCTCCCTTAGCCGTTCCTCATAAGGCATCGTTTCCAGGCCTTTGACCATTTTGGTTGCCCTCCTCTGGACACGTTCCAGTTTGTCAGTGTCCTTCTTGAATTGTGGTGCCCAGAACTGGACACAGTACTCCAGGTGAGGTCTGACCAGAGCAGAATACAGTGGCACTATTACTTCCCTTGATCTAGATGCTATACTCCTATTGATGCAGCCCAGAATTGCATTGGCTTTTTTAGCTGCCGCGTCACACTGTTGGCTCATGTCAAGTTTCGTAAGAATGATTAAAAAACCCCTGTTTTTATATGTGATAATTGCAGCAAGGATACTATTAGCCCAAAGATGGAAACAAGAAGAAATACCAGCTAAAGAAGAGTGGCAAGAGAAATTGATGAACTATGCTGAGATGGCGAGACTAATGCAAAATTCGGAAGCAGCAGAACCAGACTTTCCTAAAGGAATGGAAGAAGTTTTTGACATATCTGGAAAGCAATTGTAATCCATTGACATCGCTTGTAGGGTTGAAAGAAGTTTTGTAAGGAGTAATTTATAAATTATTGTGAAGAGAATTAAGAATAGGTGTATTGGCAATTTGAGTTTATAGCAATAACTACAGTAACAAAACGCATAATTAGAAAGACTTTAGAAAACCATCAGTCGAGATTGAAGGAAGTCTCAGGCGGTGATAGCCAAAAAAAATCGAAATGATGCTTAAAAGGATGTTATGCTGGAAAATACGTGTAAAAACTAATAAATATATATATATATTAAAAAGAAAAAAGAAACCTGTAGTTTCCTCCTCATAGAGGTGCAGTTCCCATTACCCTTAAAAACTGCAGTTCCCCAGATTCTTGGTGCAGCGGGGGGTGATGGGGTGGGGTGGGGGAATGTATGGTGTACATAGCCTATTTCTCAGCCAGTCACCCAGGCGATACCCTGAGAGCACAATCCCATGCAGGAATGCTCAATCCGAAGTAAGCTTCCTGAGGGGCTCACTCCCAAGCAGGTGTGTACAGGATTGCAGCCAACACCTGCACTTTGGAACTCCCTGCCTATTGACAGTGACATGCCACTTCACTGTGGCCAAGATCAGGGATAAGGAACCTGTGGCCTTCCAGTGTCAATGGAGCCAATGGTCAGCAATGATTAATGGCATTGCAGCACATCTGGAGGGCCACTCCAGTTATCCTCCTAGAACAGGGGTCCCCAAACTAAGGCCCGCGGGCCGGATAAGGCCCGCAGGACTTGTTTATCCAGGGTCGCAGGAGCACCGGAAATAGCTTGTGCACATGCGCAAGCGTTATTTGCACATGCGCAAGCGTTATTTCTGGTGCACATCCGAGTCGGAAGAGGCCTGTGCACATGCACACAAGCTATTTCCAGTGCTCCTCCAACCCGGAAGTGCGCCAGAAATAGTGTGTGCGCATGCGTATGGGCATGCGCTGCCCCGCCCTTTGGCCCGCCGCGAAATCGGCGCTGGAGACACCAGTTCGAGGTGTAGTAAGTTTGCTGACCCCTGTCCTAGAAGCTAGGGTGAGCTCAGCAAACCAAGAAACTGATGGATTGGAGAAATCCGCTGTGGAGGCTCCTATGAATGGCTACTGGCTGCAAGGTGTTTAGCTCTGCCTCCACAATCTTTCTGCCAACGAATACCAGTTGCTGGAAACTGCAAGAGGAGAGAGTTGCGGTACGAACGCCATGTTCGGTGTATCAATCGCTCAGTTTGTGGGGCACCGCAAAACGCAAGGTTTTCGCTGCAAAACAACTGCAACAGTCTGGCACCGCTGTGGAAGGGATCTCAAATTTGGGGGTTCGTAGCTAATGTTACAAACAAACCCTATCAATCGCTCATTTCCTAGGGCGCTGCAAAATGCAGGGTTAATGCTGCAACAAAACTGCAAGACTTTGGCACAGGTTTGGATAGGATCCCAAATTTTGGGGTTCGTAGTTAATTTTCCTGAAATTTGCTGTTACATTCATGTCCCACTTGTGGGCTTCACATTGGGGCATCAAGTGGTGGTCCCCCCACTTACCTCCCTGAACCCCCTTTCCTTTCTCTTCAGTAAAAGTCAACGAGAGCCAACAGATGCAATATCAAAGTCTTTTAAAGCCCCTTTGGTGGACTTTATGAACTTTGAGCTGCGCTGATTAGAAAGTGTGTTCGGTGTTGGCATTGGTTAGCGGCTTTGGGGGGGGCGCGTCCCCCCATTTCCAATTTCGCTCTTCCTAAGGTTCCCTTATTGTTCCAGCTACAAAAATAGCAGCTGGGGGGCTAGAAGGAGTAATCTTTTTTTTTGGGGGGGGACTTTTTTGCAATCCAGAAAAGAGAGTGAAATAAGGGGCACCCTAGGTCTACCGTAACGACAACAAAACATTAGGGACACAGGGGTAGAACAGCACATTTTTAATATAGTTTATTACTATTGAATTCTGCTTGATGTGCAGCCTGCCAAATAAATCTCAGCCCCGAAGCCTCAAACTCCATAGGGAGCCCACTGGAAATAAACCCCTGGATTTTGAGGTATTTCACCCCCCTCCCCACAGTGGTTTCCTACAAGCAACATGGAGGGAAGTGCAGATTCTCCCCCCCCCCGCCCCCACTCCCTAAAGGTTAAACTCTCTGATCTCAGGGGATTAAGGCCAAAAGTGAGGACTGGTGCTGGGAAGGAGAAGAAAAGAGACTCTGGACTGTGTGAAAAATGGAAATTATAAATACCTGTTTTTGAAAATATATATGTAGAGACAGAAAGAGAGTACAAAAAAGAGGGTAGTGGGCAACAGAATAGGGAAGTTTGTGACTTTTGAAGAGTCTTTTCCCCATTCTTAAATATTTCTTTTAATGTTTTAAAGGACAGTGATGTTCAAGAGACCAGTGATTGATGGGGGCCAGTTAGCACAGAACCACAGAATCATAGAATTGCAGAGTTGGAAGAGATGCAAGGGGTCATCGAGTCCAACCCCCTGAAATGCAGGTACCACAGGTGTATAGGCTGCTTGTGACCACAAGCAAAAACCTAGAGATATGAAGCAGGCCTCATATACACCATGGATTTAAAGCAGTATCATACCTCTTTGTACAGTCATGGTTTCCCACTAAAGAAGGTGCAGAGAGCTGTTATGCAACTCCTGTTCTGCTACCATTCCCAGAGTTTCCTGGAAGAAGGATTGCTTGCTTGCTAAACCACTCAGGGAATGGCACCTCTCTGAGAGGGAACAGAGGTTTCCTTAACAATTATTAGCACTCTTAACCAACTACAGGGAAGCGGGTGGCGCTGTGGGTAAAACCTCAGCGCCTAGGGCTTGCCGATCGTATGGTCGGCGGTTCGAATCCCCGCGGCGGGGTGAGCTCCCGTCGTTCGGTCCCAGCTCCTGCCCACCTAGCAGTTTGAAAGCACCCCTAAGTGCAAGTAGATAAATAGGTACCGCTTTCTAGCGGGAAGGTAAACAGCGTTTCCGTGTGCTGTGCTGGTGCCGGCTCGCCAGAGCAGCTTTGTCACGCTGGCCACGTGACCTGGAAGTGTCTCCGGACAGCGCTGGCCCCCGGCCTCTTAAGTGAGATGGGCGCACAACCCTAGAGTCGGACATGACTGGCCCATATGGCCAGTTCCCAGAATGGGTTTTAAATGGTGTGGTACTCCTTTAAAAGCAGGTCTGAGCCACGCATGCACATAGCTTGCCCATGAGAGCTCTTCTCTAGCAGCGGCTGATTAATCACCAGATCTGATTGGGCAGCCAAGGCAAGGCGTGGCCAATTTGTTTTGGAGGCTCCTCCTTCTCCCAGAGTTCCAATTGCTCCACCCTCCTGGACATCATGGGGAAGGCCATGGTGCTGATTGGCTACGCTGTTGACAGCTGTGATTGGCCAAGGGAGGAGATGGGCGGAAATGGCCCCAGGGAGTCTGTAAGTGACAGGAAACAGGGGAGCCAACTTGGACCCTGGGTTACGGGTGCCCAGTTTGCGTGATGTCGTGACGTCACACACATGCCTTGGAACCTGACTTCTGTTGCCATTGGAAGTCAGGTTCTGAGATCTTGCAAACATCATCTCTGAGGCCTCAGAGGTCCTGTCTGAAACCTCATGAGCAGTGGCGTAGCGTGGGGGGTGCCAGGGGTGCCAGCCGCACCGGGCGCAACTTCTGGGGGGGCGCGCTCGCTGCCTCCGGAGTCGCCGAAGAGCCTCGGGCGCAGGCTGTAGCTGGCAGCGGCTCTCAGCGCTCGCCGCGGTCCCCGCGCGTCAGGGCCACGGAGGGCGCGCCAGGCAGCCCCTCCTCACCAACGGGCAGCGTTCGCCTGCGGGGCTCGGCCAGCGCGCTGGGCTGGCCGCGTGGAGTCGCCGAGGAGCCGCCGCCGCCTGCCATGCCGCCCTGGCTGCTTCAACCGCGTCCGACAGCCGGCTCGAGGCTCCTTCCGGCCGGGTCTCCCGACGGGGCGCTGCGGGCGGAGGCTCCGGCACCAAGCGCCACGCCGCCCAGGCTCGGGTCGCTGTCTGGACGCGCGCAGCCCGCCAAACACGCCATCGGCGGCGCTCTAGTGCCTGCGCGCCAAGACCGCCCACCCGCCCCGACGGGGCCCCCCCACCCGCGCCGGAGGCCTGCCGACGCACTGGCCCCAGAGCCGCCCCCTCCCCGCGCCAGAAAGAAGCCGCGTCGGGACTAGCCGGGCCGGGGAGGGAGACCGAGAAGGCTGCGCCGCGACGCCGAAAGACGCGCGTCTTGGCGTATTAATGACCATGGTTAGGTGTTAGGGGGCGCAAATTACTTGCCTTGCCCCGGGTTAGGGGGCACAAATTACTTGCCTTGCCCCGGGTGCTGATAACCCACGCTACGCCGCTGCTCATGAGACCTAGGAAGTTGCATTGGGGGGCTGCTATAGTTGGTGCCCCTGTCAGGAAATGTATGAATATGACTGTGTGGGTAGATGCAGAGCTGCTGCTTTGCGTTTTTGGTGAGCAGAGGGGTGGAGGGAACTAATACTGGCAATTCCAGCATTGCAGGGGTTTGGACTAGACAACCCTTTGGGTCCCTTCCAACTCTACAATTCTATGACTCAATGGTAGGGCTCTACTCAGGAACAACCTCTCCTGCTTTTTCCATGTCTTGGTGGTTATAAAATGGCAAAGAAATCAAAGTGACAGGGAGAAATGTCTCCTGCCAAGGCCAGTACAGTGGTACCTCGGGTTAAGAACTTAATTCGTTCTGGAGGTCCATTCTTAACCTGAAACTGTTCTTAACCTGAGGTACCACTTTAGCTAATAGGGCCTCCCGCTGCCCCCGGGCGATTTCTGTTCTCGTCCTGAAGCAAAGTTCTTAGCCTGAGGTACTATTTCTGGGTTAGTGGAGTCTATAACCTGAAGCGTCTGTAACCTGAAGCGTCTGTAACCCGAGTTACCACTGTACCTGGAAGGATGTCAGGCAGAAGATGGACCCAGTCCAGAAGGCACAAGTGTAAATGGAAAGGAAGCAGATTTTGGTTGATCACTAGAAGGAATCTCCTAAGGGAATGAGCTGTTGAGACAATGGGACAACGCACCTCACAAGGTAGCTCAATGGTGGAACACCTTCCTTGCATGCAGAAGGTCCCAAGTTCAATCCATAGCTTCACCACCTAAGACTCATGAAGAGGCCTTAAACCAAGTTGGACTATTGGTCCACAAAGCTCAGTGTTGTCCACACTCACTGTGTCAGCATCTTTACAAGGATTCAGGTGGGGAGCATTCCCAGCCTTACCACCAAGATACAGTGGTACCTTGGGTTACATACGCTTCAGGTTACAGACTCCACAAACCCAGAAATAGTACCTCGGGTTAAGAACTTTGCTTCAGGATGAGAACAGAAATCGCATGGCGGTGGTGCAGCAGCAGCGGGAGGCCCCATTAGCTAAAGTCGTGCTTCAGGTTAAGAACAGTTTCAGGTTAAGAACGGACCTCCAGAACGAATTAAGTACTTAACCCGAGGTACCACTGTACTAAGGATTGAAACTGGATACATATGAAAGCAGTGCAGGTGTGCTATCACTGAGCTATGGCCTTTCTGCTAAAATGGAATTAAGATTCAAGCCCTTGTGAAAACTTAAAATTTACAGTGTGTTGTGAGTTGAAAGAAAATTGCTTGAAAATGATGTATCGATGGTATTTAACACCTGTAAATGTATAGAACTGCTTCCAATGTTTGCTGGAAATGTAAGGAGAAAGAAGGTACATTCTGCCACATGTGGTGGATGTGCAAGATAACTAAAGCATTCTGGGAAATGATTTACAATGAGTTAAAAAAATGTTTGAAATAACATTTGTGAAAAAACCAGAGGCTTTTTCATTAGGCATTTTAGGTACAGAAATTCCGAGGTGGCAGAAACGACTATTCATGTGTGCGACAACAGCAGTGCAAATACTACTGGCCCAGAGACGGAAAGACAACAAAGTTCCAACCAGAGAGTAATGGCTGTTGAAGATGATGGACCATGCCGAAATGGCGAAACTGACTGGGAAAATCAGAAACCAGGAAGAGAAGAATTTTAAGGAATGGGGGAAATTTATAATATACTTAAGAGAACACTGTAAACGACTAAAAACTCTGGCAGGATTTGAGTAATGCTTGTAATGCACGTAAAACTATGGAAAAAATGGATTACTATTCTTAAAAGAAATTAGAGAAAATAAGGTAAGCAGATGGAAAGAAAGATCGACAACGGTAACCATGGAAGGGCAGAGGGAATTCAAGAAATTCGGAGAATCCTAGAGGAGGTGAGTGATATGTTTGAATTTCAATTTGTTATGTAAAACTTAATAGAAATATATTCTAAAAAAGAAAAATATTCCAGCCCTCCTGACTGTGAAGGGCTGATAGGATCATGGGATGTTAGTCCCTCTACGTCGACACTGATTGGCATGGGCTCTCCAAGATGTCAGCAAGAGCCAGAGACAGCTCCTAGGACCTCCTTAGTGCAAAGCACCTGGCCCAAGCTATGGCCCTTCCTGGTGGGGAGTGGGAGGGCAGCTGCCGGCCCGTGCAGGGAACACTGAGCTCGGTGGCCCAAAGCAGGTTCCCTCAGCGTTCCACATTCAACTCAGCCTCCAGATTCCAAACAATCCCAGCTGAGTCGAATTCCTCTACCTTTCCGCTGCCTTTGCCGGGCTTGGGCCTCTGCAGGCTTTGATATTCTTGCAGCCTTTTGTGTCCTGCCCGCAACCCCAGGGCCCTTTATTAGTTTATTTAGGAGTTAATCCCTTCACAATCGAGTGCCTGGACCATGGCGCTCCCCCTCTCGCCTCTTGTTTACATCTAATTATGGCTCTGGAAAAATGCCATTTCCCTCCTGACCTTTCTCTCCCTCGCTCTTCCAGCTTCCATTGAACAGGTAACCTCTACCCACGCAACCCCGCCATCTCCCCCCAACCACCTCCCTCCAGCCAGCCCCTCAAGTTCCTTCTCCATTTCCTCCGTGCCAAGGGAAACCATGAAAAATAATTACAGCAACGGAATGACTTCAGAAGGAACCTGGGGGTCATTCCGGCTGGCCCAGGTGGCTGGATAGGAGAGACCGGAGGTAGAGAGGTGTGAAAGAATGGGGGGGGGCGGGAAGATGAGACAGGTATAATTAACAACAAATAACAAAATTAATAATAAAATAAGGTCCACAACAGTAAGGGACCCTTGGATGCTTGCTACAATATCACCATCACTTTTTGTGGCTCAAAATCATCGCTCTTTGCTTTGATTTGCCAGAGGTTTTTAAAATGACTCCCCACCAACACAACTATATATTTAAGAGTTGTGTCCAAATGAAATAGTGATATTAACTCAAGCATTTGCAAGAGACACTTCGGAAGTTATTGGCATTCAGCAATGAAATGGCTGACTCGAAGATGTAGTTGAGCTCTGAGGTCTTTGGAAAGAATAAACCATAGTAAACGAATGAATGAATACTACTAATAATAATGGGCTGTAGCCAATGCTAGTCCAACCCAGAATAATCTTGCTGAAATTAATGGGTGTGATTAGCTTTGGTCCATTAATTTCAGTGGGTCTGCTCTGAGCAGCTGGATACAACCCATTTTTAATAATCATCACCTATATGTATTTTTGCCCTGCAGATACTGTTTCAACAGAAATGTGGCACCTTTCCCCCAAACAATATCCCTTAAACATTAAAAAACAAACACAAATGAACACCTTTTATGGTTCAGAAATAGCAAACAAAAAAACACAAAACAACCCAACATTAAAGATTATTAGTCTTATGTAGAGTAAACCTGTTGGAATGAAGAGACGGCTAACTGAAGTCTATTCATTTCAGTGAGTCCCAGAAGGCAGTTGGAATGTGTGGGTTTTCATCTAGGTTTGGCTACATGCGGTCATGATTTTGAATCAAGGTGGCGGATGGAATTTTCCAAAATTATGCTGATGTCAGCAACTGGTGACATTCAAATGCCAATCCTTAACTCGACAACATTTTATCTGCAATATATATTTCAAGGGGCCAGAAAAGACCAAAACAACTGAGCCAGAGGACTGAATGGAATGCCAACTGTCTGGCGGAAGAAAGAAGGAATGGGAAAAAAGAATAATGGAATAGAGTCTTCTGGATTGGGCATGGCTACCGATATCTGGCAGAAGAGAAACATTTTTGATGTGCCTTGTGCTTCTATAAATTAAATTTATTTCAGGGGGGAATCATAAGTTTTAGAACTGTTCACCTCTATCTATGGCAACTGAGAAAGGAAAAACACTTTTAAATGCTTGGAAGCTCTTCCCTCCTTCGATTCCTGCGACACTAGATTTTGAGGAGAGGCAGAAATATCTCCAAGGATCCTAGTAATCTCCAGACTGGACAACTTATAAAGCATCCTTTTGATCAGAAACGGAGGAGCCGCATCGCTTAGATGCCCTCTTTTCAAAACGTGACTTTAATTCAATTTATGCCCATAAAACATCAGGAAACAAACTCAGATCAAATTTGCAGCTGAGCTTTGACAATGGCACCTTTCTTCTGCAGAGGATGTGACTGGCCTGGGGTTTCAACTCAACCATCCTATCCCCTTATGTCATCCTACTGAGGCAAGGGGCTGACAACCTCTGCCCGCCCCCCCTCATATGGTGTTGGACGCCCAACTCCCATCAACCCAACTCAAGGGTGGTAATTTTGGGAAGGGGGGCTCAGAGTCCAACAATATCTGGTTGGTCACAGATAGCCCAGCCCTGCATTCAGAGAAGGCAAAATGTGATTGAAGTAGCCAGGGGCAGTAAAGGTAAGTGACGGTTTCATTCAGGAATGGGAAACATTCAAGACACTACTGGTATCTAGCTATAATCAGGCTCAACAGGAAGCATGACCAGTGGTCAAGGGTGATGGGAGGTGGTGTCCAACAACATCTGGAGGGCACCACAGGATCCATCCCTCATGAAAAGGCTGCAGATTTATTAAGGAGGTAGCTAGGGGCAGTAAAGGCAAGTGATGGCCCATTTCAAGGCTGGGGCACCTATGTTCCTCCAGATGTCACAGGACTCCAACTCTAATCAACATGACTGACCACTGGCATGCTGGCCAGGACTCTACGTGGAGAAGGAAGAGACGTTGTCATAGTTCAGGGACACTTTCTAGCCAAATGTAAACACTCCAGGAGGATGAGAAATGGGGCCAGTGAGAGAGGTGATCTAGAGAAGATTGTCCTTTCAGGGCTCTACCATCGCCATCGATCCCCGGCATCGAATGTGTTGGCCTAGTGTGGGGCTCCGAGGAGAGCTTGGCTGTCTGGCTGGTGTACCGGCCACCTAGCGCACCAGCAGCCACCCTGTCAGGCCTGCTGGAGGCGGTGGCTGGCTGGGCCTTGGAGTTCCCTAACCTATTGGTATTGGGAGACTTCAACTTCCATGCTGATGCCACTCCCTCCTCACAGGCTCTGGACCTGGTGTCTTCCATGGCGACACTAGGGCTCTCCCAGTTTGTTTCGGGCCCCACACATCAAGCAGGCCACACGCTGGATTTGATCTTTGGCGTCGGTATAGATGTGATCATGTCTCCTTCGATTAAGGTGCCATGGTCTGATCACTACGCTCTGAAAGCCAGGATTGACTTTCCACCCCCACCCTGCTTAGGTGGCGAGCCAATTTGGGCTCGCCCGCAGAGGCTGATGGACCCTGAGAGATTCCGCCAAGCCTTGCGGGACCTTGCTCCCCCTGGCGACTCATTGACTGAGCTTGTTGAGGGCTGGAATGCCCAGCTCCTGGCAGCCATCGATGAGATCGCACCTAAGCGCCCTCTGCGACCCCGCAGAAACCGGGCTCCCTGGTTTACCGAGGAGCTCCGGAAAATGAAGCGGGACCTCAGACGGCTAGAGCGAGTATGGCGGGGTGCCCGTGACGGAGCCTCAAGAACATCTTATAGGGCTTTTATGAAAACCTACGAGATGGCGGTGAAGGCTGCTAAGAAGTCATACTTCTCGGCCTCCATTGCATCCGCTAGCTCTCGCCCAGCGCAATTATTTAGTATAATCAGGTCTTTAACGTCCCTTGAGGGACAGCCAAATTTAAATAACAAATTGACACACGGCTGTGAGGCATTTGCGAGCTTTTTTGCGGAGAAGGTCTTGTCGCTCCGCCATGACCTCCCTGCCAATTTGGATACAATAAAGGAACTGGAGGCCCCTCGACTGTCCTCGGGTCCAGTATTGGACCACTTCGACCAGATATCCCCAGCCGATGTGGACAGACTCCTCCGAGCTGGAAAGCCCACCACCTGTCCTCTCGACCCGTGCCCGTCTTGGCTGATTAGAGCGTGTCCAGACGAGGTGCGGGCCCTCCTGGGGGATATCATCAATTTGTCCCTTGGCACGGGGACATTCCCAGGGGAACTGAAGGAGGCAGTGGTGCGCCCGCTCTTAAAGAAAACATCATTAGATCCTTTAGATCTATCCAATTACCGCCCGGTTTCGAATCTTCCGTTCCTGGGTAAGGTGATTGAGAGAGCGGTTGCTGAACAGCTTGGTGGGTTTCTGGATGAAACATCGGCTCTGGATCCATTCCAGTCCGGCTTCCGCGCTGGTCATGGGACCGAGACGGCTCTGGTCGCCCTAACAGATGACCTTCGTAGACAGCTGGATCGAGGCGGGTCGGGGCTGCTGATTCTTCTAGATCTATCAGCAGCTTTCGACATGGTCGATCACGAACTTCTGGACCACCGCCTTGCCGACGTGGGGATCCAGGGCACAGTCCTTCAATGGCTGCGCTCGTTTCTCTCTGGTCGGGGACAGAGGGTGGCGCTTGGGGGGGAATTGTCATCGCACCACTCCTTGGTGTGTGGAGTACCTCAGGGTGCGATACTCTCCCCGATGCTTTTCAACATCTTTATGCGCCCCCTCGCCCAGCTTGTTCGGAGTTTTGGGCTGGGTTGTCATCAGTATGCCGATGACACCCAACTCTATCTGTTGATGGATGGCCATCCTGACTCGGCCCCAGACACACTGACCAGATGTTTGGAAGCTGTGGCTGGATGGTTACGTGGGAGCCGGTTGAAGCTAAATCCTTCGAAGACAGAGGTCCTGTGGCTGGGACGGGGCGATATGGGATTGGGGGGGCAACTCCCATCTCTTGCGGGGGTGCAATTAATGCCAGCACCGTCCGTTAAGAGTTTGGGTGTAATCTTCGACACCTCCCTTTCCATGGAGGCGCAGATTGCAGCTATAACAAAGGCGGCATTTTTCCATCTCCGCCAAGCTAAGCAGTTGGCTCCTTACCTCTCTCGCCCTGACCTAGCCACTGTGATCCACGCGACGGTCACCTCCAGACTGGATTATTGTAACTCGCTCTACGTGGGGCTGCCCTTGAGACTGACCCAGAAACTCCAGCGGGTGCAGAATGCTGCAGCGAGACTCCTTACAGGGTCCTCGCTGCGAGATCACATTCACCCGGTGCTATACCAGCTGCACTGGCTCCCGGTGGAGTACAGGATCAGGTTTAAGGTGCTGGTTTTAACCTTTAAAGCCCTATACGGCCTAGGACCCTCGTACCTACGGGACCGCCTCTCCTGGTATGCCCCACAGAGAAACCTACGGTCTTCAAATAAAAACATCTTGAAGGTCCCAGGCCTCAGAGAGGTTAGGCTGGCCTCAACTAGAGCCAGGGCTTTTTCGGCTGTGGCTCCGATCTGGTGGAACGCTCTGTCACAAGAGACCAGGGCCTTGCGGGACTTGACTTCTTTCCGCAGGGCCTGCAAGACAGAGCTGTTCCACCAGGCCTTTGGCTAGGGCACAGCCTGACTCCCTCCCTCGGCAATCTTCGCAGAGCTCTGGCCCAATGGTTGCCAGTGGCTTGAATTAATTAATTTTTATAATGAATGATTTTAGAATGTTGTTTATGTTGTACTTTTGTACTGTTTTATTGTTGTTAGCCGCCCTGAGCCCGGCTTCGGCTGGGGAGGGCGGGATATAAATAAAATTTATTATTATTATTATTATTAGAGAGAGTCCTTATATAGAGGTCTGGAGTGTCATATTCATCCACCAGGTGTTGAGGTTCCCCACCCCTGGACAAGAAAGTTCCATCATCCTTCCTGGAGGGTGACTATTCTCATGCCAAACACAAATGCAAGGGAACAGCGCCCTTCTTCCCTACCTCCTCGCTATGTGTCAAGAAATCAGTCCACAAATGGCATTCCTATCATCATCATCATCTGCTGGCATCTTGTCCTCACAGCATCCCACCAGATGCCCATCACGCATACCAAAAGCAGGAGCTGAGCACAACTTCCCCCACTTGCAATTCCCAGCACTTAGTCTTCAGAAGGAACTACTACAGGCATGGGCAAACTCCAGCCCTCCAAATGTTTGGGACTACAATCCCCATCATCCCTGACCAGTGGCCCTGTTAGCTAGGGATGATGGGAATTGTAGTCCCAAACATCTGGAGGGTTGGAGTTTGCCTATGCCTGATCTACTACCTCCAACAGTGGAGGTAAGAGCATAGTCGCCAATAGCTCTGTCGATTCCAAGTTGGCGGTCACTATTGCACCTTAAGGCATGAGCTTTGCTGGATCAGGCCAGTGGCTCATCTGGTCCAGCATCCTGTTCTCACAGTGGCCACCCAGATGCTCATTATGGGATGCTTTCAAGCCAGAGGCAGTGGATACTTCTGAATTCCAGTTTCTGGAAGCTGCAGGAGGGGAGAAGGCTGCTGTTGCGCTCAGGACCTGCGTTCAGGCTTCTCGAAATTGACATCTGGTTGACCACTGTGAGAACAGTGATGTTGGACGTAGAAGCATCGGATAGCTCAGTTGGTTTGAGTGTGGTGATGACAATGCCAAGGTTGCAGGTTTGAACCCCCGCAAGGGACAGCTGCATATTCTTGCAATTTAGGGGGTTGACCCCCAGGGTCTCTTCCAACTCTATGATCCTATGAGATGGGACATTGGGATCCAGCAAGCTCCTCTTAAACAGAAGGGAAAAATGGAAGACTAAGAATATCACCAGTAGGAAGAGTGGGCTCTTCTTAGCCAAGCCTGGCTTTCTTCCATTCTCATTCTTTCCATAACCTCCCCATCCCCCCCACTCCCCCCCTCCAACTTAAAGAGCCCAGAGTGTTTGCTTTTGACTTCATCCACTAAGTCAATAGTTTAAAGATGCCCTCACCCCCCACAAGAGCAGAGACCCCCCTCTTTCCCTGCCACCCCTCCCCCCCTGTTCTCTTCAGCGGATAATGGTGCCCCTTTTGTTGACTAATCAGCGCTCCCAAGGGAGTGGAGACAGATACAGATTCTTGACATTTGTCGGTGAAAATGAAAGGTGGATTAAGGAACGGCCACTGAACACACCATGGCAAAGCCCGACAACTATTCCCCCATTGAACAGAGCCATTCTGGTGTGGTTACTTTGGTTTTCTTTCTTAAAAGTTGTTTGTATTTCTAAAGTGGGGGCCTTTCCAGGCGCGCCTGGAGAATGGAGCAGCCGTGGCTTCAAAACTCTTGCAAGGCCAGGGGGAAGGAAGAGGTTAGGGGGCAGAGAATAGGTGAAGTGGGGGGGGAATACTCTAATGGAGGGAAATGGTCCAAAAATGTCCCCCGAATGGCATTTTCTTAAAAATCTATACACATGCGATATATTTGTAGTTAAGAGCTATTGTCTGCAGTTTTGGGGGAAGTTGCAGATTTCCATGTTATTCCAAGTCTGTACTATCTGCTGCTGTGAATGTGACCAGTTCCTTAGGTTCTAAATCCTTTTTTGGGGGGGTCATCCTGGAAAATAGTCAAGAAAACCAGGTGTCGTATAGTGCTTCTTTTGTGGCGAGACTTACATAAGAACATAAAAAGAGCCTGCTGGATCAGGCCAATAATAATAATAATAATAATAATAATTTTTATTATTTATACCCCGCCCACCTGGCTGGGTTTCCCCAGCTACTCTGACCCATCTACTCCAACATCCTGTCCTCACAGTGGCCAACAAGGTCCACCTGCCCCAAACCCACAATCAGGATCTGAGGCTTCCAGCAACAGGAATTCAGAAGCCTCTATGGCCCCAAATTTTGAAGCATGTCACTGAATCATCCTATACTGGGAAGTAAGAGCTGATGGCGACATTTGGCTTCCTTAGAGTAAAAGCATTGTAACTCATGGGACATGATGCCTAATTTACTTTCCTTGGGTCTGTTCTGAGCAGGACTTAATTAAATATAAGCCCATCCCACTGTACTCAGACCGAGCTCACCTGAAATGCAAAATTAATTTTAAATACAAAGAGGCGGTCATTATAGGGAGTGGATTCCCCCAACCCCCCTGAAAAAACAAGTCCCTAATCATCAATTCACAAGATAGATTTATGGTCTTTTATAGAGTTCTCAGTTTAGCAAGGGTTCAGTTGACTCTCAGTGCTGATCCTAAACTTCAGAACTAAATGCCACTAAGTTCAATGGGGCTGACTTCCTAGCAAGTGAGTTTAGGATTGCTACTTTCTCTCCTAAAAATCTGCTCATATTCTGCTAAAAAAAATAAATACTATTAGCTCAGCTGCATGCTTATAGTCAGTTTAAACCAATGATCAGTTGCAAAACCCTTGCTACAGCTCCCAAATTTCTGTTATTTGTTTTTAGAGGCCCTTTAAAATTATTTGAGCAGGGAAAGGTTTGTCTAGAAGGTTTTTAAAAAATAAAAATAAAAATAAGAATAAAACAATTCCTTCACCCTCCTGGGAAGAGATAGTCGGGTGTGTTTACATCTTTTTTTTAAAAAAAAAATCCCAAAACCAAAGTAACAGACACTTTAAAGAAAAGGCGTTTCTGGCTTCCTGTGTTGAGAGTTTGAGAGATGGAAATTGAAGCAGTCCTGCTGTGCATTTATTCAAGTGCAGGCAGAAGTGAAGCCTGGTGTTTGGGATGAGATTAAAGGGAAGGGGAGGGGGGAAAGGATGAAGGAAACTCTGGGGAGAAAAGGGGAAATAAAAATCGAAGGCAGTAAGGCACCCTTACGAAATGTCCGCAACTTTAAAACACACACTCCAAAATGAGGATGCGAGATTTGCCACTGGGGAGGAAACCTTTGCAAACCAAAAGCTGTGAAGAACCCATCGAAATTTTGACGGGGAAAATAAAATAAAATAAAAATGTTTCTGCAAGAGGATGTGGCCATTTCATAAGAAATGGTGAAACAGGCCCTGCTGCTGTTAACAATCCTCCCTGAAAGGGCAAGATCCGATGGATAGGGTGGTTCCACCCCACAAATAGTGCTGCCTTCCCCTGGAGAGCAACTCTGGGCACTGGAGGAGAGTTTCAAAAGCTCCAGACTCCCAACACCATGCTTGACTCGTTGGCCATCAGTGGTTGGCTGCTGGTCATCGGGGCTGGTAGGGCGGAAGGCAGGGAGCCTCACAGTAGGTGGCGCTATAGCCAATGCAAGGTGGAGTGAATTAATTGCAGCTTCTCTCCATCCTCCTCCCTGATGAATTCTACAAGGGGCAACACTGAGATTAAGGAGAAGGAAGCTGATATAGCCAGGGTGGCCTTCTGGACTGGTTGCAAATAAGAAAAGCAGAGAGGTGGGGACTGGCTGAGAGTGGACTATGGCCATGGGTGGATGGCCATGGGGGGCCTTGGAGGCACACTCTGCAGCCACACTTCCCTCCTTCTCAACACACACCCAGCAATGGACACGCCACAGCCTTTGAGAGAGTCCAGAAGCTCTTTAACATGGGAGATGGAACTTCTGTAGAAGATTGGTATGGAATCCACCACAATCCACGCCATGCAGGGATCATCTCCCTTCCTCATTGAACAAAAGGCAAACCTCATCTTCTCGCTACACTGTTCTACCTTTTAAGGGCCACTGTCATGCCGTGGTGAGAGTTTCAGACTAAGACCTGGGAGAGACCAAAGTTCGAATCCCCACTCAGCCATGAAGTCCACAGGAAGTCACGCTCTCACCTAACCAACCTTGCAGGGTTCTTGTGAGGATTAAAATGGGGGAGGAGAACTATGCATCCCACCTTGAGCATCTTGGAGGAAAAGGTGGGATATAAATGTAACAAACAAACAAACAAACAAACAAACAAACAAACAAACAAACAAATAAATAGTGTAAGAACATAAGAAGAACTAGCTGCATCAGTTCAGTGGCCACCTGGAGTCTTAATGGGAAGCCTTCGAGTTGGATTCAAGCACCAGGAACTATCTTTCAGAATTGCTTCCACTCGTGGCAGCCATCGTGAATAACAGCCATCAATACAGCCCACTCCAACAGCCTCCTCCATGAATTTGTCTCATCTTCTTTCTTGAAAATAAAACAAAATCAGCCCCCGCCATTTCGAACGCCCTCCGTCAAACGAAGACACCAAGAGTTTCACGGCTTGATTTCCTAGCCATATATTCCTCCTCCAGCCCTTCCCTTCCCTCCCTTAAAAAGGGGGCCATCCCAGGTCACTTTGATCTGCGAACTTTAAGGCCTCCAGACAAAGGCAGCAGTAAGGGCTGAGAGGCTTGACCAGCCCAGAGAAGAAGCTCTTGAAACAGGCCCCCTGTCTCCCATCCTCTGTTTCAAAGGGTCAAGCCGAGTGCTCCTTTCCAATTTTAGAAACAGGCGAAAGGGAAGTGGGGGAAGCACAGGGTGGCGAATTGAGAAACATTCCCTCCCCCTCCTTGCCCTCGTCTCTCTCTTCTTTAAAAAGGATGCCCAGCCTAAGGGCAAGAGGACCAAGGAACTTAAAAGCAGCAGCTACATCTGAAAATGGTTTGCTTTCCTCCCTGCTATAACCTGCTGCTTTCCCGTAACCTCCTCTGGACACCTAATTGGGAAAGGTTAGGGGGAAAGTTGGGCCAAGAGCCTTTCGTCACGGTTTCCCCCGCCTGCCTTCCTTTGCAAAACGGGGTAGCAAAATTCGAGGAAGAGAAGGCTACCCATGTTGACTATATGCTCTGCCTCCATGGTCACAGGCAGCGATGCTCCTGAATACCAGTTGCTGGAAAACACAGGAGGAGAGAGGTGCTCTTGAGTGTGAATCCTGCTTGCAGGTTTCCTACAGGCATCCGGTTGGGCACTGTGAGAACAGGGTTCTGGACTTGATGAGCCCCATTTGGCCTGATCTAACCCAGATTCCCCAGACCCTTCTTCTTATGCATCCATTGGGAGAGGTCCAGAGGGTGGCAACATGAGAACGGGGCCTTTTCTGTGGTGGCTCCCTGCTTGTGGAATGCTCTCCCCAGGGAGGCTTGCCTGACGCCTTCATTAGGCACCAGGCAAAAACATTCCTCTTCTCCCAAGCTGATTAAACCATCTATGGCCTTTTAAAATGGGGCAGGGATTACTGTTTTCGTTTGGTACTATGGTGTGTATTTTTTGTGTTTTTATATCATAAACCACCCTGCGATCCTTGAATGAAGGATGGTGTGGAAATTAAATCCCTCTCTGTTTGCACACAGCACAGAGTTAAACCATGGAACTCAATCCCACAGGAGGCAGTGATGACAACCAACATGCATGGCTTTAAAAGAGTAATACACAAATTCATGGAAGAGGAGGCTTTTGATTGCTACCAGCCATGATTGCTAACTTCTGCCTCCATAGTCAGAGTCAGCATTGCTTCTGAATACCAGCTGCTGGAAACCACAGGAGAAGAGAGTGGGGTTTTGGTTTTTTTGCTCAGATCCTGCTCGATGGCTTCCCACAATATGCATCTGAATGGTCACTGTGAGAACAGGATGCTGGACTAGGTGGGCTATTGGCGTGAGCCAGCAAGCTCTTCTTATGTTCTCAGACCAAAGGCCCAGCCAGGGCACTGTTAAGGGACAAGCCTCAAATCCTTTGGAAGGGGCGGCCAAGACCTACACGGACTCCCAGTATATTTCTGAGCACAATTCAAAGTGTTGGTGCTGACCTTGAAAGCACTAAACGGCCTTGGCCCAGTATACCTGAAGGAACGTCTCCACCCCCATCGTCTGGCCTGGACACTGAGGTCCAGCTCCGAGTGCCTTCTGGCAGTTCCCTCAATGTGAGAAGTGAGGTTACAGGGAACCAGGCAGAGGGCCTTCTCGGTAGTGGTGCCCGCCCTGTGGAATGCCCTCCCATCAGATGTCAAGGAGATAAACAACTATCTGTTGAGGAAATCTGAAGACAGCCCTGTTTAGGAAAGCTTTTAATGTTTGATGTATTATAGTATTTTAATATTTTTTTGGAAGCCCAGCCAGATGGGCGGGGTATAAATAATAAATTATTATTATTATTATGTTTAGAAGACATCTGAAGGCAGCCCTGTTTAGGGAAGTTTTTAATGACTGATGTTTTAATGTATTTTTAATCTTTTGTTGGAAGCCACCCAGAGTGGCTGGGGAAACCCAGCCAGATGGGCGGGGTATAAATAATATATCTATATCTATATCTATATCTATATCTATATCTATATCTATATCTATATCTATATCTATATCTATATCTATATCTATATCTATATCTATATCTATATCTATATCATCTATATCTATATCTGTATCTGTATCTGTATCTGTATCTGTATCTGTATCTGTATCTGTATCTCTATCTGTATCTCTATCTATATCTATATCTATATCATCATCATCATCATCATCATCATCATAATCTCCTTCCCTTTATCAGAGGCATGTTGGGTTTGGGATGTCACTCCAAATACAGTGGTGCCTCGCAAGAAGAAATTAATTCGTTCCGCGAGTTTTTTCATCTAGCGAATTTTTCATCTTGCAAAGCACGGTGTCGGAAAAGTTTTGGAAAAGCTTCAAAAATCACCAAAAACCTCAAAAAAGGCTACCACACCACGTTCTATGAGTTGCTCCTTGAAGTCAAGTCACAACTGTATTAACGGTGTTAAGAAAAAGGAAACAAACTTGGAAAAAACGCAAGACGTTTCCGTCTTGCGAAGCAAGCCCATAGGGAAATTTGTCTTGCGAAGCAGCTCAAAAACTGCAAAACCCTTTCGTCTAGCGAGTTTTTCGTCTTACGAGGCATTCGTCTTGCGGGGCACCACTGTAGGAAGATCACATGCCCATGGGAATCCTGGGAACTTTAGTTTGCTAAGAGTTCTGGGAACTGCCATTCTGAGAGCGGGTAAACTACAGTTCCCACGATTCTTTGGGGGGACCTGTGTGCTTTAAATGCATAAGAACACAAGATGAGCCTGCAGATAAAGTATATTTGCAGTTGGAACAGCTCTGCTGTCACCAGGTTGCTGTGGTTTCCAGCAACTGGTACTCACAAATTGGCAGATCATAGCCAACCTTGCTAGTGGCCATTGGCAAGCCTTCTCCTCAATGAATTTGTCCAATCCTTTTTTAAAGCCATCTAGGGTGGTGGTCAACACTGCCTCATGGGAGAGTGAGTTCCATAGTTTAATTATGTACTGGTGGAGAGGGGATGCTGCATTCCCAATGGCTACACCTGCACTGTGGAACCCGGCCTCTGAATATGCTCAGAGGCATCCTTCTGTCCAGTCAAACTTCAGCCGGAGAGAAATACATAGGACTACCACAGCTAGTCGGAGGACAGAGTATTGGACCCTCAGCTTCAGGATCTGTCCTTCCAGTGAGCACTCAGGGCTGATTTCCCTAAGAATGGATAGGTTTGATCTTCTTGCAGTCCATGGGACTTTCAAGAGTCTCCTCCAGCACCATAATTCATAAGCATCAATTCTTTGGCAATCAGCCTTCTTGATGGTCCAGCTCTCACTTCCATACATCACTACTGGGAAAACCATAGCTTTAACTATATGGACCTTTGTCGGCAAGGTGATGTCTTATAAAACCCTTAACAGCTTGGGACCACTTGACCCGTGAGATCACCATACCACACATGTGCCTACTTAACCACTTCAGCTGGCAGAACTGGCACCACTAACTGGTGCCGCACAATTCCTGCTCCACAGTTGCAAGAACTTGATACAGTGGTGCCTCGCAAGATGAAATTAATTCGTTCTGCGAGTTTTGTCGTCTTGTGATTTTTTTTGTCTTGCAAAGCACGGTGTCGGAAAAGTTTTGGAACAGCTTCAAAAATCACCAAAGTCTTCAAAAACCTCAAAAAAGGCTACCACACTGCGTGCTATGAGTTGCTCCTCGAAGTCAAGTCGCAACTGTATTAACGGTGTTAAGAAAAAGGAAACAAACTTGCAAGACGTTTCCGTCTTGCGAAGCAAGCCCATAGGGAAAATCGTCTTGCGAAGCAGCTCAAAAAACAAAAAACCCTTTCGTTTTGCAAGTTTTCCGTCTTGCGAGGCATTCGTCTTGCGAGGTACCACTGTAGTTGGGTGTGGCAGCACTTACACTTGGGAACTCCCTGCCTGTTGATATAAAGCCTTCATTGTATTCTTTTTGGCACCTGCTAAAAACATTCTTATTCAGACAAACCTGTCCAGGCAGAATCTTAGAGAGCTGATGTGAATTTTCATCTATTTTAACTTTTTGTATGTCTTAAGGTAGTGTGGTCATTTCCCCCTTGATTTTCTTGTTTTATCTTTTTGTAAACTGCTTGGGGCAGCAAAGGTAAGCGATGGTCTAGTTCAAGAATGGGGAACCTACAGCCCCCTGGATAATGGAGGTAGTTATCTCTACCTAATTCAATTCAAGTCTAGTGTTTCGTGACACACAGTGTCCTGAAGATAATAATAATGTCATGGGTTGCTGGGAAATTACATTTTTTAGTTTGTTCCCTTTATCTTATTTTAGTTTTTGCAACACAGCTGGGTGTATGTGTCTAACTGCATTTATCTTCAAAGAGGTGTAAGATTGAGCAGCAGGACAGAATGAGAACAAGGACCTAAAGACATGTGAGAGGAAAAGGTTGGGTGAAATTTGGCATACATGAGTAAGCCGTGACCTTCCTGATGCTCCCACCAGCCCCAGCCAGCCAGGCTATTGTTAGGTATGATGAGAGGGAACAACATCTGAAGGGCCAAAGGCTCTCCATCCCAGAACTCGCCCACTATTCGCCTTTGCTGCCACTACCTGCCTCCATCAGAACTCTACTTCCTTTTAATGCAGGGATGAGCAATCTGCAGCCTTCCAGATGTTGCTGGACTCCAACTCGCTTCAACCTTGACCATTCTGGCTAAGGCTGATGGGAGTCCAACAAGATCTGTGAAGGAGGTAGCAAGGGGCAGTGAAGGCAACTGATGGTCTAATTCAGGAATGGGGAACCTGTGGCAACTCTAAACCTTTATCATCTTTTAAGGAAAGCTTTTTTCACAGAACCTGCCTTTTCCTGCAACGACAACATGGCCAGCTTCTATACATCTCCCATGCAGGAAAACAATGAGAGCAAGTTCTCCTCCTCCTCCTCCTCCTCCTCCTCCTCCTCCTCCTCCTCCTCCTTCTTCCTCTTCTTCTTTGGCAATCATTCATAGCTGAGTAAGATTGTCTTCCATAAACACGGTTTTAACAATGAGTCCGTAAGTGACTGTGGAGGCCAATTCTGGATCCACACGTCCTTCCACAGTGGGGACATTGGTTTCCAGGCGGGAGTTGATCACGGTGTGGATTTGCCAAGCGTGCCTGTCTCTTAGCACGTTTCTCCCTTGCTTCCTGAGTTTGAGTGTCTTCAAAGCCCACGACACTTTGGTAAAGGCTGTTTTCCAACTGGAGCACTTGCAGGCCAGTGTTTCCCAGTTGTCAGTGTTTATACTACATTTTTAAAGATTTGCCTTGAGACAGTCTTTAAACCTCTTTTGTTAACCACACACATTACACTTTCCATGTTTAAGTTCGGAATAGAGCAGTTGCTTTGGAAGACAATCATCAGGCATCTGCACAACATGACCAGTTCAACGAAGTTGATGTTGAAGAATCATTGCTTCAACACTGCTGATCTTTGCTTCTTCCAGGACACTGATATTAGTTCGCCTGTCTTCCCAAGTGATGTGTAAAAATTCCCCCCCCCCCCAGCACCACCACTAAAATAATTAAATGTCCAGGCCCTTTTCAGATGTTCTTTGCATAGAAGTTCAGACCAGCTTTGTAAAACTCACATCTTTTTATATAGAAAAAATCCACCAGCCTGGAATTCCCACAAGACATCGAGACCAGCTGCTAATTAATAGATGCTGATTCCTGTGAGCAGGCCTGGGCCGCTGGTAATATGACGAACTTCCTTTGTAGCAGTGTCGCCAGAAATGTTTCAGATAAGGGAAAACACCCAAGGATCAAAGGACTCTAAGCTTCTCAATTTCCCCTTAGAAGCCTTCACTTTCCCTTACCTTCCTTTCCCCCCCTCTGCTCACGCTCTGTGATATCACACACAAACATACACTTCAGCACATGCTTCCCCCCTCTCCCCATGTTATTAAATTGATCTGTTCTGATTCAGTGGTCCATCTTGGAGACGAATCGTAGCTCAGCAGGGGAGCACATGGAAGACTTTGGCTCCAGTCTGGACTAAACTGAACACTGGAACTCGTGAACATTCAGTGAAGCTGAATGTTGGAAAATTCAGGACAGAGGAATCTGACAGATTATTTTTTTCCAGGGACACTCCTGGATTTACAGAATCTGTCCCGGTTTCTGGTTTTATCCCAGAAGGTCCCACATTTCCTTAGGAAGTCCCTGTTTTCATCGGAGAAATGTTGGAAGGTATGGAGTTACGTGACCCTGGAGCAAAGGAGAAAAGGAACTAAACAACCATTAGAAGACTTCTGAAGGCAGCCCTGTATAGGGGACTTTAAAAAAAATGTTTAATGTTTTATTGTGTTTTTATATATGTTGGAAGCTACCTAGAGTGGCTGAGGCAACCTAGTCAGATGGGTGTGGTATTATTATTATTATTATTAAATAGGACATCCCTATTTTAATCAGAGAAATGTTGGAGGGTATGACTGCATAGTTAACTATCGAACTTGCTGCCACAGGAGACCACCAACTTGGATGGCTTTGAAAGAGGGTTGGACAAAGTCATGGACCAGAAGGTGATCAATGTCAACTAGCCATTATTGGCTATGCTCTGCCACCATGGTTGGAAGCCGTGATGCTTCTGAATACTGGTTGCTGGAATCCACAGCGGAGGAGGGTTTACTCTTGTGCTCAGATCCTGATAGGAGGTTTCTTGCAGGCATCTGGTTGGCCAATGTGAGAACAGGATGCTGGGTATGGTGTGGCTTCATAAGAACAACAGGAGCTGGTTTATACAGAGTTGGACCTGTGCTCCATCTAGCTCAGTTTGGCCTACACTGACAGGCAGAGACTCTTTGGGGTTTCATCAAGGGAAGGTCTCCCAGGCCTACCTTGAGATGGTGCTGGGGATTGAACCAAGGGAGCTTCCATGTACAAAGAAGGTGTTTCCATGTACTAACCGCACAGCGGTTAGAAAAAGCAAGATTCTAGTCCTCAATGTTCTGACACAGGGCTGATTTGAATAGGAGCAAGGGCTGACAAAGGGCTGATTTGAATAGGGTGGCACTGTGGGTTAAACCACAGAGCCTAGGAGTTGCCAATCAGAAGGTCAGCGGTTCAAATCCCTGCAACAGGGTGAGTTCCCGTTGCTCGGTCCCTGCTCCTGCCAACCTAGCAGTTCGAAAGCACGTCAAAGTGCAAGTAGATAAATAGGTACCGCTCCGGCAGGAAGGTAAATGGCGTTTCCGTGTGCTGTTTTGGTTCTCCAGAAGAGGCTTAGTCATGCTGGCCACATGACCTGGAAGATGTACGCCGGCTCCCTTGGCCAATAAAGTGAGATGAGCGCCGCAACCCCAGAGTCGTCTGCGACTGGACCTAATGGTCAGGGGTCCCTTTACCTTTAAGTTGACTTACACCGAATTGGTTGTACCTGGGATCTTCCTGCATGCAAAGCAGCTGTTCTATCACTGACCCATGGGCCCGTCTTCTCTGACAAACTGTCCACAAAACATTCTGTGATCTTAGAAAGTGCCACATTAAACTAGCCATCTTCCCAGGACCTTTCCATATATAATAGCAATATGGGTGGAGGTATGGATGAGTTTCCAATAACAGTTTGGCAACTTTAGAATCTGGACTTCCATTGTGTAATGGTGGGGGGCTCTTTACATTATGAAACAACAACAACATTTTGGAGGGGGTATTTCTCTCCTGTTCTCTCCCCCCACCCCACACCCCAGTTTTACCCTAATGCTCAACTTAAGTACCTTTAAGCTTAAAGGCTAAGAATTGTGTATGCTTTAAAATCCTTCCATGTAAATTCCACTGGGGGAAAAAATGTGTGCGTTGGGGGTGGGAGCTTGGGGGGGGGAGAGGGAGTTGAAGGAGAATGGGGAGGGAGGGGGAAAGGGGAGGTTAATCCGGGTTTAATGCTCTGATGCAGTTCGAAGACCACGGCGTGGCTCACCAGCGTTATCTCTCCTCAACATTTGGGTCTCGAGTATTTCACCCAGCCAAATAGCTGCAAGGGGAAAGTGTGGATGGCGGAAACTCCTGATGCCTCTAGGAAAATATGGTTTTTTAATATCTAAATAACTCTTTTCCTCCCCCCTCCCCGTTCCACACACAACACTGTCTCTAAATCTCCACCAACTCCAGAGATGATGGATTCGTTTGAAGTCCTCGTCCCTCTCATCTCATCTTTTTCAATGACTCTCTCTCTCTCTCTCTCTCTCTCTCTCTCTCTCTCTCTCTCACCAAGCTTATTGCAAAAAAAAAAAAAATACAAGAAAAGAAAAAAAGTGGGTAAATATAATTCCTTTAACCACAACCACTGGGGGAAGGAGGGAAAAAACACCCACCCACATATCTCCTTTTTCTCCTGTGCAATCGCACAAGATACCCAGAAAGAGAGACTGAAATATTCAGCCACTGGAGAGGAAGTGAGGCTCGGTTGAAAGGCTCCAGAAAAAGAGATTTGAGGAAAGTATTGTAAATAAATTGCAATGTGCTGGAACCTAAATATGTGAGATAACTGCACTGCTGACAATGGGTTGTTTTTTTTTTTTAATGATACATATGCACACAGGGAATCGAACATTCAATTAGTTTTTGTTGACAAGTCCAGCATCTCTTTCTTTCCATAGATGCCCCTGTGCTTTGAGCACATACAACTTGGACTAAATGATGAATGAATGCAAGAGCTTGCGGGATCAGGCCAAGGAACCTGATATAGTCCAGCATTCTGATCTCGCATTGGCCAATCAGATGCCCCAATGGAACAGGGCATGAGCACAACAGTACTTGAGATTCCTAGTCACTGGTATTCAGAGGGTAGAACACAGACACTGATGGCCCTACCCTCAATGAATTTGTGCCATCCAAATTGGTAACTATCACTACACAGTTGGTTAGAACATGGTGCTGATGACGCCAAGGTTGCAAGTCCAATCCCTGTATGCTGCATATTCCTACATGACTATATGCTGGACGAGATGATCCTCAGGGTCCCTTCCAACTCTCCAATGTTATGATTCTATGATCTTAGATCATAAGAACAAGTTTTCCTGCTGGATCAGGCCAAGGGCCAATCTAGTCCAACATCCTCTTCTCATTGGCCAACCAGATATCCCAATGGGAAGCCCTCAAGCAGGAGCTGGCTACAATATTTTCAGATAAATGAAAGATTGAACTTAGATAAAAAGGAAGGTCTTGCAAAGGAAACATCTAGATTTGAAAAAGAATTAATCCAATCTAAAGGAAAATACATCTCAAGAATTTATAACCTCCTCTTAGAGTAGGAGGTGAAAGAAGAAATGGTTAAAGAATCAATGGTGAAATGGGCGCAACACCTAGGATATAACATTTATATGGATCAATGGGAGAAATTGTGGAGGGGGGATATTAAATTTACGGCGTGCTATAATCTGAGAGAAAATATTATGAAAACGCAATACAGATGGCACCACACTCCAGCAAAACTCTCAAAGATGTATAAAAACAGATCACCAACTTGCTGGAGGTGTAAAGATGGTATAGGGTCATATATGCACATGTGGTGGGAATGCACAGCCATTAAGAAATTCTGGAATAACATCTACAATGAATTTAAAAAAAACTATTTAAGTTTTCATTTAAGAAAAAACCTGAAACCTTCCTCCTGGGAATAATGTCACCAGAAACTTGCGATTCTCAGCCACAGACTCCAGCAGTGGAGGTAGGACATTATCATTGCGGTTTGCTGCTTTGCCTGCCTGCCAAACCTGGGTGAGGCTGGTGTGCCCTGCAATGTCACCTTGCTATAGTTGAACCTGCATGGATTCTTCATATGATCGGCCAATCGGAACGGTCCAAAATGTCAGGCGGGGGAGAAAGGACAATGAGAAAGGGGCAAAGGTAGAAACAACCCATTCGCGTAGGTCCCATTACAAGTTGCCTGTTATACACCCCCGTTGTCAACATTCACCCTACCTAACGCACAGTCACTTTTACACATTAACCCCACACCGGACACCAATGATTTATATACATTGCTCTTAGTTCTAGAAAGCTTATGTCCCCTCCTCCCCCTCTAGGACCAATCCAAAGCCTACCCCCAACTTTCTAGATATTGCAAACATTTGATTACAGCCACCCCTATTTCCAGCTTTGGATCAACATTTTAGAGAACGGGTGCTTTTCACTTCAGCCAACTCTCTCTCTCTACACACACACACACACACACACACACACACACACACACACACACACACACTTGCTTTCTGGAAATCAGCAAGAATCTTCCCTGCTCTGTATAAAGGGAAAGGCTATTTTTTAAGAGAGAAGAGAACTTTCAATCCAAACCACAATTCTATATTTGAGCCCAGAATTCACCACCTTGACCCACCCAAACACCCACCATCATATTTTGCTTTCTAGAGAAATCATCTCTTTTGCTCTAGAGTCTAGACCTATAAATAGCATACTGAGCCTTTTAAGACATTTAGCTCTGATATTTCCTATACAAAACCTGTATATGTTTGGCAAATATTACCAAATCCCATCAAACATTTGTTTATGATTGACATTCTACTTTTCTTTTTCCTTTACTCCTTAATTTCTGGGCAGCTGTTTGCTACAGACATTAAAAAATAATAATATTGTGGGCAGATTTTTCTCTCTTCCGCTTTCCCCTAGATAATCCGACATGCTGTCAAGCTATGCATTTCTAGAAAACCAGAATCTCACTCTAGATCAGGGGTGGGCAACCAGTGGCCCTCCAGATGTTTCTGGGCTACGGGCCCCATCATCCTTGACCATGCTGGCTGCAGGGGTGATGGGAGTTGGGGTCCAATAACATCTGGAATGCCCCAATTTTCCTACCACTGATCTATATACAAACAGGTCAACAATGCTTGCTAGCAGTTGTTTATTGATGGGCTATTCAGGACTGCCCACGATTTTTGCCACAGATGCAGCAATCTACAGCCAACCATCTCTATCTACGAAGGACACCAAGAATTCTGTACACAAAATCACAAACGCCTTCTGAGCAGCCTTCACATTCCATAAGCTTACAATTTTAAAAAGTTGCTTTTGAGATAGAAAAACCTCCTTGAAACAATGGGTTATAGCCAACAACAGTAGCCAACCCATTGAAATTAATGAGCAGAAACTTAGGTCTATGTGTTTCAATGGATCTGCTCTGGCTAGGACTTCATTCGGTTCAGCTCAATATATCTAACGAGTGAAATAACTTAGCATCTTTCCCCAGCATGGAAATGAGCTGTAGTGCCAGTTCCTCCAAATGGGCAAATAGTCGTTCTGAACAAAAATCATTCCTTCTATGCCAGGGCTGGACTAGATGACATTTGGGGTCCTTTACAACTCTGCAATTTTTAAATTCATTTTGCTGTAGACAGATATATCTAGAAACACCCCCCCCCCCTTTTGCAGGAGCAACTCAAAATTCCAGCCCAGGTAACATTCTGTGGACAACAAGGTCCCCATTTCACACATGGGGTAAACATTCAATGCTCATTCTACACAGGGTAGAACCCACTGAAAATGATAGAGACAGCCAACTTTGGTTCATAAATTTCAGTAGATCTACTCTGAGTAGGACATAACCGAAGACAACCCCTGCATACATAGGACTTCATCTGTTGACAACCATGGAGGACTTCTTCAATTCTACCAAGAAGCAGAATCTATGCTCAGTCCTGACTAGAGGTAACAGAATCATAGATCTGCAGAGCTGCAAGGGAATCCAAGGGTCTTCTAGTCCAACCCCATGAAATTCAGGAATCACAGCTCATTGACTCACACATTAGAGTCCTCCGTTGATGCCACAACTCTAAGTAACAGAGTTACCATCAAAATTGGTATGGACACAAATCCTAGCTACAGGAGGGATGCAGGTTAGCACCTTCTTCCCTTCTTTAACATTTGCTGTGTGTATTTTCAGGTAAAGGTAAAGGGACCCCTGACCATTAAGTCCAGTCGTGGCCAACTCTGGGGTTGCGGCGCTCATCTTGCTTTAGTGGCCAAGGGAGCCGGCGTACAGCTTCCGGGTCATGTGGCCAGCATGACTAAGCTGCTTCTGGCAAACCAGAGCAGCACACGGAAACGCCGTTTACCTTCCTGCCGGAGCGGTACCTATTTATCTACTTGCACTTTGATGTGCTTTCGAACTGCTAGGTTGGCAGGAGCAGGGACCGAGCAACAGGAGCTCACCCCGTCACGGGGATTCGAACTGCCGACCTTCTGATCGGCAAGTCCTAGGCTCTGTGGTTTAACCCACAGCGCCACCCGTGTCCCTGTGTATTCTCAGGTATGGTTCTAAACATGTTGCTGCTTGCAGCAGAGTAGAAAAATGGTGCCCCACAGAAACTGGGATCAGACAAACTGTTTTGCCCCCCTCAAAAAGAAAACCCCACAAGCCCTTCTCCCTCCCTACTGCCCTAAAAAATGCCATCATATTAAATCAAACAATCTGCTGCTGGCCTTCACAAAATCAAAAAAAAATATGCATCGTCTAATTCTGTGGTTTCTAATTCTGCGGATTCGGCGGTTTGAATCCCCGCGACGGGGTGAGCTCCCGTTGCTTGGTCCCTGCTCCTGCCAACCTAGCAGTTCGAAAGCAAATCAAAGTGCAAGTAGATAAATAGGTACCGCTCCGGAGGGAAGGTAAACGGCGTTTCCGTGAGCTGCTCTGGTTTGCCAGAAGCGGCTTAGTCATGCTGGCCACATGACCGCCGGCTCCCTTGGTCGATAAAGCGAGATGAGTGCCACAACCCCAGAGTCGGTCACGACTGGAACTAATGGTCAGGGGTCCCTTTACCTTTAATTCTGCCCAGGGCTCAGCCCTCTGCAAAGGGCTCTCCTTCCTTGGAGGTTTTCAGCCAGAGGTTGGATGGCCACCTATCAGGGAACCTTTAGCTGTGATTGCAAGGGAGCTAGGCTTAGATCATGGGTAGGCAAACTAAGGCCCGGGGGCCAGATCCGGCCCAATCGCCTTCAACATCTGGCCCGCAGACAGTCCGGGAATCAGCTTGTTTTTTCACGAGTAGAATGTGTGCTTTTATTTACAATGCATATCTGGGTTATTTGTGGAGCATAGGAATTCGTTCATCCCCCCCCCCCCAAATATATATATATAGTCTGGCCTCCCCACAAGGTCTGAGGGACAGTGGACCATCCCCCTGCTGAAAAAGTTTGATGACCCCTGGGCTTAGATGATCCTTGGGAATCCCTTCCACCTCTATAATGCTACAAAACCCTCCTGGGTTTGCCCCAGTGACCCAATACATTTTTCAAAGTATTTTAAGGGCACTGCAAAGAGTTGGGAAAGGAAAGTAGCAAGCTTGCGGGGCTACACAGGATTCTTCTTCAGCTGCTGCCTCTCAGGGCAACATTTTAACATTTTGGGGGGAGGGGTGTCTTGGGGTGTGGAGGCACTCCTTAGACCGAATCTGGGGAGCCAGACCCTCTCCACCCCAGGAAAGCCCCCTCTTCCCTGCCTCGTCTCCTCAACTCTCCCCCCCCCCGTTTTTCCTTGCATAATCTAAGCTCTCCTCCTTTCCCCCTTGTTTTAAATTTTAAAAAAAGACAGAGAGCGCCAGCCCCGTCTCTTGTATTAGATTATGCTGGTGTATCTCCCCACCCTCATCGTGCGCCCCCCCCCCGCCCCAGAAGCCCTTATCTCTCGCTCGCTCGCTCTCGCCTCGCCGTCACAGCGGATTTGGAAAGGAGTTTTATCTTGCAAACATTCGCAGACTTTGTTGATGTCTACACCGGGGTTGAGCGGAGCCCTCCCCCCTCCGCCGCCTCCGTCCCCGAAAGCCCCTGTTTGCCTTTGTAATTGTTATCGCCGCTCATTGTGGTTGTACCTTATTTGTCTCAAGCCTCGCGCGCCGACGAGGCGTGGAAGCCCCGCGTGGGAGCAGGCTGGACCCCGCCCGCCCGCCTCCCCCCTGCCCGCTGCCTCGCCCAACTCTCTCCTGATTTCTCCTTTTTCTCTTTTCACTTTCCCCTCTTTGCCTCTCCTCCTCTTTACGGTTCACTTGTTTTCCTCATCTTCCTTTCCCCCCTCGGCCACATCTTTTTCCAGCCTTCCTTTTTCTCTTCCCCACTTTCCCCGCTTATCAAATTCTGTTTTTCTCTCCTCTCTTTTCCACATCCTTCCTTCCCTCTCTTTTCTTTCTTTCTTTCTTTCTTTCTTTCTTTCTTTCTTTCTTTCTTTCTTTCTTTCTTTCTTTCTTTCTTTCTTTCCCCTCTCTCTCTCTCTCTCCTTCTCTCTTTCTCTCCTTCCTTCCTTCCTTCCTTCCTTCCTTCCTTCCTTCCTTCCTTCCTTCCGTCCTTCCTTCTATCCTTCTTTCCTTCTTTCTTTCTTTCTTTCCTTCCTTCTTTCCTTCCCTCTTTCTTTCCTTCTTTCCTTCTTTCCTTCCTTCCTTCCCCTCCCTCCCTCCCTCCCTCCTCAGGAACATAGGGTGCTGCTTTACACTGTCTCAGTGCTCCCTACACTGACTGGCAGCAATGGCTTTCCAGAGTTTCATACCAAGGTCTCTGTCCCGCCACCTGGGCCCTTCGGAATGCCAAGCAGGTGCCACTGAGATAAGGCCTCCCCCCTTCTCTCCCCCTCTCCATATTGTCCATTTCCTCCTCTCTCCTCTTTCCATCCTGTTCCCTTCTTCCCCTTACAACTTTCTCACTCCTGTCTCCAAATGAACCCCATCCTTCTTCCTCCGCCTCCCGCCTCCATCTCCCCTCCTGCCCCCCATTATGCCTCTTGATCCCGCTCCAAATCCTGCCTGCTCGCTGTTTGATTAGATTGCTAACCCTTTAGGTAATCCCACCCCCATTTGGTGGATTTCCCCCTTCTCAAACATAGAGACAGCGGAGACCCACGGGTGGGAGAGGGTGTTATTTTGGAAGAAAGGGGTGTTTGGGGTTGTTGTTGTTTTCAAGGGGGAGGGGAGGAGGAGGAGGGAGCTGGGGTTTGGCACCCCCCACACCCAATCCCTCAGACCCCAAAAGGAAATTAAAAAATAAATAAAATCAGCCAGGCCAGGTGTAAGGCTCCAACATTGTGCAGAGACGCCTAATCTCTCCAGGTGTGAAACTAAAACCAGCACGGACAGAAAGGGGGAAAGGAGGATGCGTGAGTCCACGTCCTCCTGCTTCCTTAATTAAATCAAGCCAAACCACTTCCTTCCTCCTCCCCCCCGCGACCCCCTTCCATAAAGTCAGGTTTCCCGTAAACGTGGGGTGTAGGGTGGGGTGTTAAGATAGGCTGGCAAACGGTTCTGTTTATTGTCGTTTTTACTTGTACAATACACGTGTGTGTGTTTACACATACAGAAGTGTTGTATGTGCGTGTTTCTGCAATGATGCGTGTTTCTGCAATGAGAAACCGGGAGATAAACTGCATGGACGTTTCCCGCCTCGCAGAGACCATTCAAATATAAAATTGGGGGGCGGGAAGCATAAGCAGGGGAATTTTAAAGTATACTTTCTCCAGAATTAGTGTTTCAGTTTTAAAATATGGAATATATATATATATATATATATGCAGGTTTTGGTGTCTTCGGGTGTCTTCCCGTGTAAGAGTTGGGGTGTCTAGGCGACGTTTCGACGAGGTCTCACTCGTCATCTTCAGGCTGGTGATTTTTGCATTACCTGTATTTCAGATCACACCTACAGCAGATCCACAACGCCAGACATTTAAAGCACGCTGAAGGCACATTTAAAGCACACGACTTACCCCCAAAGAATCCTAGGAACTGGCGTTTGCTAAGGATGCTGGGAACTGTAGTGCTGTAAGGGGGGAACTACAGTTCCCAGGACTCTTGGGGAGAAGTCGTGTGTTCTAAATGCGTGCTGAATGTGCTTTAAATGCACAAAAAAGGTCATGATCTGGACTACATTGACTTGGAGAGAAAAGCATGCCGTTTTGATGAGGCTCAGCCTAAAACAAATCCATTCGCAGGAGCACTGAAATGTAAGAGACTGGCTGTTGGATCAGGCCCATTGCCAATCTAGTCCAGCATGCTGTTCCCACAGTGGCCAAGCAGACGCGGTCTGCCTGGATAGCTCAGTTGGTTAGAGTGTGGTGCTAAGAACACCAAGGTTGCAAGTTCGATCCCGTATGGGACTGCTGCATATTCCTGCATTGGATCTTTCGGGTCCCTTCCAACTCCACACTTCTATGAAGCCCAAAGCAGGACCTGAGCACAACAGCAACTGCGCCCCTTGTGATTCCCGTAACTGGGTCTCAGAGGAATCTATGGAGAGACATTCGCGGCTACTTCTCGCCCTTAAACCCTGGAACCGGGAGGCCAGCTCCAGTGAGTCAACCTCAGCCCAGTTCCAGATCTCTGCATCTGACATCCAGAGCACAACACGCAACCATCTCCTGAAGGATCAGAAATCCCTTTGGTAAAGGATGGTGGCTCACTGGCAGAACATCTGTCCTGCATGCAGAAGGATTCCAGCATCTCCAGGTAGCTCTGGAAAGGTCCTGCATGAAACTCTAGCGAGCCTCCACCACCCAGTGCAGTCAATCCTCAGCTATATGGATCAGAGTTATTATCTGGTATGAGGCCACATTCTTGAGTCCATCTTACAGCGCCGCCCTCTCTCCAAATCCACAACCAAAGGAATAGAACAACCACAAAGGCACCTTTCTGGTTCCGTCTCACGAGTAAGTCCCACAGCTCCGGCAGACCACGTTTAACCAGCTTCCGAAACTGTTTTGTGGAGTCAATATCGGGACACGTCTGCGTATGTGTGTACGCAAACACGTGCAAAGTTCTTTAAAATCCCCACGTTCTTTACACTGGCGATGTCCAAACACACAATTTGGTCCATTGTGTTTTATTTATAACCCCCTCCCCCATCCCCTGTCGAGCTTTACTCACGAGTAGCACAGAACACAGGCCAAGGGTCAAGTGAAAAAACAACAACCACCACGACTCACATATCCTAGTCAAAGTATCTAGTCCATTTCTCCCTGCTTCTCCCTCAACTTAATTGGAAATGCCAAATTAATACGATTTGTAGGTTCGTTTGTTTTTAAACCAACAACCAGCGATACCCCCCTCCATAACTTTCCGTGGGTCTTACTCCTAGATTAACAGTACCCCGAAACGGCAGCCAATTTCTTAACCCCTGAAACCCTCTTCATTATCTAGGATGCGCCTAGAAACCAAATCACAACGCAATAATCTCTTTTTCCTGGGGTTCACTTAGAAGTAAAAACCATTGAGTGGGCGGTGGCAAATTTCACACCTGGGCCACTACAACCTTGCCTTGTCAATATCCTGGGGACCTCTCCTTTATCCTTGACCGAGGCTGGATCCATCCTCATCCTATTTGACACCCATTTTCTCAGCCTGCAGTCCCAGACCCCTTTTTCCTGGGGAGTTAAACCTCTCACAGAACTAAAGTGCTCTTGAGCAGGGACAGGTGGTATAGGATGCTAGGACGAGCTCCACCACTCCCACTCCACCCACCTGGTTTTACACCTCCAGATCTATTAAAGCTAGGAGGCTTACTCCCATTTCTGCAGGAGCGAACAAGAGTATTACCGGATCTAAGGCGTGCAAAGGAGACTCTCCCTCTCCCGCGCACCTCAGATCTCCCAGAAACGGTTCCAATTCTAACTTTCATGCATAAGGACCGGCGCTGTGAGATGAGGCCCTTTGCAATATTATTCAAATTATTGCAATAAAATAAAAATAATAATTTCAACTTCCAGGTGGGTGCCCACGTTGCAGCAAAACCACCGCCACTGGCAAATGGCTTCGGGACACCTTCCAATCCCATGCGTACCTACTTAGGAGTAAATCTATTACTGGGACGCGCGCACACCCTAGTAATCGTGTGCAGGTATGGTGGCAGAAAGAGTTTCTGAGCCACTGAACCGACTACACCAGAGAGGCTGGCGAGCGCTCTGCCCTGCGGTAGCCAAGCGGCTCTTCCCCGCTCCAGGAACGCTTACTCATATACCACGATAGGAGTGGTAAAAGTTATTTGGAGGTGGTCTATAGTACCGCAGCCTAGCCCACTGCTTGTGGCCCCCAGCTTCCTCGGCCTGGACTGTTTCCCTACCCTCAGAGACTCTGATGACCAGAAGAATAAATTCGCTCGCCCATCCCTCCCCGCCCCGCGCCACCCTAAACAAACCAAATGAGAAACAGCCCAGGATTTTATTTTTTTGAGAAGGGGAGGAAGAGAAAGAGGCGAGCGGGAGAGGTGGTGTTGGAAGACACCCTCCTTCCCTCCCTCCTAAACACACACACACACACACACACACAGCGCGGCTAGCCCTCATGAATATCCGCCGTGGGCCAAGCGGAGTGAGCCGTTTAAAGATGAAAGTGCGAGCGAAATAAAGACTCAATTTAATCTGTCTTAAACCCCTTCAACTTAACGTTTGTGCTGGGAACCCGAAGAGTGAGTCCCTGATTGGGGATAAATACATTTTCTTAACATGCCTCGGAGCTATTACACCCCTCTCCAACACAGCGCACTATTCAGGCGCCACAGTTTTCATTACGACCGCTAATAAGTCTTAACGTTATTAAATGCCAAGCGGATGATAGAGAGAGAGGGAGGAAAAGAGGGGAAAAAACAGACGAGCGGGGGGAGCCTTTTCTTTCACGATGCAGCCGGGAGAGCTCGGATCCCTACTAAGAAAATCCAGCACAGGCCACTACAGAGGGTTTTTTTTGGGGGGACTGACCCCCCCCAAGACGCCTCCTCCTTTTCCATCTCCTATTATTCCTGGGAAACAATAAGTCTCTCTGGGGAAAAGGAGATGACCAAGGGAGACTTACTCGCGAGTATACCTGGCTGTACAACCTCTCCAGCACAGGACTTTTTTTGGGGGGGGGGGTGCAACGTCTGTCTCCTCTCTCACCCCACCTCCCATGAAGCTTTTACGTCCGAGAAAGGCGTGCGAAGGGCGGGACCTGGCTCTCCCAAGCCGAAATGTTTTGCACGTTTACTTGGGAGTTAATAAGAATAAAAATCTTTGGGGGTGGAGATTGGGTTGTGAACCAAGCAAAATGCACAGAGAAAGATCCGAGGTTCCGATCCCTCACTTACCTGGGAGCAGCCCCCCCATACGATTCAGAAGGAGTCACTCCCGAGTAGTGAATTCCACAAACCTCCCTCTTCTCCCCCCCCCTTACCCGGCTTTCGCACACTTTCCTAGAGAGTAAGCCCATTGGATTGCCTGGGTTTGCCTTCCAAAATCACTCTGGCCAAAAATAAAAGTGTTGGGGGCGAACGGAGCAAGCGCGTCTTCTAGGAAACCAGCGCTAGTTGTTCGGTTCAGATCCTAAACAGTATTAAAAAGGGCGTGTGTGCCCACAGTATGATCCCTATGAGCGCAAGATCGCTTCCAGATATTCACGGGATAGGATCCGGCTGCAATTTTAAGCGCCTTTTCTCTATAGTGTTCTGGGATGCGGGTCTTCGGTGAATCCCCAAACCCTAATTTAGCCCAATCTCCTAAAACAATAAACGTGGGGCAGGTAAAAATTGGGGCTGCCCCTCCAAATCATTCCAGCACTGCTCTAAGTAAACCCCACTAAATTTAGTCGGTCTGCCGTCTGAACTAAAAGCAACGCAGAGAGTCGGGAACAGGGGTTTGTTTTCTGAGTATTTAGAAAAAGGATTTTTATTTTTTAAAAGAAGTTTTTTACACGTCGCTTTTCTACATGGCGGCGTCCAGGGGTTTTGCAACAAAACTGGGATGATATAAGTAATTATCACCTATACTGAATAATAAAATAATCATAATAACAATAAACTAGGTAATAAGTCTTCTGTTATGGTGCTTAGTAACGTACTCTGTTAGAGGCACAACCCGAGCCAGGGCGCTGTTTTAACCCTAAACATTTAGACAATCGTATCCTAAAGCAGTTTTCGAAGCGGTGGGCGAAATCAGGAATTCGCAGACTTTTCTTCTTTTAGTGCCTTCTTCCAAAAAGAGGCGATTTTGGACAAGGATTCTGCAATCCTGTATATTTACTGGAGAGTAACCCCACTGCTGCTGGGAGGCAGCTGAGAGTTAGGAAAGGGCTATAGGGAGTTCTCCAAACGCCTAGGTCCTGGAGGCACGTTTCCCCCCAAGAATCCGTCCCACCTAACCGAGGGGCCCCGATCCAAAAGGTGCAAGCCGGAGACGAGCTACGGGCCGCCCGATCCCCTCCGCGCGCTTACTTGGGAGTCATTAAATCCCCACTCTCGTTTACTTCAAAGAGAATTTACTCCAGAGAAGGGTGCGGGGGGGGGTGCGAGAGTATTTTTAAAACAACAAGAACAATGCAGACCCAGAGATTCCACCCCCCCTCCAAAGGTTGGAGGTGTATGTATGGAAAAAATGTTTTACAAGTTAAGTATGGTCATTAGGAACTTTAATTAGGGCAATTAAAAGTTTGGCAGGCTTGAAAGGAGATTTATGGATTGTGGGGAGGATTTCTCGCATTCTCTGGTTTTCTTAAAAAAAATAAATGCCAACGAGTGATCTAAGACACGGCTGGGAAATCTGGGTATGGGGGGAGGTGGGAAATCAAAGCACTTTTGCGGGGATCGAACCGAGTACCCTTTTCGTAAATGGATCTTCACTTTTCTGAAGGCAATTTCTCTTATTCCACTCCCCCCCACGCCAAAAAAAACACAACAACAAACCCCTCAGCCTCCTCGTGTAGGGCGTCTCTTCACCAGCTTTCTTGAAACTGGAAGTAAATTCGTCCAGAGGGTTTTTAAAAGACGAAAACACGAAAATTTCTATATATGCTCATTTCGAAAGGACACGGATCGGAGCCTTGAATGCGGGGGAGGGGCAGAACCCCCACTCCTCACCCACAGCTAGGAAGAAGCGCTTTCACATGGCAATGCGCGGTGCGCGCGCTTACTCGCGAGGAGGCCCTGCTTCTACCCGCCCTCCCTCTCTTCAAAAAAATAAACGCATCTTCTTTCAAGGGCGGGGGATCAAACAAAGCCTCTTAAAAACTCGCGATCTTGTAGGCAATAGAAATTCACTTTCAAGCTAAACAAACGCGCGATAAAAAGAGGACAATTCTTAGGAATGAGCGATTCCTCCATCGGAACCTCTAAAAGAATCAACCAGTTAGTTGGTTTCTCATTTTCTCTCTCTCCCTCCCTCTCCCTCTTTCGTTCTCTCTCTCTCTCTCTCTTTTTGAGGGGGTCACTTTTGGAACAGTCCATTTATTTAGCTCCGCACACAAGAGCCTTTTATCTTGGCGTACCTTCCGTTTTTCCTCCCTGAAAACTTTGGTTTTTCTTTCTTTCCAGAAACCCCAAATTTCTTTGGGGAGGAAAAAAACAAAAACAAAAAACGGACGTGAATCATCCTGAAAAAGACATCTTAAATGAGGAAAGAACCACCATTACACGTGCACAAAAATATTTAAACAGCCGGAAAGGAAAAGTGGAATTCGAGAAATAAATAAAACTCCATTAAATCTGCTTTACGACCAAACTCCCACGGAATGCAATTTGCAAACTTTTCTTGGGGGGGGGGGGGAGAGGGACGGGACTATCTGTCTAAGAATCTGAGCCGATGGTATTCTCTAAAGCCTAAACAAACAAACAAACAAAAAGTATGTCCACTTTTAATTTTTATTTTATTTTCCATCACGACGTGGGATGGTGGGGGGAGGCAAAACAAGCACCGATCGCTTTTCAACGACAAAAGACCTGATTTACAAGTGGATATTGAGCAATTTGAACCAAAGACCCCCTCCCGCCCAAAAAAGAAAAAAGGGGGGGCAGCGCTTTGCTAACCTCCAACCGGCTCCCCCACCCTCCTCTTGCAACAGACGGCGCGGATAATATTACAAAACTATCGACCAGCGGGGCGCTTTGAATAAATCTATCTCCCATTCTTCTGCCCCCGTTTTGTTCCCAAACTCCGCGGCCCTGCCTTGGGAATTTTTTTGAATAAGAATAAGCCAAGGCCGAACCCCCCCTCCTTTCTCTCTATTTTAATGGGAGGGGGGCGAGGAGGAGGAAAAAAAGAGAGACACACAGCTTCGTCTGTTTGCCCCCCCCCCGCACCCTCCAACCTTCTCTTTAAAAAATTGTTTGCTTTTGCGGGCCACAGAGTTCCTTTGCCGTATTTAAAAGTTTTTAATCGACTTGGAAAAGTCTTTGCAAAGCGAAGTTCATCTCCAAGGTTAACCCCCCTCCCAGCCAAAGGCGAGACCCGAAAGCCAAACAAGCCGATTTCTCCACCTTCTGTTCAAACATTTCGAGTTCCAGCACCGAAAAGACATATATTTTTAATTGGATTTTTTTTTTGGCAAAAATAAAAAAATTAAAATGATAAGAAGTGGAGGTTATCAACCCGCTGTAATCTCAGCGTGATATATTCGGTCGGAAAACGCTGGTCACCCTTCCTATTTTTTTAAGATCTTCAAAAATGAATAGCATTTTTTAAAAATAATAATAATAATAATTCTGTTTTCTGAGAGATGAAGTGCACCTCAGAAGCCGTATCGTTATTCCAGTCCAATAAAAATTAAATACAAGCAACCATTACTTGGCTCTTACTCGGGAGTAAAGACCGTGCAGCCAGGCCTGGGCATGTTTACTCGAATGTAAACCCCCCAAACAACCGCCGCAGCAGTGCGACTTGTTTCCAGGTAAAATGTGCCTGAGATCTGAGAAACGACCTTCTCCCTTTTCTCTTCATCCCCTCTTTCGGGCAAATTCTTGTTAATATTTTATTTTAGGGTGGAGTTAGCCAAGTGCTCCTTTCTACACCCCCCAAATGCCCTCTATCACACACCCCTCTCAAAAAGTGTTCAGTCATAAGACCCTCCCTCCATTGCTCATCCATGTGAAGGAAAAGGATCACCCCCCCCCATGAAATGGACAACCCCACAACCCCTGATATTAATGTAGAAAACGGAACTGTTCCAACCGCTCTCTGAGCGCTCTCTGCTACCGGGTTATTAATACAGAATAGAAGCTTTGCTCCAGAAACACTCCCCCCCCAATTTACACATCCCCACTCCCGCCGCACACCCCAATATTCCCTAACGAAACCCCAAATGACAAACGTCATCCCCTTCATTTTTTTTTTTTTTGGGTGGGTGGGGGACTGGAGATAAAACAACAGGAAGGTATCATTATTTTAAAACAAACAAACAAACAAACAAGCTATCATTATATATATATAAACCCAAACAAACACAAAACTTTGGGCGTTATCACGAATAAAAACAGTCGTCCCACCCCTGCGGAAAAATACTAACTTGGGTGGCGTTAGGTTTTTAAGAAATTCAAGATCACACATATTCATCTATCTACACACACATTAAAACCTCTCTCTTTCTCTCTGTACAAATATATACCGTACTTATGTCTATATGAAAGAATCTCTCCCCCAATTTCCATGACGCCTCCCACGCCTACCCCCCTCCCACGACAAGATATCCAGAAACCCAACGGATAATTGAATCTGATACCCCCCATCAGTAAACTGTCAAAGGCGGTTTCAGGGGACCATTTAGAAAACAGCAGCAAGCCGAAGAGAAAGTGATCTGTTTAACGAATTCATTTAGGACCCCCCTCTCACACCCCCCCCCCCACAGCCCGCTTTCAAGTCCTTATAAGTAACTGATCCGGAGTGACTCCGGTTTTCAAGGCAAGAGGTCCAGGCTGGTGTTCCGGATGGAGCTTTCGCCACCCGTTCCAAAACACCCGCGCAAAAACAAAAAACCACAAAAACGGGTGTATGTGTGAAAATCAAACCATCCAAGGCAGACAGGTAGCACATTAACACTTCCAAGACCCCACAACCAGACCCCCTCCCCTTTCTCTCCCCTATTGTGTTTTCCAAGCGGCTCTCTAATTTTATTAACACCACCCAACAGTTCAAGATTTGTCTTCAAAAGATCAATCAAGCTTTGAAAAGGGAAAGGGAGACTCCCTCTGGGGGGCAATCTGCGTCTGCAGCGATTATATTTTTTAATAGTAAGTGTGAAAAATGAAAGAAAGACACACTCTGGGCCTATTCTCTATACCGCCTTCCCCTTTCACTAACTTAACAGATGATATAAATAATATTTCAAATAACATTTCCTCTTTTTTAAAAAGAAAAGAAGGAAGAAAAAGTTATCCTTAAGATTTCAGGTGCTGGAAATATGCACATTCCCCCCCCCCTTCTGTCAGTCTAAAAGCATCTCTTAAACAGCATCACATCGTACCAGAGAGAAACTTTATTTAAAAAGAAAGCACAGTGGGGTTTTACATGCTGAAGAATTAAACACGGCTCCCGACTCTTGCCTTGAAACACTGCAATTTGATTATATGGTCACTGAAAGTCAAGGTGGTAGACCACATGAAGGATTTTAACAATACACCAGCAAAAAGAGGACCACAGACTTGCATCCTGGTTTTTCCACCTCTAAAAAGAGCTCCAAATAACATTATTCAGTCCCGATCAAGACTGTGTTTTGAATTCAAAGCTATTCCTTAACATGTAGAGGGGCTCTGTAAAAATGAGTCAAAGATGAGCTAGATGGAGAATTGCGGGCGCATGCACAGAAAAATACAAAATGCACTAGTGGAGGCAGAAGCTTTTAAAAAAAAACTAATCTTAAGATTCTAGGCCTTATGGGTTTGGAAATAAAAAGGCAATGCCTGCTATAATATCAGGATCTTAAAACTGTAGATGGCAGAATAAGGTTTTCAGTGGTTGAAATGGCAATTTGTGTCACTGTCCCAACCATAACAAGGAAAGTAAAATTATGCAAAATTACAGAATGTGTCAATTTGCATAATTTATGCAGGTTCCTGATTATTATTATTAATGCACAAAGTACTGAAAAACCTGGTCAGAAAAAAGATTATAAATTATTCTTGAAGACCCTTATTATTTATTATTATTATTATTATTATTATTATTATTATTATTATTATTATTATTATTATTATTATTTTATTTTAAAAATCATGTCCTCTCAGCATCTCCTGAGACAGTTATACTTTACACTTATTAGGAACCTTTGAGCTACAGAGATTTTATAAAGTCCAACGTGTTCTGCTAAGGTATTGAAATCTTTGAGAATATATTCAAAACCAGGGAGGAAGCAGCTTGGACTTTCTACAATATAAAAAAAGGACCCACTTGAATAGTTAAATGTTTTTTAAAGGCTGTTTAGTTTTCATTTCACCCCTCTGAGAATTTCCTTTAAAAAAAAAAAGAAGTAGGAAAAAATAAAACTCAATCCTTAAAACACACCCTTTCTACAAAGCCTTTCACATGACTGTTTAGCTGCAGTCACATATGCCCTATATTTTTTTAAGCATTCCTATCCAGTCAGAGCTGCCCTCAAATAATCCCAGGAATTGTAGTTTGCCGAGGGGGCTGGGAACCATAGCATTGCAAGGTCTCTCCTAACAATTCCCAGCTCCCTTGAAAAACTATAGTTTCCCAGGATTCTTTGTCGCAATCCACAACTGGGGCATGAGAGTGATTGAAACATGTGGATGTTGTGACCAGAATCCTTTAGCCTCAGAGAGCTGGGTAACCTGAAGTCCTCTGGATGTTACTGGACTCCATCTCCCATCATCCTTGGTCCTTGGCCATGCTATCTGGGGCTGATGGGAGTTGGGAGTCCAATAATCCAGAGGCTCACAGGTTCAGCATCCCTGAACTAGACCATCACTTGCCTTTACTGTCCATAGCTACCTCTGTCACCTGCCTTCACTGCCCCTGTCTACCTCCATCACAACTTTGCCTTCTTTTAACTCAGAGTCCTCCAAATGTTGATAGGCCGCACTCGCTTTATCCCTGCCCTGGGTCATACTTGCTGGGGCTGATGGGGGTTTGAATCCAAAAACACCTGGTTCTTCACCCCTAGCTCTGGTGAAAGAAACTCTGGGTTTATCTTCACCTAAGTCTTTCATCTCACTGACTGTAAGCTCCTGGGAGCAGAGGCCTGTCTTCCTTCTTTCCATTTATTATGAAATCCTTAAACTGCCTCTTTGCCCAACAACAGGCCTCCAAAGCAGCTCGCAGTAAGATAAAGCAAACACACAAACAACTCACAATAAACTTTTAAAACGAACCAACAGAAAGCAACGGTGGCTGCAAGACTACAAATGTGGTAGTTACCAGTATGAACATCCCTTCCCCGCACAAAGAAAGCTAGCAGATCAGGGTGACAAGGTTAAAACCGGAATCGTTTTCTGAATCCTGGGAGGTGGAGTCTCAACAGCACGGGGAGGGAAGTTTCATATACTAGCAACAGGCTCATCCTCTGAGCGCCACCAAAACAAGGCCATCTGCACAAGCACAAGGAGGAAGCCACTGGTGGACTCAGAGGAATTTGCAGTAAATATAAACAAACTAACTTGGAATGGAGTAGCCCCAGAAAGGTGTGGCTGGCTGGCTGGCACACTCCAGGAACAGAAGCACTTAAATGCTGAAACATTTTTTTTTTTGCAGTTCCCACTCACTTCACAATGTCAACATACAATAGGATGGAGGAAACCAAGAGAGAGGCCAACAATTATTATTTTTTAAAAGGGGGTGTATGTGTTCGTAATTGTCCCCCTCCCTCCCTTTCTCTCTACCTTTGTCGCCCAAAATGCCGTCAATGCTGTGCTTGGCCTTCTTCTCGCTGTCGTCCTCCTTCTTATCGCAGTCCTCCTCTTCCTCTTTCTTCCCGAACTTGATTCGGAGCACCCGGCTAATCGAACTCACTAAACCTCAGACAGTCAAAGACAGAAGAAGAAAATATAAGCTGCTTTGAAACTGGAAAGTTGAAACTGGGAGGCAAAAAAAGGTACTTCCATCAGGAATGGTGAGGATTCTCTCCATCCATGGTGGAAGGTCAACATCTATTGCTGCTCCATCCCCATGACACCCTATCACCAGCCCCAACTCATGAGGCCTGTCCATCTGGAGATTGCAGCTCTCCTGTTTGGATTTTCAAAGCACAGGGAACGTCCAGATATGGGGAAGAAAATGCTTGGGGCGGCAGTAGTTGGAGGGCAAAGTGGAATAGATGAGGGGGAATTAGAGGAAGCACTAGGGTTCGCAATCCACATTAAGCCGAGGTATGGATTGGCCAACAACCCAAAAGTCTCTGTTGCATCCACACCCAACAGGAACTTTTTCTAAGTAAAGGTAAAGGGACCCCTGACCTTTAGGTCCAGTCATGACCGACACTGGGGTTGCGGCACTCATCTCGCTTTATTGGCCGAGGGAGCCGGCGTACAGCTTCCGGGTCATGTGGCCAGCATGACTAAGCCACTTCTGGCGAACCAGAGCAGCGCATGGAAATGCCATTTACCTTCCTGCCGGAGCGGTACCTATTTATCTACTTGTACTTTGATGTGCTTTCGAACTGCTAGGTTGGCAGGAGCAGGGACCGAGCAACGGGAGCTCACCCCGTCACGGGGATTCAAACCGCCGACCTTCTGATCAGCAAGTCCTAGGCTCTGTGGTTTAACCAACCGCGCCACCCGTGTCCCTAACTTCTTCTAAACAAAATAAAAGTGGTCCATGGACCATCAGCGGCCAGCAATCCTTGTTCAGGTGGACATGCCCACACCAAATCATTGTTTAAATATTTAGTTTTAATCCTGCAAACCGTCCTGAGACCTGCGGGAATAGGGTGGTGTACAAGTTTAATAAATAGTAATAATATTTAAATTTTGATTGCTTCTTTTATTTTTCTTACATATTGCATTTCACTGCATTACAGTGTGAATTTTATGGAACACAAGTTGTAGTAATATATATGAAATGAAAGGAATAAAAACCCAATGAGGTATCTCACTTAGGAAAGTACTTTAAACAGAAGGAGAGCTCGCTGGTCCATCTAACTCAGTATTGTCTACTCTGACTGGCAGCTGCTCTCCAGGGTTTCCGGGAGGGAGTCTTTTCCCAGCTCTGCCTGCAGATGCCAAAGACTGAACCCAGGACTTTCGGCACGCAACTCAGATGCTCTACCACTGAGCTATGATGCTTCTCTGTGTTTGAGCAGGTGTCATCTTAGATGTACTTAACGCTTGCAAGAGTCATTAAATTAACAAACAGGCCAAGGACTCTCTAAATACTCAGCCCAACCCCCAACCCCAGTTATATTTAGGATAAACACACACAACTCCCATCCTTAACAAACCAACATACTGAAACAGGAGAGGTTAAGGGGTGATATGATAGCCATGTTCAAATATATAAAAGGATGTCATATAGAGGAGGGAGAAAGGTTGTTTTCTGCTGTTCCAGAGAAGCGGACACGGAGCAATGGATCCAAACTACTAGAAAGAAGATTCCACCTAAACATTAGGAAGAACTTCCTGACAGTAAGAGCTGTTCGACAGTGGAATTTGCTGCCAAGGAGTGTGGTGGAGTCTCCTTCTTTGGAGGGCTTTAAGCAGAGGCTTGACAACCATATGTCAGGAGTGCTCTGATGGTGTTTCCTGCTTGGCAGGGGGTTGGACTTGATGGCCCTTGTGGTCTATTCCAACTCTATGATTCTATGAAACTACTGTCCTCAAAATGCCATTGGAGGGGTGTATGCATTGAGGCTTCAATTGGTACATTGGCATAAAAAAGGGTAAAGGGACCCCTGACCATTAGGTCCAGTCGTGACCGACTCTGGGGTTGTGGCGCTCATCTCACTTTATTGGCCGAGGGAGCTGGTGTACAGCTTCCGGGTCATGTGGCCAGCATGACTAAGCCGCTTCTGGCGAAACCAGAGCAGTGCACAGAAACGCTGTTTACCTTCCCGCTGGAGCGGTACTTATTTATCTACTTGCATTTGAGGTGCTTTGGAACTGCTAGGTTGGCAGAAGCAGGGACCGAGCAACGGGAGCTCACCCCATCACGGGGATTCGAACTGCCGACCTTCTGATCAGCAAGTCCTAGGCTCCGTGGTTTAACCCACAATGCCACCCACGTCCCTATACCTTGGCATAAGCAGAGGCCAAAAGACTGCGATGGGTTGCTGGTCCTAAATAAAAAATAAATAAAAATCCCCAACCTGTGGCCCTCCAGAAGTTTTGGCCTACAACTCCCATGATCCCTAGCTAACAGGACCAGTGGTCAGGGATGATGGGAATTGTAGTCCAAAACATCTGGAGGGCCGAAGCTTGGGGATGCCTGGATTAGAGTGTCTAGGAAATAGGTACAAGTGGGTAGCCGTGTTGGTCTGCCGTAGTTGGAACAAAATAAAAAAAATCCTTCCAGTAGCACCATAGAGACCAATTAATTTTGTTATTGGTATGAGCTTTTGTGTGCATGCACACTTCTTCAGATCTGAAGAATATCTGAAGAAGTGTGCATGCACACGAAAGCTCATACCAATAACAACCTTAGTTGGTCTCTATGGTGCTACTGGAAGGATTTTTATTATTATTTTGTTTAGACTAGGATATGGGAGACCAAGGGGTCAAATCCACCACTCAGCCATGAAGCTCACTGGGTGCAACCTGGGGCCAGTCACCGCCTCTCTCAACCCAACCTACCTCACAGGGTTGTTGTGGGGATTAAATGAGATGGGGGGAGAACCAGACATACCACCTTGAGCTCCTTGGGTGAGGAAGGCAGAATATAAATGCATGGGGAACCTTGGGTGCCGAGATCAAATCCAGCCCTCTCTGTCTTGCCCTGGGACTCTTGCCAGGTCACACACCCTGCTCGCCACCCTGGTTGAGTGTTTTTGCCTGGCTAGAAATGCGTCCTTGAACTCCAATCATTCCTCTTGCCTGCTTGGGTGAAGGACAGGGGTGTTCGTGTGTGCCAATATGTGGGTTTGTGTAGAAACCAACCCACCGTACAAAGTTAAAATTCCTATTTGTTGCTCTGCCGCTAGCCCTGACAGCCACCAGAAGGTCACTCATAAGGGAACAGTGGTCCTGCCTGCCCTAAACAATTTGGGGACAGCACCGCCTTCCCTTATATGACCCTGTACATTTGTAAGAACTTCTATGGGGGCCATGCATACTAGCACAACATCAGACAGATCAATTCAGCTAACAGGTTTGAGGGATACGGCCTTTGTGGTGGTGGCCCCTTTAGTGTTGAAGCTTCCTTCTCAATTACCTGCTCATGGAGCCCACAGTACAGGCCTTCCAATGGCCCTAGTAACCTACCTTGGCCCCTGTGTCCTAACAGTGTGGTTTTTTGGAGACCCGAGCTGTCCTCAGTTGTGTTTTACCTAACTCTTCATGGCCTGACTTACGAAAGCCAGTGAGATGCAGTGCCGGGAGTGTTTGATGAGGACCTGGTTCAAATCTTGACTTGGCCATGAAGCTCGTTGGGTGACCACAGGCTAGTCGCTGCCTCTCAGTCTAAGCTACCTCACAGGGGTGTTTTGGGAATTAAATGAGGAGCGGTGAGAACCACGTACGCGACATGGCGCTTCTTGGAGAAAAGGTTGGGATATGAATTCAGAAAAAATGATAAAATATTAAAATAAAGTCAAAGTGTCTTTGGTGATGTGACAGCGTAATGCATCTCGTCTCGTTGTACACAGCTGACTTCCGATAATTCCAGTGTCTGCTGGAATTGAGATTGGTGGGGCGGAAGGGAGGTCAACAGTAGGTGGCGACACAGCCAATAAAAGGCAGAGTCAACTAATTCCGGTTGTGCTCCCATCCTCCTGGTTGCTGAATTCTGCAAGGTTAATGTTGAGACTAAGGAGGAGGAGGGTCACTCCCCCTGAACTGGATGCAAGTAAAAGGAAGACTGGATGAGGCCTCATTTACCCTCATGGAGCAGCCTCTACTGGATTTCTTTCTTTCTTTCTTTCTTTCTTTCTTTCTTTCTTTCTTTCTTTCTTTCTTTCTTTCTTTCTTTCTTTCTTTCTTTCTTTCTTTCTTTCTTTTTCTTTCTTTCTTTCTCTCTCTCCCTCTCTCTCACTCCCTCCCTCCCTCTCTCCTTATGCCCTCATTGCAAATGTATAGACATAGAACTTTTTCAAGTTATACCTATTGAATAATTTAGTAGAACCAGAAAACCCACAGGCCTTTATATTATGCCAACAGAATGATGTCTCTCCCCAAATTAAAACATCAGACCTTCCTGGTTTGGAAAGAGGAGGAGGAGGAAGAAGAAGAGGAGGAGGAGTTTAATCTGAATTACCCATCCACACCATGAATACCCGGACACCCGGAAGGCAGAGTGAAAGTGAAATTGACAGGGTCTAAACACTGTCTACTCATACTTAAGACAATATTATTTTTAATGACTTTGATGTCTTCTGAATTGGGGCCTCCAAATTGTTTTTAATATTGTGCTTTAATGCTATAACCTGCCGTGGGACCTTAGGGTGAAGAGTGAGTAATACAAACATAAATAAATAAATAAATACATTAAATTTGCTTGCCAAGTTAAATCTCCCTGCCTTTTAACAATGCCTGCTTCTAAGTAAAGGCGCCCAGAAGGGGAGCCTTATATGAAATTCTGGTATACAATTTTACTCAGGTGGCTCAGGGTGGATCTTACTAATTATATCATGCATTTGTTAATTACTGTATATCCTGCTTTTAATGCCAGTTCTTAAAATAAGTTTCAAATATGGCAACAGTAGATCCACTCTAAACTATAGGCGGAGTAACACAGGAACATTAAAACAACCTGCCCTCAGATGTGAAGGTGTTCAGCATCCAGATAAAAAAAATAAATGGAGGTTATATCCAGCTAAGTCCTAATACTCAGAGTAGATCCATTGAAATTCATGGACCTAAATTAGCTATGCCCATTTTTTTTTAAAGGGTTTTTCCTTTTTCACGATCAAGTGGTATATAAATTTTATGAAATAAATAAAATGCATGAATTTCAATGGGTCAACTCTGGGTAAGGCTTGGCATTGGGTATTAACCTGGAAAGCACAGAATGAGGTGGCACAAAGGGACTGTACCATTACGAACTGGGTATGGGTGTGCTTTTATCAGTTTTGGAATCCTCTTGTGTGCAAAATGGACTCTCCTCCCAGGCAGCAAAGGAGCACAGAGGAAATAAAAGCCAAATAGCTTCTCACTACTATTATTGCTATCATTGGGTGGGTGCCTTCCAAAGTCAGATCCCCCCCACTTGTGGTTTTAAGTGGCACTGTCCACTCCAAGACCTGTTTCTATTTTGCTGTGCAGATCAGGACTTCTTACACCCTCCAGCTATTTTGAACTATAACTCCCATCACCCCTGATCACTGGTCATGCTGGCTAGAGCTGCTGGGAACTGTAGTTTGAATCATCTGGATAGCACCCGCCCTTCCTATCAGACATAAAGATCTGGAAAATGTTGCTAGGTATATGAGTTGATGGGGGCAGGGACAAGAAGAGATGTAGGTTTTCTGTTCTGGATCATCTCGACAAAACACTAAGCGGTTGTATGGTTGGTTCTGAATCTATAGCAACAAGAAAGGAATATTTTCTTTAGTGTTTTAAGAATGTAGTATGACAGCTTTTGGGTTATACTAGACTCTCTGCCAGACTGATGCATAGCTCTGTGATACTCAGAAGGTTGCATCAAATGTATTGAGTAATATGTAAAATGGGATTGTCTGGCTTGTTCTGTTTTTCTCCTCAAATTGCTCCAAACCATCAGGAGAAGCCAGGGAGATTGAAAATAAGTGAAATGTTTGATTCATGCATGCTATTTCTCAAAAAACGAATAACACAAATCAAGCATGCATAATTGCGATGCAAAACAAAGGCCACACAACAGCACCTCTGTGACCCAAAATCTGGGAGGCAGAGAGACAGGTGTGCAAAGTTTTGAGTTAAGCTTTCAGTCTGCTGAAGAATGCTGTGACATCTGAAAGCTTGCGAACTCACCTTCCAAATTAACTTGATAAAGTGCTATCCGTTATTGGGAAAATATGTGAGCTGCCATCTTTTGGTACAGGGCGCGCGCGCGCGCGCACACACACACACACACACACAAAGAAGTTAAAGTTTATCTGTTAATAAACTATAGCTCTGGGGGTCAATTTTATCTATTAAATGTATAACCCTTACTGTATTTGCTGCCACGCAAAATTAAGAGAGAATTGAGGTTTTAGATTTCTGAGTCTCCACATTCAGTGTTTAATACCTGAAATTATGCATGGTATGGAGACAGTGGAAAGGTCTTCCTCCCTCTCTCCTAACACTAGAACTCACGAATGTTTGAAGATTCAGGACAGGCAGGGGAAAGTCATTTTTCGCATAGTGCAAAGTTAAACTCTGGAACTCACTCCCACAGGATGCAATGATAGCCACCAACATAACTGGTCTTAAAAGAGGTTAGGGCAAATTCAAAGAGGCTACCAATGGCCCCTAGCTATGATGGTTATACTCTCAGTCTCCACCTTTGAAGACAGCAATGATTCTGAATACCAGTCACCAGGACCCACAGGAAGGGAGAGAGCTCTGGTACTCTGCTTGTGGGCTTGCCAATGGGGCAGCAGGCTGGCCGCTGTGAGAAGAGGACGCTGGATTAGACCTGATCCAGCTGAAGGCTCTGATAACATCCACAGGTCTTCCTACATTCTCAATGGACACTTTTAGATTTAGCAACCCTTCTACACAATTCACTCGTTAGTCTACAGGGTGTCGTTATTAGTCCAGATTTGCAAATACTGGGGCTCAGGGACACCCCCGCCCCCAAATGATCCAGAAGCCACTTAAGCCGCCTGCAACATTTCTGCAAAGACCAGCTTCTGCTGATGGGGCAGACAGAGCCAGAAGTCAAAGCTGCAAATTCAGCTTGAGACTCAAGCCCGGCTCTCTCACCACACACAGCTGAAGTTGTTTTTGGACTGTACCACCTGAAACTGCAAGAGGACGGGTTGGGGAGGAATTTGTGTAAAAAGTAAAAAATTCCAGAGTAGACCTGGAGAAGGGATCAAACTCCAGTTTCATCTCTGCTTCCTGCATCCAGGGATTTGCCTATTTATTTCTTCCTGGGCCTCTCAGTCTGAAACAGGACGACAGAACAAAGGCTATGCAAGCTTTAGAGTGCTGCAGAACGCTTTCTTGGGGAGTCACAAAACGCACGGAACCTGGTCTGTGCTTTTGAGCGCGTGCATTGAGTTATTTGCCCGCCTCTTAGCCTGGAGGGGAAGATTTTGGTCCCAAGCTGGCCTGTTTGTAGATAAACGCATCCCTAGATTAGTTCCTCCCTCCTCCCCACCCAATTACAGGATTTCACCCTCCCCCTTCCTTCTCCCCGTTTGGGCTTTTTCCAAGCTGCCTTCTCACCTGAAGGGACCGTGCTTCGGTCGCAATGCCCATCCTTCAGCAGTCGGTCCCGGATCTCCCAGCTAAACATCCCGGGGTTTTCTCGTTTATACTCTTCGATTTTCTTCTCCACGTCGGGAGTAGCGACCTGCTTTTGGGATCAATGCGCCGTCGGGAAAAGATCCGAGGTGGGGTGGGGGGAAGAGGTTTGCAGTGGGTAGGGCAGGGGGAAGAGAAAGAAAAAGGATTCACTTTTAAATTTAAATTTTGGGGAGCGGGTAAAGGTGCGCCCTCGCCTCAGCCCACGCGCCTCGCCATTCAAATGTTCTTTTTAAACGACTCCCAGCTAAACCCTACTCAGAGTAGACCCATTGAAATTCGAGACACTTAGCCAGCCAGGTCTGTTAACTTCAGTGGGTCTACTTTGAGTAGGACTAGCAGTGGCTACAACCGCCTCTTAAAATAAAATAATACATAAATAAGATCCGTTTTAGTCTAGAATTTATTCTAAGGGTGCTTGCATTAAGCCTTTGGTGGTTTCCCAAATTCCCCCCACCCCACCTCAGGAAAACCTCCCAAATGCAAACTACTCAGCCCCCTCTCCCTAAAGGCTTCTAAAAAAATCGCACCCCCTTTAACGGGAGGGTCCTTATTTTACAACTTTTGATGGTTTCCCAAACCCCCCAGAGAGCCCACATTTGTCAAGTCAATATTTTACTGCACCTCTCTACGCATTTACCTAGAAGTGAACCCCGTTGTACGCCGCAGGACTCGTTTCCGAGGAATTTCCCCTAGGGATCGGGGCTTCGCGCGGGGGCTTACTTGAGAGTAAGGGGACCGGTCCAGTTCCACCCTGGGATCTTTACTCAGAAGTAAAGTTCCATGGGTTTCAGCGGAGCTTACTCCTGAGTAAGCGCGCCTGGAGTCGGACAGATTCCCCGCCCCGGCTTCTCAGTTCTAAAGATACATATTTTTTTAAAAGATTTTTTAAAAAATGACTTCGAGTGTGAACGATTATAAATTAGCTGCAAATATCATCCTTTATCCACTCTGCTCTGATTTATGGTTGTAAAGTGAGATCAAATGAGGAACTGACAGATTTCGCTTTTCTCTCAGTAAACGCTTCCTATTTTGAGCTGCCTGTCGGAGATGACGGGACCCATCGCCCAGAGGCTCATCTCATGATAAATAACCATGAATGCAAAAAAAGAAGAAGAAAAAAGAGCAGCCGGAGGGCCCCGATCCGGGACACGTCTCCCGAGAGAAAGCCCGTCCGAAAATCCTTCCTCAACGGACCATAGCTAAGAGCCACGATACCGCGCAACTTTTTCCTTTTTCTTATTCGGAAGTAAGCCCAGTTGTGAGACATAACGGGCAAACTGAACCGTGTCTGCTCAGATCCCGTGGGGCTTTTTTTAGTCCCCAAGTAAGCGAAGCTAGGGTGGCAGCTTCAGGGAAATAGTTAAGCTGCCATCTAGCTCCGTATTGTTTGCACTGGCAGGCAGCCGCCATGGGAATCAGGTAGGGTTTTCTCGCAGCAGCCCTACCTGGAAACCCGGAACCTTCTGCGCACGGAGTACAAGATGTTTTCCCTTCGCTTTCGGGGTGCGTGTCCAGAGAAGGGTCCCCCCCAAACCCAGTTAAGAGGTAGGGGAGAAGAGGTGAAGGCTACCCCACCCCACCCCGCGCGTGCCCGAGGTAGCCACCCCGGGGACTCCCACTCACTCACCCTGGGTTTACTTCCACCGATGGCTCCTGGGCGGATGGAGCCGGTCTCCTGGTACCTGCAGAGGATTTTGGAGACGCAGCCGTGGGAGACGCGGAGCTGGCGGGAGATGACGCAGGGCCGGATCCCGTGGTGGGCCATTTCCACGATCTTGTGGCGGATGTGGTTGGGGAGGGGTCTCCCGTTGATGAAGACGCCGCCTAGCTGGTTGACCCGGCCTTGGCCCAGTGGGGTAGAGACTGCGAGGTAAAGGAGAAGAGAGGGAGAGGGAGAGAGAAGGCAAAGGTGACTTTTACCTGCGGGTTCCCTCGGGGGTAAAGCCCTTATCACACTAACCGAAGTAAGGCTGCCATCCTCTACCTACCCCGCCTGAATTTAACCGGATTTCGAACCAGACCCGTATCGCGGAGTAAGTCCCGACCGAACCCGTTTATTGGCTCACAGCATAAGTCGATCTCGGGACCAGATCCACCGCAGTCTCCCCTTTGTGATGCGGAGCGGGCAACACCTACATTTTTACTCACTTCGTTTTATCCACATATTCCCCGTAGTTATAGATAACTTGCTGGATGTATAAGGAAGCACCTATATAATCTAGATCTCGCCTATTTGAATTTAGAGACAAACCTATTACATGGATCGGCAAATTTATCACTGTCTTGAGACCGGGAAGAAAGTGAATCGGGTTTTCATTTAGTACAGGCTCACACAACACACGCGCACACCCTCCTTTATTCTCAATACAGTTACTCGGAAGTAAGGTCCCGATCCGATTCACAGCGGAGCTGGAGAAAACTAAAGAGGGCGAGGCCGTTTCTGACTGAACCCGCTTCAAGTTTAGTTCCGGACTCAAAACGTGGCTGATAAGTTTATTATATTTTATTTTAAAAAGTGGGGCGCTGAAAGATAAAATTCACAACATTCTGGTTGCCGATCCTAACCATGTTTGCCCGGAAGTAAGTCTCTACGATTTTTATTTATCGAACTGATATCTAGGGGGACGGGAATGAGCGGAGGATTTTACAGCAATTCGGATTATACCGAAGCGCCCGTCACCGGCGCGTTTGGTCTGGATTTGGAGTACTCCAACGGAGGACCCACTCAGAGGCCTTATTCACAATCCACTTAACTAAAGACTTGGAGGAAAGGGACTATTTTTGCGGGTGTCCCCCCTTAATTTTAGGAAATTTCACTCCCCCCCCCCACAAAAAGTTCTATGGTCTTTATCGATGCGGATTCTGGATGAATAAAGCTCCACTTGAACCCAGGTCCAGTTAAGCAGGAATACATTCTGGTTACAATGAAACGCTATGAAGGTGAGCCTTCCTTAAATATCTCTGTCCCGTGGTAACATCCCTCCTTCCTAAAATTTCTCGCTTTTAAAAGCCAAAGGGCTGTTTTATGTTCAAACGACACGCGTGCAAGTGAAACACGCCTCTTTCTTTTTCCCAACCCCTCCTAAGAACCACACCAAAGTCAGGGCTTTGGGATCGCGGTCCCGATCAGAATATACTTTCCTGCTTCAATTACGAGGTCTAAACCGAGGCGAGGCCCAAATGATCAGCACTCTGTGTATGCGTCAGAGACAGCTTACAAAGACAGGTTTGAGAACTTTCAGTGTAACTGACAAGGCCGTGTGCTTGGGTGGGTTTTTCTCACACTCCCCCCTGAAAACATTTCCCTGCCAGCTACTGCCTTACACGCGCTTGCTCCAAGAATAAGCCGCACGGAACAAAGAGGAACCACTCCTCCTTAGGATCGCGCTGCGCGCCAAACACTCGCGCAACAGCATCCTAGGCGCCAGCTCCTCGGGAGTAAAGCCGGTTTTATTCAGCCAGGCGTGAGCTCCCTCGGGAGCAAGCATGCCCGGAGGACCCCTCAAAAAGGAAGCCCCATTGGGCTTTTGAGGGGCTTACTCTCGCGTAGACATGGCCCCCAAGACTCCTTTGGAGCCAGTTTCTCCCTTTAATGTCTCTGGCGGGGATCCGAACCTCTCTCCCCCGGGAGTTTCACTGAACCTCGGAGGAGAGCGGCGCCCGGTTCCGTGGTTTTCCTCTCCCCGGGTTCATTTTAAATGCAGGACGTCGGAACCATTGAAAGGAATGGACAGCGTTACCTTCGGGCCATCCCTTTCAGTGGCTCTTCTCTGAGTAAGTTGGAGGCAAATACCAGGCGCTTTGTCGCTTTCCCACAGATCGGTCTGCGCCAAAACTTCTCAAAATTCCCCTCCCCTCCTCCTCCCCTTAACCCCAATATATATTTTATAAATGGTTCCCTGGGCGCCTCTCCAGCTGAGCGCGCAGACATCTGTTTGCGTTTCCCTCTCAGCTGCCTTGATCTCTATCTGTGTAAGGTTGTCCTTTTTCGTCTTCTTCTCTCGTTTGGCCTACACGCGCCCCCTGCAAATAACAACCGCCAACGTCTTCTAACCCCCTCTCCCCAAACAACTACTTTTGATAAACTACAAAATGTCCTTTCTCCCTTATCCTTACCCAGCTTGGAGAACGGCGCCGTTATAGAAACCTCATTCCCCCCTTTCTGTGACCTGTTAGGCTTGAAAACAGCCAAGGTTTTGGGGGAAAGTGTGTTTGTGTTACGTATTTCTGTTCAAACATATACTGTATGGAGACACACACATATATAAGAAATACCTGTTCATCTTTACATAAATCAATTTATATGCATACATAGAAAGAGTTCATTTCAGTATATATAAATCAGGGATTATCAGTATTTAGTGATTAACCAAATCATAAATGGGATCCAGAGTAAGCTCGCTTTTATATTTTTATATGATGCTTTTTATGATGCTTTTATACACATATACAGATAGTTCTCACATAAAATAAAAGTCAATTTTATACATTTGCACGCTTCCTGATATATTTTTTAAAAAGTATTCCTATAACCAAATCTGCGTTATGAAAAGCGCCCACCTTCCCAAGCGCTCTTTCTTAGGACTCCAACACTTGAATGAGACCCGGAGAGAACTTCTATATATAAATATTGCTTTAAGCGGGTATTTAAAGTCACATATCCCCCAATTTTGTGGTAGTGGAAAAGTAGACATGAATTTTATTTTGAGGGGTGGTGTGAGAGAGAAAAGTATTCGGGTTTCTCTCCCCCCCCTTTCCTCCCTTCCTCTCTCTTTTTAATATTTCTTCCTCGCTTCGAGGATGGTGGCTCCCCAACACATTTGGAAATTGGGGTGGGGGAGAAAAAAAAAGAGACTGGGATGGGGGGGGTTGTATGATAGTCTCTCTCTCTTTCTCTTTCTCTCTCTCCCCCCCTAACCCCCGACTTCCACACTTCTTGGCGAAGAGAGGAAAGTGGATTCCGGTCCTCGCCTGGCGGTTTAATCAAGAATCACGCGCCGCTAATTCGGAGTCACTCGGCGCGCGCTGTCATTAGCCACAGCTCAGCCTCGAGTGGGCTCAGCCTGCCTCCGAGAGGCGCCTGGACCGGCCGCCCGCTCCGCCTCGTCATTATTCCCCATCACGTTGTGCAAATATTTTGGTAATCCCCCTGATCTCTTTTTCCCTTTCCAGCGCCGCTTCACTTCATTTGCTCGCAGAAAAGGAGGCCCTTCACTCCAAATCCCCGCGGCGTGTGGGTTTTTGCGCAGCCGGCGTGGGTCCCCTGCCTGCTCGCCCCCCCCACCCACTGCCTGCTCGCCCACTTGAGCACGCTCTCGGCTGAGCGAGCTTTGCTTTAATAAATGCAGGGAAGGGGACCCGGAGTTTGTTTAATTCTGGTTTGGTCGCCAATCAGGGGACCTGTGGTGGGGAGGGGGAGAGACTGGAGAAAATTGTGTGGTTTTTTTTTTTTTTTAGGGGAGAGATGTCGGAAAGCCGCTTTCTAATTACTTCTCGCTCTCATTCAAATATAAAGAGAGAGAGGGGGGTGGGAGGTTGTAGAGGCGAGAGAACGTGGGAGTAATTGACAAGAGAAAGTGACAAGTTCTTTCCGAACCTTTGGCGCGCCCAACGTTCCATCGCAGACGCGCCGGGTCGCTTTCACTCGCTTCTCGTTTCTAAACCAAAAAATATCATCGCCGGACTTTGGTTTTGGGGTAAGGGGCGGTGTAGGACGAACAGACATTTTCATGCAAACGGAAAGCGGGGGTAAAGGAAGGGAGCCAGCTGCGCAAAGTTCATTCAAACGCCCCTTCCAAAACGGTCTGCGACGAGTCAATGGCAAACGAAACAACCCCACAATATATTATATGTATTATATCTATTACGACCACAGTTTGGAAAATTGGTCTCTCTTTAGAATTTGGAGGGAAACTTAGGAATGCCAAACGGCAGCGAGAAACGCCTGACTCCTTCTGGCTCGCAAAGTGAAAAAGACCCGCTTTGTCCCAAACGCGCCTACCCTCGCAAGCAGGCAGTTGTAACCGCCGTCTTTACTCAGGAGTAAGCCCGGCAAGAGGGCTTCCTCCCCAGTAAAAGGGGACTGGCTTTAGGGCGGTTTCCAAGCGCGCTTTCAAAACAAAACTTCCTTTTGAACAAATGCCTCCTTTTTAAAAATTAAGAACACGGGCTGAAAGTTGAAGAGAATAATGGCGAAAAGTTTAAAAATGAAACGAATCGGAAGGCCCCGCTAAGAAGCGAAGGAGGAAAACCAAACCCTAACATTTTTATTTTGTAATTAAATTCTTCTTTTTTTAAAAAAAACCAAAAAACAAGTATCTAACCTGGGAAGGAAAAACGAGCCGCCTGCTTACCTTCTAAAGGAAATCCGGTGCGGGGATAATTCTGTCCGGGTGCTGGGCGCATCATCCTTGGTACTGTCCCAGGGAGCGCAGCCATACTCCAGACGAGGCTGCTGGGATGAACGGGTGGGTGGGAGGGAAGGAGGAAAGGGGGGGCCGCTGGGATGGAAGGTTTCAAGTCGAGAAAGCCGGAGAAAAAAGGGGAGTCCAAATCTTTGCAAGAAAAAAAGTGTCTATATAATTTTTTTTTTTACCAAAAAAAATGGGGTGCGGGGAGAGAGAACGTGGAGAGAGACAGAAAGAGAGAGGACCCCTCCTCTGGTCTGTCCCCTCTTGGAGAACCTCAGCCACTCGCCTTCCCCCAAAGCCCCCCCAGAGTTTTAAAAAAATGAAAAAGGGGGGGGGGTTGAAATTGACCAGCTGGAACTGAGCTTGCGTCCTTTAGGAATGCGCGATGAAGACTGTGGAGTGAAAGCGAGCAGAGGTTGAATTTCTTTAGAGGAGGATTGTAGAAGGTTTTCTGCCCCCCTCCTTTGCCTCCTTCTTCCTTCCTTCCCCCTTCCTTCCCTCACTCTTATTTTGCGTGCGTGTGTTGCTTCTTTTTTGGGGGGGGGGGAGGAGGAGAAGAAGGGGGGTGTCTGATGACTGCTAGGATAGGAAAGGTTGGAAGTTGTGAAGACGGGTTGAACTTTGGCGCATGGGGGAAATGCAAGAAAGGGAGACCGAAGCAACTCTGATAGGCTGCGGAGTGGGGATTTCCTCCCCCCTTTCTCCCTTCTAAAAAACCTCCTTTTTTTATTCATGAGCGCAGAGAAGGGAGATTTAACTCCGAGGCTTGGGAGCCAATCGCAAAGGGGCTGGTGTGTCCCCCGCTTCTCCCAGACGTACCGGTATATCTAGAGGATTTGTTTTTTTAAAAGTGGGTGGCGGTGGTCTCCGTAGGAGAGAAAACGGAATCTTCCCCTATATATCTATATATATTCTTAAGTGCTAGCATTCCGAGCATTTCTTTTTTTAAAAAAAAACTTTCCCAAAGTTTACCTGGGGAGGCGGAAGAATGACGTCCTTTCGCTCCCCCCCTCCAAGAAAACAAACAAACCACTATTTCGTCAAAAGTAGCCTTGCCACTTCCCAAGACAAATGAAGCGTGTTTTCTTGGGGGGGGGAGCGAGGAAAAGGGGAGGGGGGAACCTCAGCACTCTCCCCTCAACTTCGGCGCCCAAACTTCTCCAGGGACCGCTTCTCTGCCCCCCCAACATATTAGAATAGAGGTTTCCACACAAAAATAAGCCGTAATTTCCCCGCTAAAGGGATTCTAGGAGGGACTTCAATTCTGTACTAAGGAGAGGGAAGTGACAACCGGGAACCCCCTTACCTTAATCCAAGCCTTAAACTTGGGGAGAGAGACCCGTCCACCTTGACTGCATTATATATGTATAATATATATTTGAGAGACAACGTATCTACAATAGGTTTCAGAACAGCAGGAGCAGATAAGATTCGCTCGCGTTTCACACATCGCGACCCACAAGTCTTCCAGTCAGTCAAGGAGGTCTTCCTGCTTTCACACCTGGCAGGTATTCTCCCTCCCTCCCCGAAAATGAGGAAGGGTCGAGGAAGGGACCCTCATTTACCGGTAGTTTTAAGCAGCTGGAGGATCGCTCCCCTGGGACCTCTGAGCAGGAGAGGGTTTGCTTCCGAGTAGACGTCGCAGCATCGCTTCGCTGGTAACTTGGAAGGCAATAGACGTTTGTGGAAAAGAACAAACACATCAGTACTAGGATTTACTTCAGAGTAACAGCATGGTTAGAAGCAAGCCGGTGGGTCGCTGAGCCCATTTTAAGTCTCTTTCCGTGTAATTTCTTGAGAGTTAGACACTCAGGTGTAAGATCTACACTTCTCCCCACCTCCCACCCCCAACTTGGCGAATCGATTTTTGTCGGCTGCTGGTTGCATGGGGTCTTGGAACGCGAAGATCGCAGCCAGGCAGCCCGGATCCTAGCCACGTGGATCTGGCCTTAAGGCCCCACTCGTGTTACCTGAAAGCGCTTAAGATCTTTCAAGAGGCGCAACCCGATCCTATAATTCATATATACTCCGGGGGATGTTTCAGTGAATCTGGTGCGTGCGTGTGTGTGTGTGTGTGTGGGGGGGGTGTCTCCTGCGCAACCTACCCGGCGAACAACAGCCCGGGAGCAGCCAGATTCCGTGCACGTTTACTCGGAAGCAAGCTCTGTTGACCTCGATGGGAACGGCTTCCCGGGAAGCGGCGCCTAAGGATGGCAGTCCTTTCGTACGCACGTTCTCTCGGAGTAAGTCCTAGTGGGTTTCACGGCACCTAGGATTGCAGCCCCTCATCCTATACACGTCTCAATCGGAAGCACCACCGAGTTGAGCGGGGCTTATTCCCCCTTCCCACAACCGAGAAGCATTTTCTGAAATGAAAAAAACAACCACCCCTCTCCATCTCTTACCCAGAACTAGTTAAGGTTACGTGTTCCAGCTTTTTCTTAATAGTTATCATTATTAACTCATATTCCTTTCCCAGCCGAAGTACAATAGCTAGATCTTTGACATTAATACCAATAGCAATAAGAACATGTGAATCGTCTTTTTCTAGTCGATTTGGTTTGTTTGGGTGAATTTAGCCCAGGCTACGACGTCCCTCCTCTCCTAAACAGCGATCATAATTCTCTGAAACCCAGGACAGTGGCAGGGGGGGAGAAGGGGGGGTGAAGGCAGCTGGTCTCCCCCCTTCCTCTGAAGCTTTAAGGAGGATGACTCCATCCCTCCTTCCCAGCGGGCACCGACGCCAAGGCTCCGAAGTGTCCTTTGTTCCCCCCTCTCTCTCTCTCTCTCTCTCTCTCTCTCTCTCTCTCTCTCTCTCTCTCTCTCTCTGCTCGCTCTAACCCCCCCCCCCTAAATCGGAAAAAAAGTTTTGCAAACTACACTAAATGAAAGCCAAACACCTTTCCTTTTCCTTTAGCTCCTTGAACCAGCTGGTCTGAAATTATATATATATACACACACACACATTTTCAAGCAAATACGCTATCAAACACAACTTATTGTGTTAAACCTTTATCCTGATTTTATATCTGACCAGCGCCTTGGGCAACTTACTCGTTAGGCAGACTTTCCCTCCCATTAACTGACACTGTCGATTGATGGGAACCGGAGCTCTTCCCCGAACTCAAAATATTTCCAGAATCTTCTTGGGAAGAAGCGAGAGGTTCCTTTTCCACCACCGCCAAGTGATAGGGGGGGGGGAATGAGAAGTTGCATAAACAGGTATATTTCTTTTTGAAAGTGTGTGTGTGTGCGCGCGCAATATATGGAGATATATATAAATGTATACCATCCATAACTGATCCGCTTCCCTCTCCTTTGACACTTAAAACAGTAGCTACATTATTATTCTTTTAAATACACCCTGCCACTCCTCTCGACAGCAAAGGTATGTATGCACAGCCGCCTGTTTCCTCCCAGTAGACAATTCCGCGGGAATAGGAGTGGGCTGGGGCCTCGTGGCTCCTACCGAGAGGGAAACCACTGTGGTGTACTCTGAAGGGGAAAAAAGACCCCTGTTTATATACCTCCCGTCCCAATTCTCTTGCACATCCGTGGGATGAAGTAACTGACGGTTCTCTCTGCGCTTCACCGATGCAACATCACAGTGGTATTTATTCGTTGGGGTAAGAGGGACGCTCAGCCCAGCGCTATATCAACGCAAAGGATTCCCAATTTAATCATAAATCGCGATATTCCACAGACCTAAAGGCGAATGCAGTTTCGATAACCTTTCTCATCCTCTCTCTCGAAAGCTCAAGGAGACATTAAATTTCACCAACACCCCCACCCCCGAAGGATTTCAAAGAAGACATCGCTGGAGATAAGAGCGATAATAAGATATAATCATAGAGTCATCTAGTCCAATCCAAGGCCATGCAGAATTCTCAACTACAGTGGTACCTCGGGTTACATACGCTTCAGGTTACAGATGCTTCAGGTTACAGACTCTGCTAACCCAGAAATAGTACCTCTGGGTAAGAACTTTGCTTTAGGATGAGAACAGAAATTTGCTCCGGGAGCGCGGCGGCAGCAGGAGGCCCCATTAGCTAAAGTGGTGCTTCAGGTTAAGAACAGTTTCAGGTTAAGAGCGGACCTCCGGAACGAATTAAGTACTTAACCCGAGGTACCACTGTATATCATACATGACAGATGGCCGTTCAACATCTGCTTAAAAACCTCCAATGGAGGAGAATCAAGCACTTCCCTAGAGAGTCCGCTCGGCTGTCGAACGACTTGTACTGTCAGAAAGTTATTCCTGATGTTTAGTCGGAATTTCCTTTCTTGTAACTTGAAGCCATGGGTTCGAGTCCTACCCTCCGGAGCAGGAGGAAAACAAGCTTGCTCCATCTTCCACGTGACAGCCCTCGAGATATTTGAGGATGGCTACGATCTAGCAGTAAGGATGGCAACGGGCAGTCAGGTGTTTTGCGTAGGCATCAAACGCGAGTAAACGCGGAATATCGATCTCGATAGAGAATAAATAAATAAATGCAAAATATTCTGATGTCATGCGGACTCAACTGTGGGGTTCGACCCAGAAAAAAACAATCAATAAAAAAAGAAAAAAAAATTCAGCTAGTAGGATTGGAACACAGGGTTCACTCTCGCATTGAAAGAAAGGGGGTTAGATTTGACTGGGAGGTGAACTGAAGTGCAAAGACTGCGCAACTTTATAGAGGCCATCCCGGAACAAGGAGCTTGCGCGGGAAAACCCGGAATTCATGGAGAGCAGCGACTCTATCGGGACTGAACGAGACTGTTTTGCGGCTCATCAAAGTGTGGATTGACTTACTAATGACAGAAGGACTGTGCTATCAACACCTGTTTTGGTTTTTTTTTGCTTGTGACCGAAGCTATCACCCTCTGTAGATTCCTGCCTTTCGTTTCCTTCTGACCTCGCTGGTCAACCACATGCAGTATACTCCTGTGATTCAGGATATAACACTTATTCCCAGGGACGCGCTGGCATTCCACAAAAGTTTATGCCACGATAACATTAAGTCTTTGAGGTGCCACAAGACTCCTGGTTGTTTTTAAGGCCTTCTGAAGAGCTGGACCAGACCTGTGTGTTTCAGATCTAGTTCAGCACCCTGTTCAGGCACGGGATAACTTCTGACTGACTAATTATCCCTGGCTGAAGGTCCCATTTGGATCCCAGACCACGCACATTCCACGGGGAGTAAATCGCAGCAGCTTTTCAGTGAAACTGTACTGGAACAGTTGCTTTCTGAGCCACATGCAAAAAGTCATGGAGAGTTTTGCAAAACGATTCCATCACAGCGTTACTAACCAGGCTAGCAAAACCATGATTATCATTTTTGTTTACTTATTGCTGCAATTATATCCCTCCTTTTTCTTCAAGAAGGCACACATGCTTCTCTTTCTCTCTCTTTCATGCCTTCCGTCCTCTTTTAGCTCACAACAACCGTATGAGGTAGGCTCGGCTGAGAGAGGCAGAGACCAGCGCCAAAGTCACCTCGAATGAGCTTCGTGGACGAGTGGGAAATTAGAACCATGGTAGTAATACTACCTCTCCAGATGTTTACTTTGGGAGTCTGGCTATTAAATAAGGAGGAGAGAGGACTGAGCTTTAGGCTGATATAGGCGCAGGTGAACCCAGTCCTCTGCCTTCTCCAACAGAGAGAAAGGACCGGACTCCTCGCCTCGACAGCAATGTCTAGTGGGAAAGGTTGATCATCGGCTGCCACCCCTTTGGAGAGGTGGGGCTGCCTTCTCCTGCGATGACAGGTTAACTACTCCTTTATCGACTCTCCTTCCCATTCTATATTAGGAAATCGGAGAATTAATTTTTTTTTGGGGGGGGGGGAGGAGAATAAGCAATTTAGAAAACACCACGCGTAAGGAAACTCTGTGGCAAATTGGGGAGGGGGAGAGAGGAGAGAGAAAAAGAATAGCCACGCGTGTGCCCAGGGTCTCCTGGTGGCAAACAAATTTCATTTTATACATATTTTCCCCTCCCCAACAATTAAGAAGCCTGGGGCGTGTGTGAAACGGCGATTTCACAGCTGAAGCTGGCCAGAGGAGAGGGCTATGGGAGATTTGGAAGACGGGGCGAGAACCAAAGAGGGGTAAAGAGGTTTTTTCTTTTAAGAAAAATAAACATTTTCCCCCCTTTTTTCTGGCTTCTGTTATTATAGGTTTTTGCGCTACAAACAAACAAACAAACAAACAAACAAACAAACAAACAAACAAACAAACAACCTATTGTTTGGTGAACCGCCTGACGCTCCTGAGAGGCGGCTTAAAGGAAACAGAGACCCAGGCGGGAACTTTGCAGCCCTGAGCGCGTTTTTAGCCCAGAAGCCTTTCTTTCTGCAGCGAGAGCCAGTGTGGCATAGCGGTTAGAGTGTCGGACTAGGATTTGGGAAAGATCAGGGTTCAAATCCCTCCCACTTAAGCCATGACCTTGGGCCAGTTACTGCTTCTCATTCTAACGTACCTCACAGGGTTGTTGTGGAGATTAAAGGAACAGGAGGAGAAGCACGTACTTTGAACTCTTTGGAGAAAAAATTAGGATATAAAGAAATGAAATGAAATACTGAATGAATGGGGGTTTCCCCTAGGGATCGGTGACGCAAGGATCGGGGCCTCACGAACACTTGACCCTCCTCTGAGGAGGAAATGGAACGGAAAATGGAGCGAGAACCATCTAGGCTGCTCCCAGCTCCTTGGAAGAAAGGTGAGATATAAATGAAGTTAATTGTTTTAAAGTGATATTAATATTGTCATTTTAAACTGCTGATAACTGGCCCTGGGGACGTCACTGAGAAAGCGGTGTGTGTGTCCAGCTTAAAAAGTCTAACAAAGGACACTCCCATAGCAGGACCATTGGATGATGGGAATTGTAGTCCAAGACCCAAGTTTGGGAAACCCTGCATTAGGCACTAGGCAACATCAATGGGGTTCTATGGAATGCTTGTCCTATAAAGAGTAAAGCCACAAGAATGACGCTAAATTATTACTATCATCAGTATTCATTGCATTTATATATCACGTTTTTCTTTCAAGGAGCTCAAGGCGACTCACGTGGTTCTCCACCACCTCATTTAATCCACACAACAACCCTGTGAGGTAGGTTAGGCAGTGACTGACCCAAGATGAGCCTCATGGACAAGGGATCTACTCTGAGTAAATTCCCTCTGGGGGAATTTTCTGTCGTCGCCCCCCGCCTACTCGAAAGAAAGCCCCATTGAGTTGAATAGTGCTTACTCCCAGGAAAATGCGCTGCGTAGGATTGTCACCAGGTCAGTGCCATTCTGCTTGAACTCAGGTGGTTAAAAAATCGTTAAAATTCCATATTCTATATCCCCTGACCCCAACAAATCTTTCTCTTGGGTGTACCAAGGAATAGATTTTAGTAAAGCAAGCTTCAGTGAAAGGCAGCCCTCCAGTGAATATATATATATATATATATATATATATATATATATATATATATATATATCAGACATTAAAATCATGGCAAGAAATTGAGCTCAATAGGTGTAAGCTCTATTGAATTCAAGGGAGATTTACGTCTAGGTGAAATTTGCACAGGATTGGACTGCCACTGCTTGCAATCCTATTCGCACTTACTGCAGGTAAGGGAGTGGAACTTACTTCTGGGTCAGCCTACATCGGATCGGGCTGGGATCCTGTCCATGCTTACTCAAGAGTAATCCCTGTTGTGTTCAATGGAACTTTAATTCTGGTTAAATATGCATTGGAGGGTGGTTTTATAAATAGTAAGCTCCGTTGCACATTTATTTGAGTGGGAATTACTTCTGAGTAAACCTGCACAGGAGTGAGTGGTACATTTCACTCCTCCACTTCCTATCTTCTCTCGCTTCCTCAGTCAGATTCTCTTTTTTCCATCACTGTCTCTCTGCTTTCTTAATCCTTATGGCATGTTTCTGGGTGATAAAGATAGCTGATTTGTCCTCTTTAAATAAACTTTACTACTAGGAGATTTTTTTTTTTTTTAAGTGGAGGGGAGCACCAGGCATATTAAGACATTTGGGTGATCAGTCTCCATAACCTCTCTCCTCCATTTTCTCTATTTTTCTCCCCCAATCAAGCTTTCTCATATGTGGTTTGAATTATCATGTTCCCACAATCTAGAATTGTAGAATTTCAGAGTTGGAAAGGACCTCGAGGGTCATCTAGTCCAACCCCTTGAAATGCAGGCATCTCAACTATAGCATACATGTCAGATGACAACCCAACCTCTACTTAAAAACCTCCAAGGAAGGAGAATCCATGGCCTTCCAAGGGAATCTTTTCCACTGCTGAACAGCTCTTACTGTTTAGTTGGAATCTCCTTGTAACTTGAAGCCATTGCTTCTGGTCCCACCCTTCAGAGCAGGAGAAAACAAGCTTGCTTCATCCTTCATGTGACAGCCCTATTATATCTCCTCTCTGTTTTCTCTTCTCTGGCCCAGACTCCAATTCTCTCAACTGTTCCTCATCAGGCTTGGTTTCCAGACCCTTCATCATCTTGGTCGGACTGCTCAGCACACGTTCTAGCTTGCCAATATCCTTCTTTAATTGTGGTGCCCAGAACTGGACGCAGATCTCCAGTTGAGGGACTTCCCTTGATCTTGGCACTGGATTTCTGTTGATGCAGCCTAGAATAGTGTTAGCTTTCTTTGCTGATGCATCACAGTGTCGACTCATGTCCAGCTTGTTGACTAGATCCCTTCACCGTCTTATATTTGTGCAGCCTAAATGTAGCAATTGATGCTTCATTTCCAGGGACCTGGGATCCTGATCTGTGGAGTTATAGAAAGACAAGCATGTTCAATTTGAACACAGAATGTGAAGCCAAACACAGAATGTGAAGCCAAAAGTAGACCTACTCAGAGTAGACTCACTGAAATCGATGGACATGGTTTGCTCAGGTCCATTGATTTTCAGTGGGTCTACTCCTAGTATGACTGAGTTGGGTACCACCCTATTTAATAGTTCTTGCAATATACTGGGAGAGATGCATATTTCTTAGCCAGGCCACTGAATTTAGATAATAGTTTGTCTTTTATGGATAAATGGCCTTTGGGTACCTAGGTATTTCCAATGAAAGAGGGAAATGCTTTGGGTAGCATCTAAGTTGTACTCAGAGTAGACCCATTGACATTAATAGACCTGTTCGCCATGTTGGTTATTTTACCCTGTTCTCTGACTGTTCTCTAAGCCAGGTGCTGGGAACCTTTATCCCTCCAGTTCTTGCTGAACTACAACCTCCCTCATTTCTGACCATTGGTTATGTTTGTTGGGGCTGATGTAAGTTATAGTTCTCCACAATTGCTTTGGGCCAATAAGTCACAGACTCTGTAAGATTCATTATCACCTCTTTCACTCACTATAGCATCCATCAGTTAACCTGGTGCTTCAGCAAATGACATTATTTCTCCTGCTCTAGGGAAAAAACCAACCCCCAAACCAACCCCTCAGAGCAGTGCTCCTCTGACTTCTAAAATGACCATTAAAATTACTCAAAAAGTTATGGTTTGTCATGGGAATCAGACCGAAGACTGGGGGTGTATCACTTACTGGCAATTGAGCATCACACATGTCCGATCAGATCTACTGATACAAATGGCAGCGCCATTTTTAATGCTCCATGGCTAAAAGATGGAGGAGGTGGAAGAGTCAGAACACCCTGAATGTAGAGATCAAGCACATCTGGGAAAAAGGCTTTTTACAAAGAGTTGCCCCCAGGCCCCCACATCTGTGGGAAAACCTGGAACCTGGACCTATAGTCTGAAGTGGTATATCCTGTCCTACCTATTTGCAGTGGCCACCCAGATACCCATTATGCATAACAGCATAATTCACCCCACTTCTGATGCCCATCATGCCCAGCATCCTGTTCTTACAGTGGCAACCAGATCTCTGGCAAGCAGAAATTGAGCACAGGAACAACACTCTCCTCCTGATATTTCTAGCAAACTGGCATTCAGAAGCATTGCATGGACAGTCTGGTATAAGCCCACCTCTACTATTGCTCGGGATGCAGGTGGTGCTGTGGGTTAAACCAGAGCCTAGGACTTGCCGATCAGAAGGTCGGGGGTTTGAATCCCCGCAACGGGGTGAGCTCCCGTTGCTCGGTCCCTTCTCCTGCCAACCTAGCAGTTCGAAAGCACGTCAAAGTGCAAGTAGATAAATAGGTACCACTCCAGCAGGAAGGTAAACGGCGTTTCCATGCGCTGCTCTGGTTCGCCAGAAGCGGCTTAGTCCTGCTGGCCACATGACCCGGAAACTGTACGCCGGCTCCCTCGGCCAATAAAGCGAGATGAGCGCCGCAATCCCAGAGTCGGTCACAACTGGACCTAATGGTCAGGGGTCCCTTTACCTTTACCTTACTATTGCCTCAGCAATGTGTTGCAGAATACACCCCCAAAAGCAATGCACCAACTCATTCCCAGTTCGCCTGTCTGCTGCAGGAGGTGACGGGTGTAGCTCCAGTGAGCCCATGGGACTCTCAATTGTGGCACCAAATCCCAAGCGCAGCCGTAATAGGATGTAAGCTTGTCCCCTTGTGCAATTACCTTATCGGAGCATAACATCTCTCGAATGAGCAAAAGCATTGTTTTCATTAAAGGCGTTCAAAACAAACACAGACCGCTGTAAGAAGATGCCCCTTGAATCTCTTATGGGCTTTGAACTTCTAAGGGGCTTTGGGCACAGTCAAGACAGATGGGGACATCTGCCCCCATCTCTAAGGATCTGGGAAGCAGCTCCCCATCAAAAGCAGATTAGACACGAGGAACAGCCTTTTCCTCAAGTCAGACAGATATCACCTTTGCAGCCTTGTCTCCACATACTGTTTTTTTTTTATCAGGATCTAAGAGGGAAACTGGTACACGGGTGGCGCTGTGGGTTAAACAACAGAGCTTAGGGCTTGCCTGTCAGAAGGTTGGCGGTTCGAATCCCTGCGACGGGGTGAGCTCCCGTTGCTCGGTCCCTGCTCCTGCCAACCTAGCAGTTCCAAATCACATCAAGTGCAAGTAGATAAATAGGTACCACTCCAGCGGGAAGGTAAATGGCATTTCCGTGTGCTGCTTTGGTTTGCCAGAAGTGGCTTAGTCATGCTGGCCACATGACCTGGAAGCTGTCTGTGGACAAATGCAGGCTCCCTTGGCCAATAAAGCAAGATGAGCGCCGCAACCCCAGAGTCGGTCATGACTGGGCCTAATGGTCAGGGGTCCCTTTACCTTTAAGAGGGAAACCGGCACACGGGTGGCGCTGTGGGTTAAACCAAAGAGCCTAGGCTTGCCTATCAGAAGGTCGGCGGTTTGAATCCCCGCGACGGGGTAAGCTCCCGTTGCTCGGTCCCTGCTCCTGCCAACCTAGCAGTTCAAAAGCATGTCACGTGCAAGTAGATAAATAGGTACCACTCCAGCGGGAAGGTAAAAGGCGTTTCCATGCGCTGCTCTGTTTTCGCCAGAAGCGGCGTAGTCATGCTGGCCACATGCAATAAAGCAAGATGAGCATCACAACTCCCGAGTCGCCTGCGAATGGACCTAATGGTCAGGGGTCCCTTTACCTTTAAGAGGGAAACCACATTTCATTTATTATTTTACTTATTAAATTTATATACTGCCCTTAATCTGAAGATCTCAGGGCAGTTCACAAGATAAAAATACAGGATTAAAGCACAAAATAGTTGAAACGAAAACAAAAGAAAAGAAAACAATAGCTCTCCCTCCCACCAACACATTTTAGAGGGTGTAGAATATTAATCAACCAAAGGCCTAGCTGAAGAGGAATGTTTTCGCTTGGTGCCATATGTAATGAAGGTGCCAGGCGAATAACCATGGGGAGAGCGTTCCACCAACAGGGAACAGTACTGCAGAAAAGGCCTGTTCTCATGTTGCCACCCTCCAGAGCTCTTATGAAGGAGGCACACAAAGATGGGGCCACAGATGATGATCACAGAGTCCAGGGCGGTTCATATGGGGAGAGGCGAGTCCTTGAGGCATTGTGGTCCTGAGCAGTTTCAGGCTTAATAGGTCAAAACAGGGCCTTCTTGGTAGTGGCACCCGCCCTGTGGAACACCCTCCCATCAGATGTCAAAGGGGAAAACAACCACCAGACTTTAAGAAGACACCTGAAGGCAGCCCTGTTTAGGGAAGCTTTTAATGTTTAATAGATGATTGTATTTTAATATTCTGTTGGAAGCAGCCCAGAGTAGCTGGGAAAACCCAGCCAGATGGGTGGGGTATAAATTATATATATATATGCAGGTTTTGGTGTCTTCGGGTGTCTTCCCGTGTAAGAGTTGGGGTGTCTAGGCGACGTTTCGACGAGGTCTCACTCGTCATCTTCAGGCTGGTGCCTGAATATATATATATATATATATATATATATATATATATATATATATATATATATATATTAGACCAGCACTTCGAATTGAGCCGAGAAACTATTTGGTAACCAGTGCAGTTGGTGCAATATGCTCAAACCGTCTTGCCCCGGTGAGCAACCTGGCCGTGAAATTCTGCACCAGTTTTCAGTTTATATTATGCTTGCATTCCTGGTGTTACAAGGGTTCCAAAAGGTACAAAAGGTTCCAAAATGTGTGAGGCAGAGATTTGCCCCTCTTCCCAAATGGAGCTTAGTCTATCGCCATCACATTGATCAGATATGGGCTGACATGGAGTCGGTGTGGCATAGTGGTTAGAGGGTTGTCGTCACTGGTTCCTGCCCTGCAGATCCCTTGATCTGTTGGACGCCTGGTCCACCCTCCTAGGATACCAGGATGGTGCCTTTTTTCATCTTCTTGGTATGGTTGGAAGAGGGTAAAAATAAATAAACTCGACAAACCTGTCCATAGAATTTGAAGGGACCCCAAGGGTCAATTAGCAATGGAATCATAGCTAAAATATTTCTGACAGGTGGGATCCAATGCAAGAAAGCCTAACATGTTCTGAAGAAGTCCATTGCACTGTTCCTAAAGCTCCTCTGTTCAGGGAACTGAGATTGTGTGTGTGTGTATATGTGTGTGTGTGTGTGTGTGTGTGTGTGTGTGTGTGTATAACCTCTTTCCCACCCCCCAGCTCAGTACACCTGGGCCTCCCGTGTTGAAAAGGTGTGCAAGAATTGAATGGAAGCCTGCTTGCCTATTTGTCTAGGTGAATTAAAAACACAATCCTACTTCCCCAGAGGGATCTCTCGGTCTACATTTATGCATTTCATAGTCTTAACTTGTAAAATAGGACCCTTTTATGGTTACATAATAACTTCTCTTTCTCCCCATTTGAATATCAAGGCTTCCTGTCCTCTTTTGGATTCTGGTCTCCTACCTGAACTCAATTCTTCAATATATATTTTTTTGTTGGCCATTAATTCCTTCATCACGGAAATGAAATTCGTTTAATTCTCTATTGGGGTGGCTGAAAGAGATAAAAGTATGATGGCAAAGGAAATTCTCCCCCCCCTCCCCATACTTCTCTCTTGTAGCCCCCTGCCTTTCCCTCATTCATAACAATGTTTTGTTCACCTAGGTCTTAAAAAGACACTCTACTCCAAGGAAACGTCTTGCTTTTATTGTATTTTTTAAACCATCATCTTCACATCTTCCAAACCATTACAAATAAACAAACAATGTATGTGTCTGTGTGATCAGAATGGGATAAGAACATGAAAAGACTGGTATTCCAGTGGGATGGGATGGAATCAGATGCTTAGCCCATCCCATCTCCAGATCTTTGGGATCAGGAAAGGTATCTCCAGGTAGGCCTGAAACGCTTGCCAGTCAATACTGGATAATATTTGAGCTGGGTGGGACAAGACCCATGTATTGGTAAGAATCATGCATGGTCCATGCATTGATAACCTTAAGACTTGCATCTCCAGCCATTTTTGGACTAGAATTCCCATCATCCCTGACCACTGGTCCTGTTAGCTAGGGATGATGGGAGTTGTAGTCCAAAAACGGTTGGAGACCCAAGTTTGGGAAACCCTGGTCTACACTGACCAGCAATGGCTCTCCAGGGTTTCAGGCAGGAGGTCTCTCCTAGCCCTATGCGGTGATGCCATTGAAGATTGAATTTGGGACCTTCTGCATTCCAAGGCTATGGCACCTTCCCACACACAGGAGCAGGTGACTGGGGACATGCTACCCCACTGCTGAGTTGTGGTGCATGCCAATGGATCACAGTCTAACTTGTGTTGTTTGTTGGGCAGAGAACAAAAAAGCAACACACACCCAAAAACCAACTGTGACTCATCTTGAGCGTGAGCCAGTCATCATAGCCAAGGTGCCACATGGAAGACTCTGGCCCTGTGGATACTTCTCCCATCACAACACAATTTAACTCTCATGGCCGCCAACCAGACCAAATCATATTATAACTGCATTAAGGGCAGCCTAAGCCTCTGCTTATTAGAAAGCGATTCCAGAGGAACATGATCAGAAAGAGAGAGAGAGAGAGAGAGAGAGAGAGAGAGCAGTTTTCAATTCATATTATGCTTGCTGGCATGGAGGCAGCATTACTGATGTTACAGGGGCTTCCAAAAGGTACTTTTAAAAGAAAATGTGTGAGGCAGGGATTTGCCCCCCTTCCCAATGGAGCTTAGTCCTTGTTACCCGCTCCGCCCCTAATACTGACCTTGGGCCCATAAGCTGGTGCTTGCTTTGCATGCAGGACCTCAGGCCCGGGGTATGTGTGTGTGTGTGTGAAATGAGCCTTCTCCCCAGTTTCTGTACCTAGAGAACCACTGCCCACTGGAGTGGTCAAGACAAGTCCATATGGGATATGGTGCCAAATGGATGTCAACAATGGTTTGGGCAATGTGAAAACCATGAGTTGTGCAATATGGGAGCTGTAGTTAGTGCAATATGGGAGCTGTAGTTAGTGCAATGTGGAAACCGTGGTTTGTGCAATGTGGAAACCATGGTTTGGGCAATGGAGCCTCCATGTTCAAAAGCAGCTGTACAGCTGACCACTAGGGGGCCAATGAGCTGCGGCTGCCAGGCCCTGTTTAGAGTCTTCCAAGGCATGCTGGGCTGCCCTCTGTTGGGAACAGGGAGTTGGACTGGATGGGCTTGCCTTTATCTGGCCCTGCAGGGCTCCCCCCTCTAAACGTCCTCCTAATTTCATTTCATTTTGCACAGTTCACTGGGGCCCCTTTGCAACTGCTGCCAGCGACTGGCGGGTCAGCTCAATTGATCCTCTCCTCTTTTCTTTGGCACTCCCCGGGCAGCTTCTAATTGCCTCAAACAGAGGAGGTCAGAAGGTGGGTGGAAAAGAAAGAAGGAGAAACACCACCCCAGTTTATGAGCTGGGATACTGAAGAAAGGATTTTTGATCTCCCCCCCACCTGCCCTCCCAGTCTCCACCCGTCCCCGTTCCAAAGACCCAGGCGTCTCCACCTCTTCTTTTATTTAACTCCTCGGGAGATGGAAGCCAGATCGTTTTATGGAGAGTTGGGCTTTTGTGCCAAGGCAGGAGCGATGAGTCCTGTCGCAACCCCTCCATGAACCACTCTTCTGCCATTGACAGTATCCCCCTGGGTCATATTTGGCCTTACAGTACTTACCTTACAGTTCCAGGGATGCGGGTGGCGCTGTAGGTTAAACCACAGAGCCTAGGACTTGCCGATCAGAAGGTCGGAGGTTCGAATCCCCGTGACAGGGTGAGCTCCCGTTACTCGGTCCCTGCTCCTGCCCACCTAGCAGTTCGAAAGCACGTCAAAGTCCAAGTAGATAAATAGGTACTGCTCCAGCGGGAAGGTAAACAGTGTTTCCATGCGCTGCTCTGGTTCGCCACATGACCCGGCCACATGACCTGGAAGCTGTACACCGGCTCCCTCGGCCGATAAAGTGAGATGAGCGCTGCAACCCCAGAGTCGGTCACGACTGGACCAAATGGTCAGGGGTCCCTTTACCTTTACCTTTTACCTTACAGTTCCAGGGTCAAGAAATGAAGGGGGTTGGTTTCCCTTCCCTCCTAAGGATGAAAACCCACCACTGGCCAACCTACAAATCTAGGTGCAACCCCATTTGGAATACCGTGTCCGATTCCGGTTGCCTCGCCACAAAATGAAAAGAGTTGGGGAAGTCTCAGGATAGGGAAGCCCAAACGGAAAAGTGGGGGATGGAGAGACCCCCCTATGAAGCAAGTTTGCAGTGTTTGGGGCTTTCCAGTTTAGAGAGAAGGTGAGTAAGAAGCGAAAGGATAGAAATTCATAAACTTGTGCAGAGCACTGAGAAAGAAATGTGTCTGTTCTTTTCTCGTAACGCTTGTGGACACCCAGTGACACTGGATGTTGGAAGATTCAGGAACAGATAAAGCAAAGGACTTTCATCAGAACCAAGTTAGACTGAGGAACTCACTCCCACAGGAGGCGGCGATGGATCCCAATTTGGATGGCTTCCAAAGAGGATTAGGTAAATTTACGGAGAGAGCTATTGATGGCTGTTAGTTGGTGCTTGTCCATATAACCCTACTTTGTAACAGTTGCTGCTTACTGCAGCGACTACTATGCCATAAGACCCACTGTCCTGTAATATCACATATGGTATGTACAGTTATTTATGGTTTTATCTTATTTTTGCTGTAAAATGTGTGAGATCATGATATTATATTTATGTGTATTACTTAGAGCTTTAACTACTGATGAAGCCCAGGACGGCGAAACAAGGCCAATATTCCAGAAATCCTTGTCTTAGACTCTGTGAAAGGATTCTGTGGAACTGTAACAACCTTTCATGTGGATGGTTTGCACTTTATGAACAGACAGGTGGAATAGACACCATTACACAGATGGACCAACACTCTGAATTGTGCTCAGAAACATACTAGAAGCCAATGTAGGTCTTTCAGGACCAGGGTTATAAGGTCCTGGCGGCCACTCCCAGTCACCAGTCTAGTTGCCACATTGCTTGTCAGTGCTAACAATACTGAGCTTGATAGACCAGTGATCTGGCTTGGAAGAAGGCAGATTCCTGACTTTGTTGCACCCTCAGTAAGAGGAAGGGAAGTTAAAAGACGTGCAGAGAATGCCAAGACGGTTGCCACCACCCTTATCATAATCCCTGGGCCAATTTCCCCCCTTATTCCACCCCACCCTCCTGGAGAGCACCTCTCCTATTCTCTGGAAGGTGCATCAATCTGTTTGAGCTGGGCTGGCAGGCTCTGGGGAGTTAACAGTTCCAGCGGACTTATCACTAAATGCAGCGGCCCTAAATGGCAAAGTGGAAATTGCTCTTAAAAAAAAAAAAAGAAGTTGGTTAAGGAATTAAATTCTCTAAAGGCTAAAGAGAGAGAGAGAGAAATATCATCATAGGGAACATGAGTTGAGTGATTGGAGGTGCCAACAAAAAGTCAAATCCCAAAGTCTCTGGTGTTATAATATCCTATGGGGCTGGTTCAAAACCCTGCTTGTCTGATGGCAAATATAGGAAGATGAATTATACTAAGTAAGAACATTGGTCCAATCTCTTCTCCTTTGGTGATCACTCATAGCTGAGTAAGATTGTCTTCCATAAACACGGTTTTAACAATGAGTCCGTAAGTGACTGTGGAGGCCAATTCTGGATCCACACATCCTTCCACAGTGGGGACATTGGTTTCCGGGTGGGAGTTTATCATGAAGTGGATTTGCCAAGCATGCTTTCCTCTTAGCATGTTTCTCCCTTGCGTCCTGAGTTCGCGTATCTTCAAAGCCCATGACACCTTTGGTAAAGGCTGTTCTCCAGTTGGAGAGCTTGCGGGCTAGTGTTTCCCAATTGTTTGTGTTTATACTACATTTTTAAAAGATTTGCCTTGAGACAGTCTTTAAACCTCTTTTGTTGACCACCAGCATTACGCTTTCCATTTTTAAGTTGGGAAGAGAGTAGTTGCTTTGGAAGACGATCATCAGGCATCTGCACAACATGACCAGTCCAATGAAGTTGATGTTGAAGAATCTTTGCTTCAACACTGCTGATCTTTGCTTCTTCCAGGACACTGGCATTAGTCTGAAAAGGAGTCTCTCTCAACCCTACCTGGAGATGCTGGATATTGAACACTTTTGCATGCAGTGTAGCTGCCTTAACACATAAAGTAAAGTATGAATGGATAGCTCAGTTGGTTAGAGCATGGTGCTGATAACATCAAGGTTGCAGATTTGGGACAGATGCATATTCCTGTGTTGCAGGGAGTTTGGTCTAGATGCTCCTTGAGGTCTCTTCCAACTCTGAAATTCTATGATTCCATCCCAGTTCTTGTGTTTTTGAAGGGTTGGTGGAAACAGGAAGCTGCCTTGTACTGAGTCGGCTCGTTGGCCAGTCTAGTTCAGTATCGACTACACCGGCTGGCAGCAACTCTCCAGGAACTCAGGGTGTTCCCCAGTCCTACCTGGAGATGCAGAAGGTTGCGTCCGGGTGCTTCTGTGTGCAAAACAGATACTCTCCTACAGAGTCACAGTAGGAGATCATCGGAAGTGCACCTTTTTTGAACATGGAATTATTCGCTTTGGGACGACAGCAAGAGAAAATGCTTCACCTTTGCTTAGGGCAGGCAGAATGGAAATCACCGTGAACTGGGCTGAGATCCCGAGATGAGCAAAAGGCAGGGAGTTAGAATCACAGAATTGCGGAGTTGGAAGAGACCCCGAGGCTCATCCAATCCAACCCCACTTCTCTGGGGTTGCAGATGGTTGCAAGAGAAGGCAGGCTCTCCTTTTGTGAACTTGCTTAAGTTCATACGCTCTCTCACACAGAAATTATGAATGGCCCCTTCTTTACATTTGGCTGCGATATCTTGCCCTACGGTGTGACAAGGAGGCAGAGTGTCTCCCTCCCCTCTTTCTTTTTTGAATGGAGGCATTTATCGCCAGCAAGAGTGACAGATATCTCCGCAAAATGAACTGGACATCTCCTGGCACAATCCATGATATATCAGGTGCCTTTCTCCTTGCCAACTTGCCAACATGAATGTACGTACATTAATTTCATTGGGTCTACTTATTCCTGCATTGCAGGAGGGTTGGATTAAATGATCCTCGGGGATCCGTTCGAATTCTGCAATAGGATCAACATTGGATACAACACAGTGAACCTGACTTACCCCTTGTCACAAGTTCCCTGTCTCTGCATCACACCAAAGCTCTTTTGGAGTTTTCTGACTTCTGAGTCTCATCCAGAAAATAATTGGAAGGAAAAACAACAACACACTCACCACCCAACAACTCTAAGGCTTTTTTCTCAGTCTTGTGTTATTTCCTGAACAGGAGATCCTTTTTCTAAGAGAGCTGCTTAGAGGATCACCCTTCTTCTCTTTCTTTCCTGCTGTGTACTATTTTAGAAAGAGAGATTAAAACACACAGAGAAGTTGTCTCTTGCTCCCAACCCTCTTTAGTTTCCCCTTTGAAACCTCCTGCTGCTTGGAGATTCCTTTGGCCGCCTCTTTCCTAGATAATTATACAGTGGGAGATTTACTACAATATCCTCCTCTTTGCTGCCACACCTTACCTAGATCATCCCACCTTTTGAAAAGGGGGTGCGGCGGGTTGGGGGTGGGCAGAAGGTTGGAGGGGGAGAGGGAAGGAGTCTTTTGAAATTATGAGGTTTCAGTTGAGATGTCCCCAAATTACTCCCCCGCTTTTCTTTCTTAATTGAAGGTCAGCTAAGCTGGCTCTAAAGCACAGCGGGCAAGCCTCCACAGAACCAGAGATCTATAAATTTATTTACTTATTCAGAGCATCGAGTCTGCTGGAAAGGCTCCCAGAGCAGTTTTACAATCTGTGAGTAGAGTTGCTTATGATCTTAAAAAGTACCCAGCACAAAAGGAAAAAGGGATGAGGAGGGAAGAAGAAAACATGATCCAAGTTGAGCTGGTGGTCAGGCAAGAACTTGAAGGCCAGGGGGACAGCTCAGAGGTAGAGCACATACTTTGAATGTGAAAAGTCAGGGGTTCAACCCCCCAAGACATTTCCAGGAAAGGCTGGCAAAGACCCTTCAGGGGCAGACTTTGGTAACCTTTGGTAATATGGCACCCTGAGCAAGGTGCAAATTTGGTGCCCCCAAATGGATCTTCTCAATTATGGATCTTTTCAATTTGTGCCTCCTTGGCTCGACGCCCTGTGCAGGGGAACTGCCTGTACTGCCCTAAATCCAACTCTGGTCCCCTCCCTGTGAGCCAGTGTGGTGTAGTGGTTAAGAGTAGTAGATTTGTAATCTGGGGAACCGGGTTCGCATCTCTGCTCCTCCACATGCAGCTACTGGATGACCTTGGGCCAGTCACACTTCTCTGAAGTCTCTCAGCCCCACTCACCTCACAGAGTGTTTGTTGTGGGGGAGGAAGGGAAAGGAGAATGTTAGCCGCTTTGAGATTCCTTCGGGTAGTAATAAAGTGGGATATCAAATCCAAACTCTTCTTCTCTTCTTCCCTGAAACCCTGGAGAGATGTTTCCTGCCATTGTAGACAATATTCAGCTATCTGGGCCATTGCTCTGACTCAGTATAAAATAGCTTCCTATGTTCTCATCTGATGGTGCGCTATTCCTTTTACTTTTTTAAAAATTTTGCTTCTGGGTTTAAGTTCCTTTGGGGTGAGTAAACTTTGGCCAGGTAGAAAGTGATATACAGGTTTGTTTATTTACTTGAATGTTCCTCACTCAGTTTCTAGTTATTTAAATGAGCAGGATCTCCACCCTCCTCCTTTGCGCCTGACCTTCCTAGAGAAGAAATGAGCAAAAATAATAATTTCCGGGTCCCAGGTTGCAGGTGAGGGATCAACCTGAAAGATCAGGGAGAAGTGTCTAGTGTTAATTTTGACCGGTTTTATTCATATGGAAACATTAAGGCAGGTGCTGCCACCTAAAGGCCAAATCCGCAAGCAAATGTAGAGAGAGACCGAAGCAGGTTTTCAATTTTACCTAAGTATTTTCTGAGATATGTATGGTAATCAAAAAGGATATTGCAGAGCTGGAAAAGGTTAAGAAAAGGGTGACCAAAATTATCAAGGGGATGTTGCCTCACACCTGCGATGAAAGGCTGCAGCATTCAGCACTTTTAGAGTAAGGACTTTTAGGTGAGTAAGAAGACATGATGGAAGGTTATAAAATAATCGGTTAAAAGTCTTGGCAGCTCATTCTGGGAGTCAACTCACCCTCTCACCACCTCCTGCCTCAATGGCACTCCCGGGACCTACAGTCCTGCATAGCTCTTTCATTTTCCCTCCTCTCGGTCAGCAGTTTTCTGTGGCAACTGGGAGCTCGGCAGCCACCCTGCCTTTTCTTCCACACAGCTGGAGCTGGGCGTTCAGCCCCCTCACCCATGAATGCCCCCAGACCACCTCTGCATTCCTGTAATAAATTATTATCTTTCTGTGCTGCCCATGGAGGCAGAAAAGCTGTTAGAAGATCCCTTTTTAAAAGAAGAAAATCAACTTTTCTTGAATGGACTTTTATTAACAGAAAATAAACATGGGACGCGGGTGGCACTGTGGGTTAAACCACAGAGCCTAGGGCTTGCTGATTAGAAGGTCAGCAGTTCGAATCCCCGCGATGGGGTGAGCTCCCGTTGCTCGGTCCCTGCTTCTGCCAACCTAGCAGTTCGAAAGCACGTCAAAGTGAAAGTAGATAAATAGGTACCACTCCAGCGGGAAGGTAAACAGCATTTCCGTGTGCTGCTCTGGTTTGCCAGAAGTGGCTTAGTCATGCTGGCCACATGACCCGGAAGCTGTCTGCAGTCTGCAGACATGCCGGCTCCCTCGGCCTATAGAGCGAGATGAGCGCCGCAACCCCAGAGTCGTCCATGACTGGACTTAATGGTCAGGGGTCCCTTTACCTTTATCCCAACACTGATGCATCTTTCCCCCCCAACTTGTGCTGTTTAATAAAATACTTTCTGTAGTAAAAAAAAGGAAAAAGAAAGAAAGAAGTAGTTTATAAAATAATACATTGCATGGCGAAAGTGGATCAAGTTTTTCTCCCTCTCTCCCAACGCTCAACCTCATGGATGTCCAATTAAACTGAATGGGGGAGGATTTAGGACAGATAAAAGGAAGACCTTCTTCACACAGCCCTTAATTAAACTATGGAACTCACTCCTGCAGGAGGCAGTGATAACCGACAACTTGGATGGCTTTATAAGAGGATTAGACAAATTCTTGGAAGAGAAGGCTATCAGCAGCCTATAGCCAGGATGGCCATGTTCTGCCTCCACAGTTGATGGAAACCACAAGAGGAGAGTTGATGTTGTGCTCAGGTCCTGCTTTTAGGCTTCCCATTGGGCATCTGGTTGGCCACTGTGTGAACAGGATGTTGGACTAGATGGGCCATTGGCCTGATCCAATAGACCCTTTTTATGTTCTTATCAGATCCCAGATCCTTCCAAGGGAGTTTCAGTCTGACCCTTATGTTTCCCTCCCCTTATGTTTGTGATTTATCAGCTACAGTGGTACCTCGGGTTCCATACACTTCAGGTTACAGACTCTGCTAACCCAGAAATAGTGCTTCAGGTTAAGAACTTTGCTTCAGGATGAGAACAGAAATTGTGCTCTGGCGGCGCAGCAGCAGTGGGAGGCCCCATTAGCTAAAGTGGTACTTCAGGTTAAGAAGAGTTTCAGGTTAAGAACGGACCTCCGGAATGAATTAAGTATTTAACCTGAGGTACCACTGTACTTTTAAAATGAGGCTGCATTTTAAATTGCATTTTAACCCGTTTATTATTATTATTTTTTTCTCTCTCCCCCCTATTATGTTTTTACTGTGATTTTATTGGTGTTAGCTGCCCTGAGCCCGGCTCTGGTTGGAGAGGGTGGGGTATAACTAAAATTTATTATTATTATTATTATTATTATTATTATTATTATTATTATTATTATTAATTCAGCCACAAACTGTATGAAACAAGGATAGCAAGCAAGATAAGTCATAAGGGTCCAAATCATTCTGGCTCCTCTTCTGGACAGCAACGAAGAATGATCCTATTCATTTGTTAAAATTATTTCCCACCATCCTTCCTCCAAGGAGCTCAAGGCTCATAGTTTTCCCTCTCATTTAACCCCCAGAACAACCCTGTGAGGTAGTTAATATGGGATATCCAGAAAGAGCAGACAAGCCCAACGTTTTCTGTTTGCTAGAATGGACACTCAGTGGAATGTGGATCAAACAGGGAGGACTTCCTGTCAAAGCTGTGGGAGTCACTTCCCCCAGGTGTGGCTAGGTAGAGATGGTGGTAACTTACAAAAAGGGCTGGTCATCTCTCTCTCTCTCTCTTGCACACTTGTTTTCATTGTGCATCTTCTACCACTGCATCTCTACAGAGATGTAGCAAGTTGTTGAGTCTGAGGTCAAAAGACTCTGACTCCATCATCCTTAGATATACAGATGTACCTGTAATTGCAACCTAAGCCTGCTTCCAGTTTGCTATTGAATGTGTAAACTCTGTTTTATTCTAAGAAGCCTGTTTTTGTGCTGTTATTGTTTTAAGGGGGTGTTACATCCCGGGATCCTTTTTCTTTAGCCGGCTTGACCTCGCCTTTGCTCCCCCTGGCTGGGCTTTTGGTGACGATTGATTACCGCCCGCAAAGAGGAGGCAGGGAGAGGAAGAAGGATCCCTGGGCTGAGATTGCCCAGTGGCGCCCGATCCCCTCTATCTCCCTCCTCACCTTCGCAGGAGAACCAAGTGTCCTTTCGTGGTCGCCAAACTATTACCGGAAAAATCCGAGGGCTCCCTTGGACAAAAACAAAGACACCAACCAGGATAACTTGGAGCAAAACAGCAGCCTGTAGGCTTGGCCTTTACTGAACTGTTGCAACAGGGTGTTCCCCTCACTTGCAGGAGAGAGGAAAGACCCAGAAAGATGGTGTGCAAGACCTTATAAAAACTTTTGAAATTCCCATCCTCTAGGTCAAGCCCACCCCCAGAAACATCATGCATACATTACAGAAGGGGTTGACATCATGCATACATTACAGAAAGGAGGGGTTGAGGGAGGAGTTGTGGTGGTAACCTGAGTGTCCTGTCACCTGGCTGGTTCTTCCTTTCCCCCTGCCCATAAGTCACTTCCAGGAGACAAAGGGGAGTTTGCAGTTTCCTGCCTCCAGAGGGAAGATCTGATCATTGTCCTTTGTTTCAGTCCATGCTGAATCCACTCCCATATGCAAGTTCTTTGCGATCTTGATTGTCTTCTGTCTGGGATCATCAGGGTTGACATAGCAACTGGGCAGGGCTCCTGTGGATGTGCTGGGCTGGTGAAGGGATTATGGCTGACCAGAACCAAGCCACCCCCTTTGATAGTCCTTGTCATATGGAGTAAAATAAAAATGGAACAGTGCAAATCCGATGTATGGTTGTTTTTCTATGAATTTATAACAGAAATGTGGCGTATGTAGTGTGTGAGTGTGTGTGAAGTTTGTACAAACAGAATGATTGGGGTGGGGGGGTTCCTGCTACAGGGGTAAAAAGGGGAAAAGCCTTATTCCTGGAGTGCTTCATCAAAAAGGCTGTAACCAGCTGACCCAATAGCTTCCCATTTTTGCTGCAAAGGGATGTACTCTGTTGTACTCACAAATGTGAGTAAGGAAGGATAATATCTAACTAATATATCATATCTCCTCGTTTTCATACATATCCCTACAGTTTAGGCTGAGAGGCAGTGACTGGACAAATGGGTATTTGAACCCTGGTCTCACAGATCTTAGTATGACACTCTAGCCACTACACCACACTGGTTTTCTAGAATAAACCATGGAAGCTAGGACCCTATCTGAGGTCCGGCATGTGCCAGTCAGTGGAACGATCATATTCCTTGTGCAACAGGTTTCCCACGCCATTGCATCAGTGTGTGTCAGAGTGTTCCAAGGGAATCAGAAGAGTCTAGTGCTCTGCTCTCATGGCATGGGAAGTTATTCATTTCCTGCTCCAGGGAAAGAAACACCTGTTTGAGAAGACCCTTAAAAAGCCAGAAAGCTGGGTCATAACCACGGCTGGGTCTTCTCCCCTTGTTCAGAGTGAGACTTCAGGGCATGTGGAAAATTGACACAGAGAGAAAGAGAGAGAGAGAGAGTGGGATAGCGCAGTTGGTAGAGCATGATGCTCTTAACATCCGAGTCCTGCGTTCGAGCCCCACATTGGGCAAAAGATTCCTGCATTGCAAGGGCTTGGTCTAGAACAGTGTTTCCCAACCTTTTTTGGGCAAAGGCACACTTGTTTGATGAAAAAAATCTCGAGGCACACCACCATTACAGCCCCGTGACGTCAGCGCACAGCGTCACGCCGGGAGGGACGCACGAAAGTGTAAGTTTCAATTTTTTCCCCTCCCCCTTGCCGGGGAACCTCCAAGCTTGGGGGGGGGGAGGCAGCAAAGCGAGGCAGGAAGGAGAGCGCGGCTTGGCTGGGTGAGCTTTGGCAGGGGCAGGGAATGAGAGCCGCGAGGCGGGCGCTGCGGACGGAGGTGCTGCCTGCCGAGCTCGCAGGCAGCCAGGCGGGCAGACGGCGAGAGCCCCGCGCTGGGCGGCCTCTCCTCGCCACCGCCGCCCCGCCTCTCGCCGCCCGACTCGCCCGCCTCCCTCCAGGCAACATCTCGCGGCACACCAGGCAACATCTCGCGGCACACTAGTGTGCCGCGGAACAGTGGTTGGGAAACACTGGTCTAGAACAGGGGTCAGCAAACTTTTTCAGCAGGGGGCTGGCCCACTGTCCCTCAGACCTGATGGGGGGCCGCACTATTTTTTTTTTGGGGGGATGAACAAATTCCTATGCCCCACAAATAACCCAGAGATGCATTTTAAATAAAAGCACACATTCCACTCATGTAAAAACACGCTGATTCCCTGACTGTCCGCGGGCCGGATTTAGAAGGCGATTGGGCCAGATCTGGCCCCCGGGCCTTAGTTTGCCTACCAATGGTCTAGAATAACCTTTGTAGTCCCTTTCAATTCTACAGTTCTATGATAGAGAGACAGGGGGCTAGTTTTCTGTGTTTATTTTTTTAGACTGAAAGGACAAAATTCTTAGCAATGAAGACCCCCCAGAAAGGAAGCCTCTGCTTTCTGGATTGGCTCCCAGCTAAGGCCTACTCAGAGCAGACCCCTTGAAAATAACGGACCTAACTTTGGGGCGCTGGTTAATTTCAATTGCTGCTTCCAGTTGTGGAGGAGGAGGATAGCCATTGTGGCTAGTAGTCATTGATAGCATTCTCCTCCTCTGTCAATTTGTCTAATTCTCGTTCAAAGTCAATCAAGTTGTCAGTCACTCCCGCCTCCTGCAGGAGTGAGTTCCACGGTTTAACAATGGGCCGCTTGAAGGAGTTTCCTGAATCTTCCAATTTGCCTGGTGAAATGCATAGCTGTCAACTTACAGATTTGAAAATAAAGGACCAGCAGCCTCGAAAATAAGTGTGCTGGCCCCGGGGGGGGGGGGGAAGGTACTAATACCGTAGCCGAAGTTCAGTCCAGAGTCACTAGCAGGGTAGACGAACACTGGATGAGACGCGAGGTCCGAAACAGGGAGCCAGGCAGGGGAACAGGAACGCTGGAAGGGCAGCAGCAGGAAGCCAGGCGGGGAACAGGAACACGGGTAGGTCCGCAGCGGGCAGCCGGGCGAGGAACAGGAACACCGGAGAGTGGTAGCAGGAAGCCGGGCGAGGAACAGGAACACCGGAGAGTAGTAGCAGGAAGCCGGGCGAGGAACAGGAACACCGGAGAGTCAGGAGCAGGAAGCCGGGCGAGGAACAGGCACACTGGGAGTGCAGATCTAGGTCTGGGTAAAGCAGGTACTCCACAACGACGTTGCTCCCGCAACCTGGGACCGGGCTGCCTGACCTTTATCTTCTTCTAAGGCCGGGGGCGGTCCCGGCCCCCAGGAGCCCCGCCTCTCCTGGCCTTAAGGCGAGCACTCCTCCTGGGAGAGACCAGTTCCCTTCGCCTCTCTGCCCTAAGCCTCTGCAGTTCAGGAGAGGCCGAAGGGTTACTGGGCCCCGGGGGAGGCTCACTTGTAGCCACTGAGTCCTCCAGCACTTCTGGGGCCAGAATGGTCTCACCTGGTGCCTGCCCCTGAGGATCTGGCACAGGTGCAGGCTCCTCAGCATCTAGGTCTTGCCCCAGTTCAGCCGGCCCTGGAGGCGGGGACTCCTGTGCCGGCTGGGATTCCTCCGGTTCACTCTCAGACTCGGAATCCCAGGCCATCACAATAAGGGATCAGCAGCCAAAATCAGGGATTTTAGTCAACCAGCAGCCAAACGAAGCCTCAAGTGGTGGTTCCCACAGCGCAGCAACCCGGCAAAGGGGATGCAGCAAGGAAAATCACCGTCACCTCTCCGCTGGGAAGTGCTGAGCAAAGGCGAGTCCCCAGGTAACACGGCTGATTTGATCGGCACAAGGCATGCAAGCTCCACCCCCCCAGTCATTCTTAGACTCCTTATTGGGTGAGCAACGCAGCCAAGCAACAAAGTTGGAGCCTCCCTCCTCCCTGGCTGGCAGGGAGGGAGGGAGAGGAGCTGCTTCCTTTGAAACCCGGGAAATTTAAGGGACATCATCAATAAGGGACAGCAGTGGGACATGGTGCTGGGATAAGGGACTGTCCTGCCAAATAAGGGACGCTTGACAGCTATTGTGAAATGGTGAATGGGGTGAGTTGATGGTAGTGAGAGAAGGAAGCAGGGTCTTGCTTCCTTTTCCCCTCAGGGTTTGAAACCCAGTTGTTGTTGTGTTCACACAGTTCTAGGCCACAAAGTTATTGCCCCCCCCCCGCAACCATCATGTCTTTGAATGTTGAGGAAGACCTCCCTCTCCTAGACACTTAGATGACCTTCTGAGAAAGGACCGGGAAAGATAAATATGTTCAGTTAAGGGTTAGAACTTTCTGATCATAAAGTATCAGATCTTCCCTCTGTGTCCTTCCCCAGCCAACCACACTCCTTATTTCTGAATCATGGGCCACCCCTGTCTCTGAGGAGCTGACAGAATCCCAGATTAAATGTTGGCCTTCAGCCCAGCTCTCCAAACCTTGTTCATACATCTGGGGCGATAACTCAACGACATGCAGACGACAGGCAGGAGCAGGTGTGGGTGTTTCAAGAGGGCTGTGAGGGACGTTTTTATGGAGTAGCCCTTCCCTTGAGGCTCTGACCAACATGGGAGAGACGGAGAGATGGGGATACGGAATAACCCGCCCCCCACTCAAAATGCTCCCCCTCCTTGAGGACGGCTGGGAAAGAGGCAAGGTTGTTGATCTGTTGGAAGCTAGAGGGAAAAGCTGATGATCTGTTGGAAGTGAGAGGGAAAAGCTGGCCTCGGAAGCAAGAACCACTTGTTTCAGAAGTGAGAGAGAGCCATTTGTCATTTGGATGATCCAGTTCTCCCTCTGCCAAGCTAATAATAATAATAATAATAATAATAATAATAATTTGTACCCTGCCTATCTGGCTGGGTTTCCCCAGCCACTCTGGGTGGCTTCCACAAAGGCCAGAAATACACTAATATGTCATACATTAAAAACTTCCCTGAACAGGGCTACCTTAAGATGTCTTCTGAATGTCAGGTAGTTGTTTCTCTCTTTGACATCTGATGGGAGGGCGTTCCACAGGGCAGGCGCCACTACCGAGAAGGCCCTCTGCCTGGTTCCCTGTAGCTTTGCTTCTTGCAATGAGGGAACCGCCAGAAGGCCCTCGGCGCTGGACCTCAGCGTCTGGGCAGAACGATGGGGGTGGAGATGCTCCTTCAGGTATACTGGGCCGAGGCCATTTAGGGCTTTAAAGGTCAACACCAACACTTTGAATTGTGCTTGGAAACATACAGGGAGCCAATATAGGTCTTTCAAGACCGGTGTTATGTGGTCTCGGCGGCCACCCCCAGTCACAGATGAGGTAGCCCCACATAGAGCGCATTGCAGTAGTCCAAGCGGGAGATAACTAGAGCATGCACCACTCTGGTGAGACAGTCTGCGGGCAGGTAGGGTCTCAGCCTGCGTACCAGGTGGAACTCTTTGCTGTTCCAGCCATGGCTCACCACAATGTAGGGAGCCGGCCCTATCATTCAGGAGAGCAAAGCACCCACCTCAGATAGCGGTTAGCGGGTCAGACTAGGACCAGGACTTGGAGAGTCTGGCTAAACATCAGGAAAAGCTTCCTGATGGTAAGAGGTGTTGGAAGAGTCTCCCTCTGGAGGTGGTGGACTCACTCTCTTTCCTTGGAGGTTTTTAAGCAGAGCTTGGATGGCCCTCTGTCCTGGATGCTTTAGTTGAGATTCCTGCATTGCAGGGGGTTGGACTAAATGACTGTCGGGGTCCCTTCCAACTCTACAATTCTGTGATTCTATGGGAGAGACCAGAGTTCGGATTCTCCCACTCAGCCATGAAACTCTCACTGGGGTGACCTCACTGCCTTTCAGCCTAACCTGTATCAAAGGGTTGTGGGGATTAAATGAGGAGGGGGGAAACAATGCAGGCCACCTTGAGCTCTGGGGAGAAAAGAGGTGGGATATAAATATGATAATCAATCAAACAAATAAAACACCCTACCCCACTGTTTTTCCTGAGCACCCACCCCATGTTTCCTTGTTACTGGGCCCATCTTTGACACACCCAGACCAATTCAGGCTGATTGGTTGGTTCTAGGACGTTGGAGACAGGGGTCCTGCTGCAGAAATGAATGCCAGGCCACATACACGCCTGGTCAACCTCATTTCTGGAATGGCCAACCAAGCTGCCTGTGGCCACTTCGATGGTTTGTATTGGGCTGTATCCAACTGTGAACCCACTGAAATTGATGGGCTTGACCATCACAGGCCCTTTTGTTTAATGGGTCTACTCTGAGTAGGGTTAATCCAACACTAATCCTGCTCAGAAAATCCCATTGAAATTTATGGAACAAAGTTAGCCAAGGCCATTACTTGAAATGGGTCCACTCTGCGTAGTCTAGCATTGGAGAGTATTCTTTAGTTTTTAAGTTGTTGTTTTTTAAAAATACCCTTAAATACCATCCTGATATTTTATGATATACCGGCATAGAAAGACTTTCAGAAATAAACATAAGTAAATACTACATTGTTAAATTGCTTTTTAATAAGCGTTTGCAATCTTGTGAGTGTTTTTACTTGCTCGTTAATGGAACTTGGAGAGATGAGCTACGAATATTGGATAAACCTCAGCTGAACCTGAAATGGGCAGAGAGAAAATGCTTCCCCCCCAGTGGATTTGGGGGCACAGTGTTTCATACAAGCCCCACAAAATCAGATTACTTTGGATCAGCTGATGGTGTGCATTTTTAAGATGTGCAGATGAGCACGGTCGCCTTCTGATGTCTGCAAATCTAGCTACCCTTGAAGGCACAGAAACGGTTTCCAGAGGAACAGTTGCCAGTGCTGTCCGTTATCAACTTTAAGAAAACTCAGTAAAAAAAATTCTCCTTTCCCCTCTAACATGGAAATTTCCTCTGTCCAAAAACAACACTTTATCACCCTCTAGTGGCTGATGGATGTACTATGGTTTTCAGAAATAAAATCATGTTCATTTATAACAGGGGTCAGCGAACATTTTCAGCAGGGGGCCGGTCCACTGTCTCTCAGACCTTGTGGGGGGCCAGACTATATTTTGAAAAGGAAAGAACGAATTCCTATGCCCCATAAACAACCCAGAGATGCATTTTAAATAAAAGCACACAATCTAGTCATGTAAAAACACGCTAATTCCTGGACCGTCCGCGGGCCGGATTTAGAAGGCGATGGGGCCAGATCTGGCCTCCGGGCCTTAGTTTGCCTACCCATGGCCTAGAATAACCTTTGTAGTCATTGATAGCATTATTCTCTGAACGGTAAGGTCACAGCATTTTAGAAAACCTCACTACTATAAAAGAGGAGCAGGGATGTTGGGGGTGAGTTGCTGCCAGGAACATGGACCACAGCTTTGTTTTTAAAATAATCTGTTGCTTCAATGCCTTAAAAGCAACAAAGACTCTTCTGATTGTAGAACAGTGTTTTCCTGCAACTGAGCCTCAAGGACAGAAAACAAAAAGGCAAGGCAAGACCAAATATACAAAAGTGGAATACAGTCTTAATTTCATTTTCACTCTAAATTTAGACTCTAGATGGATACAGCACCACTCGGATCCTGTGTCCAAGGGCTTTGGCAGGTAGGTTGGAGCAGAACTTTGCTCACACCATGCCGCTGCTTCTATGGGCATGGGTCACCTTTCCCCAGATCACCCTGTTGGGTTTGCCGCCAGGAGTCACGGTGTTGTTTTTTGCTTTGTACACATAGGCACATTTCTTGCCCAAATAGAATTCTGTCTCATTATGGGAATAAACTCCCCCAATTTTCAGAAGAGCTGCGTGCTCTCTCTGGTTTCGAAGACCTCGCTTGTAGCCAGCAAAATTGGCCTTGGACCACAACTTGCCAGTCATGGTGTTGTCTTGAAGTCCTGTTCCCAGCAGGCCCCGCTACGCCCACCCAGGCTGGCCCGCTGGCCTTCGAGGTGCCTCACGCTTGGTCTTTATTGAAGACTGTTGCGACAGGACTCCCACCTGCCACAAGGTGGAACAAGATGGAAGCCCTGAACAAAAGAAGACCCCAACTTTTATTAGCTACTAATCCCCCAAGCTACACCCCTAGAACTACATCACAACTACATCATTGACACATCACAAAGAGGAGGGGTTCAGGGAGGAGTTGTGGTGGTAACCTGAGTGTCTTGTCACCTGTCCGGTTCTTCCTTTCCCCCTCCCCATGATTACATTCCTGAGGACAAAGAGGAGTTCACTGTCCTTTCCTGCCCCCAGAGGGTAGGGCTGGTCACTGTCCTTTGTTTCAGTCCGTACTGAATCCACTTCCATATGCAGGTCCTTTTTAAGTGTAATGATCTTTCGTCTAGGACCATCAAGGTTGGCATGCCAACTGGGTAGGGCTCGCTGCGGGCTTGGGGGATCTAGATAGGTTTTCATATACACTGGTGCCTCGCAAGACGAAATTAATCCGTTCTGTGAGTCTCTTCGTCTAGCGGTTTTTTCGTCTTGCAAAGCAACCCTATTAGCGGCTTAGCGGATTAGCGCTATTAGCGGTTTAGCGGCTATTAAAGGCTTAGCGGCTATTAAAGGCTTAGCGGATTAGCGGCTAAAAGGCTATTAGCACCTTAGCAGCTTAGAAAAAGGGGGGGGGGAAGCGGAAAAAAATCGGAACACTCGCAAGACGTTTTCGTCTTGCAAAGCAAGCCCATAGGGAAAATCATCTTGCGAAGCAGCTCAAAAACGGAAAACCCTTTCGTCTAGCGGGTTTTCCATCTTGCGAGGCATTCGTCTTGCGGGGTACCACTGTACTGCCAACCCCTTCTGAGTCCTCTCTAAGGCAAAAGAAAAAAGAAAAAAAAAGCTTCATGGAAGCCTGATTGTCAGGAGGAGTCCAGCTATTGTGCTTGGAGGGTTGAGCTCCCATTTTCCCATTTCCCTTTTATACCCGGGGGGGGGGTTGTTCAGTAACAAACTATACAAGGAGATAGACAAACAGATACAAGAGAGGGACAAAGAGGGAGGGGGAAGAGAAAAGAATGTCCTATCAGTATTCAGTCTAACACTCAGGTGCCCCTCGCGGCTCTTTCTGGGCAAACTGCGACGGATCGGACTGGAGAAGGCTAGTAGAAATCTAAAGGCAATCCCTGCCTACAACTAAAACCACAGGCAAGTAGCCTGGAAACCACAGGTCTCTTAACCCGGAAAAACCACGGATCTGGAATTCACTCAACGCTGCTCACAAAACTAATCCTAGTGCGGGGCCCTGTCTTCTTCTGCGAACCTCCCGATCTACCATCCACGACAACCTCCTGCCTGACCTTAGAACTATGTTCGGGATTCCCTACTGGACGCTTGCGCAGTGCAATGCCAGACTGGGACCCGAGAAGACAAAGGTTTGAAAGGGAACAAACAACGTTGCGTTCTCATGTACACGAGTCACCCCCAACAAGGGTTATCGTGCCAGAGGTGCAGCTTCAATTGTTTGATAGGAGGTGGAAAGAAGAGCGTAGGAGAAAGTTATGTTCCTTCGACCCTCTCTGGCTACCCTCTGAGGGAGTGGGTCGGGGAAAGAGAAAGAGAGAGAGAGAGAGAGACTTCCTGCGACCCTTCTGGCCATGCTCCAAAGGAATGGGTCAAGGAGAGAGAAAGGGAGATTTCTCACGACCCACTCTGGCCACCCTCTGAGGGAGTGGGTCAGGGAGAGAGAGAAGGAAAGGTTCGGCTGTCGTGGAGACGTTATCCTTCCACCCCTCTCCCAGTGCACTAATTTCAAACCATACTCACGTCTTAGGAACGTCCCTCGTGGGCCCTGGGATCCTTAGTTGGCCGGCTTGACCTTGCCTATGCTCTTCCTGGCTGAGCCTTCTGGTGACAGTTGATTACTGCCTGCAAAGGGAAGGCAGGGAGAGGAAAAGGATCCCTGGTCTAAGGTTGCCCAGTGGCGCCTGATCCCCTCTATCTCCCCCCTCACCTTCACAGGAGAACCAAGAGTTTTTGAGAGCGGTCGCCAGACTGTTAACGGAGAAATCTGAGGGCTCCCTTGGACAAAAAAACAAGGACACCAGCCAGGAATACCAGAGCAAAACAGCAGCCAATAGGCTTGGTCTTTATTGAAGACTGTTGTGACAGGACTCCCACTTGCCACAAGGTGGAACAAGATGGAAGCCCTGAACAAGAGAAGACCCCAACTTTTATTAGCTACTAATTCCCCATGCTACACCCCTAAGACTACATCATAACTACATCATGACTACATCATTGACACATCACAAAGAGGAGGGGTTCAGGGAGGAGTTGTGGTGGTAACCTGAGTGTCTTGTCACCTGTCCGGTTCCTCCTTTCCCCCTCCCCATGATTACATTCCTGAGGACAAAGAGGAGTTCACTGTTTTCTGCCCCCAGAGGGAAGAGCTGGTCACTGTCCTTTGTTTCAGTCCATACTGAATCCACTTCCATATGTAGATCCTTTGCGAGTGTAATGATCTTCTGTCTAGGACCATCAAGGTTAGCATGCCAACTGGGTAGGGCTCGCTGCAGGCTTGGGGGATTATGGTTGCCTTGTGTCAAGTCTCCCCCTTTTGATAGTCCTTCCTTCATGGTGTAAAATAAAAGTGGAACAGTACAATGCAATGCTTCTATTCTACTTAGTGTATGTGTGGGGTTTTGTGTCAGCATCACAGTGTGGGTTCTTTTTACTATTCACTTGTATTTCTTTGGCGGTGAGAGAGGTTGGGGGTGGCCTAGGGTGTGGTTGGTTGTCTTTGATGGGCTGTAGTGAAATTTGTTTTTGTGTGTGAGTGGGGTGTGTATGTGGTTTTGGATCAGGTTAGCCAGATTGATTCGTATGCTGTTGGCAGATTCCTGTCATTGTCTTGTTGGGCTGTGTGTGCGATAAAGGGGAGCCATATCGGGGTGAAGGCGTCTTCTTCTATTTGTTCCCGTGTCAGTTTCAGTTTGTTGGTTAGTTTTTCTAATAAGGCTGTTTCTGAAGACATTCTAGTTTAGACAAACCTACCTAGATGTTGTCTTTGTCCATGGAGTTTTCTTGGCAGGGATACTGGAGTGGCTTGCCGGTTCCTCCTTCAGGTGGATCACATTTGGTCAAAACTCTCCACTCTGACCTGTTCATCTTGGGTGCCCTGCTCGGCATAGTTCATAGCTTCTCTGAGTTATTCAAGCCCCTTCGCCATGGCAAGGCAGAACCTTTTATTGAGGGTGAAAGAGGAGAGCGCAAAATATGGTTCGAAGCTCAACATCAAAAAAACGAAGATCATGGCCACTGGCCCCATCACCTCCTGGCAAATAGAAGGGGAAGAAATGGAGGCAGTGAGAGATTTTACTTTCTTGGGCTCCATGATCACTGCAGATGGTGAAAGCAGCCACAAAATTAAAAGGCGCCTGCTTCTTGGGAGAAAAGCAATGACAAACCTAGACAGTATCTTAAAAAGCAGAGACATCACCTTGCCAACAAAGGTCTGTATGATTAAAGCCATGGTTTTCCCAGTAGTGATGTATGGAAGTGAGAGCTGGACCATAAAGAAGGCCGATCGCCAAAGAATTGATGCTTTTGAATTATGCTGCTGGAGGAGACTCTTGAGAGTCCCATGGACTGCAAGAAGATCCAACCTGTCCATTCTGAAGGAAATCAGCCCTGAGTGCTCACTGGAAGGACAGATCCTGAAGCTGAGGCTCCAATACTTTGGCCACCTCATGAGAAGAGAAGACTCCCTGCAAAATACCCTGGTGTTGGGAAAGATGGAGGGCACAAGGAGAAGGGGATGACAGGACGGGATGGTTGGACAGTGTTCTTGAAGCTACCAGCATGAGTTTGACCAAACTGCGGGAGGCAGTGGAAGACAGGAGTGCCTGGCATGCTCTGGTCCATGCGGTCACGAAGAGTTGGACACGACTAAACGACTAAACAACAACATCATTCCTAATCAAATGCATGCATTGTAATGTCCTGCCAAAATACAGAAACTTTTCATACTACAAATCTTCCAGGGTTTGTTTGGTTTTGGCCCCAGAGTGGCTTAGCAGGGAAATTTCAGACTGCTGCTTCACTTACTCTTCATTGTTCGTGGTTTTATAAACTTCTATCATGTCGACTCCTCCTCATGTCTTCTCAAAATCCCTTGAATGAAGAACGGTACACTCCGATAGGATGGTTGTCTTCTTCCACCGAGCGTGCAGCTTCAGGAGGGACGCAAACTGAACGGTGAGGAAGGAAGGGGACACTCGCCTAGCCAGCCAGATCAGCCAAATCACCCCTGGCAATCAGTGGTGTGACCGATATCGCAGCCAGATCACCCTCCCATCCACCCTCTGTCCCAAACTCATCATTGTGCCTAGAGGTTAATCTTCCCTCAGTACAATTACGGATTTGGCGTAGAACACTTAACTATTGGCTTTGCCTAAACCTAAATCCCGCCAGCCTAATATCCCTAGCGATGCAAGATTGTCAGAAGAGTGCCTGGGCTAAAATTGTCTATCAAAAATTTCACTCTTGTGGTTGATCACCACAATAATAATATAGTAGTAATAATAATTTATTATTTATACCCTGCCCATCTGGCTGGGTTTCCCCAGCCACTCTGGGTGGCTTTCAACAGAATATGAAAATACAATAATCTATTTAATATTAAAAGCTTCCCTAAACAGGGCTGCCTTCAATTGTCTTCTAAAAGTTTGGTAGTTGTTTTTCTCTTTGACATCTGGTGAGAGGGCATTCCACAGGGCAGGTGCCACTACCAAGAAGGCCCTCTGCCTGGTTCCCTGTAACTTGGCTTCTCGCAGTGAGGGAACTGCCAGAAGGCCCTTGGCAATGGATCTCAGTGTCTGGGTAGGACAATGGGGGTGGAGACGCTCCTTCAGGTATACTGGACCGAGGCCGTTTAGGGCTTTAAAGGTCAGCACCAACACTTTGAATTGTGCTTAGAAATGTACTGGGAGCCAGTGTAGGTCTTTCAAGACCAGTGTTATATGGTCTCGGTGGCCGCTCCCAGTCACCAGTCTAGCTGCCGCATTCTGGATTAGTTGTAGTTTCTGGGTCATCTTCAAAGGTAGCTCCAACATAGAGCGCTTTGCAGTAGTCCACAACAGCTACTCACTTTGGGTTTTAGTAAAGCAAACAGTCTAATTTGTCAGTGCCTAAATGATATCGAGTGTCAGAGCAACTTGGCCACAATAAGGAAATTTTGCCCATGGTATGACTATTTTCAACTTACCCATTTTGACTCTCTGGCACCTTATCTGCATAACCTAGCAATTCTAAAATATAGTCATGCTTTTACTCTCACAAGATTGAATGTATTGCCCTCGGCTATACTTGAGGGACGATTCCAACAGATTCCACATGAAAAACACTTAAGTTCCTGTGGAGATGGCAGTACCGAATCTGTGGTGCATGCCCTTCTGGCCCGCACTCTTTATAAAGACTTGAGGAATGAGATTGTCACCCCTCTTTTATTGTCCATTCCGGGTCATCCAGCCACTGCCACAGTGTCCTTTCTCTTGGCAGATCAAGATGAGCAGGTGACAGCAAAGGTTGCAAGGTTTTTAGGTGGGGCAGTTAGACCCACTATTTGACTATTGATTCAAAACCCTAAAATGTATTTTATATAATTGACCTTTTAATTTTTCTTCTTTGTATATCGTACCGTTTTATTGCTATGGCCGATGGCTGATGCAAATAAAGATTCATTCATTCATTCTTCTCTAAATCAAGAAAAGCTCAACAACTTTTTGAGTGGGGTGTCCTGGTTGTTACTTTTTGAAATATGGCAACCCTATCATGCCCATGCAGCAGCCATTTTGAGTCTGCCCATGCCCCACAGAAGAGCCATTTTGTGTCTAACCACACACCAGCAGCCATTTTAATCCAATATGTTTTTCTATGCATTACTTGCATTGCAAAATCCAGAGAAGCACACATTTTGAAAGATGACTGCCTTTTGCTTTGCATTTAATAATAATAATAATAATAATAATAATAATAATAATAATAATAATAATAATAATAATTTATTATTTATACTCCGCCCATCTGGCTGGGTTTCCCCAGCCACTCTGGGCGGCTTCTAAAAGAATATTAAAATACTGTGATACATCAAACAGGGCAGGCGCCACTACCAAGAAGGCCCTCTGCCTGGTTCCTTGTAACTTGGCTTCTCGCAGTGAGGGAACCGCCAGAAGGCCCTCGGTGCTGGACCTCAGTGTCCGGGTAGAACGATGGAGGTGGAGACGCTCCTTTAGGTATACTGGTATATTTTCTTTTGGGAAGTGTGAATTTAGGTAGACTGGCCTTTAAATGTGAACTAAATCGGATTGCTTCCCCATCATTAAAGAACCCATTAATCCAGAGAAAGAAAAACTTATACAGAGAGAGGTGCTTCCAAGTGGGGCAGTGAACAGTGGAGGGGGATGGCTCTGAGGTCTTGTGTTTGGCAGGACAGGGCTTCCTGGTTGCTGTCAAGCCTGTCAATTTGGGGATCCCAAATGCAAGATTTGTGTTTATTTTTTTTTATTTTTTTGTAATAAGATATTTATTAAAGTTTTCAAAATGTTACAAAAGTGAAAACAGAAGAAAATACAAAGAATAAAAATAGTTAATAGAGTAAAAAGAAAAAGAAAAACACAACCCCTCCCACCGTGTAAAAAAGAGGAAAGAATGAGAAAAAAAATCCAAAATAAGAAATCAAAAAAATGACAAAAATGCAAAAATCCCTAACCTTTAAAAACATTTAAAAACAAATTCATTATTTCCAGACCCTTAACTGTCATAACCTTCTTTCTTGGACCTCCTCCTCCTCCCTTCCTTTGTATCCTAGTTATTAATTATCCCAGCAAATCCTTTCCTTTCCATTTTTCATAAAATTCTATCATTACATTACCCTAGACTATTTTGATCTTATCTTTCTGTAATAGAATAAACCTTAAAATTTAAAATTTAAGTCTTAACCTTACCAGCTTCTTATAATCATAATATTCTTTCATAATTCTTTAAGCATCTTTGCTAAAGCCAGGTAACTTCTTCCAACATTTTTCTATCATTCATCAACTTTATAAAACATTCTAGTAATGAAAAAAGAAAGAAAGGTACAAACAAATCCAATTTTTATCCAACGTCCCTTCCTCCTGGTTCCGGGTTTTGTCAGTCCTTATTCCCATCAGTCTAGCCCATTAACCTGGTGACCTTATGTTAGAGGCCCTCAAGTCACTTCCATGGCCGTTCCGCGGCTCTTCTTCATATTTGTAGCTGTAATTTCACAAGATTTGTGTTTATGGCAGAGAGGCACAATATGAGTGTGGACTGTGGTGAGAGAAACATCTTTATTTGCCTTATATAACCAACATGCTTAACTCTGGTTAATACATGAAAGGGTTAAGATCATAGAGTAAGCTATCCTGCCAGGCTTAGCTAGGTCACACCCCCTCACCTTGGGAGGAAGGGCTACCAAACTTTTGTTCTTTCACCCTCCTGCCATGTGAACCCAAACAGTAATGATGTCTGTGCTTAGACATCTTTGTCTCGCAAGCCAACTTTGTGTTTCTGTACAAATAATTTAGAAACATTTACCGCTTTCTGAAACTATGTTATACTGCTTTTCTTTTCTTGTTGCTGTATGGGAAAGCACATGAATCTGAACTCTGAAGAGTTTGTAAGAAGGGCGCCAGTTTCTGGGGACCAAGTCACTGTGGACCCCCCCATCTTTTTCTTTTAGGGGAACTAGGCCCCCTCAATGTTCAGGGCCCCCCCAAGCGATGTTGGGATGCTGTGCGACATCAGCACGTCGTGTCTGGCTCCCTTAATCCTCCAGAGAAGGTGGTAACTCTGGTTTGTAAGTAAACCATTTTTAACTTACCTACTGTGCGGTCTCTTTCTATACTAAGGGGTAACTTAGGAGATACTTTAAAGGTATAACAGCCTGCATTTCCACACTTTGCTTTGCTTCATGTTTTGTGATTTTAAGGCTCCTCAGCAGTGAGTACCTGCCCTGGACCTGGATACAGGCAATCCTGGAATTCTTCTTTTGTTCTTTAACCAAGTTACTACAATACTAACAGAGATGTCCACCACCACAGGCAGGAATACTTCTAAATATCAGATCCTGGAAGTCATGGGGCCTCTCATGCTTGGGTACTGTTTGAGGGTTTTCCTTTGGGCATCTGGGGGGCCACTGTGAGAACAGGTCTAGATGGCCTGGCCTAACAGACTCTTCTTCTGTTCTTATGAGAGCACTGCTGGATTCAGGTCCTGTATTGGGACTTTGCCTTGGGACACCTGGTGGGTCTCTGTGAGAAAAGTATGCTGGACTAGATGGGCCAACTGCAACTAATCCAGAATACGGCAGCTAGACTGGTGACTGGGAGCGGCCACCGAGACCACATAACACTGGTCTTGAAAGACCTACATTGGCTCCCAGTACGTTTCCGAGCAGAATTCAAAGTGTTGGTGCTGACCTTGAAAGCCCTAAATGGCCTCGGTCCAGTATATCTGAAGGAGCGTCTCCACCCCCATCGTTCTACCCGGACGCTGAGGTCCAGCACTGAGGGCCTTCTGGCGGTTCCCTCCCTGCGAGAAGCCAAGTTACAGGGAATCAGGTAGAGAGCCTTCTCGGTAGTGGCACCTGCCCTGTGGAACGCCCTCCCACCAGATGTCAAAGAGAACAACAACTACCAAACTTTTAGAAGACATCTGAAGGCAGCCCTGTTTAGGGAAGCTTTTAATGTTTGATGTATTACTGTATTTTAATATTTGGTTGGAAGCCTCCCAGAGTTGTTGGGGAAGCCCAGCCAGATGGGCGGGGTATAAATAAGTTGATGTTGTTGTTGTTGTTGTCGTCGTCGTTATCATCATCATCATCATCATCATCATCGATCTGATCCAGAAAGGCTCCTCTTTTGTTCTCAAGTTTGTGTGTCCCACCAGCTTTGATTAGCCTAGGCTTCTTCAAGCTGTGGCTTTCCAGCTCCATCTGTTGGGTCATTTTGTTTTGTCCTATTAGAAGTACTGCCCTACTCTGAATTTGGGACCTTGAAAAGAACAATGGTCCAGAAAGCCTAGCCCATTAGTTTTGCTCCAAAATCACATGAAGCATTTAGATGAAGAGAACTTCAGAAGGCTCTCGGTGATACTCTCCAGCAGATAAGCCCTTTCTCCTATCCTCCATAAGTATGACTTCCTATCTGGGCAAGACCTCATAGGCGATAAAATGGCTTAGGTTGGAACACTGGTTGGTTGTATAAGTTCCATGCTGAGGTCACAAATGTTCTCAGAATTTGATGTGATGGGGTTGGAATAATAAATCGGAGGCTCAGCTTGCCCTTCTCTTCCTCCCACCCCTTGGACTCCACTTCAGACAACGGTCACAAGATGATAATCAAATTATACCCTCTCTTCTCACTTGACCTGCCTACGAAAGCTGAATCATGAATTCCCTCCCATCACATGGGCATCCCAAACAGAGCCATGCCAGGCACATAAGCTCAATATGTGCTTCTGTGTCCATCAGCTGCCAAGCTACGATGCTGTTGTTCTGCCCCTCAACACACACAGGCACGCACGCACACAGCTTATAAAATCATGTACGTCCCGAAAAAAGCGGATAGAGAAAAGTTATTCTCCCCCTCTCATAATGCTAGAACTTATGTATGCCCCATGAAGCTGAACATTGGAAGATTCAGGATGGATAAAATAAAAGTCCTTCTTTGTGCAGTGTATAGTTAAACTGTGGAACTCCCTCCCACAGGAGACAGTGATGATCAATAACAAGGCTTTAAAAGAGGATTGGAGAAATTCATGGAGGGTTAGCAATGCAAATCAGTCTTTTTGTTATGTGGTCACAGAAGACGAAACGAAACAAAACCAGCAACCATGCAAGTCAAATATTGTAACATACTAAGCACGTTAGCATGTGTTAGAATACATATTTGGTATAAAGAAAGCTGCAGCGAATGTAGTCTGGCTCTTTTGAAGCTAGGCATCATTTTGAGGCTACGTATGGAGCTGCTTGCTCAGGATTGGGAAATAAGGGGCTCCCCTGTGAGTCCTTCTTCTTTCACGCTATCTGTCACCGAGATCCTCTGCAGGAGCATCGCTGGATGTTCCCAAAGTTGGTGAGGCTTGTTTGACAGCAACAAGAAACCAAGCCTTTATCTGTCATCAGCTCAGTCCTGTGGAACAGTCTGCCGCTAGAGATTCAGCAGGTGCGTCTTCTGTGCCAACATTTAAATGCCTGCTGAAAACTTTTCTATTCTGTTGGGCTTATGCAGGCGACAAAGAACTCATTTCCCCACAATAATTAGCTGAGTTCTGATTTTCCATATGTTTTTTATTTTATAGTTTTTATGGTTGCCAGTTTGTTTCTGGGCCCAATTCAAAGGGCTCACATTAATGTTGAAAGCCCTAAATGACTCAGGCCCCCAAATACCTGAAAGGCTGTCCCCTTCCCTACAGAAGGGGCACTCTTGGTAGTTCCTCCACCCTCACAGGCTCAATGGGGCAGGGATGTGGCGGTGCAGGGGGGAGAGGGCCTTCTCTGTGGTGCCCCTTACAGAAGAACATCCTAGACCTTCACTACTGTAATGTGTATGGGTTGCTCGTGGGTAAGTTGCCGCCTCTCCAGGCTTTGTTGCCTTGCTAAACCCAGTGGCGTAGCGTGGGTTGTCAGCACCCGGGGCAAGGCAAGTAATTTGCGCCCCCTAACCCGTGGATTTGCGCCCCCTAACCCTAACCCCCAGATGTTGCGCCCGGTGTGGCCGGCCCCCCCCTGCACCCCCCACGCTACGCCACTGGCTAAACCTTTCAGTCTGGGCAGCCCTTCACTTCGTGGCTGCCTCAGTCGCTAGCAGAATCCGTCAGTGGGCGTTTCTTAAATCTTTTCCAACATAAAAGTTGTTTGACACCCAGTCTCCTCCTACTCTCTCTGCGCGGAAGTCTTCTGCGCAGGGTGGGCGTGGGTAGCGGAGGACCCGTGCTCTCCCCGCTGGTGTCCAGTGAAGAGCCCTGGAGCCCTCTCGCCGATTCCCCCATCAGCCCCTCTATATCCCTGGTGTTGCACTGATTTGCTTCCCCATCTGCGGAGCTGCCTCTCTCCCTGCTGGGCCCTTCTCCAGCATCATTTGAGAGCCTTCCCTCCGCCTCTAGCTCCAATGTCAATTCCCTGACAACTATGTAGCTTGGAATTCCATTAGCCTGGATAGCTCAGTTGGTTAGATTGTGGTGCTGATAGCGCCAGGGTTATAGGTTCAGCCCCCAATTTGTGCCAACATTGTCTTCTGCGCCAACATTTAAATGCCTGATATAAACCTTTTCTGTTCTGTCGGGCTTATATAGCTGCATATTCCTGAGTTGCAGGGGGTTGAACTAGATGACCCTCAGGGTCTCTTCCAGCTCTATGATTTATGAATGTTCAAGACACACTTCTTAACCCTAGTTTTTGACACAAGGTGCATGTTTTGAAGACCCACCTCATTTTTGTGGTTGTAAGTTATTTTAAACTGTTTCAAATGTTGTTTTAATGTTGTAACCTATCCTGGAACTTTAGAGTGAAGGGTGGAAACAAACAAACTAACAATGTTATAAACCAGCGTTGTGGCCAGGCCTCAGGTCCTCCGTGACTGGCGCGCTCCCTGCTGTTGCCTCCTTACGCCAACCAATGGTTGGCCTTGCCAACCATTCAGCACCAACGGGGGCGTGTCCATGAGGAATATAAACTCCAGCGTGGTGGGGAGGCCATCCTCTCGCACCCTTTGCCAGATCTCCCACCCACTCCATCCTCATTTTTCTGCTTTGACACGTTACCACCTTCCTATGGACTAATTGTCAGTTGCCATATTGTTCGGAATGGGCAGGATTTTTTTCCGCTTGGCAAACTGGCTCCACCAATTCCGCCTATCTCGTAGCAATCGCCACAACTTTGTGAGGTTAGGCATTGAGTAAGCCTTTGTGTTTAGATCAGGGGTTAGCAAGGTTTACTTTGGCTGGGCTGGTTCACTCCCGTGGAGATCGCTCCGTGGACTGGATCGCGTCTGCACAGACACGATTTCCGGTGCTGCAGAAGCGAGTCCCTGCTCTGCGCTGTGCTGCAGCGCATGGCGACTCGCTGAGTGGATGGTTCGGTTTGGGGGCAGCTCATGGGCCGTTTAAATGACCCCTGTGGGCCGCTTGTGGCCCATGGGCCACAGGTTGCTGACCCCTGGTTTAGACGGAGGGTAGTTTGTGGCCTCCACCTGCTCCTCCTCCTTAAGGGTATCCTGTTAAAGGGATCTGGGGGTGTGGATTCTGTCTGATGCCTGGATGTGGGGTAGGGCCATGCCACGACCACTCAGGGTACTTCTACTTGATGTAAGTCTTAGGGCTTCCCCTATCTGTGGTTTACCCTTAGTTGAACTCCTAGCAAACAGCCGGAGTCGAGATATAGTCTGGCTTCACCCAATGCCTAAGCCAAACCGCTCACACCTATAACCAATAAGGTTGTGGCCTATTTGAACCCATAAACCAGTGATGGCCAAACTTGGCCCTTCAGCAGTTTTGGGACTACAGTTCCCATCGTTCCTGACCACTGGTCCTGTTAGCTAGGGATGATGGGAGTTGTAGTCCTGAAACAGCTGGAGGGCCAAGTTTGGCCATCACTGCCATAAACCAAAATCTGCTTCTTCCGTGTGTTTTATTTATCCACTAGTGGGCCGTGGGTCACGGGGCCTGGGCACGCAAGAGTACTCAAATCAAAACAAAAAATCAAATCAAAATTCGTAGTTCTACAGCTTTTGTGAACCGGTTCTCCATGATATGACCCCATGAGGAGGAAATTACATGAAATGCATTATATTAGGGGGAACGGCTTGCTAATCTGTCTATATGAGGTGAAACAGCACATTAGAATTGCTTCCAACAAACATTTGCTCCCTCGATTGGGTGAGGAACCTTGAAGTGTCAATCATGGTATGTAAAAAGCCATTCAACTCACTCGTAGCTAAAACAGGGGTGGGGGAGATGCAAGTGTTTGTTAAGAATAAAAGTAAACCACTGTCATGAGGGAGTGTTGCAATATCCACAGAAAAGAGAGCCCAATGATTTCATTCTAAATCTGGGAACTCCTCATCACTTGGGAAATGGATTTCTCATCTGCAGAGCAAAATGCTTAGGGACTCCTTCTGAGCCAGACTATTAGAAGATTCAACCAATTCATGGAGAAGACAATCAATAGCTATGAGCCAAGATGGCTGAGGGTTGTCCCCTGTCCTATATAATACAGCAGGCATGTCCAACTGCCAAGAGACTGTGATTTTTTTGTATCCCCCCCACCTTTTTGTACACAATAAGGATCCCGTGATCTATCAGGATCACTTGGGGATCTTCCGGTAGATCACGATCTACTGGTTGGACATTCCTGTAATACAGAATAAAATATGCCATTGTCCTGTATTTTATGCTATCTCCTGTATTGATACAGTTTTGTCCTGCATTTCAGGTCTCTCTCTCTGTGTGTCAAGTCCAACATAACTGCCTCTATGTGGCAGGCAGTTTTGTCAGTTAGTTGGTTGGTCGGTTGCTGCAAGGAGTGTTAACTGGTAACTGCTCGGATGCAGTCTTCTCATGACTCACTACTATCTAGTATATATGGTAGTTTATCTGTTATGTAACCTAAGCCTGCCTTCAGGAACAACTCTGTAAACCTGAATGAATCTGATGGTAAAGGTAAAGGTAAAGGTAAAGGGACCCCTGACCATTAGGTCCAGTCGTGGCCGACTCTGGGGTTGTGGTGCTCATCTCGCTTTATTGGCCGAGGGAGCTGGTATACAGCTTCTGGGTCATGTGGCCAGCATGACTAAGCCGCTTCTGGCGAACCAGAGCAGCGCACGGAAACGCCGTTTACCTTCCCACCGGAGCAGTACCTATTTATCTACTTGCACTTTGACGTGCTTTTGAACTGCTAGGTTGGCAGGAGCAGGAACTGAGCAACGGGAGCTCACCCCGTCGCGGGGATTCAAACCGCCGACCTTCTGATCAGCAAAGTCCTAGGCTCTGTGGTTTAACCCACAGCGCCACCTGCGTCCCGATAGTAAAGTACTTTATGTTAATATGATTCAGATTCATGTGTGTACTCTTTAAGAGGGACAGAAAGGGATTATCAACCAGGAAGGTATAATTATATTGATAGGACTCAAATGAGTTAGCAACACGCTTGTCGCTGCATAAACTCAAACAGGAGATCATTTAAACTCTGCTAAATTATATAAACATTCCCACACATTTCAGGTCTCTCTCTCTCTGCCAAGTTAGGGATCCTTTCCAAATGCATGTGCTTGAAATGGTGTGGGAAAGGTCATGTATTTAAGCTCTGGGTAGCCAAGCACAGAGAGATTTACAAATTATATTTATGTGTGTGCATGCATGCATGTGTGCCAAATTCCAGAGGAGCCATCCTGTTGGGCTGCAATAGATTGTAATGGATTGCTTTGAAGGCACTTTAGCACCAGATGGGGAAAAACCCACATCCCCCCAACTGCACCACCCTGTCCTGTATTTTGCCAGAACAAAGGTGGCAACCCTAGCTGTGTTCTGCTTCCACGGTTGGAGGCAATATGCTTCTGTATGCCAGTTGCTAGGAATCACAAGGGGGGAGAATTCTAGGTGCATTCAGGTTCTGCTTTGTCCTCTTCGCATAATGGGTATCTGGCTGGTCTCTGTGAGAAGGGGATGCTAGACTCAATGGGCCTTTGGTCTGATGTTCTGATCCTAAGAGATGGTTTGTGAACTACTGGGGAATTCTTTACCCCTTCACCAACAAAAGATCTAAGATCCCTTTAGATACCAGTTGCTAGAAACCACAGGTGGGGCTTCCAGTTCTGCTCTGCCTTGATGGAGGCAGCTCCCCACGACAGCGGGAGATCGTTGGCGAAGGAAAAACAAGAATGATTGAGGGTACAGGGGGGAATGGGCTTCACACTCAGTTTGTCTCGGTACTTGGCTCTTGCTCCGGTATGGAATGAGGGAGGCAGAGAGGCGCTGAGTGCAAAAGCACTTTGTCTGCTGAAAACCATCTAATGCCACCATTAAGAAGCATTAAGAAGCAGAGGTTCTCCTGTTAATTAGAGTGTAATTGGACTAAAGTACAGGTACGTGCTAGAAGCGATGAGATCACAAACTGTGGAATGAAACCAACTGCAAGGACTTTAAGGTTTGAACTTGAGATAAGACTTCATTTGGCGCAAAAGACGGTGGGGGGGGGCTATGGTTTTCTTTATTTAAAGTTTTCTTCTCTACATTTATGATTTGGCAACCCTCCTCTGAATGTTAGTTCAAATTATATTTCTACAAGCGAGGATGGAAGAAATTGGATTATAAATATGGAATATAACATCAAACGGAACTGAGTGGGTAAAAAACGGAAAAAGGGAGGGAAGCTCTATTTTGTAAAAGGTTTACCATGGAAACTTAGAGCTGACTCTTTCCCATCCTTTGTTATTTACGGAGTGAACTGAATAATGCTAAGAGGATTTGGAATTGAATTGGAAGTATAATTGCTCATATATCTTCAGATGGAAGGAAGGATGAAAGGAGTCTGTGGACTGCCAAGGAACTGATAAGGCTCCTTGTTGAGTCATCTGCAGTTCAACAGACTGTTCTTCCCAGGCTGAGAGGAAAAGGTGAAAACAGGCTATTTATTGGGACAGAGTGACTTTTGCAGATGCTGTTAAAGTTGCAAAACAATGAAGCACGGGATGGAGCGATGGAGAAATTTCTGGAACAATAATGGGGTATCAGCTCCGTCCAAGACATGACGGATAACAGCAACAACCGGTGGAAAGAAAGACATAACACCTTACAAGGACAGGAAGAAACACCATGGACAGAATAATTGCCACACACAGGAAGAACAAGGATATAGTTTGAGTTCCTCACTTGTAGATTTATAAATCATTTAATGTGTCAACACGAATAGAAGTTGCAGTTGTTGTATAAGGGATTATTATTATGATCGGAATGTAATGGAAATTAGTAAGATTTGGAAAGCAGAAATAAAGCAAATAATTAAGCCATCAAATCTAGCATGCACATGGGGGGCACTTTATCATCATCATCATCATCATCATAATTTTTTATTTATACCCCGCCCTCCCTGGCCAGAACCAGGCTCAGGGCGGCTAACCCCAATAAAATTACAATAAAACATAATGGGGGGGGGGGAAACCAGTTAATTAAAATATGGGTTAAAATACAATTTAAAATGCAGCCTCATTTTAATAGTAGCCCATAAATCAAAACCATAAGGGGAGGGAAACATGAGGGTCAGACTGAGTCCAAACCAAAGGCCAGGCGGAACAGCTCTGTCTTGCAGGCCATGCAGAAAGATGTCAAGTCCCGCAGGGCCCTAGTCTCTTGTGACAGAGTGTTCCACCAAGTCGGAGCCAGTACTGAAAAGGCCCTGGCCCTAGTTGAGACATGATTTGGTATTTGAATGATTGGTATTCATAATTGTATTATAAATTGGTATTGTTATAATGAGGCTATTATTGGATTGTAATTGAAAACTAATTACACCCCCCCACAGGTGGGTAGAGAGCTTTTGCTGAGCTCAGGTCCTGCTTGCCGGCTGCCCATCATGGTCACCTGGTTGGCCACTATGAGACCAGGATGCTGGACTAGATAGACCACTGGATTGATGCCAGGTGCCTCCAGTGCTGTCTGGTGCTCGTATGGACTGGTGGGGCAGAAGGCAGGGGAAACCAGCCATAGGTGGAGGCAGAGCCTACCTCTGACTGCAAGTAGGGCTGGCTGAGGACAGATTGCTGACTCTTCCGATGTTCTTATTAATCCAGCAAGTCCTACCTGAGAACACTGGGGATCAAACCTGGGACACTGCATTCAGAGCATGTGCTCTACCACCGAGCCATGGTCCTTTCCCTGCCATGGTGCCTCAGTTTCAAAAAGCCTTGGCTCAGTTACATAAGAACATAAAAACTTAACCATAATAATAATAATAATAATAATAATAATAATAATAATAATGATAAATAATATTTTTTTATTTATACCCCACCCTCCCCAGCCAAGACCGTGCTCAGGGCGGCTAACAACCAATAATAAAAACAAGTTGATTAAAATAAAATTTAAAAGATTAAGATACAATATTAAAACAATTATGGAGCAATCTCACCATAGGAGGAGAAAGGAAAAAGAAAAAGGGGGAGGGAATCAAACTGATTCTGGGCCAAAGGCCAGGTGGAACAACTCTGTCTTACAGGCCCTGCGGAAAGAGATCAGATCCTGCAGGGCCCTGGTCTCAAGAGACAGAGTGTTCCACCAGGCTGGAGCCAGTGTTGAGAAGGCCCTGGCTCTGGTTGAGGCTAATCTGACTTCCTTAGGGCCTGGGACCTCTAGGGTGTTGCTATATATGGACCTTAAGGTCCTCCGTGGGGCATACCAGGAGAGGCGATCCCGTAGGTACGAGGGTCCTAGGCCGTGAAGGGCTTTAAAAGTCAAAACCAGCACCTTAAATCTGACCCTGTACTCCACCGGGAGCCAATGCAGCTGGAAAAGCACTGGGTGAATATGCTCCCATGGCAGAGACCCCGTGAGGAGCCTCGCTGCAGCATTCTGCACCCGCTGGAATTTCTGGGACAGCTTCAAGGGCAGCCCCGCGTAGAGCGAATTACAATAGTCAAGCCTGGAGGTGACCATCACATGGATCACTGTGGCCAGGTTGGGGCGGGAAAGGTAAGGGACCAACTGCTTGATGCGGTGAAGGTGGAAAAATGTTGACTTGGCTGTTGTTGTAACCTGCGCCTCCATGGAAAGGGAGGCGTCAAGGATTATACTCAAACTCTTAAAGGAAGGCAATGGCACTAATTGGGCAAGAGAAGGGAGTTGGTCCCTCATCCCCATACCATCCTGACCCAGCCAGAGGACCTCTGTCTTTGAAGGATTTAGTTTCAATTGGCTCCCACGAAACCAACCATGGGCCAGTGGCCCATCTAGTCCAACATCCTCTTCTCACAATGGCCACCCAGATGCGCCAATTGGAAACCTGCAAGAAGGACTTAAGAACATTTCTCCCCTCCTGTAGTTTCCAGCCACTGGTATTCAGAAGTATTGCTGCCTCTGACCATCCATGGTGGCTAGTAGCCACCAATAGTCCTCTCCTCTGTGAATTTCTCCAGAGCCATCTGAGTTGGTGGCCATCACTGTCTCCTATGGAAGCGAGATCCAGAGTTTAGCTCTGCGCCGTGTGAAGAAGTCCTTTCTTTTATCTGCCCCGAATATTCTGACATTCAACTTCACAGGATGTCAATGAGCCCTAGTGTTATGAGAGAGGGAGAGCAACTTCCCTGCCAGACTTTATAAAACAACAGGACAATTTTTTGGAGGCAGGAGGGGTGGACTTGTGATGGGGAGGGAGAGATAAAGTTACCACAACTTCAAAAGCCATTGAGTCAGGAGAATCTGGAGAGGGGCGGATAAACTGGTTGGGACCAGCCCGGTGTGCAGAGACTGAAAGAGCTGGTCCTATCCTCTCTTCCCTGCTTCCTTGCCGCTGGGATCCCTTTAAATAAGCCACATCACCCTCTGGGAAGCCTCCGTTGCTAATCACCATGCTGCCCATCCAACAAATGCCCATTGTCTGGAGCTCTGGTCTGGCCCATTGAGTGGCAGAGGAGCACGGAAGAGAACTGACGGCCCGCCTACCCCATTAACAAGAGGGAGCTTGAAACTTCCAGTCTTCAGCTGAAGGCCAATTGATAAGTGCTGACAGCCCTCCTCGCAAATCTTCCATAGCCCCAGTCCAAGAACGAGGAACAAGCCTGCGTTTGTGCCAGGGGAGAGCACGGCTTTATTTTCAGCCCTGCTGTTGTAACTCAGCCAAAGGAAAGGCGGGGTCGGAAAGAATGTCAGCGTGTGACTGATGAACATAAGGGCAGAAGCAGAGCCTGCCGGTTGCCCCTACTGGCCCAGCATCCCAGTCTCGCCAGTAGACAGCCAGATGCCCCAGCTGCAAGCCAGCAAGGAGGACCTGAACACAACAGTAACAATCTCTAACAATCTCCTCCATTTGTGAATACAGTGGTACCTCGGGATGCGAACGGGATCCATTCTGGAGCCCCGTTCGCATCCTGAACATAACGTAAGACGCGACAGCGCGTCTGCACATGCGCGGGTCGCATTTTGTCGCTTCTGCACATGCGCGTGACATTTTGACCATGATGTGACGCATGCGTGAGCGGCAAAACCCGGAAGTAACGCGCTCCGTTACTTCCGGGTAGCCGCGGAGTGCAACCCGAATGCGCTCAACCTGAAGCGTATTTATCCCGAGGTATGACTGCACCGGCAACTGGTGTATTCAATCCAAGGGTGGAAGTAGTAATTAATAATAATAATAATAATAAATTATTAATTATTATTATTATTATTATTATTATTATTATTATTAATAATAAATAATTTATACCCCGCCCTCCCCAGCCAAGACCGGGCTCAGGGCGGTCTACACCAGGTATAAAAACAATTGATTAAAATACATATTTTTTAAAAAAGATTAAAAAACAACATTAAAATGCAGCCTCATTTCAGTAGAAACTCAAATCAAAAACTTATTGGGGATGAAAACGTCAAATCTTCACCAAGGCCAACTATCCAGACTGGTCCTACGTGGGCCAGAAAAAAGCTAGAGAAGTCCCCAAAAAGGAGTTCCATCACAGAAGGAGAAAGGAAAAAGGAAAGTGGAAAGAGGGAAAGGGGATCAAGTTGATTCCAAGCCAAAGGCCAGGTGGAACAACTCTGTCTTACAGGCCCTGCAGAAAGAAATCAGATCCTGCAGGGCCCTGGTCTCATGAGACAGAGCGTTCCACCAGGCCGGAGCCAGTGTTGAAAAGGCCCTGGCTCTGGTTGAGGCTAATCTGACTTCCTTAGGGCCCGGGACCTCTAGGGTGTTACTATTTATGGACCTTAAAGTCCTCTGCAGGGCATGCCGGGAGAGGTGGTCCTGTAGGTATGAGGTCCTAGGCCATGATAGATAGCCCTATCATCCAAGCATTCACCTAATCCAATTTGGTGGCCATCACAATATCATATAATATAAGAACATGAGTCCTAAAGATCAGGACAAAGACTCATATAGCCCAGCATCTGGCTCTCTGCGTGCTCCAAACTTCTCCATAAGAACACCAGGAGGTTGCTGCTGGATCTGGCCAAAGGAGGCTCATCTAGTTCAGCATCTTGTGAGCAAAGTGGCTGACCAGATGCCCTCAAGAAAAGCCTGCAAGCAGGGCCTGAGGACAAGAGCACTCTCCCCTTGTGCAGTTTCCAGCAACTGGTATTCAGAAGAAGGGGCAAGTGGGGTGCTGCAGGGTTCTGTCCTGGGCCCGTTGTTAAACGTCTTTCTAAAGGACTTGGATGAAGGAGTCAAGGCGATGCTCACTGGATTAGCAGATGACACCAAATTGGGAAGGGTAGATAAGGATGCAGAAGGCAGAATCGGGATACAAGATGACCTAAACAGATTGGAGAACTGGATCCAAACTAGCAAAATGAATTTAAATAGAGACAAATGTAAGGTTCTACACTTAGGAATCACCAGCTACACAAATATAAGATGGGGGGGACACCTGGCTTGGCAGCAGTACATGTCAAAAGGATCCAGGGGTCTTAGTAGACAAGCTGAACATTAGTCAACAGTGTGATCCAGCAGCAAAAAAGGCTAATGATCTTCTAGGCTGTATCAGTAGAAGTAGTGTGTCCAGATCAGGGACACTATACAGTACTAGATCAGATCACACCTGGAACACTTTACAAGAAAGGAGATTCCAACTAAACATTGGGAAGAACTTTTTGATGGTAAGAGCTGTTTGACAGTGGAAAAGACTCCCTCAGAAAGTGTTGGACTCCCCTTCATTTGGGTTTTTTAAAGCAGAGGTTAAAAACTACAATTCTATTATTCTATGATCTCTCCTTTTTGAATGTTTGATAGAGAACTCAGTCCCACAATGGCCACCAGCCTGAAGGACTTTGAAAGAGGAACCTACAAATCGGTGGAAGTGGAACACAGCTGCTGTGGCTAGTAGCCATTGACAACCAAGTCCTTCAAGCAATGACTTTTAAAGCCCTCCTAGTTGGTGGCCATTACATTGCCTTATGGTAGCCGTTTCAACTCTTTATCTTTCAACCTCCACCCTCCTCCAACTTTGAGTTGAATGTTTTCACCCAGGACCATCCAATGCAACACTACTGAATTCTAAAGCAGGACAGGGTTCAGGCAGGAACTAGCAACCAACAATGTTGCTCCCACAACTTGGGACTGGGGCTGGCCGGCTTTTATCTGCCCCGAGGCATAGGGCGGCCCCGATCCTCTGGTGACTCGCCTCTCCTGGCCTGGAGGCGAGCACTCCTCCTGTGGGAACTTAGTTCCCTCCGCCTCTCTGCCCTGAGCCTCTGCAGCTCAGGAGAGGCTGGAGGGTTATCAGACCCAGAGGCAACCTCCTCTTCCCCTGACGGGGCTGAGAGTGGAGCACCTGCAGGCAATGGGTCCTCCATCACCTCAGGAGCCAGAGCAGACTCAGCTGGTGCCTGCACTTGAGGATCCAGCACAGGTGAGGACCCTCCAGGCTCAGGCCCCAGCCCTGGCTCAGCTGGATTTGGAGGCAGGGAATCCTGTGCAGGCTGGGATCCCTCAGGTTCAGCATCTGAGTCCGAATCCCAGGCCATCACACCTTTCTACTGTCTGACAGCTCTTACTGTCAGAAAGTTCTTCCTGATGTTTAATCGGATTCTCCTTTCTTGCAACTTGAAGCCATTGAAGTTACACAGAATCTGTCTTCCATGTAACAGCCCATTAGATATTTGAAGATGGCTTCCCTCTCTCCTCTCAGTCTTTTTTTCCAGGTGAAACACACCCAACCCCCTCAACTGCTCCTCATAAGGCTTGGGTTCCAGACCCTTGATCATCTTGGTTGCCCTCCTCTGCGCACATTCCAGCTTATCAATATCCTTCTTAAACTGTGGTGCCTAGAACTGGACACAGTATTCCAGGTGTGGTCTGACCAAGGCAGAAAAGAGAGGTATCATTACTTCACTTGATTTGGACACTAGACTTCTGTTGATGCAGTCTAGAAAATCATTAGCCTTTTTTTGCTGCTGCATCACACTGTTGACTCATGTACAGCTTGTGGTCTATGAAGACTCCTAGATCCTTTTCACATGTGCAGTGTGTACCAGCAATTCCCTAGAGGGTCCATGTAACCCACCCATGGGGTCCATTGCACCGTTCACATAACAAAAACCACTATAGAGATACCAAAATTTTCAAAGGTAGGGGGTCCATGGCTTTTGAAAAACAGGGGGCCCATAGTACTTAGCCAATTAGGAACCACTAGCTGAACCACTACTGTAGACCATACTGAGCTTGATGGTCCAATGGGCCTGAATTAGTAGAAGGCAGCTTCCTATGTTTTAGGGGAAGAGTCACAGTTTTTCAGCAAGCAGAGTGCATGCTGAAAATAGGAAAAACTTGCAGGATCAGGCCAATGGCCCATCCAGTCCAGCATCCTGTTCTCCCAGCAGCCACTCAGATACCTGTGAGTGCCCCACAATCAGGATCCAAGCGCATTATCAATACCCCCTCCGGTGGTTTCCAGCAACTGGTATTTGGAAGTGCTGCTGAGTCATAGAGGTAGAGCATAGCCATCATGGATAGCAGCCATTTGGTAGTCTTATCCTTCCATAAATTTGTCTAATCCATGGGTAGGCAAACTAAGGCCCGGGGGCTGGATCTGGCCCAATTGCCTTCTAAATCCAGCCCATGGACAGTCTGGGAATCAGAGTGTTTTTACATGAGTAGAATGTGTGCTTTTATTTAAAATGCATCTCTGGGTTATTTGTGGGGCATAGGAATTCGTTCATCCCCCCCCCCCCCAAAAATAGTCCGGCCCTCCACTAGGTCTGAGGGACAGTGGACCTGCCCCCTGCTGAAAAAGTTTGCTGACCCCTGGTCTAATCCATCCAAGTTGGGAGGCATCGCTGCCTCCTGCAGGAGTGAGTTCCATAGTTTAACTATCCACTTGTGAAGAAGGGCTTTCTTTCTTCTGTCCTGACGGCTTTCTTGGGTGCTCACACATTCTAACGTTGTGAGAGAGGGAGATCCCGTATCTTGTTTTCTGTGCATGCAAAAGTCCCCGGGCTCAACCCCGGCAGTGTCACCCAGCAGGGCTGCCTGAAAGCCTGGAGTGCTGCTGCCAGTCAGAGTAGACTGTGCTGAGTTAGATGGACCAATGGGTCCGGCAGTATAAGGCAGCATCTGATGTCCCTGGCATTTCCATGACCAGCTTGTCTATCTAGACACTCGTGTGGTGTTTCTCCTCCGAGCCCTTTAACCTGGTTTGAGCAATTGAGGCTGAACCACCAGCAGCCCCACATAAAAAAAGAAGAAGTGTTAAGAAGAAGGGATCAGAAAAAAAATAAAACCTTCAGAGATACATAACAGCTGAGCCCCCATCTCCTCCTGTCTCTCTTCCCTTACGGCAAAACATGTGACCGAGCCTACTTGCTGAGATAGACCCGTTATTGTAGGGTTTTAGTCATGGTGGAGTCTTCCAACGCTGATGGGACACATGATGGAGAGATGTTAGGACAGACCTTCAAAGCTGTTCCTCCAACAGGGCACCCTTGTTTGCAGAAAAAATCCCTTTGTAGAAGAGAGCATTGTCAAGCCAAGAGAGGAAGTTGTGTCTTGGTATATATATTTTTCCTGCAAGGGGAGGGGGGGAGATCCACAAAGATAAATAGAACAGAACATAAAAAGCCCCCGAGCCATGAGATAACTTGGTACACCAAAAGGAAGCAGAAAATCTCAGCCCCTTCTGAGAGGTACATCTCTCCTCCCCCTCCCCCCAGGGCTCTCCATGACTGACAAGCTCGAGAGAAAGCTTCACAGTTGTAGCAAGAAGCAGAAAGAGCAGATTCAGGTGACTTCAAGTGATTTTTATGCTTTCCGAAGAGAATGCCAACATGGCGGAATTCCAGGGGTGCTAGAGGAGAGCATCTTACATTGAGATGACTCCCTTGAAAAGAAAGTGTACTTGAAAGGCTTAGAAAGAGAGGGGGTGCTTAGGGGGAAGGCCCATAGCTCAGTGGTAGGGCACCTGCTCTGCATGCAGAAGGTCCCAGGTTCGATCCCCAATGACATCTATTATGGGCTGGAACGAGTCCTCTGGAGAGCCACTGCCAGTTGGTGGACTGAGCTGGATAGACAAAGAGTCTGGCTCACTAGGAGGCAGATTCCTACGTCTTAAGAGAAGGGCTATAGCTTGGGATCATATGCTTGGCATGCAGATGGTCCCAGGCTCAGTTTCTGGCATCTCAAGGAAAAGGCTGAGAAATCCCAGGAGACTGAGCTAGAGGGTTTTGTGTCACTGGCTGAGTAGCTGGGCCAGGTTCCTTGCTCTTAGACTGGTGCTGGTGACTAGGAGGCCACTGAACTGGAGACTGGTAGGGAGAAAGCTGGAATGTGGAACTAACCAGAGCTATCAATTGTGTGGCTCCAAAGCACCCTCTCCGATTGCGTGGCGCCCAGATGGCCTCGTGGTATTCTCCAGAGCTGAGGGTGACAGGGGGCAACCCTCAGCCATCTTGGATCATAGCCATTGATAGTCTTCTCCTCCATGAATTGGTTGAATCTTCTAATAGACTGGCTCAGAAGGAGTCCCTAAGCGTTTTGCTCTGGAGATGAGAAATCTGCAGGGTGATGAAACAATTGCTGAGACAGCTAGAGCACTGGTGGTGGAAAACTCACTCCAAATTGGACCAAACACAAGTTAGAGCTCAAGGTTGAATCTACCAAGTGGCGATAGCGATAGTGAAGACGACCTTCTTCACTGCCTCGATTATTGTATCTGTTGGAAACAGCAGCAGGCGACTCTTCTCAGGTGGTTTGTATTCTAACAGAACCACCTTTGCCATCGGGGCCTGGCGAGGACCCCAAGATCTCCTGCAATGATTTTGCAAAGTTGTTTTTTGCAGATAAGGTCACTCAGATTTGGAAAGAGGTAGTCTCCAGTGTGGTAGCCGGGCTGGGCTGGGAGAGTACCAGAGCTCTGTCTAGTCAAGTTGTATGGGATCAGTTTCAACCTGTTACCTCCGAGGTTGTGGGCAAGCGGCTTGGACGAGTGAAACTGATCACCTGTCTCCTTGATCCTTGCCCATCCCGGCTCATAAAAGTGAGCCAGGCAGGAGTGCAAGATGTAAAGCTACAGGGAACCAGGTAGAGGGCCTTCTTCCCAGAGGTCCCTTAACCAGGAGGGCTAGATGCTTGGGTGAATTCAGGACACCAGTTTCCACTTCCATGATTCCTGCGGTCTTGATGTTTATTTCCTGGCACTTATCGTCAAGAATGGAATGTGGTGCCGAGATAAAATAGCTCGTATTGAGAAGTCTAGCATCTCCCGTCTCTATCTTTGCCAAATCTGCCCTCCAAAGACCATTCAGAGCCTTTCGTGCCATGAAAGTATCTATTTTATTTTATTTTAAAATCCTGCACCACGTTGATGTGTGATGATACATTTCCTCTATAAATCTATCATTCCTCTCCCCCTTTAACCCCCGCAATTTCCCTCTCTTTCCACTGCAAAAAGAAAAGGATGTTTGTGAGCTTTTCTCTTTAAAAGTTCCAAATCTTACTTTTGTTTATCTTCAAGTGAAGTTACAGGGAACCTGGCAGAAGGCCTTCTTGGTAGTGGCACCCTCCCTGTGGAATGCCCTCCCTTCAGATGTCAAGGAGATAAAGAACTACATAACTTTTAGAAGACATCTGAAGGCAGCCCAGTATTGGGAAGTTTTTATGTTTTATATTTTTTTATTATGTTTTATATATGCTGTAAGCAGCCCTGAGTGGCTGGGGAAACCCAGCCAGATGGGTGGGATATACTACTACTACTACTACTACTACTACTACTACTACTACTACTAATACAGTCATACCTTGGTTTTTGAACAGCTTAGTTCTCAAACATTTTGGCTCCCAAATGCCGCAAACCCGGAAGTGACCGTTCTGGTTTGCGAACTATTTTTGGAAGCCGAACGTCTGACAGGGCTCCCGAGGCTCCGAATTGGCTGCAGGAGCTTCCTGCAGCCAATCAAAAGCTGTGTTTGGGTTTCCGAAAGTTTTGGAAGTCAAATGGACTTCTGGAATGGATTCCGTTCGACTTCCAAGGTACGACTGTAATAATGAATGAATGAATGAATCTTTATTTGCATCAGCCATCGGCCATAGCAATAAAACAACAACACAATATACAAAGAATAGAAATAAAAAGTCAATTATATTAAAAACATTTGGTGTTTTGAGTCAATAGTCAAATGGTGGATCTTATTCTAATTGTCCCACATAAAAACCTTGCAACCTTTGCTGTCACCTGCTCATCTTGATCTGCCAAGAGAAAGGACACTGTGGCAGTGGCTGGACGACCTGGAATGGACAATAAAAGAGGGGTGATAATCTCATTCTTCAAGTCTTTATAAAGAGTGCAAGCCAGAAGGGCATGTGCCACCAATTTGGGACTGCCATCTCCACAGGGACCTAAGTGTTTTTCGTGTGGAATCTGTTGGAATCATCCCTCAAGTACAGCCAAGGGCAAGACATTCAATCTTGCGAGAGTAAAAGCATGTCTATATTTTAGAATTGCTAGGTTATGCAGATAAGGTGCCAGAGAATTGAAATGGGAAGGTGGAAAATAGTCATACCATGGCCAAATTTCCTTATTGTGGCCAAGTTGTTCAATAATAATAATAATAATAATAATAATAATAATAATAATAATAATAATATTGCCAAGATACTGACCAGTTGGAATGTGTGCAGAGGAGGGTAACCAAGATGATCAAGGGTTTGCAGTTGGTTCTGTTTAACCAGGAAAAGAGGATACTGAGAGGAGATATGAGAGCCATCTTCAAATATCTCAAGGGCTGTACCATGGAAGATGGAGCAAGCTTGCTTTCTCCTGCTCTGGAGGGGAGAACTCAAACCAACGGCTTCAAGTTAGAGGAAAGGAGATTCTAACTCAACATCAGGAAGACCTTTCTGACAGTAAGAGCTATTTGACAGTAGAACAGATTCCCTTGGGAGGTTGTGGACTTGAGGTTTATAAGCAGAGATTGGATGGCCATTTGACATGGATGCTTTAGTTGAGATTCCTGCATTGCAGGGGGTTGAACTAAATGACTCTTAGGGTCCCTTCCAACTCTATACAGTCATACCTCGGGTTGAATGTGCTTCGGGTTGAGTGCATTCGAGTTGCGCTCCACGGCAACCCGGAAGTAACGGAGGGTGTTACTTCCGGGTTTCGCCGCTTGCGCATGTGCAGATGCTCAAAATGATGTCACGCACATGTGCAGAAGTGGCAAAAAGCAACGCGCGTGTGCGCAGATGTGCCGTCGCTACTTACATTTGCTTCTGGATGCGAACGGGGCTCCGGAATGGATCCTGTTCGTATTCAGAGGTACCACTGTAATTCTGATTCTAGAGGTTGCAATGCGCTATGTGGCCACTAAGTGTCACTAGGGACTCATGCATAGATAGCTAAGGGCCTACCTTTAAAAGAGACTGGAGAGAGTGAGAGAAACTGCAAGTGTCCTTGTTTGGGAGCAGCATGAATGGTGGCTGGAGGGCCATAGCTCAGTGGCAGAGTGCCTGTCTTGCAACCTCAAGATCGCAGGTGCAATCCCCAGTAGGGCTGCAACCTGTCCTGTGGTACCTCTGGTTCAGAAATCAATTTGTTCTGGAGGTCTGTTCTTAACCTGAAACTGTTCTTAACCTGAAGCACCATTTTAGCTAATGAGGCCTCCCGCTGCCGCCACACCGCTGCTGCGTGATTTCTGTTCTCATCCTGAAGCAAAGTTCTTAACCCAAGGTACTATTTCTGGGTTAGCGGCGTCTGTAACCTGAAGCGCCTGTAACCTGAAGCATCTGTAACCTGAGGCACCACTGTACAGGATTGTCCCATACTTCAATGTAAAATGCTACATCCTGTATTGATACAGTTTTGTCCTGTATTTCAGGTCTCTTCTCTCTCTCTCTCTCTCTCTGCCATTCCAAATGCATGTGTATGAAAGGTTTTGTTGAAAGGTCATGCATTTAAGCTCTGGGTAGCCAAGCACAGACAGATTTACAAATTCATGTGTATGTGTGTGCATGCATGTGTGTGCAACAAATTCCAGAGGGGCCATTCTGCTGGGATGCAATAGATTGCAAGGGATTGCTTTGAAGTCACTTCAGCACCAGATTTGATGGTGGTGGTGGGGAAGCCCCCCTGAGGCCCCATGCCGCCGCGTCCTGTATTTTGCCAGAACAAATAATTTAAAAGGTAAAGGGACCCCTGTCCATTAGGTCCAGTTGTGGCCGACTCTGGTGTTGCGGTGCTCAACTCGCTCTATAGGCCGAGGGAGCTGGTGTGCAGCTTCCGGGTCATGTGGCCAGCATGACTAAGCTGCTTCTGGCGAACCAGAGCAGCGCACGGAAACGCCATTTACTTTCCCGCTGGAGTGGTACCTATTTATCTACTTGCACTTTGACGTGCTTTCGAACTGCTAGGTTGGCAGGAGCAGGGACCAAGCAACGGGAGCTCACCCCGTCACGGGGATTCGAACTGCCAACCTTCTGATCAGCAAGTCCTAGGCTCTGTGGTTTAACCCACAGCGCCACCCGCATCCCTTTTAACAAAGAATTTAGGCCACCCTAAATTCCCCAGCATCTCTAGCAGGGGTGGGGGGAGACTTCAGGAGAGTCACTGCCAGTCAGACAATACTGGACAAGGCGGGAGGGATGTGGGTGGTGCTGTGGTCTAAACCACTGAGCCTCTTGGGCTTGCTGATCAGATCGTCGGCGGTTCGAATCCCTGTGACGGGTGAGCTCCTGTTGCTCTGCCCTAGCTCCTGCCAATCTAGCAGTTCAAAAGCATACCAGTGCAAGTAGATAAATAGGTAGTTCTGCGGCTGGCAGCGGGAAGGTATACGGCATTTCTGTGTGCTCTGTCCTCTGTCACAGTGTCCCACTGCACCAGAAGCAGTTTAGTCCCACTGGCCACATGACCCAGAAAGCTGTCTGTGGACGAATGGCGGCTCCCTCGGCCTGAAAGCGAGATGAGCGCCACAACCCCATAGTCACCTTTGACTGGATTTAACTGTCCAGGGGTCCTTTACCTTTTACTGGAGAAGGCCGTTTCTTACTATCTTTTGGCAGGGTGGGGGAAGCATAACTCAAAATCACACTCTATTGTCAGTTTGAACCACACTTTGGCACAGAAGCATGGAGCCTAAGAAAGCCGATGAGGTTACAAAAAATAATAGTCAATTGTAAAGGTTAAGGGTAAAGGGACCCCTGACCATTAGGTCCAGTCGTGACTGACTCTGGGGTTGCGGTGCTCATCTCGCTTTATTGGCCGAGGGAGCCAGTGTACAGCTTCCGGGTCACGTGGCCAGCATGACTAAGCCGCTTCTGGCGAACCAGAGCAGTGCACGGAAATGCCGTTTACCTTCCCGCCGGAGTGGTACCTATTTATCTACTTGCACTTTGACGTGCTTTCGAACTGCTAGGTTGGCAGGAGCAGGGACCAAGCAACGGGAGCTCACCCCGTCGTGGGGATTCGAACTGCAGACCTTCTGATTGGCAAGCCCTAGGCTCTGTGGTTTAACCCACAGCGCCACCAGCATCAATTGTAGCAAACAGTAAAACAGGGGTGAGAAACTTGTGACTCTCTGGATCACAACTTCATCACAACTCCCCCCATTGTCATCCCTGACCACTTTCCATGCTGGCTGCTGGGAGTCCAACAACATCTGGGGGGCCACTGATTCCCCAACCCTGAACAAGACTGTCTCCACCACAGCTATGGTACCTCCATCACAACTCTGCCATCTTTTAATGTGGAGAGAAAAGTTGGGATGTAAATGATGGCGATGATAATCTTAATGCGTGGTGTGGATGTACCCCCAAGTTGCTGCTAAGGGCACATGAGCAGGCAGGCCCTTTGTTCTTGGTCAGTTGGCAACACTAAGGAGAAGCGATGATTCCTTTTTTTGATATGGCAGTGTTCGTTTCCCCACTCAAGGAAGCGCCGGTGTGTGGCAGGGAACGTTGCGGTTTTATGTGTTTATAAACTACCGACGACATCGTCGATCTGCGCGTGGCAAATTTTATTGGCCATGAATTCACACACCAGCAGTTTTTTATGGTCTTGTTCGCCGGCAGGTGGCTGCCCCAGTTTTACAACCTCTAAAACACAGCGTTTCTTCCCAACCTGTGATGTTTGTCCTTTGATTCCTCTCCTGAGGAGGTGGGTGCCACCATCTTTGCAGGAGCTGTCGGTCAACTGGAATGACCTTTCTTTGAGGCTGGAGGTCAGCGTTGAAGGCTGAACGGAAGCAGATCCCTGCCTTCAGAAGACCAGTTTATGGGCTGGTGTGGACTTCATGAAGGTGACAATTGGTGGCTTCCCAAGTCCCTTGCCTTTCATAGCTCACAGTAGAGAGCAGCCCTCCAAAGATGGTTGGATTCAAACTCTTGTCTGCCCCCAGCAGCCAGCCTGAGCAGTGGTGTTGTAAACGGTAAAGGACCCCTGACAGTTAAGTCCGTTGCGGGGATTCGAACTGCTGACCTTCTGATCAGCAAGTCCTAGGCTCTGTGGTTTAACCCACAGCGCCACCCACATCCCTTCCAGAGGGTAGTACCTGGATTCAAATGACAAGGAGGAACTTTCTATGGTTAGAGCTGTTTGACAGTGGAACAGACTCTGTTGTAAGGTGGGGGGCTCTCCTTCCTTGGAGATTTTTCAGCAGAGATTGGATGGCTATTTGTTAGAGATTCTTTAGCTGTGATTCCCACACTGGAAGGGATTGGCCTAGATGGCTCTCATTGTCCCTTTGAACTGTGTGATCCTAACATCTCTCCCTCTCTCTCTCTCTCTCTCTCTCTCTCTCTCTCTCTCTCTCTCTCTCTCTCTCTCTCTCTCTCTCTTTCCTGTCTATGTATCTAAGGACATGCCAGCAATAGATGTGAACAGGAGGTGGCGCCCCAGGCCTAGAAGAAGCGGAGTGTTATAGAATTGTAGAGTTAACAAAGGACCCTGAGGGTCATTCAGTCCGACCCCGTGCAGAAGAGGTTGCAGGTTTTTTTTAAAAACTATCATTATTATCTGCATAAAAATGCATTTTTGGTACGTTTCCCTAAAATGCGCACTTCTTGTAGCCAACTTTGCTCAATAGATCCCTTTTTTTTTGCAAGCCATCACCCTTACCGTAATACAGTGGTACCTCGGGTTACAGACGCTTCAGGTTACAGACTCCGCTAACCCAGAAATAGTACCTTGGGTTAAGAACTTTGCTTCAGGATGAGAACAGAAATGGCGCAGCGGCAGAGGGAGGCCCCATTAGCTAAAGTGGTACCTCAGGTTAAGAACAGTTTCAGGCTAAGAATGGACCTCCAGAATGAATTAAGTTCTTAACCCGAAGTACCACTGTATATACGTTAATGTTCTTTTCAGAAAGATTGTTACACACACTTCCACCCAGCGTACACAGTTCTGTGCATATTTTCTGGTTCCCACAAGGGACTTCAAAATAGGACCGGACAAATTCGTGGAGGTTGGGGCTCTCAACAGCTCCTAGTCATGATGGCTATACTCTGCCTCCTCAGCTGGAGGCAGCAATGTGTCTGGACATCAGTTCTGGAAACTGCAGAATTGGAAATTCCTGCCCTACTCAGGTCCTGCTTACGGGCTTCCAATTGGGGCAACTGGTTGGCCACTGTGAGAAGACCCATTAAGCGGCTCAGGACCACAACACCTCAATGACCACCTCTGTCCCAGACCATGCATTCATAATCTGAGGCCCTTCTTCGTGTGCCTCCTCCATGTGAGATCTCTGGAGACCGACAACACGAGAATGGGCCTTTTCTGCAGTGACTCCCTGTTTGTGGAATGCTCTCCCCAGGGAGGTCTGCCTGGCATCTTCATTGTAAATCTTTAGGCTCCAGGCAAAAACCTTCAACCAGGTCTTTGGCTGATTAGTATTCTGCAGCCTTTAAAATGTGTGTGTGTGTTATTGTTTGTTATTTTTCCTTTAACTATTTATTTGTGCTTTTACCCAGTACAGTGGTGTTTGTTTAGTCGTTTAATCGTGTCCGACTCTTCGTGACCCCATGGACCAGAGCACGCCAGGCACTCCTGTCTTCCACTGCCTCCCGCAGTTTGGTCAAACTCATGCTGGTAGCTTCGAGAACACTGTCCAACCATCTTGTCCTCTGTTGTCCCCTTCTCCTTGTGCCCTCCATCTTTCAAACCTCAGGGTCTTTTCCAGGGAGTCTTCTCTTCTCATGAGGTGGCCAAAGTATTGAAGTCTCAGCTTCAGGATCTGTCCTTCCAGTGAGCACTCAGGGCTGATTTCCTTCATAATGGAGAGGTTTGATCTCGGGTTAATAGCTTAATTCGTTCCGGAGGTCTGTTCTTAATCTGAAACTGTTCTTAACCTGAGGTACCACTTTAGCTAATGGGGCCTCCCACTGCTGCCGCGTGATTTCTGTTCTGATCCTGAAGCAAAGTTCTTAACCCGAGGTACTATTTCTGGGTTAGCGGAGTCTGTAACCTGAAGCGCCTGTAACCCGAGGTACCACTGTATTTTTATCTTGTGAACCGCCCTGAGATCATCAGACGAAGGGCGGTATAAAAATCTAATGAATAAATAAAAATAAATCATTTTTAAACATCTGAACCAGCCGCATTGCTCCTCACCTCTGGCAACGCCTCACCTCAAAAGAGCTTCGCTGTGTTTGTTGAGACTATATATGCTGCAGTGACACACACACACACACACACACACACACACACACACAATATATCTCTTTCTTTTTCTCACCACACCACAGGGGTGCCACAGCCAGAAGCTGCAGACATTTGCTCTGGATCCGTGCCCCGGCCCTCCCTGGGCCTTCTGTTTATCTGACGGGTTCCTGCAACAGGAGCTGGGACTTGCGAAATCAGCTCCCTGGAAGCTCCGGAAACCTGGAAGCGTCAGGGCTCAGTCGGCGAGCCAGCGGCAGATGGCCTGGCGTGCGCCAACCCTTTGCGCTGGCACCGGCTGGCAACTCTCAGCCGCAGGGCACCAGCGCTGCATGAACGGATTCCTAATTAGTCGTTACACAGTGAACGGGGGCTGGCGGGGTGAGCTGGGGAGGGGTAAGAGAGAGAGAGGCCGGGGGGGGGGGACGACGACAGCAGGACCTGAACAAATGACTGCAAGCTCAGAGTGTGGACAAAACCAGCAGGGGAGGGTGGCGGTGGGGGGCGGGGAGCCTGAGGTTGCAAGGCGAAGAACCGGCACATTCCCCGCCATGCTCTTATTTCGTATAGGCCTCCTGAAACAATCCACTGATGTCCCCAGGTCAACTGTGAGCTTGGCGGATCTGCGCCTGCCTGCCTGCCTGCCCACCTCCTCCCTTTTTAATGATCTATAAATCTCTACCTCCTTGGGAGGCTGACAGGGCTGGCTGAGTCCCGAGTCCTTCCAAGACGGCTCGATTCAGTCTTTCCCTTCGACAGCTTCATTAAGCGATGCGACCTGCTGCAGAAGCCCTGCTGCTGTTGCTGCTGGGTTCAAGGGGAGATGTTGCAGTGTGTGTGAGAGAAAGAAGATGCCTTGCATGCAGAATGTATGGAGAGATGGCTCGAGCAAGCTCCCTTTATCACCCTGCCTTAAGCACAAACATAGCATCTTAGAATTGTAGAGTTGAAAAGGAGCATCTCCACCCCCATCGTTCTGCCTGGACACTGAGGTCCAGCGCCAAGGGCCTTCTGGCGGTTCCCTCACTGCGAGAAGCCAAGTTACAGGGAACCAGGCAGAGGGCCTTCTCAGTAGTGGCGCCCGCCCTGTGGAACACCCTCCCACCAGATGTCAAAGAGAAAAACAACTACCAGACTTTTAGAAGACATCTGAAGGCAGCCCTGTTTAGGGAAGCTTTTAATGTTTAATAGATTACTGTATTTTAATACAGTGGTACCTCGGGTTAAGTACTAAATTCGTTCCGTAGGTCCGTTCTTAACCTGAAATTGTTCTTAACCTGAAGCACCACTTTAGGCCATCACACTAGCAGCCATTGGTAGCCTCCTCCATGAAGGGATGCGGGTGGCGCTGTGAGTTAAACCACAGAGCCTAGGGGTTGCTGATCAGAAGGTCGGCGGTTTGAATCCCCACGATGGGATGAGCTCCCATTGTTTGTTTTTTTTAAAAGATTTTTTATTGCGTTTCTTTTCATAGATTAACAAATTTGTTTACATGGCAACATGCAAGAAACATTTTTTATATATATATATAAAGAAAAATAAAAACAAGAAAAAATGTTATGAAACCTTCCTTAACATCTTTCAGCAATTCACTTTTGGACCTCCTCGCATCCTCTCAGCATTGCATTCATTGTTCTAGCCAGTTCAGCAATTTGTTATCTTATTTCCCATCTTATTATACCTTTAAATGTATTATGTTACCAATTTCAAAAAATTGTAATTTAGTTTTGACATTGTTAATAAACATAATAATTTGTTTCAAATATTTCTCGTTTTTTCTATCATTACTTACTTTATCATTTCTTAAAATAAATTGCGGAAACATAACATTTCTTAATCGTGCGCTATCTTAACATTCAAACAACTTATAATGTTTTTGCAAATAGTCCTTAAATTTTTTCCAGTCCTCCTCCATAGTTTCTTCGCTCAGATCTCGGATTCTGCCAGTCATTTCTGCCAACTCCATATAGTCCATCAACTGCGTCTGCCAGTCCTCCAGTGTGGGTAAATCTGGTGTTTTCCAGAACTTAGCGATGAGAATCCTAGCTGCTGTGGTTGCATACATAAACAAGGTTCTGTCCTTCTTTGGCACCTTCCGGTCCACCATGCCCAGAAGAAAGGCCTCTGGTTTCTTAGAAAAGGTATATCTAAATACCTTTTTCAACTCATTATGTATCATTTCCCAAAAGGCCTTTACTTTCGGGCAGGTCCACCAGAGGTGAAAGAATGTCCCTTCTGCCTCCTTGCATTTCCAACACTTATTATCAGAAAGATGGTATATTTTAGCCAGCTTGACTGGGGTCATGTACCACCGGTATACCATTTTCATAATGTTCTCTTTCAAGGCACTACATGCCGTGAATTTCATACCGGTGTTCCATAACCTTTCCCAGTCCTCAGACATAATGTTGTGTCCTACATCCTGTGCCCATTTTATCATAGCAGATTTAACTGTCTCATCCTGTGTGTTCCATTTAAGCAGCAAGTCATACATCCTCGAAAGTACCTTAATCTTTGGTTCTAGTAACTCCGTCTCCAGTTTCGATTTCTCCAACTGGAAACCCACTTTTTTGTCCATTTTGAATACCTCTTGAATTTGAGCATAATGTAACCAATCTCGCACCTTACCTTTTAATTTGTCCTGGCTTTGGAGCTTCCAATTGTCTCCAACTCTTTCGATCAGTTCCCAATATTTTGGCCAATAGGCCTCCATATTGGGCTTTTTTTTTGAGATCTTGGCTTCCACAGGTGATAACCACCTCGGGGTCTTGTTTTCTAATAAATCCTTGTACTTCATCCAGACGGCAAAAATTGATTTTCTGACAATATGGTTTTTGAACAGTTTATGAACCTTCGCCTTGTCATACCACAAGTATGCATGCCAGCCATACACATTATCAAACCCCTCCAGATCTAGGACATCAGTGTTTTCCAACAGGAACCAATCCTTCAACCAGCAGAAGGCTGCAGCTTCATAGTACAACCTTAAGTCCGGCAGGGCAAACCCCCCTCTTTCTTTTGAGTCGGTTAGTATTTTAAATTTTATTCGGGGCTTTTTGCCCTGCCAGACAAACTTAGAAATATCCTTCTGCCATTTTCCAAAACATTCCATTCTGTCCACGACCTGAAGGGTTTGAAATAAAAATAGCATTTTTGGCAAAACACACATCTTTATAGCTGCGATTCGGCCTGACAAGGTAAGTTTCAATCTTGACCAAATATCCAAATCCTTTTTAATTTCCAACCAACATTTTTCATAATTATCTTTAAAAAGATTTAAATTTTTGGTGGACAAGTATACCCCCAGGTATTTCACTTTTTTAACCACACTTAGCTCTGTCTCTTTCTGATACCCCTCTATCTCTGTAGGTGTCAAATTTTTGACCAAAACCTTAGTTTTTTGTTTATTTAACTTGAATCCCGCCACCCGACCAAACTCCAGGATAAGTTCCAGAACTCTTTTTGTACTAGATACTGGCTCCTGTACTGTCAAGACTAGGTCGTCTGCAAAGGCTTTCAGTTTGTATTGTTTCGCTCCGACCTCTATACCTTGCACCAACTGGTCCTCCCTAATCATATTCAGCAATACCTCCAGAACAGAGATAAATAGCAGAGGGGATAAAGGGCACCCCTGTCGTGTCCCTTTTTCAATTAGAAGTTCATCCGACACCACATTGTTCACTATCAACTTGGCTTTTTGCTCTGAATAAATTGCTTCTAGTCCATTTTCAAACCCCCGTCCCACTCCCATCCCCTTCAAGTTTTTCTTCATAAACATCCAAGAAATGTTGTCAAATGCTTTCTCCGCATCAATAAAGATTAAAGCAGCCCTTGTATTTCTAATTCGCAACAGCTCCAAAATATCAATGATGTTCCTGGTATTGTCCGACATGTGTCTACCAGGGAGAAAGCCTGCTTGGTCCTTGTGAATTACTTCATTTAATACATTTTTAAGTCTACTTGCTAAAATGTCTGCAAAAATTTTGTAATCCACATTCAGGAGTGAGATGGGACGGTAGTTCTTAAGCTGAGTCTTTTCCCTTTCTGACTTGGGAATCAATGTGATAAATGCTTCTTTCCACGTTTCCGGTGCCTTCCTCCCCTCCATGATCTGGTTACAAACCTCCAACAACGGTTGTATCAAGAAATCCTTCAAAGTTTTGTAATATTTGGAGGTGAGTCCATCCGGGCCTGGAGATTTGCCCAGCTGCATGTTTTGGATGGCACCTTCTATTTCCTGTTGAGTTATTTTGCTGTTAAGAATTGATCTTTTATCTTGACTTATTTTAGGTAGTCCATTTGTTTCCAAAAATTGGTCCATTTCCGATTCTTTCTGAGGCCCCTGTGCGTAGAGCTCTTTGAAATATCTGTGGAAGCACTTTCTTATTTCTTCTGGTTTCTGAACTATTTTTCCTTGAATCTCCAGATTTGTAACCGTATTTAACTTTTGTCTTTTTTTCAGCTGCCAAGCCAGCAACTTTCCACATTTATTTGCTGATTCAAACGATCTCTGCTTCATTTGTTTGATTTTCCACTCAATCTCTTGAGCACCGCCCGGAGGTGGGCCAACGCCTATACCTTCGGGATCTGAACAAAAGGAAGACACCCCATCTTAAGAACATCTTAAATAGAACAGGATGTCTCTGCAGCTACTTAGTTGGAACATAAATGGCGGGAATTCTCCGGAAAAAAGGAGAAGGATATTTCATATCCTAAAAAAAGAACAATTGGATGTAATATGTTTGCAAGAAACACATGTGACTAGGCTCCACAGGAAAGTATTAATTAATAAAAGACTTGGCCAAGAATTTATCTCATCAGACAAAGTTAAAAAAAGAGGTGTTGTAATTTATGCAAAGGAGAACCTGTCGCCAAAATTTTTATTTAAAGATGATCATGGAAGAATCCTCGCAATTGAAATTCAAACACAAGGGGAAAAGATTTTGATATTAGGAATCTACGCGCCAAATGATGGAAAATCAGAATTCTACAAGAAGCTGCATGAGACAATGATGGACTATTTGGACTATGCTAATATTATTGTGATGGGAGATATGAATGGGGTGGTGTCTACAAATATGGACAAATCCCAAAATCAAAACTTAACATCAGACGGCAGACTCCCTAAAACTTTCTTTGAAATGACAGACAATATGGACTTGATTGACATTTGGAGGACAAAGAACCCCTTGGGTAAAGAAGGAACTTTCTTTTCTGAGGCCCACTTGTCATGGACACGAATCGACCAAATTTGGATATCTAGAGGGCTGGCTCCGAAAACGAGAAAAGTGGAAATCTGCCCAAAAACCTGCTCCGACCACAATGCCATAAAAATGGAACTGAGACTTTTCCCAACTGGATCCTTCAGATGGAGAATGAATGACACCTTGTTAAGAGATCAAGAGATTGTGAAGAAGGCCCAAAAAACACTAAAGGACTACTTTGAAATAAATTTGAACACTACGGTGGAGAAAAGAACAATCTGGGATGCAAGTAAAGCTGTAATGAGAGGGTTTCTGATTCAACAGAATTCGATAAAAAGAAAATATTGGAATGGAAAAAAAGAAAAAATTTTAGAGAAAATAAGTGAAGGAGAGAAAAAATTGAGAATCAAACCGAAATCTAAAGAGGTGCTAAGAGAGATCAAATTTCATCAAGCACAATATTCGAAACTGAGCTCCCATTGTTTGGTCCCTGCTCCTGCCAACCTAGCAGTTCAAAAGCACGTCAAAGTGCAAGTAGATAAATAGGTACCGCTCCGGCGGGAAGGTAAACGGCATTTCCATGCGCTGCTCTGGTTTGCCACATGACCCGGCCACATGACCCAGAAGCTGTACGCTGGCTTCCTCGGCCAATAAAGTGAGATGAGCGCCGCAACCCCAGAGTCGGTCACGACTGGACCTAATGGTCAGGGGTCCCTTTACCTTTACTTCCTCCATGAATTTTTCTCCTGTGGGAGTGAGTTCCATAGTTTAACTGCATGAAGAACTTTCTTTCATCTGTCCCCAATTTTCCAACTTTCAGCTTTATTGGAGGCCCCCAATTTCTAGTGTTACAATATGCTCTTCTACTGAGCAATGCCCCTTCCTTGAGGGCAATCGCCCTCTCCTGCTGTTCCCCAGAGAATGGCATTCATCTACATCTGAACTTGGGAGGCGGTAATATCCATCACAATTAATAGCCATTGGTGGCCATGAATTTGCTGCATCCAATCAGGCTCTGACCGAGGTTCCTGTGGAATGGAGCATAGCACCATTTCAATGGTCTTCCCCACCATCTGTCCCCGTGTCTCATGTAGTGAAGACTTATCAGCTAAGGCAAATGGGGGCACCAACATCACCAAGCCCTTGCTAGACTGCCTTCTTATTGTCAGGTATTGGACACAAGAGGGTGAGATGGAGGAGGAGGAATGGTGGAGATCACCACCACCCTTTCTCCTGATGCTGCAGGAGAAGAGGGATACAGTATTGGTTTACAGCAGGGGTTTGAGGAAAGTCAAAGAAAAGCTGGGAAGCAGCAAGAAGAATTACCAACGAAAGAAGACTGGAGGATGAAGTTGATGGACTAAGCAGCATTAGACAAATTAACAGGAAGGATTCAAAACCTGCGGGACCAGAGATTCTTAGAAGACTGGAGTAAATATATGAACTATTTGGAAAGTAATTGTGATGAACAGATTACGCTAGTAGGACTGCAAGAAATTCTGTAAAGGATTATTTGAAATACTGCAAGAAAGACTATGAAGAGAATTATAGTTAAGGACAATTAAATGTAATATAGAAATTAAGAGATGCAGATAAAGAACGGAAAATCAACAGAGGTGTTGATGGAAGTCTAAAGTATTGTATAAGATGAGAAGATATGTTGTATGACAGTTGGAACTGATATGTAAGAAAAAATAATAAAAACGTATTTTTTTTTAAAAAAAGAAAAGTTGGGAAGTGAAGGGGGGGGAGGAGAACTACGGCAGGGCAGCTGGGTGACACGTTGACACTGGAGAGTATTTCTGATCCCCCTTCTCCCAGAACTTGGCGTTCATTAAGAGTGCAGGAACAAAGGAATTTGACCATGAGTGGCCACCATAAAGGGAGAGGCTGTTGCTAGGGAGGAGGGGCCCAGTTTGGAGCAATGTCATCATTAGAGCTTGGTGTGTTCTTTTGTCTCTCTCTATTGTGATTGAATAAACTCATTAAAAAGGACTCCATCTTGTTTCTCTTGCTGCAACCGGGGGAGGAATAGCTTTCCTGAAGCCTTGACGTTTTGTTGTTGTTGTTGTTTAGTCATGTCCAACTCTTCGTGACCCCATGGACCAGAGCATGCCAGGCACTCCTGTCTTCCACTGTCTCCCGCAGTTTGGTCAAACTCATGCTGGTAGCTTCGAGAACACTGTCCAACCATCTCGTCCTCTGTCGTCCCCTTCTCCTTGTGCCCTCCATCTTTCCCAACATCAGGGTCTTTTCCAGGGAGTCTTCTCTTCTCATGAGGTGGCCAAAGTATTGGAGCCTCAGCTTCAGGATCTGTCCTTCCAGTGAGCACTCAGGGCTGATTTCCTTAAGAATGGAGAGGTTTGATCTTCTTGCAGTCCATGGGACTCTCAAGAGTCTCCTCCAGCACCATAATTCAAAAGCATCAATTCTTCGGCGATCAGCCTTCTTTATGGTCCAGCTCTCACTTCCATACATCACTACTGGGAAAACCATGACATTTACTTACAACCAACTCAGTGGTGTGACGCTGCCTCTCAGTTTCCCCCGAATCTCAACGTTGCCCTTGTAGAACTCAGCAGGGACGAGGATGGAGACAAAACTGGAAAGAATTGGCTCTGCCTGTCATTGGCTCTGGCTCAACCTGCTGCTGACTTCCACTCTACAATGGACAGCTGCTGCCACTGTATATATATCTTCATATATACATAAAAATGTAAGGCTTTCATCATGCTGCAGTTTGTGTGGCTGCCAATAGCACAACCAACTTCCTCCTCCTTAGTCCCAGTGTTGCCTCTGGTAGAGGTCAGCAGGAAGGAAGAAGATGGGGATGAAACTAGAATGAGTTGGGTACACATGCCATTGGCTCTGGCTCCAGCCAATCATGGCCTCTGGCGCCACCTATTGTCAGGCTCCCGGCCTTCCACCCCACCAGTCCAAAAGGGCACCAGCCACCACTGTTGCCATCTAAATAAAAGCAGCCCGTTCTTTCCCTAAAATGGAAATTTCAAGAGATGGAGTAGAACTGCTTTCTCTTTTTCTTTTTAAGTTTGAGGGTAGAAAGACAACAAAGAAAAATGGAAGTGTAAAGGCTTAAGAAAACAGCCCCAAGAGTCCATTAAGTCTATAACACTGTGGATGCTGGTTCTTGGGAACTCACCTTTCCAGCTGCCTCTGGCCTGGAACCGTTGACGAGCAAATCCCAAAATGTTTCCATCATTTTAACCATCTTCTCTGCAAAATAGTGACAGGCGCCACCAATTGGCCCGCTTGCAGCCATCTTCTGCCTGCCCCAGAAAGACAGACTGTTGTCTGAGCCTCCAAAGCTGTTGGCTCCGTTGACAGGAAGAGAGAAAGTGATGGATCTCTAACTGCTGGGCCTATTTTTATTTTCTTTCCGGAGTGCAGGAAGGCAAACATCTCCACCATTGCCAGCGCCAGTGATGGAGGCCTCAGTGCTGCCTTTGGTGGCAGTGTGGGGCAAGCCAGGAGCTCTGGAAAGTGTGTTCTAAACTCTGAACATGGACAGGCAAATGTCTATTCTGCCGGGCCTTTAATTTGAATTCAGCCTGATCTTGTATTTCCCTTCTGTTCCCTTCCCTTTCCTTCCCCTTTATGAAGATCACCCACTCTGAGACCCCACAGCAAATTCTCCCCTGGCCTCCTCACTGGCCCAAGTAGGACCAATTCAGCCAGCTAGCCCTGATTGATTTTTGACTTTTATTGTTAGTCTTGTTTTTATACCGTATTTTATGCTGCTTTTATAATTAAGTGTTTTAAAGTGTTTTAAATTTGTTGTCAGCCGCCCTGAGCCCAGTTTTTGAACCGGAAAGGGTGGGGTATAAATAAAAAATTATTATTATAAATGGGAGTTTCCTGGCCCTCATTGCTGGGAGAGGACTCAAACTCAGATCCCTGCTTCTGTCAAACTCTTTAATTAATACTTATTTATTTATTTACATTTTATTTCCTTTTTCCTCCAAGGAGCCTGACATGGCATGCACAGCTCTCTTCCTCCTCATTTCACCCTCACAACAACCCTGTGAGGTAGGTTACGCCGAGGGAAGCAGAAAGTGGTCCCCAAATTTCACACCCAGTGAGCATCCTGGCTGAGTGGGGAGATTTCAAAACTGGTCTCTGCCAGATCCTAGGCCTACACTCTCACCACTATGCCATTATGCCATTATGGTATGGTTTCAAATTGGATTTGCCTTCTCCCTGCCACGTGCTGAGATTCCAGCATTGCAGGGGGTTGGACTAGATGACCCTTGGGACCCCTTCCCACTCTACAATTCTACGATTCTATGATTCTCCCTCTCTCACAATGCTAGAAACTGTGGGCATCCAAAGACACTGAATGTTGGATGATTGAGGAAAGATAGCAGAAAGTCCTTCTTCACGCAGCATAGTGGGAACTGCGGAACTCCCTCCCACTGGAGACCTTGATGGCCACCAACCTAGATGACTTTAAAAAGAGGATTAAACAAATTCACGGAGGAAGAGAAGAGTTTTGGATTTGATATCCCGCTTTATCACTACCCAAAGGGGTCTCAAAGCGGCTAACAATCTCCTTTCCCTTCCTCCCCCACAACAAACACTCTGTGAGGTGAGTGGGGCTGAGAGACTTCAGAGAAGTGTGACTGGCCCAAGGTCACCCAGCAGCTGCATGTGGAGGAGCGGGGAATCGAACCCAGTTCACCAGATTACGAGTCCACCGCTCTTAACCACTACACCACACTGGCTCTCAGTGTGGTGCCAGGCACAATGGCAATGTTCTTCTGCTTTCAGCTGTGGAGGGCAGGGCACAGCCTTCATGACTAGTAGGCACTGAGAGCTGTCTCTTCCTTTTGTGCTTGGGTCCTGCTTGTGGGCTTCCTATAGGGGCATCTGGCTTTGCCACCGTGAGAAGAAAAGGCTGGACTAGATGTGGCCCCTTTGACCAGATTCAACAGGCTCTTAGATTCTTGATGTGGCAAACAACAGGCGTTCCTGCTATGGACAAGCAAAACGTGCACTGGACCTCTGAGGCTCGTGTGCCCTGGCATCCCAGTGTTCCTACTGTTAAATAAGTTGGAGTTCTTGTTATTAAATATACCAAGAAAAAAGCACATCAAGAACTCTGGCCAATATAAGTTTCAATAGTGGGAGTGGTCCCTACTCGCAAATCAATAGTCAATCATAACAAAAACTAATCCATTCAAAAGTATGTATTCTGACAAGGATTACAAACTCAAACAGAGATTACAAACTCAAACTCATGTATAACACAATAATTTGTTACAGTGTTAGAGATAAAAGTTTATGAGTAGAGATAAGTTCACGTTAGTCCATAGTCAGATTTGACGTGAAGATCTTAGTTTCAGTCATTGAGCAGAAGTCAAAGTCAATTATGGATCAGAAGCCAGGACAGGGCCCTGTTTCAATGTACAGTGGTACCTCAGGTTACATGCGCTTCAGGTTACATACGCTTCAGGTTACAGACTCCGCTAACCCAGAAATAGTGCTTCAGGTTAAGAACTTTGCTTCAGGATAAGAACAGAAATCGTCCTCCGGCGGCGCAGCGGCAGCAGGAGGCCCCATTAGCTAAAGTAGTGCTTCAGGTTAAGAGCAGTTTCAGGTTAAGAACGGACCTCTGGAACGAATTAAGTACTTAACCTGAGGTACCACTGTATTCACCTTCATCAGCTGGAAGTATCAAACATTACATGAAAATACAGTTAAATTCTAAATTACCATAAATTATAGAACAGTATTATACAACATTTGGTTCCTCACCTAATTTTTAAGGGGTTGTGTAAGTTTCTGTGTTCCTGGCAATGGAGGTACTGCCCCTGTATCTGACTTACTCTCAAGCTCCTCCTCAAAAGGAGGCTCCCTACTGATATAGGTGGCCAATTTCCACCCCTGTGGAAAACAGGCACGTTTTCAAATTCCTCCTGAAAGTTGAAAATGATGGAGGCAGGCACACCTCACCAGGAGAACAGTTCCACAGTTGGGGAGCCACTACTGAAAAGGCCCTGTCACGGGGTCAGCGCCCGACGGGCACCACAAACAGTTCAGTGTTCTGGATGACACCAAAGGCCAGGACGTTGACAGGGCGGGGATACCAATAAATTATGCGATAGTGGGAAAAAAGATTTCTATTTTTTGTGTGCAGCAGAACCTAGATCATCAGGAATCCAGGTTCTAATCCTGGTTACTATTGAAAGTTTCTTGGCTGGGCCATGGATTTGCAGCTGCTGGTTGCATTGTGTATGTTTTTGAAGAGAGTGCCTTCCACGCTGGACCAGAGCAAATGTCCGTCCAGCCAATCAGGTCACGGCAGGGATAGACATGGAGCAACCAATAGCCCTGAAGCTGTCAAGAGGGTAAGAGGCAGGTCTTGGGGGAAAGCCAATCAGGGACTGATGATGGCTCAGGAGAATGTTTCTTTTGCCCCCATGAATTTAAATGAACAACTTCAGAGAGTTGACCAAATCCTCGCCTCTCTGGTTTCGTCTAGAGAAACCCCGCTAATGTATTCCAGGACACATAAGAATTTATTCATGACTGGGCAGGATGCAGAGGGAGGATAGACAGGCCTTGTTGCCTCGGTGACAGACAAGGGGTGTTTGGTACAGCAGAACGGCAACAGCAGTATAGGCCAAGCCAGGATGAAAGAGAGAGAGAGAGAGAGAGAGAGAGAGCGAGCATGCACAAAAAAGAGAGAGGGGGTAATATAGGAAGATGCTGCTTAAGACTGAATGAGACCCATACTTCCATCCAACTCAGCATTGCTTGCACTGACTGGCAGCAGCTTCTCCAGGTTTCCAGGCACGGGATATTCCCAGCCCTACCTGGAGATGCTAAGGGATGCAGGTGGTGCTGTGGGTTAAACCACAGAGCCTAGGGCTTGCCGATCAGAAGGTCGGCGGTTCGAATCCCCGCGATGGGGTGAGCTCCCATTGCTCGGTCCCTGCTCCTGCCAACCTAGCAGTTCGAAAGCACGTCAAAGTTCAAGTAGATAAATAGGTACCACTTCAGTGGGAAGGTAAATGGCATTTCCATGCACTGCTCTGGTTCACCAGAAGCGGCTTAGTCATGCTGGCCACATGACCCAGAAGCTGTACACCAGCTCCCTCGGCCAATAAAGTGAGATGAGCGCCACAACCCCAGAGTCGGTCACGACTGGACCTAATGGTCAGGGGTCACTTTACCTGGAGATGCTAGCGGTTGAACCCACAACCTTCTTCATGCAAAGCAGGTGCTCTAACACCAAGTTACAGCCCTTTGCTATTCTGAGGCTGGACACTGCTCCCATCTAGCTCAGTACTGTCTACCCTGACCAGCAGTGGCTCTCCAGTATTTTAGGCAGCCGTCCTTCCCAGCCATGCCTGGAATTGGTGGAGTCTGAACCCAGGACCATCTGCATGCAAAGCAGGTGCTCTGTCACTAAGCAGCCGCCCGTCCGTTACGACACAGGAGCACAGCAAGCTACCTTCTACTGAATCAGACCATTGGTCCATCTACCCCAGTGTTGTTTACACTGACTGGCAGCAGCTCTTTAGGTTTTCAAGAAGGGGATATTTCTGGTCTTACCTGGGACTAATCTATACTGGTGAGTTATAATGTTATAAATGTGTTATAAAAATGTGACACCAGGGGGTGCTGTAAAGCAGTCAATGGAAAATTGCACTGAGAGAAACAACGTTTTTTTCTTAGTGTTTTTAAAGATCTGTGTAGATCCAGCCCTAGAGATGCTGCCAGGGATTGAGTCTGGGACTTTCTGCATGCAGGGCAGAAGATCCAAACCTGAGCTATGTCCCTTTCCCCTATAAATAATTAAGTTCTCATTGCTCTGAGTAAAGTGTTCATAGAATCATAGTTGGGGGGGGGATCTCGAGGGTTATCTTGCCCAACCACCGGCAATGCAGGAATCTTTTGCCCAACGTGGGGCTTGAACCCTCGACCATGAGATTCAGAGTCTCATGCTCTACTGACTGAGCTATCCCAGGAATCTGAAACATAGGAAGCTGCCTTAGATAGGAACATAGGAAGGGAGCATTGTCTACACAGACTGGCAGGTTATCAGGCAGGGGACATTTGTGGTCCTATCTGGAGGCACTGCTGAGGATTGAATCTTGATCCTTCTGCATGCAAAAATATATATATTTTAAAAAAATACAGGTGCTCTGCCACTTAACTAAAGTGCTGGTATGTGGTCCCTAAAAGGTAAAGGGACCCCTGACCATTAGGTCCAGTCGTGACCGACTCTGGGGTTGCGGCGCTCATCTCACTCTATTGGCCAAGGGAGCCGGCGTACAGCTTCCGGGTCATGTGGCCAGCATGACTAAGCCGCTTCTGGTGAACCAGAGCAGTGCGCGGAAACGCTGTTTACCTTCCCGCCGGAGCGGTACCTATTTATCTACTTGCACTTTGAGGTGCTTTCGAACTGCTAGGTTGGCAGGAGCAGGGACCGAGCAACGGGAGCTCACCCTGTCGCGGGGATTTGAATTGCCGACCTTCTGATCGGCAAGTCCTAGGCTCTGTGATTTAACCCACAGCGGTGGCAAAAGTGGCCCTTGGGCTTGAAAAAGACCGCAATCCCTGCTCTGTAATTTTTTTTAACCCTTTCCCCAGTGTCTCAGTGGATTTTGTTTGGGGCAGGAAAAAAAGGACCAACGCTCAACACAGCTTCTGAAGTCTGCGCCTGTCTCCACAGTTCCTCTGCTGCAGGAGTTCCATTCTGCTTACACAAAAAAATTGCAGGGGAGGAAATTTCTCCCGCTTCACCATCATGTTTTCCTCCCCCCTCCCCCCATGTCAATAAAGCAAAAAACAAGGAACATCTTGTAAGGCCGGATGACAAGAGTGCTGAGGCAGCTTTGATTATGCGTTGATGGAGTTTGCTGGGAAAGCTCTAAGTGGAATGGAAGAAGTCGCTAATGGATGTGGACAGAGGGTGCCGAGATGACCTTTTCCACGCCTTAAAGGATCTTCCAACGAAGCCAGATGCCAGGTTTTGGACAGCACTGTCAAAATCCTTGTTATGTAATCCACTCCTGCCCCCTGTCCCAGTGGTCTTGAGTCCCTTGGTCTGGCTGCTATCCTGTTCTTAGGGCCTGCAGGGAAAGTGGTGGTGAACATCACAAGCTCTTCCAGTCCTAGGCAAAGCGAACCAGGATCCAGGCCAGCTCCCAATAGAAAGGCAAGGGAAATCAGCACCTTGGCTAGCTCCCAGGAGCAAGGCAACACCAATCAGGACCAGTGGGACCTGCTGGTTGAGCTTGAAAAAATGTTGTCACAGCAAAGGCTCCAGAGTCACCTGAAGCCTTAAAAAGCCTGGCGTGGGTTGATCTTCCAGTGGCTCTCCCCTCTCCCCTGAATAGTTCATGGGCCCCATGTCTATTCTGTAGCTGTATGCAGGGCATGGTTGTCCTGGCGGGCACTCAGTGCCAAGGTAAGTGGACCACATGTCACACTGGCCCTGGAGATGCCAATGCCAATGCTGCCCTCCTAATCCTCCTCCTGATTGTTGGAGACAGCAGGGTCGGGAAGTCATGTTCCTCTAGGGTCCTAGCCTCCTCTGTGTCAGAGGACTGTGTGATCTCTTCTGTGCTGGTCCCGGGGTTAACCAAGAGGCGAGGTCCAGGTCCAGTCCATGGCCGATAATGCAATAAGGAGGCAGTCCGTAAAAGTTGAAGCTGGGCACAGGGCAGGGTACAGGCAGGAACTGACAACCAACAACATTGCTTCTGCAACTTGGGACTGGGGCTGACTGGCTTTTATCTGCCCCGAGGCATAGAGCGGCCCCGATCCTCAGGTGACTCGCCTCTCCTGGCCTGGAGGCAAGCACTCCTCCTGCGGGAACTTAGTTCCCTCCGCCTCTCTGCCCTAAACCTCTACAGTCCAGGAGAAGCTGGAGGGTTATCGGACCCAGAGGCAACCTCAGCTTCCTCTGATGGGGGGCTGAGAGTGGAGCACCTGCAGGCAATGGGTCCTCCATCACCTCAGGAGCCAGAGCAGACTCAGCTGGTGCCTGCACCTGAGGATCCAGCACAGGTGACGACCCTTCAGTCTCATGCCCCAGCCCCAGCTCAGCTGGTCCTGGAGGCGGGGAATCCTGTGCAGGCTGGGATTCCTTAGGTTCAGCATCTGACTTTGAATCCCAGGCCATAACATCTTCTTCCATGTGTGCCTGGTATTCTGTGCTTCTTCCTCTCCCATTGGCCCTTCATTCTCCAGCCTTTCTTGCACCTCTTCATGTTCCACGGGGGTGTTGAGGTCTCCTGAACTGAATCCCAAGAACCTTCAGTAGCCGCTGCTGCCCTCCTCCAGGTCGTCCACATCCTGTCAGCCATGACACACCTGCCACTCCTTGACAACGGTGGTGGAGCAAGCCATAGTGGAATCATCAAATTCTATTACTGGAAGGGGTTCCGGGGTCAGCAGGACTTGCAATGCAGGAATCACAACTAGAGAATTCCAAAGGGCCATCTAATCTCTATTTAAATTCTTCCAAAAAAAGAGTCCTCCATCTTCCAAGGGAATGTATGCAGCCAAAACCTCCTTTCTTATAATTTGAACCCATTGGTTTGGGTCCTACCCTCTGGAGAAGCAGAAAACAAGCTTGCTCCATCTTCCAGGTGACAGCCCTTCCAATATTTGAAGGTGGCTATCCTATAACCAAGGGACACGGGTGGCGCTGTGGGTTAAACCACAGAGCCTAGGACTTGCTGATCAGAAGGTTGGTGGTTCGAATCCCCGTGACAGGGTGAGTTCCCGTTGCTTGGTCCCTGCTCCTGCCAACCTAGCAGTTCAAAAGCATGTCAAAGTGCAAGTAGATAAATAGGTACCACTCCGGTGGGAAGGTAAACGGCGTTTCTGTGCACTGATCTGATTCACCAGAAGCGGCTTAGTCATGCTGGCCACATGACCCGGAAGCTGTACGCTGGCTCCCTTGGCCAATAAAGCGAGATGAGCACTGCAACCCCAGAATCGGTCACGACTGGACCTAATGGTCAGGGGTCCCTTTACCTTTTACTATCCTATAACCTCTCTGTCTTTTCTGCTCCAGGCTAAGCATACCCACCTCCCTCAGCTGCCAGTGAGAGGGGTGGCATGGCTAGTGTTCTGAGGGCCAAATAAAGAGGCCTTTATTTGAATTATGTGATGCCAATTGTTGCATTCTCCTGGGGCCCCCTCAACCCAGGCAGGGCAATAGCAAATGAGTTTTCTGCATGCTATGAAGACCCCTCCCAGAATTCACTGAAGCATCACAGAGCATTATGGAACAGCCTCTCAGCTGTCAGGAACATACCCCCCACCCAAAAGAGCAGGGGAAGAGTTAGATTCAGATACCGGACTAAGTGAACGAGGGACCAACTCTGCAGATGAGAGCTGGCTGATAGAGTCGAGAAAGGGCAGTTCGACCCCCCTCCTTCCCGGGGAAGGAGAGCCAGTGTGGTGTAGTGGTTAAGAGCGGTAGTCCCGTAATCTGGGTAACCGGGTTCGCGTCTCCGCTCCTCCACATGCAGCTGCTGGGTGACCTTGGGCCAGTCACACTTCTTTGAAGTCTCTCAGCCCCACTCACCTCACAGAGTGTTTGTTGTGGGGGAGGAAGGGAAAGGAGATTGTTAGCCGCTTTGAGGCTCCTGAAGGGGAGTGAAAGGCGGGATATCAAATCCAAACTCTTCTTCTTCTTCTTCTTCTGTTAGCTCTCAAGGAGAGGAAGAGTTGGAGGGAAGTCAGAGTGTTGCTAGGCAATCAGCAGATAAGCCGAGGTCTGAGTCTGTGTTGAGTGGCAGTGGGGAGGGAGCAGGCCAACCCCTCAGTCCCCGTTCTAGGAGTCTGGATAAGATCAGATGGCAACGAAAGGGCAAGAGGGGAAAGGCAGGAGTTTGGTGTCCTTCCTGCTGTGGGAGGGGCGAAAATTCAGACTGACCAACTATCGTAAATGCGAGCAGGCGAGAAGCTGTGCTCTGGATGTGTCTTTTTGTAAATAAACGTACATAAAACTGCCCGAGAGTCATTACTTCTTATCGGGGCTTGCTTGCCTGCCAGAGATCATTACATCAGCCTTAACTTCGCTGCTGCATTCAACAAACCGACTGTCCCTCTCTCTGATTGCCTTACACAGCCACCTTGTTGCTCGGCAGCCCTGTCTCTTCCTTGCCTTACATGGTGCAAGATCGACTACAGAAGAAGCTTTTGCTTCTGGAGCCCATCTATAGCACCAAAGATCCAGACACACTGAAAATGCAGCCTGCGGGCCACTTTTTTCCAGTGCATTTGTCAATGTGTGTGTGGGGGGGAGAAGCTTTTAATCCAATCAGTGAAAAGGTTAACGGAAAGACCATTGACCCGTAGCCTCAAATGATGTCTTTTGAAGCTGCAAAGCCCCCAGTGGCTACGTGTCAAAGTTCTTTCGCTTCTTGTTACAGCTGGAGGAAGGGAATCGGTATTCTTTTCTTTTCGCCGTAGCTGTGTGCGCATAGCTCGCAGGTGAGACTTTCCAACAGAAAATGGGTGGGGTGGCGGCAATCGGCAGATAGGAACAGGAGAAAAAGCTGGGAAACCTCCCCATGAATACCAGAGGCATGCAGTGAAATTTTTCATAGGGGAACTTTCCAGGCTTTGGGAAGGAGGCGCCAGGCTTTAATACTTTAATACTCTAATTTACTGGGAACATTAAGGGGACTGGCCTAGTCCTGCTAGTCCATTGACCTAGTGCCCCCTGGTCCTGAATGGGGGAACTGTGCCCCTGAAGGGCCAGATGCACAGCCTGGGAGTCATTTTGGACTCACAGCTGTCCATGGAGGCGGCTGTCTACCAGCTCCATCTGGTACACAGGCTGAGACCCTACCTGTCTCACCAGAGTGACACATTCTCTAGTTATCTCCCACTTGGACTACTGCAATGTGCTCTACGTGGGTCACCTTTGAAGGTGACCCGGAAACTGCAATTAATCCAGAATGCGGCAGCTACACAGGTGACTGGGAGTGGCCGCCGGGACCATATAACACTGGTCCTGAGAGATCTGCATTGGCTCCCAGTACATTTCCAAGCACAAATCAAAGTGTTGGTGCTGACCTTGAAAGCCCTAAACGGCCTGAAAGAGCGTCTCCACCCCCATTGTTCAGCCCGGAAACAGAGATCCAGCGCCGAGGGCCTTCTGGCAGTTCCCTCATTGCGAGAAGTGAGGTTACAGGGAACCAGGCAGAGGGCCTTCTTGGTAGTGGCACCCACCCTGTGGAACGCCCTCACATCAGATGTCAAGGAAATAAGCAGCTATCCTATTTTTAAGAGACATCTGAAGGCAGCTCTGTTTAGGGAAGTCTTTAATATTTAATGCTTTACTGTTTTTAACACTTGATTGGGAGCTGCCTAGAGTGGCTGAGAAAACTCAGACAGATGGGTGGGGTATAAATAATAATAATATATTATTATTATTATTATTATTATTATTATTATTATTATTATTATTATTATTATTATTATTATTATTATTAGAGTTTCTTGTACTGATTGGTGAGGATCAAATACAGCTGAAGCCATAGCCTTCGCTCAGGCAGTGAAGAAACACCCTCCCTGGAAACCCTATTGCAGACACCAGCTCTTCCCTCCTAGCACAGATCCTCAGGCTCCTTCTCTCCCAACCCTCTCGCTTTCCTGTCTTGTTTAATTAGACAAATAAGCTCCTTGGGTTGGCGGATATCTTTCACGAGGTGTTCTCATACCGGGCCGCAGCAGGCTTGTCATTAAACAGGAGCCCCAGGTGATTTTTCTTGTTAAATAGGGCTTGTTGACACAGAGTCATGTGTCCCTTCCCAAAAACTTGAAGCTGGCAGGTGTTGGGGAGCTGGACAGGGAGAAAAGATGTCTTCATCCTGCTTTCACAGTGGCCAGTCAGATGCCCCAGAGGGAAACCTGCAAGGAGGTTCTGTGCACAAAATCTCCCCTCTGGTGGCTTCTAGCAACTGGTCTTTGAAAGCCTCTGACAGTGGGGGCAGAGCATAGCCTTTGTGGCTAGTAGACCTCTTCTCCATGAATTTGTAATTCTAATTCTGTAAGTCATTTTGGACTCACATGGAGGTGAAGTTCAATTCTGTGTCCAGGGCAGCTGTCTACCAGCTCCATCTGGTACAAAGGCTGAGACCCTCCCTGCCCGCAGACTGTCTCGCCAGAGTGGTGCCTGCTCTGGGTATCTCCCGCTTGGACTACTGCAATGTGCTCTACCTTTGAAGGTGACCCGGAAACTACAACTAATCCAGAATGCGGCAGCAGCGGCGTAGCGTGAGTTGTCAGCACCCGGGGCAACGCAAGTAATTTGCGCCCCCTAACCCGGGGCAAGGCACGTAATTTGCGCCCCCCCTAACCCCTAACCTGCGAGTTGCCACTGGCGCTGCTGCCCAAACGACGCCGCTTGCCCGGAGGAGGAGGGGGGCAGAGAGGCGAGAAAAATGCAACGGCCCAGCAGCTGCAGCAGCAGCGGCGGAGGCGGGGCTGTGAGGAGGGGCTGCCTGGCGCGTCCTCCGCGGCGAGCAGCGGCGTAGTGTGGGTTATCAGCACCCGGGGCAAGGCAAGTAATTTGCGCCCCCTAACCCGGGGCAAGGCAATTAATTTGCGCCCCCTAACCCGGGGCAAGGCAAGTACAGTAATTTACTCTCCCAAGCAGCAGCAGCGAGGCTTCTCTTTCCCCCGCGCTCTCCTGGAGCTGCCTCTTTTCTTTCCTTTTTTTCCCTTTCTCCAAGGCTTTTCGCTTTCTCTCCTTAATTGATTCCTCCTCCACACCGCAGCGTTTCCTGGCTGCTTCCCCCCCTTCCCCTCTCTCTCCTCCTCGCTCTGCTTGCCCTGCCCTGCCTGAGGGCGCCCTGAGGAGACTCCGCTCTCCTTTTTGACCAGGCGAGGTGGAAAAGTCTCTTCCCGCCCCCTCGCCAGACTCCCTGCTCGGCTCGGCTCACTAGCCAGGCGGCCAGTGGAGAGAGAGCCGCAATTACCATAAAGCTCCTCTCCCTCCGCTTCGCCAAGCTGTCAAAGCCCGGCAGCAGCAGGCGCAGCCAGACCCCCGCCAGCCAGCCAGCCCGCCCACCCGCCCGGCTTCCTCTCCTTTCTTTGCCCGTGGCAGAAGGCTTCGCTCTCCCCCTTCTGCGACCTCCTCGCCAAGCCGAGCGAGCGCGGGCTCCCTAACCCGTGGATTTTAGTAGGGGCAGAGAGCTGCTAGTGCGAGCGCCCCCCCCGCCCATGTTGCGCCCGGTGCGGCCGGCACCCCTGGCACCCCCCACGCTACGCCACTGGCGGCGAGCGCTGAGAGCCGCTGCCTGCCGGGCGCCTTCAGCCCGGACGCACGCACAGCTCGTCGGCTCTGCTACAGCCTGCGCCCGAGGCTCTTCGGCGACTCCGGAGGCAGCGAGCGCGCCCCCCCGATGTTGCGCCCGGTGCGGCTTGCCCCCCTTGCACCCCCCACGCTACGCCACTGTGCAGCAGCTAGACTGGTGACCAGGAGTGGCCGCCAAGACCCTGTAACACTGGCTCCCAGTACGTTTCTGAGCACAATTCAAAGTCTTGGTGCTGACCTTTAAAGCCCTAAACGGCCTCAGCTCAGTATACCTGCAGGAGTGTCTCCAACCCCATCATTCAGCCCGTACTGAGGTCCAGCTCTGAGAGCCTTCTGGCGGTTCCCTCATTTTACATTCTTAAGATATTAATGACTTCCCTTCTTCTCTTTCCGTGTTTTGTTAGCCCAAAAATGGAAAGCGAGCGAGGTCCCACCCAAAGAAGAATGGCAACTTAAGTTGACAGAATATGCACAACTTGCAGACTTAACATATACAGTGGTGCCTCGCAAGACGAAATTAATTCGTTCTGCGAGTTTTTTTGCCTAGCGAATTTTTCGTCTTGCGAAGCACGAAATCCCATAGGAATGCATTGAAATTCAATTAATGCGTTCCTATGGTAAAAAAAAGTCCAAACAAAGCCAAATTTGGTACAACAAGAGTTTATTAAGTGCTCTTTAAAGTCACACATACTGTAAAGAGCATTTCAAAAATTGAAGGAACAATAAATTAAGTTTCTAAACATGACAGAAAAACATTTAAAAATCAACAAAGTGTACAGTACATTTTCTAAGACTCTGGGGAACAACTTGAAGAATGTTCCTCTTCCACTCTTTGCTTCTTGCTGAAGAACCCCCTCCTCAACTGTTCCCCCAGCCACCCACCACACAGAAATTCAAATCCAGATTTTTTTTTTTAAATAACAGCAGTGTGGCCCAATGGTCACAGAAAATCATAAAAATGCAGAAAAAAACACACAAGTTTCCAGATTCTTGCAAACCCCTCCCCAACACCAAGTCCTTGAATTCCAAACACCCCAACCCAAAATCCAACCCCCCCAAAAAGTCTTAAAAGTTTAACTACCACACCGCGTTCTATGAGTTGCTCCTCGAAGTCAAGTCGCAACTGCATTAACGGTGTTAAGAAAAAGGAAACAAACTTGCAAGACGTTTTCGTTTTTCGTCTTGCGAAGCAAGCCCATAGGGAAATCCGTCTTGCGAAGCAGCTCAAAAAACGGAAAACCCTTTCGTCTAGCAAGTTTTCCATCTTGCGACGCATTCGTCTTGCGGGGCACCACTGTAAAATAAGAGAACAAGAAGAACATACAGTAAGTTTAAAGAATATTGGAAAATGTTGATTGAAAATATGGGAAACAACTGTGTCCAGCTGAAAACGCTAGCAGCGTTAAGATAAATTCAACGGTGTAAATAAGTTTTGATGGATGCAATAATGGAATACTGAATGGTATGGTTTTTGTAAACTGTGCAGCGATTTATGATATGTAAATTGAACCATGGAAAGAGAAGAAGGGAAGTCATTGATATCTTAAGGACGTAAAATGAGTATTTTAAATTGAAAAACAGAAAATTTTACACACACACACACACACACACACAGTGGTACCTCGGGTTACATACGCTTCAGGTTGCAGACGCTTCAGGTTACGGACTCCACTAACCCAGAAATAGTGTTTCAGGTTAAGAACTTTGCTTCAGGATGAGAACAGAAATTGTGCTCCGGCGGTGTGGCAGCAGCAGGAGGCCCCATTAGCTAAAGTGGTGCTTCAGGTTAAGAACAGTTTCAGGTTAAGTACAGACCTCCGGAACGAATTAAGTACTTAACCCAAGGTAGCACTGTGTGTGTGTGTGTGTGTGTGTGTGTGTGTGTGTGTGTGTGTGTGTATATATATATATATATATATATATATATGAGAGAATGAGATCTTTGGACTTTGTGACCAAAAGAGGCAGTGACAGACATCATCTTGGCTGGCTTTAAAAGAAGATCAGGCCAATTTATGGGGGGGGGGGAGAGGGCTGTCACTGGCTAGTAGCCAACAAATGCTGACTGTTGAAGAATCACAGATGGGAAGAAAGCTGTTGTGCTCAGGTCCTGTAGGCATCTGGTTGCCCACTGTAAGACTAGGACTAGACTGGACTAGATGTGCCATTGGCTTGCTCTAGCAGGGCTCATGTTCTTATGCTCTAAGATGCAGTGATGGCCTCCAACTTGACTTAGACAAACTTGGCTATCAATGGCCCTTAGCCATGATGGCTATGTTCAACCTCTACTTGTCAAGAAGCAGTTGCTGAGAATCACAAGTAAGGAGCGTTGCTGTTGCGTTCAGATCCTGTCCGTGGGCTTCCCATGGGGACATCTGGCTGGCCAAGGTGGGAACAGGATGCTGGACTAGATAAGCCCCCTTTGGCTTGCTCCAGCAGGGCTCTTCTGGTGTCCTTATGACATTGTACTATCTGTCAGGGTTCCCAGAGTTGGGATCAAGAGAGGGCATGGTCAGGAGCCAATGAAAATAGGCCGAGAGAAATTTCTGCAGGAACAGGAAATGGTGAGATTATTTTCTTCGAGCCAAGGCTTCCTAGGCTGCCTGAGGTAAATCACTGGAGGAGGAAGGGGTGTGTGGTAGGTGCGGCCCACCCTGGGTGTCATCCCTGAAGGGTGTGTGTGACATTGCTGCCCTGCCCCCCCTGGGCCGCTCGCCGCTCGCAGGGTGTGGCGCCCCCCTGGGATGCTCACCCTGCCCCCATGGGCAGCTAGCCCCACCCCTGGGTACACAGCATGTGTGCCGCTCCGGGTGCCAGAGCAGCTAGCTCCACCTCTGAGGTGAATAAAGGACAAATGAAAAGAAAGCACTTCTTCACACAGTGCATAGTTAAACTATGGAACTCACTGCTGCAGAAGAAGAAGAAGAAGAAGAAGAAGAAGAAGAAGAAGAAGAAGAAGAAGAAGAGGAGGAGGAGGAGGAGGAGGAGGAGGAGGAGGAGGAGGAGGAGGAGGAGTTTGGATTTGATATCCTGCTTTATCACTACCGTAAGGAGTCTCAAAGTGGCTAACAATCTCCTTTCCCTTCCTCCCCCACAACAAACACTCTGTGAGGTGAGTGGGGCTGAGAGACTTCAGAGAAGTGTGACTGGCCCAAGGTCACCCAGCAGCTGCATGTGGAGGAGCAGGGAATCAGACCCAGTTCACCAGATTACGAGTCCACCGCTCTTAACCACTATACCACACTGCAGGAGGCAATGATGGCCACCAATCTAGGTGGCTTTAAAAGAGGATTAGGCAAATTCATGGAGGAGAGAGCTATCAATGGCTTCTAGCCATGATGCCTGCCCTCTGCCTCTACAGTTGCAGGAGGTAAATACTTCTGAATAGCCGTTGCTAGAAACAGTGGCGTAGCATAGGAGAGGCCACAGGGATGGTTGCCCCCAGCCACAAAATTGTTAGGGGGTGCAAAATTTCAACATTGGGTGCTGCCTCAATACAGTTGCGTGCTTCCATCACTGGGCTGTGTTGAAAATGGCTACCAGGAAGTAACCTCTCCGGAGAATTGAATAACTCTTCTTTTCTTATCTCTGCAACCATGATCTACTGGGTGACACCATAAGGCAGTTGGATATGCATGTGTACCCCGTCCAGTTCCCTCCCCACCTCTGTGTGACCCTGGGCACTTGCAACCCACGCTATGCCACTGGTTGGAAACCCTGAAAGGGTAGAGAGCTCTGGTGCTCGGGTCCTGCTTGTGAACTGCCACTGTGTGAACAAAGCAAAGTTCTCTGACTTTGCTATGGACTTCGGTTGGTCACCGTCAAAGGGCCTGGTAGGAATTTTTTCCACTTGGCAAATTGGCACCAGCCATTTGGTTTTTCACCTACCTCGTAGCAAATCGTCACAACTTCCTCGGCATTGGTGGTTAGGCATTGGGAGAGGTATTGTCAGATGCAGATGTGAGGGGGGGGGAGGAAGCGCCATCACCTTCCCCCATAACGAAGGGTAGTCCGGTAAAGGATTCCGGGGGGCGTTGCCCTGTCTGAAGCCTATGGAGGTGTGGGCCTAAGGCACGCCCCCGAGCGGTGACCCCGGGGGAGCTCCTAGTTGATGTGCATCAGCAGGACTCCCCCTACTTGTGGCCGGTTAGTCGATAGGACCGATGCCTAAGCCAATACTGCTCAATTCCTGTAATCAATAAAGTTGTGGCCTATTTTCGCCCATTAACCTTAAATACTGTCTCTTGTGCCTTTATTTCCAATGGGGGAGGCGGGAACTTGCCACGCAACAGGATGCTGGACTAGATGGGCCATTGGCCTGATCCAGAAGGTCTCTTCTTATGTTCCTTTTGGTGCATCTTCCAAGAGCTGCCAGCCTGCTCCTGGTGTATTATTATCCCTCCTACAACCCAAACAACCGGCCATTTCTAAACCCAGATCTCTTTATTGTCCTTGGCATTCCTAGCATCACATTCTTTCGTGGTAACTGAGCCAAATGCTGATGCTGCGTCAAAAGGGAAGAGGCCAATTAGCAGGTTTTCAAGCACAGGTGTGAAATCCTTCCGCGAAGCTTGCAGGACCGCCAAAGGGGCAGCTGCTGCGATGCCCCTTGCCTGCCTCCCCTCCCCCCACCCTCCAGCAGGCATGATGGATGCAGGGATGGAATTTGGCCTGTCCCACTTGCGACGGCTCTGGCTGTTCACTGGAAACAACTGCCTTTGCTAATTGCTCCGTTCAAAGGAGACCGAGGTGTGCAGCTGGCGTTCCATAAATCAAAACAGCACAAAAACTTAAAATTGCTTGCCGAGGGAAATGAGGGGAATGTGTGCATGAGGAGTGGGGAAGGAGAGGGGGGAAGAAAGAGGTGTCCTGCTTAGAAAGTGAAGCGACGCAAGCTGGGATTCGTGGCTGGCGCCACCGATCCTGGGCACCAGGTCTCGCCGGCGATTTGTCTCCTTCTCGGCAGACTTTTCGAAGAGGAGATGTTTTCCATGGGTGAATTGGCTGAAGATTAACCTGGAAAGTTTGAAGATTCGGGACAGGTAAAAGAAAGCCCTTTGTCCTGTAGCACATATTTAAACTATGGAAATTGCTCCTGCAGGAGGCAGTGATGGTCATCAATTTGGAAGGCTTTAGAAGAAAACTGGTCAAATTCATGGGGAGGACTATTGATGGATACTAGCCATGATGGCTATGCTCTGCCTCCATCGTCGTAAAGGTAAAGGTAAAGGGGTCCCCTGACCATTAGGTCCAGTTGTGGCTGACTCTGGGGTTGTGGCACTCATCTCGCTTTATTGGCCGAGGGAGCCGGCATACAGCTTCCAGGTCATGTGGCCAGCATGACTAAGCCGCTTCTGGCGAACCAGAGCAGCTCACAGAAACGCCGTTTACCTTCCCGCTGGAGCGGTACCTATTGATCTACTTGCACTTTGACGTGCTTTCGAACTGCTAGGTTGGCAGGACCAGGGACCAAGCAATGGGAGCTCACCCCGTCGCGGGGATTCAAACTGCCGACCTTCTGATCGGCAAGTCCTAGGCTCTGTGGTTTAACCCACAGCGCCACCCGCATCCCTCCATCGTTGTAGGGAACAGTTTTTTCTGAATAACAGTTGCTGGAAGCCATAGGAGGTGAGGGTGCTCTCCTGCCTGAATCCTGCTTGCAGGTTTCCCACAGGCCACTGTGAGAACAGGATGCCAGCAGGCTATTCTTATTTTTTTTTATCATGGGACCATCCTGGTAGAATCTACTGATGATTCAGGTGCAGGTCAGATATTAATTCACAGCTAAAAGGGGGGTGGAATTGTAATCAATGTTAAAGGCACCATCATTTAATTGCCTTTGTGGAGATATCTGGGCCTTGAGATTCTCTAACAAGCCATCCAATGGGGACCTCATTTGTGGAGAACAAGCTCTCCTGAATGTTGCTGAGGAAGGCTGACTTTTTTGGGCTTCTCCGGAGGGAACAGGGCGGCGTGAGAGATTGGGGTGCCATTTTGATGATCCCAGCAGATAGGAGGCCTCGAGACTGCAATAATGCAGCGCTGGCAAGATGAAAGGGATATATCATCTCCTTTCCCTCCCCAGGTCCTGCTATAGAAGAAAGATAATGTGTGATATTTTTAGAATGTTTTAATGCACTTCTTACAGCTGCGGTTGTAGGGAAGGATTAAATGATGGTGTGGGGAGCATCAGCCAGGAGATTGGATTGACTTTGGCCATACTCCTAGAGAAGCAGGAAGTGGTGAGGCCCCTAAGTGTTGCCAAACTTCTACAGAAGCATAGGCATCTAGCCGGGCTCTTTGTCTTTGTGCAATGTGTTCTTAATCAGGAAGTGATGAGAAACTTCCCTCCCCCCAAACACTGTTTGACTTTTTATTAAATACAGTTGTACAAGAGCAACTATTTATTCCTTTTCCTCACTGCACAGTCTGGCATTTGGATTGGTGACTTTGATAGCAAGCCGAGCTGCTCTTTACACAATGATCTTCCGATTCTTGGATGAAACACTACGAGCAATCTCTGCACAATAGAACTTCATCAGCACCTCCAGCTCTTTGGCGTTGTGGACAAGGAATTTTCTGAATCCTGAAGGCAACATGTGCTTTGTCTTCTTACCTCTACCATACCCAATGTTGGGCATCAAGATTTGGCCCTCAAACCTTCTGCGGACTCTGTTGTCAATACCTCTGGGCTTCTGCCAGTTACTCTTAATTTTGACACAGCAAAGCCACTTCCGAGCTGGAGAGGAGGTGGGGTTGCGGGCCCACACCCTCCCCACACATGCGGGGGCTGGCTTCCAGCCCCCTCAAGAATGAGGGAATCCTCGGGCGCCTCAGCTCCCTGCCTAGCCAATCGGCTGGGCAGGGGGGCGTGGCCCGGGCTATTTATGCCCAGCGCGCCCGAGGACCGCCCTCTCTTCACCTTTCAGCTGATCAGGTTTCCCACCCTGCCCGCCCTTTAGTTGCTCCTCTGGCCTTGCTATTGGTCACCGTCAAGGGGCCTGGTAGGAATTTTTTCCACTTGGCGAATTGGCACCAGTCATTTGGATTTTCGCCTACCTCGTAGCAAATGTCACAACTTTCCCGGTATTGGCGGTTAGGCATTGGCAGGGGGATTGTTATGCAAATGAGGGGGGGAAGGAAGTGCCATCACCTTCCCCGAAAGCAAAAGGTAGTCCGGTAAAGGATTCCGGGGGGCGTTGCCCTGTCCGAAGCCTATGGAGGTGTCGGCCTAAGCCACACCCCTGAGCGGTGACACCCGGGGGATCCTAGTTGACCTACTTCAGCAGGACTCCCCCCGCTGGTGGTTAACCCTCACCGGTCTTCATGCAATTTGGCTGAAGCCAGTTAGTCGATAGGAACCAATGCCTAAGCCAATACCTCTCAATTCCTGTAATCAATAAAGTTGTGGCCTTTTATGCCCATTAACCTTAAATAAAGTGTCCTGTGTCTTTATTTCACAAGGGGGAGGGGGACTTGCCACGCAATCAGATTGATGGCAGATGAACTTCTTGGTCCTCTTCTTGATGATCTTAGGTTTCATGAAGGGTCTGAGGGCCGGCATAGTGTCAGAGAGAAAGTTGAGCTCCAGGAATGTTTTTGAATGGTGCCTAAAGATATGTAACAAAGGGGCCAGGCAGGCCTCACCAGGGAGAGTATTCCACAAGCGGGGAGCCCCCACAGAAAAACCCCTGTTCTTGTGTTGCCATCCTCTGGCCTCTCATGGAAGGGGCACATGAAGAAGGGCTTCTGTTGGTGATCACTGGGTCTGGATCTGTTCATATGGGGAGAGGTGACACTTGCGGTCCTGAACTGCTTAAGGCTTTATAGGTCAAAACCAGTACTTGGAATTAGGCCCAGAAACTAATTGGCAGCCAGTGCTGTCAGACCAGGATTGGTGTAATATTCTCAAACTGTCTTGCTCCGCGAACAACATGGCCACTGAATTCTGCACCAGCTGAAGTTTCCAAAACGCCTTCAGAGGCAGCCCCACATATAACATGCTGCAGTAATCTAGCCTAGAGGTTAGATTACCCCAATGAGATTAAGGTGCTTGGTTTAATTATGCCTAATAATTTCAGTGCACCTACTCTGAGTAGGACTAACATTAGATGCAACCCGTGGTTTCCATCCTTTTTTCTTTCAATGGTTATGCGATTATCTCCCTTCATCTTAACATTGTTATTTTAGCTTTGACATAACCGCAGAGTCGTATATTTTGCCCTCCCAGCTCACAACAGCAGGAATTGTTGGCATAGCAAATTCTAGCCGTTACTATTCTATACTCCAGGGGCGAGCAGACTCCAGACTTGACAGATCGACTTTGTTTTATTTGCTAGAACCTCAAGACCCACCAAACCGGAGGACTGGAATTTATTTTTGGAACCAGAACTGACCTCCTTTCGCATATAACCCCACTCCGAGTTTCCCACCCACCTCTCCCAGCCTCCTTCACTTCAGCAACATAACTCAGAAGCAGAAAAAAAACATTTTTCTTTGCCCTTGTTGAACCAGAGATGAGGAACCTCTTTTCCCCAGAGGACCGGATTCAAATGCTGCCAACCTTCCAGAGTGTGCAAAGGCAGAAGTGGGTGGGGTAAAATTGGGTGTGACCAGAGACAAAGCTAAGTGGAAAAAATGGAACGCTTATCCACATTTACCTCCCCCATGCTGTTCTTTAATGCTCAATCAGAGCAAATGGCAATTCGGATTTCCCACAGGCTGCTGTTTGCTCCAATTCAGCTTTAAAAAGTGGCTTTTCTTGGAGAAAGGGTGATCTTGTGCCTGGAAAGAGAGGAGCAACAGGTAAATGTGGATAAGCCCTTTGTTTCTATTTAAACCATCTTTTTAATAACAACCATGAGGACCGGCATCTTGTTGTTGTTTAGTTGTTTAGTTGTGTCCGACTCTTCGTGACCCCATGGACCAGAGCACGCCAGGCACTCCTGTCTTCCATTGCCTCCCACAGTTTGGTCAAACTCATGCTGGTAGCTTCGAGAACACTGTCCAACCATCTCGTCCTCTGTCTTCCCCTTCTCCTTGTGCCCTCAATCTTTCCCAACATCAGGGTCTTTTCCAGGGAGTCTTCTCTTCTTCTGAGGTGGCCAAAGTGTTGGAGCCTCAGCTTCACGATCTGTCCTTCTAGTGAGCACTCAGGGCTGATTTCCTTCAGAATGGATAGGTTTGATCTTCTTGCTGTCCATGGGACTCTCAAGAGTCTCCTCCAGCACCATAATTCAAAAGCATCAATTCTTCGGTGATCAGCCTTCTTTATGGTCCAGCTCTCACTTCCATACATCACTACTGGGAAAACCATATCTTTAACTATATGGGCCTTTGTTGGCAAGGTGATGTCTCTGCTTTTTAAGATGCTCTCTAGGTTTGTCATTGGTTTCCTCCCAAGAAGCAGGCATCTTTTGATTTCATGAGTGCTGTTACCATCTGCAGTGATCATGGAGCCCAAGAAAGTAAAATCTCTCACTGCCTCCATTTCTTCCCCTTCTATTTGCCAGGATGTGATGGACCAAGTGGCCATGATCTTCGTTTTTTTGATGTTGAGCTTCAGACCATATTTTGCACTCTCCTCTTTCACCCTCATTAAAAGGTTCTTTAATTCCTCCTCTCTTTCTGTCATCAAGGTTGTGTCATCTGCATGGCCAGCATCTTACTCCACCCTTAAATGAAGGACCATAGCACACTGGCACAGCACCTTCTGTCCGTGTAAAAGGCACCAGTTTCAACCCCTGGCTTCTCCGGGTATGGCTGGGAAGGACCAAGGAATGGTGTAATTCAGGACAGTGCAACTTTCTGTGTTCTGCGTTGTTCCTTCAAAATCCTGTGGAAGTTCCGCCCACGGAGGGATTTCAAATTGACTTCCTGTTTCATTTCAATCTCCCCCAAGGACCTTCATTCGAAGAGTGTCAATGAGAGGCAGTAGTGTGTAGTGGTTAGAGCACTGGGCCTGGGCCTTGGCGATCACGGTTCAAAACCCCTACTCAGCCACAAAGATCACTGGGTGTGACCTTGGGCCAGTCGCCCACTCTCCGCCTCACCTACCTCGCAGGGTTGTGGTTGAGGAGAAAATGGTGAGGGGGAGAACTGATGAGAGCCATTGTGGTGCAATGGTGGACTAGGATGGTCTACAAATATTCTACCTGCCATTTGGATTGGTTGGAAGAGGAGAAAGAGAAGAGTGAAGTAGCAGAAGAAAGAAAGGAAAGAGAATGGGGAACATATTTAATTGATAAGCCGGGTAATGATTAAAGGTAGCCTGGAGGTGGATGATGGGAGTCGAGTCACACGATCGCCCATCTAATGTGGAATTGTCTGCTCTGATGGTCAAAGGCTCTCCATGATTTGCAATGAAGATTCCTGATCAAGGACACAATCAGAGAGGTTTTCTCTGTCACACACAGCCTCCTGCTTTGACAGAACAAAGAGTTATTCTTTTCCGCCAAACCGTGCAACGAAGCCATTCATTTAACGGGGTGACAATAAAAAAGAAGGTTTCTCTCTCCCCCCCCCCCCCTGCCCAGAGGGGAGGAAACAGGAAAGCAATTATATCACATCCTTTTGACAAGCGAGCACAATGGCGGGTTTAACGGAAGGCCGCCTGCCACCCAGCTTTCGGCCGCCGCTCTTCCCACGTTTCATTCTTCGTAGCATGGCAGACATGCCCTTCTGTGATCTCGGCGACAGCTGTACCGGCAGCCTTAGTCTTTCAACGTGGGATGGCTTGTGATGTGTGCCGGCCGCGGGCCATTAAGCAGGAAGGTCAACCCAGAGTCCCTGGCTGCATTGCAATCCATCCTTGCAAGCCTGTGGTTCCCCAAGCCACAATACCAATATTTTCGTTCCATGTAGCAGGAAATGATCCAATTTTTGTTGGGTTCTCTTTCCTCCACCTCTTTAGGGGATGAATACAGGGGCCCCTTAGCCGGCCCTTGGGAATCTCCCCATGCCCCATATCTCCCTGGCCTGCTCTGCACCTGCCTCACACGCTTTCTCCTGACTGAATTTCATCTGGAATATAGAAGTAAGAAAACATGGTTTTCCATTCTTCCCTGTATCCATGGATTCACAGAATTGCATTGCAGGAATCACAGCTACAGAATCCCTGACAGATGGCCACACGACATCCTCTAGGACTGGGCGATCTCTGGTTTTCAGCATTGTGATATATCACAGGCTAAACATCACAATACACCGATATATCACAATGTCCAAAATAAGGATGGAGCTACGCAGAGGCATTGGCTGGCTTCACGGTTTTCCCCACCTTCTAATTTTTGATGCATGATATATTGCCAGGTCAAAAATTATGAAACCGATATCACAATATGCACTTCGAACTGGTTTCAGACATGATATCAATATATTGCCCAGCCCCAGATACTTAGCCGCTCCAGCAGCATATCTATATCTCCTCACATCCAGAAACGCAAGAAGGGCTTTTACTCTTGCTAGAAGCTCGGCCGTGCCCTCACCGGTTCTGGAAGGCTCCTATAGAAGGGTCCCATACGCACAGAGACTTTGCACTTGCCAATTAGGGGAAACAGGAAGCCTCCAACCTATATTTTTTAGATGTCCTTTTTATGTTGAGCTTCGTAGAGACACCATTGAGCCTTTGCTGAAGAGGCTCTCCGATCTTTCAGACAAGTCTAAACTTAATTCTCTCCTTTTAGGCAAGGTTCATAAGATGACCTGGCTGGTAGCCAGAATCTGCGCCCAGATTTGTAGGCACAGATCATCCTCTAGAATAAAATAGCTTACTAGGGAAATAATGAAGTTGCCCTTGGGGTGCTGTGATGTTAACATAAGAGAGAGTGCTGGAGGTAAATAGTTAAACAGGTTGCCCAGTCAGGACCCAGCGGGGTGGAGTTAGTGGGACTATAAAACCAGTTCTGGGAGGAGTTCGTTGGGAGTTGTTGGTAGATAGTTGGTTGGATTTAGTGGGTTGGCTGGTTGGGAAAGGCAGTTGGTAATAGAGAGACAGTTAGGGCAGTGGGTTCTTGAATGTGGGGAGGTATAAGAGATAGAGAGGAAAATAAGACTAAGAAAGTAAAGAGTAACAACGTTTGATATGCCGTAAAAGTTCTGTTTGAAATAAAATACACTCTTCTTTATTAATTGAGAAGCTGACTGAGACTGAAGTGATTTTACCAGGGAGGACCTGGTTGGTGGCAATGGATTAGTGGTGTACGGGTCAATAGTCCGTGAGACGACTGGGGGCTCCGTACGAACGCCACAGGCGCCTCAGAGTCAATTTTTGTTATGGTAGCCCAAATCTCAGTTGTATGGGTGTATGTATAGATCTCAATTTTAACTCATGAGCTATTGCTGCAATCTGCTCCGATTGTATGTTTTATCTTTATGAACGCTGTTTTTATTGTGTTATGTTATGTGAGCTGGTCTTTGACCGTAATAAATTATCTATCCCTCTATCTATCGCCCAGCCCTAACATTCACTTAAAAACTTCCAAGGAAGGAGAGTCCACTGCCTTCCGAGGAAGCCTGTTCCACCACTGAATAACTCTTACCACCAGAAAGTTCTTCCTGAAGTTTAATCGGAATCTCCTTGTGATTTGAATCCATTGCTTTGGGTCCCCTTTCTGGAGCGGGAGAAAACAAGCTTGCTCCATCTTCCATGGGACAGCCCTTCAGATGTGTGAAGTTGTCACCTCTTAGCCTTCCCACCTCCATGCTAAACATCCATAAACATCTCCCTCATAAGGCTTTGGGTTTCCAGACCCCGTTCCATATTAGTTGCCCTCCTCACAACACACCTCTCGATCCATTGCAGGCAGCACCATTTTATTCTGTCAAAAACCGGGGTTTTTCAGTCTCGCTGTCCGCTGTGCTGAAATTACATCACTTACGTAATACATACAATTACTGCATTACCACTATGCACTCTATGTGGGGGTTCCCTTGTGCTTCATCCGGAAGCTGCAATTAGTGCAAATTTCTGACAGGAAGGGAGATCTTGCCAGTGGAAATCACACCTCTGCTTAAGTGACTTGCACTGGTTGCCAATTTGCTACCAGGCTAAGTTCAAGGTGTTAACACAAAGCCCTTCACAACTTGGAACCGGTTTACCTGTGAGATCACCTTACCCAACATGTGCCAGCTCAACTGCTTCTATCTGCGGAACTGGCATTGTTACAGGTGTTAATTCCTCTTTCCACATTTGTAAGGTTGTTTTTTTTTTTTAGTGTAGCAGCACCTGTACTTTGGAACTCCCTGCCCATTGAAATCAGACAGATGCCTTCACTGTACTCTTTTGCGCCTGATAAAAACATTTTTGTTTAGACAAATCTGGGCAGAATATTGATGCATGTTTGGTTTTTAGTTTATCCTTGATATTGATTTTTGGGGGATGTTTCAAATAGTTCATAGAGTTGGAAGGGACCCTGAGGATCATTTAGTCCAACCTACTCTCCGACCAGGGACACGGGTGGCACTGTGGGTTAAACCACAGAGCCTAGGACTTGCCGATCAGAAGGTTGGAGGTTCGAATCCCCGCAACGGGGTGAGCTCCCGTTGCTCGGTCCCTGCTCCTGCCAACCTAGCAGTTTGAAAGCACGCCAGTGCAAGTAGATAAATAGGTACCACTCCGACAGGAAGGTAAACAGCATTTCCGTGCGCTGCTCTGGTTCGCCAGAAGCAGCTTAGTCATGCAGGCCACATGACCCAGAAGCTGTACGCCGGCTCCCTTGGCCAGTAAAGCGAGATGAGCTCCGCAACCCCAGAGTCGGCCTTGACTGGACCTAACGGTCAGGGGTCCTTTTACCTTCACCTACTCTCTAACCTACTCTCTTTGCAAACTGCTTTGAGGTTGTTGTTGTTTAAACAATCGAACAGTGCATAAGTTTTATAAATAAAATAAAATAAAATAAATGAGTACCTAAATTACGTTATCATTCTATTTGACCCCACTGATTTCAGTGCAAAGGGAACACAACACAGATGAGTGGGGTGGGGTGGGGTGGGGAATGTAATCAATTATGTATCATTTGTGGGCCGATAGCAACAGCAGCAGCAAATACTGATCACATTTGCTGGATTGATTTCCATTCTGGACGAATAAGCAAACATCATCAATTGGAATTCTCTGATGTACTTGGCCCCGGAATTGCAATAATGCTTCTCTTGCCTGGAAGGCGAGAGGTGTCTGTGTGGAAGCCATCTAGTTTTTGTGTAGCTGGAACACAGCATACAGTCCCCAGGTAAGAGACACACCCATTGTGCTGCACACATTTGTCCCATACGTTATTGGCATGTTTCCTTTATGCTCACAGCAGAAGGTCCAGCTCAATATATAGCTCAGTTGGCTAGAGCATGGTGCTGAGAATGCCAAGGTTGCTGGTTCGATTCCCCGTATGGGACAGCTGCATATTTCTGCATTGCAAGGGGTTGGACTAGAATGGTCTTCAGGGTCTCTTGCAACTCTGCAATTCTATGGTTCTATTTTTAATGAGACCGTAACTATCAAAAGGGGACGGGGTGGCGCTGTGGGTTAAACCACAGAGCCTAGGACTTGCTGATCAGAAGGTTGGCGGTTCGAATCCCTGCGACAGGGTGAGCTTCCATTGCTCGGTCCCTGCTCCTGTCAACCTAGCAGTTCGAAAGCATGTCAAAGTGCAAGTAGATAAATAGGTACCGCTCCTGCGGGAAGGTAAACGGAGTTTCCGTGCGCTGCTCTGGTTCGCCAGAAGCGGCTTAGTCATGCTGGCCACATGACCCAGAAGCTGTACGCCGGCTCCCTTGGCCAATAAAGTGAGATGAGCACCGCAACTCCAGAGTCAGCCAGAGTCAGTCAGGGGTCCCTTTACCTTTTAACTATCAAAAGCATGAAATAAACAAAACCCACAGTTTTGTACACGAAGCTTCAGCTCGCATCTATTAACCTTCTTCCTCCCGTCTCTCTTTTATCGGAAATGCTCAAGATGGTAAGTCGGCTGGTTGTCCCATTCCCAGCCAGGAACAGAAGGTGGAACAGCAATCTTGTGCATTGCTCAGCTCAGGGCTCCCTGCCATCACGGCCTGGAGCCAAATCTTTGGCAGTTTCCAGTCGCCATTCTCTGCCTCGCCCCCCCACCCCCATGTAGTATATGTTCTCATTTACCTCTTCAAGGAGCCCCTGAATCTTCCTTGACTGCCTGAGCATCAGGAAGACACCCTGAGTGGTGATGAAGTGCCAAGATGCTAACTCAAACAAATGCTCAAGCTTCTCCAGTGTTTGATCTCGCTGCAATGGTTGCAGCACACACTCACACTCACACATGCCTAACACGCCATAGGTATTTTTTGATGCCCCCCCCTTGCAGGGCCCAATTTCGCCAACCCCCTAGGTATGCCTCTGAGAGTCAATCCCTCCCCTCTGGCAGCCCCAGAAACCTGGATAGCTCAGCTGGTTAGAGTGTGGTGCTGAGAACGCCAAGGTTGCAGGTTCGATCCCTGTGTGGGGCAGCTGCACATTCCTGTAGGGGGTTGGACTAGATCAGTAGTTCCCAATTAGGGAACACACCCAGGGGGTCCGTGGTCCCATCCCTTGCCTCCCCCCCACCTATTTTTTAAAAAATCATTTTTGCAAATTTCACAGTCTGTTTTAGTGCTGTGCAATTTTTTCAATATATCGGCCAAAATCGATTTTGAAATCACACCTTGATAACGTTTCGACCTGGCAATATGCAGCAATGTATTGCTTCTCGCACGAGGGAGAGCAGGGCAGCTGATTTCAAGGCACCACCGATATTGCACAATGATCTCAGCCGATAACGCTGCTCCCGGTGGAGTACAGGGTCAGATTTAAGGTGCTGGTTTTGACCTTTAAAGCCCTTCATGGCCTAGGACCCTCGTACCTACGGGACCGCCTCTCCCGATATGCCCCACGGAGGACCTTAAGGTCCATAAATAGCAGCGCCCTAAGGAAGTTAGATTAGCTTCAACCAGAGCCAGGGCTTTTTCAACACTGGCTCCGGCCTGGTGGATCGCTCTGCCTCATGAGACCAGGGCCCTGCGGGATCTGCTTTCTTTCCTCAGGGCCTGTAAGACAGAGTTGTTCTGCCTGGCCTTTGGCTTGGAATCAATTTGATTCCCTCCCCCTTTTTCTTTTTTCCTTTCTCCTTCTGTGTTGGAATTCCTATTTGGGGACTTCCCTGGCTTTTTTCTGGCCCATGTAGGACCAGCCTGGATAGTTAGCCTTGGTGAAGACTTGATGTTTTCATCCCCCAAAAGGTTTTGATTTGAGTTTCCACTGAAATGAGGCTGCATTTTAATGTATTATTTTAATCTTGTTTTTTAAGCTGCATTTCAATCAATTGTTTTTATATTTGGTGTTAACCACCCCGAGCCCGGTCTAGGCTGGGGAGGGCGGGGTATAAATAAAATTTATGATGATGATGATGATGATGATGATGATCTGAGCTGCCTTCCTCTCATGCTGACAGAGAACAGGGCAGCTGATTGCCCTCACTTCAAGGCACTGTGGCACAGCCTTCCCCTGGCACTGAGGCGGAACAGCTTTTGTGGAAAGCAGCAGCCACAGTGGACATACATCTTTGTTGGCTGCCAACGCTGGCTGCCCCACTGACTTTGGCTTCACACCCCCCCCCCCGTCATCCCCATCCCCTCCCACTCAAACCATGTGGTGGAAGCGACTCGGCTTCCTCTCCTCCCCCCACCCATCCAACCTTTGTGACTGCTCCTTCCCTCATCCCCACACCTAATCTCCAGTTTCAGACATTGTGATGTATTGCAATATTGCGATGTTTAGCTGCTGATATATCACAATGCTGAAAGCCAGATATCTCTCAGCCCTAGTCTGTTTTTTTTAGTACAGTGGCACCCCGGGTTACAATAAGGGATGCGGGTGGTGCTGTGGTCTAAACCACAGAGCCTAGGGCTTGCCGATCAGAAGGTTGGTGATTCAAATCCCCGTGACGGGGTGAGCTCCTGTTGTTCGGTCCCAGCTCCTGCCCACCTAGCAGTGCAAGTAGATAAATAGGTACTGCTCTGGTGGGAAGGTAAACGGCATTTCCATGCGCTGCTCTGGTTATGCTGCTTAGTCATGATGGCCACATGACCCAGAAGCTGTCTGCTGACAAACGCTGGCTCCTTTGGCCTATAGAGCAAGATGAGCGCCACAACCCCATAGTTGTCTGCGACTAGACCTAACGGTCAGGGGTACCTTTACTTTTTTACCTCTGGTTACAGATGTTTCAGGTTACAGACGCTTCAGGTTACAAACTCCGCTAACCCAGAAATAGTACCTTGGGTTAAAAACTTTACTTCAGGATCAAAACAGAAATTGCGTGGCGGCGGCGGCAAGAGGCCCCATTAGCTAAAGTGGTACCTCAGGTTAAGAACAGTTTCAGGTTAAGAACGGACCTCCGGAACAAATTAAGTTCTTAACCCGAGGTACCACTGTTTACCTAAAATCCTTTGCTTACTAGTGGCTACCCCCACATTTTATTCAAAAAATTGCTTAGTAGAGGTAACTGCAATAGAGTTATCTATGGTAGGGGGTCTGTGGCTTGGCTTTCGAAAAATCAGGGACCTCAGTTATTAGCTAATTGGGAACCACTGGACTAGTTGAGCCTCAGCGTCCCTTCCAACTATACGATTCTTTGATTCTGTCCAAGAAAGGCTAGTGTGCTCCTGTTCTCTGTTTGCTGGCTGAGAGTCCAGCCACAAAGACTGGCACAATCTCTCTGCAGCCTGTCTTCCTTGGGGCCATCAGCCAACAGTTGCTGGGCGGGTAATGACTTGTCTGTCCTCTGGAGGTCTACAGGAGTGCCACAGGCTGAGGCTGCTGCCAATTCTCTTTCCAGCCACTGGTGCTGATTATCAGTGGATTTTTTTGACCCTCTGGCAGGAGGCCAGGGCTTCGAACTGGGGCAGATTCAGCTCCCCCACCTCCTGGCATCCTTTGCTCAGTTGCTCTGGCTCCCAGCACCGTCTCTAAACCCGTTATCAGCAGCGGCCAGTCCGAGTGCTTTTCTGAATGCTTCTTCTCGCTGGAAGATTTGGCTGCCTTCTCTGTTTTGCTTTCTGATTCCGTTGGCTTCCCCTTCCCACCCGCCTTCTCCCGCAGATCATGCAAAAAGGGAAATTAAGGTTGTTAACGGAGGAATCCAAGGGCTCCCTTGGGCAAAAAACAAAGACACCAAGCGGGACAATTTGGAGCAAAACAGCAGCCTGTAGGCTTGGCCTTTATTGGAAACTGTTGCGACAGGACTCCCACCCACAGCAAGATGAAGCAAGATGGAAGCCCCGAACAAAAGACAACCCCAATGTTTATTAGCTACCAATCCCCCAAGCTACACCCCTAGAACTACTTCACAACTACATCATGACTACATCATTGACACATCACAAAAAGGAGGGGTTGAGGGAGGGGTTTGTGGAGGTAACCTGAGTATCTTGTCACCTGGCTGGTTCCTCCTTTCCCCCTCACCATGAGTCATTTCCAGAGGACAAAGGGGACTTGGCAGATTCCTTTTTTTTTTTTTTAATAAATTTTTATTGGTTTTACAGCATTTTTTAAAAAAGAACAAACAAACACAAAACAAAACAAACATACAAAATACTTTCAAAGATATTTTCATGAACCTCTTTTCTTGGACTTCCCCATACCCCCCCTCTTTGCATCCCAATGTCCATATTTGAACTAGCAACTCCCAGTTGTTACTTTCTAATCTCTGTCATCTTAGTCCTCCTTTATCATCTAACCTTGTATCCCTGTACCCTGTTACTTCTAGCAACCACAACATTTTAACATTCGTTGAGTTTGTAGTAGTCCTTAAGATAGCTCTTAAATTTTTTCCATTCTTCTTCCACCATCTCTTTACGTTGGTCACGGATTCTGCCTGTCATCTCAGCCAGTGTCATATAGTCCATCACTTTCATCTGCCATTCTTCCAGAGTAGGTAAATCTTGTGTCTTCCAATACTTTGCGATGAGTATTCTTGCTGCTGTTGTGGCATACATAAAGAAATTTCTATCTTTCTTTGTCACCAATTGGCCGACAATGCCCAAGAGAAAGGCCTCTGGTTTTTTGGAAAATGTACATTTAAGTACCTTTTTCATTTCATTATAGATCATTTCCCAGAAGGCCTTTATCTTCGGGCATGTCCACCAAAGGTGGTAAAAAGTACCTTCAGTCTCTTTACATTTCCAACATTTATTATCGGGCAAATGATAGATTTTTGCCAGCTTGACTGGGGTCATGTACCACCTGTATACCATTTTCATAATGTTTTCCTTTAAGGCATTACATGCCGTAAATTTGATACCGGTGTTCCATAACCATTCCCAGTCATCTGACATAATGTTGTGTCCAACATCCTGCGCCCACTTAATCATAGCAGATTTAACTGTTTCATCCTGTGTGTTCCATTTCAACAGCAAGTTATACATTCTAGATAGATTCTTAGTATTGGGTTCTAACAATTCGGTCTCTAGTTTTGATTTCTCCACTTGGAAACCGATTTTCCTATCCTGTTTAAAAATTTCCATTATTTGGCGATATTGAAACCAATTTTCTACTTTGTGCTTCAATTTCTCCTGACTTTGTAGTTTAACCTTGTCTCCATCCTGTTCTAAAATTTCCCAATACTTCGGCCATCCGACCTCCATATTGAGTTTCTTCACTGCTTTAGCCTCCACTGGTGACACCCATCTAGGGGTTTTATTTTCCAATAAGTCTTTGTATCTTATCCAGACATTAAATAATGCTTTTCTAACAATGTGATTTTTAAAGGTACTGTTAACCTTGTCATACCAAAGATATGCATGCCAACCAAAAGCATTATTGAAGCCTTCCAGATCCAAGATGTCTGTATTCTCGAGGAGCATCCATTCTTTCAGCCAGCAAAACGCTGCTGCCTCATAGTACAATTTTAGGTCCGGCAGGGCAAAACCCCCTCTTTCTTTAGCGTCAGTCAGTATTTTGAATTTAATTCGGGGCTTTTTGCCCTGCCAGACAAATTTCGAAATGTCTTTGTGCCACCTCTTAAAACATTCCATCTTATCAAGAATCTGCAAGGTCTGAAACAAGAATAACATTCTAGGCAATACATTCATTTTAATTACTGCAATTCGGCCTAACATTGACAGTTTCAGATTTGACCATATTTCTAGATCTTTTTTAATCTCTGACCAACATTTTTCATAATTGTCCTTATACAAATTAACATTCTTAGGTATTAAATAAACCCCTAGGTATTTGACTTTCTTAACCACTGTCAAACCTGTTTCCTCCTGAAACTTCTCCTTTTCCATATCTGTTAGGTTTTTCCCTAAGACTTTAGTTTTTTGTTTATTCAACTTAAATCCAGCCACCTGGCCAAATTGTTGAATTATTTCTAAAACCCTTTTCGTACTAGTGTTTGGCTCTTGCAAAGTCAATACTAGGTCATCTGCATACGCTCTTAACTTGTAGTGTTTAGCTCCGACCTGCACACCTTTGACCTGCTGGTCATTTCTTATCATATTCAGCAACACCTCCAGAACCGAAATGAAAAGTAATGGGGAAATTGGGCACCCCTGCCGAGTTCCTTTTTCTATCTTAAGTTCCTCAGTCACAACATTATTTACAATCAGCTTAGCTTTTTGTTCGGAATATATTGCAGCCATACCATTCTCAAAACCCTGGCCTACCCCCATCCCATGAAGATTCTTCCTCATAAAACTCCAAGAGATATTATCAAAGGCTTTCTCCGCGTCCACAAAGATCAATACTGCTTTAGTGTTTATATTCACCTCCAGCTTTTCCAAAATGTCTATTACATTCCTTACATTGTCCGCTAGGTGTCTTTTAGGGAGAAAGCCTGCTTGGTCTTTATGAATCTTCTCCATCAAAACTCTTTTAAATCTTTTTGCCAAAATGTCTGCAAAAATTTTGTAATCCACATTAAGGAGTGATATCGGGCGGTAGTTCTTAAGTTGGGTCTTTTCAGTCTCTGACTTTGGTATGAGTGAGATATATGCCTCTTTCCACGATTCAGGTGCCCTTTTTCCTTCAAGGATCTCATTACAAACTTCTCTTAATGGTTGAATCAACCATTCCTTCAACGATTTGTAGTATCTAGAAGTCAGTCCATCTGGTCCCGGAGATTTGCCCAGTTGCATATTCTGAATGGCAGCCTCTACCTCTTGTTCTGAGATTCTCTGGTTCAAGTCCATCTTACTTTGCTGAGAGATATTTTGTAATCCATATCTTCCAAGGAATTTGTCTATATCTTCTTCATTTTGCGGGCCTTGGGTGTAAAGTTTTTTGAAGTAACTTAGAAAGCAATTTCTAATTTCATTAGGTTTAGATATACTCTTTCCATCAACCTCTAGGCTTGTAACTGTATTTAGTTTCTGCCTTTTCTTCAATTGCCATGCCAAAAGTTTACCGCATTTATTTGCTGATTCAAAAGTCTTTTGTTTCATTTGCTTTATCTTCCATTCAATCTCTTGGTTCATCAATTCCATATATTGAGTTTGATATAACTTAATCTCTCTTAAAATGTCCTGAGACTTTGGTTTTGTTCTTAGTTTCCTCTCTCCTTCCTTTATCATTTCCAAGATCTTCTCTTTTTTCTCATTTTGTTTTTTCCTCTTTATTGAATTTTGTTGAATCAAAAATCCTCTCATAACAGCTTTACTTGCGTCCCAGATCACTCTTTTCTCCACGTCAGTCCTCAAATTTATTTCAAAATAGTCTTTTAAGGTCTTTTGGGCCTTCGTGAGAATCTCCTTATCTCGAAAGAGGGTGTCATTCATTCTCCATCTAAATTGACCGGTTATTGTGAGTTTCATCTCCATCTTCACGGCGTTATGGTCGGAGCAAGTTTTTGGGCAGATTTCCACTTTCTTAATCTTTGGAGCCAATCCACTAGTAACCCAGATTTGGTCAATTCTGGTCCAGGTCATCATTGCTTGGGAGAAGAAGGTTCCCTCTCTCTCCAGAGGGTTCCTTGTTCTCCAAATGTCTATCAAGTCCATGTTTTCTGTCATTTCGAAAAAAGTCTTGGGGAGTCTCCCTTCTTTAGTGACTGTTAGTCTTTGTGCCTTGTCCATATTAGTGGAGACCACGCCATTCATGTCTCCCATGATTATCATATTATAATCCAGATAGTCCGTCAAAGTTTCATGAAGTCCCTTAAAGAAGTCAGATTTGCCTTCATTTGGTGCATAAATTCCGACAACTAAAAGTTTTTCTCCTTGTACTTGTATCTCCACAGCCAGATATCTCCCTTGTTCATCTTTAAATATCATTTTTGGAGCCCATTTCTCCTTCACATATATTACCACTCCCCTCTTCTTAACTTTGTCTGATGAGACAAATTCTTGTCCTAACCTTTTATTTGTAAGTAATCTCCTGTGGGCTCTAGTTATGTGAGTTTCTTGTAAACATATCAAATCCAATTGTTCTCTGTTCAAAATATGAAATACTTGTCTTCTCTTCAAAGGCCCATTCAGTCCATTACAATTCCAACTAAGGAATTGCAGAGCCATCTTGTTATTTTCTTAAGGCTCCTCCAACAGCTCCAAGTTGTTGCTCTTCTTCTGACGGTGGTGGTTTTTGTCCAAACGAGAGATTCAGGATATCCAGTGCTCTCCTCTGTTCTGCAAGTACGTCCACAGTCCCCTTCTGTAGGTCCTCCTGATATCTTGCCAGAAATTTGTCTTTATCTTGAATTGTCTTTATTTTCACTTTCTTTGCCTTGTAATCGAATGACAGTCCTTGTGGGAATTCCCACCTGAAGCGGATCTGATTTTTCTTTAACAAAAGCACCAAATCCTTGTAGAAGTTTCTTAAGTCCAAGATATATTTTGGTATGTCTTTAAAGATCTGTACTACTGAATTTCCAATTTGGAGGGCTTTTCCAAAGTGTAGTCCTAAAATTTTATCTCTTTCCTCCTTAGATCTGAGTGTGATCAAACAATCTCTTGGTGTCTTTCTATCTTGCTTTTTGCCGAGTCTAAAGGCAGTTGTAATTTTAAAATCGTCTTCCTCCAGGTCCCAGCAATCCGCAAACTCCCGTGTCAAATATTCCACAAGGTTGTCACTTTCATTCTCCGGAATCAGTCTTAATTTTAAGTTTCTCTCTTTCCTCTGTAACTCCCACAAGGCCAAGGTTGCATCATGCTCATAGACCTTCTTGGCAAGTGGCTCTAATTTCTCCTGCGTCTCTCCAGCTGTGGCTTTGGCCTCTTCGGCAATTTGACGCGTGGTGGCATTTTCCTCGACCAATTTATTTATAGATTCTGTATTCTGGTTTAATCTTGTTGATATTTCTGTTAATTTTTGTGTGTTCTCTGAAGTCTGTTTTGTCAAAGACTCCAGAGTCTGGTTTATCTTAAGCAAAGCTTCTGTCACAGCTTCCATAGAAACGGCTGCTCCTTTGTCCTGTCCTGTTGTTCCAGCTAGTCCGGCTGTTACGCCTAAGATCGAACCTCTTCTCTTTGCTTGTTGCAGCTGCAGCTGTTGCTGTTGTTGTTGCTTGGTCTTGGCTCTTGTAGTTATCTCTTCTTGTGGCCCACTCATGTCAAGGTCAATTCCCACGGGATTTATTCTCCCTTGGAAAATTCCACTGTCTTAGGCCGTGCTGGACTTCACTTTATCCTCTAGAGGGAGCAAATCAAAATGGCCATAGAAGGAAATTTCAAAATACATGAACAAAGGAGACCATCCAGGATGTAGAAAGAAAGGAGATTAACCCAGTCAAAATCAATGTTACTAAAGTCTTATAGCTTCCAATTGCCACAGTTGCCCAGTATACTGTTTATACTGTTTCTTCTTAAAATGTAGAAAAGTCAGGCACTGTGGAAACTTTGTATCAAGGTGTCACTTCACAGGGAAAAGTCAGCTCAATGTACTAAGAAGGCAGACCGTTTCAGACTTTCAAGTAGATGAGATAGCAGAGGTTTTTTCCTTCAAATAAGTCATGCAGTTAATGGTCAAATTCGCCTCCCCTCTGCCCTACTTGCTAGAGGGGAGATCAAAGGTTTAAATGTCCGGTTTAGCTGATCAAAGGATGAATTTAAACGGATGCAGGTTTAAAGCTCCGTTGCTTTCACTTTCATGCGGTCGGGGGGAGGCAGACTTCCTTTGTTTAAATCTCCCCCGTTTTTAGCCCAATTTTTAAAATTAAGAAAAGTCCCAGTTATTTTTCAGTTCTTACTCACGGGGAATCAGTCCGAATTTCTTTTCAGGAAGGAATCGGCGCTCTCCGCTTATGGCGACGCGGCTTCACTTCGCAGGCTGGGTAGCGACTCTCAGCACCGCGCTCACTCCCGATGTCGATCCGTAGCCTTTAAAAAGGCTCTTTCACGGTACCGGGGGGCGCAAAGGTGCCCACCGAGTCTCCTTGTTCTCAGGCTTCAGCGCCTGGGATTTTAGGGGTCCCCCGCTTGCCGTAGCGGGTAAGACCCGAACTTGCGAAGCAGTCCTTCTCCGGAGCTCGGAGGTAGGACCACCATTAAGCGCTGGCACCGACCGGAAGGACTTGGCAGATTCCTGCCCCCAGAGGGAAGATCTGATCATTGTCCTTTGTTCCAGTCTGTGTTGAATCCACTCCCATATGCAAGTCGGTTGTGTCCTTGATGGTCTTCTGTCTGGGACCATGAAGGTTGCCATGCCAACTGGGTAGGGCTCCTGAGTACGTGTTGGTACGGTTAAGGGATTATGGCCATCCTGTATCAAACCGTCCCCCTTTGATAGTCCTTCCTTCATGGAGCAAAATAAAAGTGGACTGGTGTAAATCCAATGTATGGTTGATTTATAACAGAATTTATAACAGAAATGTCGTGTATGTCGTGTGTGAGTGTGAGTGTGTGTGTGTGTCGTGTTCGTACAAACTGAATGATTGGGCGGGCGGGGGGGGGGTGTTCCTGCAACAGGGTTTCTCCCCTCTGCATTTCCTCTATATGTCTCAGTTTAGTTGGTAGGTGCTGGATGTTGCGGCGTGGCTCAGAAGAAGGGAATCTGCTTTGCATGAAGAAGGTTCCAGGTTCCATCTCCAATGACATCTTCAAGTAGGGTTGAGAATGTCCCCCTCCCCACACAATCTAAATCCCTGAAGAGCTTTTGCCAGTCAGTGAGATACTACTCAGCTAGATGGCCGAGCTGTCAGACTCGGTATGAGGCAGTTTCTTATGTTCCTGAAGATGACCTGGAAACAGCAGAGGCTGGGCGTGTTAGTGGCTCCCTATCGCTCAACCCTCCCTCCCAGTTCTAGTGAGGACTTTGTTGTTGTTTAGTCGTGTCCGACTCTTCGTGACCCCATGGACCAGAGCACGCCAGGCACTCCTGTCTTCCACTGCCTCCCGCAGTTTGGTCAGACTCATGTTGGTAGCTTCAAGAACACTGTCCAACCATCTCATCCTCTGTCGTCCCCTTCTCCTTGTGCCCTCCATCTTTCCCAACATCAGGGTCTTTTCCAGGGAGTCTTCTCTTCTCATGAGGTGGCCAAAGTATTGGAGCCTCAGCTTCAGGATCTGTCCTTCCAGTGAGCACTCAGGGCTGATTTCCTTCAGAATTGCTAGGTTTGATCTTTTTGCCGTCCATGGGACTCTCAAGAGTCTCCTCCAACACCATAATTCAAAAGCATTAATTCTTCGGCAATCGGCCTTCTTTATGGTCCAGCTCTCACTTCCATACATCACTACTGGGAAAACCATGGCTTTAACTATATGGGCCTTTGTTGGCAAGGTGATGTCTTTGCTTTTTAATATGCTCTCTGAAAAAGATGCTGTCTAGTGAGGACTAGAACCTTGATTTTTGGTTTTGGAGTGTGCTGCCCTGGACAAATGAATCACTTCCAGTGTTGGCTCCTGGTTTTTTGGGGGGGTGGGTGTCCTCAGACGAGACAGCTCCCATAGGCCTCCGTCCTTCGGTGATGCTGTTCCTCTTTGCCATCATCACCATCATCTTCCTCACTGCTTGCTTGTGGCGCAGAGAACCCTTGAACAAACAGCAGTTGGCCGGCCACCTCAGCTTCTTGCTGGCTCGGTCGCCCCTGAACATGTGGCGCAGAGCCACCCGCAGCAGAAGAGCCTGCCACAGTGCTTCAACTGATGGGTGTGCTCCTCCCTGGACTCAACTCTCGGGACCCAGACTCTTGGCCTGCTGCCCCTGAGAGCCAGGTGCCCAGGTGCCCCACACCCCTAGTGCCTATGGGTAAGATGGCCCTGGTTGGCCAGCAGGGCTACAAACCTGGACTGGTTGTAAGGCAGGCAGGTGGCTGAAGTCATAGAACATAGAACACGGAGTTGCAGTGTTAGAATCATATAGTCCAACCCCCTGCAATGCAGGAATATCTCACCCAGCACAGATTATGCTTTACTAACTGAGCTTGCAAGTCAGATTGTGGCTGGTGGGGCAGCACCTCTATAATCAAGCAGTCTCTGCTGCTGAAGAGGCTAGCTTGGGGTTGATGGTCAAACCTTCACTTGGCAAGAACTGCTTTGCCCTCCAAAATCTCATTACCAATTTAATAAAACAAGCAAACGAATAAATAATACCGCTCCCCAGCATTTGCCGCCTGAAGCAGCTGCCTCAGTCTGCCTAATGAGAGGGCCGGCTTGGTAATTTGCGTGATACATCAAATGGGGGAAGCATCTCCCTGTGGGGGAATCGGACAATGTGTGCGGGAGGAGGAAGCTGGCAGGCATTGCCACAAATTTGGATGTGGTTGTAAGTTAAGAAGGCAGACAGGATTCTGCAGAGTTGGAAAAAGTTCAGAAAAGGGCAACAAGGGAGGGAATGGAGTGATTCTACTGTGAGGAAAGATTATGTGCTGGTCCTGAGGGTTAACTGTGCAGCGAGGTCTGAGTCCAGTCCGAGGTCAAGGGTGCGGTATAGAGGCTGTCCGTCAAGGCTGAAGCTGGGTCCAAGGCAGGGAGTGGGATGAGGTCAGGAACTCTGGCAGAAGAGCAGGAAAGGGTGCAGGCAGGAACAGGCTACCAATAATGTTGCTCCCACAACCTGGGACTGGGGCTGGCTGGCTTTTACCTGCCCCGAGGCATAGGGCGGCCCCGGTCCACAGGTGACTCGTCTCTCCTGGCCTGGAGGCGAGCACTCCTCCTGCGGGAACTTTGTTCCCTCCGCCTCTCTGCCCTGAGCCTCTGCAGCTCAGGAGAGGCTGGAGGGTTACCGGACCCAGAGGCAACCTCAGCTTCCCCTGACGGGGCTGAGAGTGGAGCACCTGCAGGCAATGGGTCCTCCATCACCTCAGGAGCCAGAGCAGACTCAGCTGGTTCTGGAGGCGGGGAATCCTGTGCAGGCTGGGATTCCTCAGGTTTAGCCTCCGAGTCTGAATCCCAGGCCATCACAGGTTACAGTGTTTGGGACTTTTTAGTTTAGACCTGGTTTTCCCAAACCTGCGTCTCCAGCTGTTTTTGGACTACAGTTCCCATCATCCCTGAACACTGGTCCTGCTAGCCATGGATGATTCTCTCAAACCTTTTATTGGCATCACATACAAACATCCATAGCAAATCAATACAAAATTGCCGCTTTCCCAGTGACACAAAACATTTGTCAAATGAAAGAGGCAAAGCAGTCTAACATTACATCTCTAGGTCTCCAGGGAGATCAGACGCTTGCAATGTGTTTCGACGACAAAAACCAGATAAAGATATTTAGCCACTAACTTGGTGAGCTCCTGATTACAGTGGTACCTCTGGTTGTGAACAGGATCCATTCGCAACATGAAAAGCCCGCAACCTGAAGCGCTGTATCTGCGCAGGTGCGTGGCACGATCTGGCGCTTGTGCGCATGCGCAAAGCACGATTTAGCGCTACTGCACATGCGCAAGCAGCGAAAGTCGGAAATAACCCTTTCCGGTACTTCCGGGTCGCTGTGGGGCACAACCTGAAAAAAACGTAACATGAAGCAAACGTAATGACTCTATTCCCCAATACAGTGGTGCCTTGCAAGACGAAAATAATTCGTTCCACGAGTCTTTTCGTCTTGCAATGTTTTTCAACTGCGCCTCTTCAAGCAGCTTTAAAAAAAAGCGCAAGACGTTTTCGTCTTGCGAAGCAAGCCCATAGGGAAATTCGTCTAGCGAAGCAACGCAAAACCGAAAAACCCTTTTGTCTAGCGAGTTTTTCGTCTTGCGAGGCATTCGTCTTGCGGGGCACCACTGTAATAGAAAATGTATGACCTCTAACTCTGGTTTCCATTTGGGGATGCAGAGTTGATCTAGGAACTGCTGGTGGAGATCAACATGTAGTTTACATTTAAGAACCATATGTGTAAGAGTTTCCACCTGATGGTCTTCACATGGGCAAATTCTTTCTCCTTCCACCATTCCCGAGAACCTTCCCCATAGGAGGTTTGAAGGATTTGAATTAAACCCGGCCAGCGAAAATGCCCTTTTTTCTTGAGGATTAAGCAAAAATTCAAGATAATTGTGGTTAATTTCATAGAATCATAGAATTCATAGAATCATAGAGTTGGAAGAGACCACAAGGGCCATCGAGTCCAACCCCCTGCCAAGCAGGAAACACCATCAGAGCACTCCTGACATATGGTTGTCAAGCCTCTGCTTAAAGACCTCCAAAGGAGGAGACTCCACCACACTCCTTGGCAGCAAATTCCACTGTCGAACAGCTCTTACTGTCAGGAAGTTCTACCTAATGTTTAGGTGGAATCTTCTTTCTTGTAGTTTGGATCCATTGCTCGGTGTCCGCTTGTCTGGAGCAGCAGAAAACAACCTTTCTCCCTCCTCTATGTGACATCCTTTTATATATTTGAACATGGCTATCATATCACCCCTTAACCTCCTCTTCTCCAGGCTAAACATGCCCAGCTCCCTTAGCCGTTCCTCATAAGGCATCGTTTCCAGGCCTTTGACCATTTTGGTTGCCCTCCTCTGGACACGTTCCAGTTTGTCAGTGTCCTTCTTGAATTGTGGTGCCCAAGAAAGTTGAAAGTTAAGAGGGGAACATGTTATTATTTATTATTATGTGGGCCATGGGCTGGATCCAGCAGGCTTTTCTCGCATTCTCAGGTGGGATGTGGTGGAGGGCAAGCCAATGGAGGTGGGGCAATACCCCACTTGCTCTGATGGACCAGCCTTTGCTGTCCAGTGGGCAATGTGGATTCCACATTCCCAACACCACCACTGCCTGGCGCAAGAGCAAGAGGCAGGTGAAGGAGGAGGTGAGCGGGATGCTGAATAAGAAGAGCCAGGGGCCCTTGTCAGCGTGGTCCCCCAGCACATGTCCACGCAAGCTGTGCCTTGGTGCCGCCCTCCCAACCATCACTTTCCCTGTCGCTTCCAAAGCCCCGGGGCTCCCTGAAAGCTGTAGCAAAGATTCATGGCTGCGGAAAGGGCGGTAATCACCCGTGAAGCTGCTTGGCCTGGCGCGAGGTCTGCCACTCAGGTAAATGTCCACCCAGAGGCCAGTTCCTGGAAGCCTTGCCCTTTTGGCAAGGCGGCTAATGAGCTTGTAATGGAAAATAACAACCCCCGAGCTCTCGAGGTGATGCTTTTAATCTTCCACGGCCGAGTTTCCAGCCTGACTCAGACTGAGCACTGGAGGTTGACAGCGTCGGCTGGGCCTGGAGAAGAAATATTCGGGGGCTGTCAAGCACGCTCTCCCTCCCGCTCATAGAGGCTCTTTCAGGTCTTTCTCAGAACGATTCAGCTACAGGAGCCCCAGCTGATGGTGTTCTAGAATTGTAGTGCTTGAGGGGTCACCAGCGGTCATCTAGTCCAGCCCCCTGCAATGTCAAGGTGCCAAGGTGAGTTAGACAGGAGGCTTCCACCAGCCCATGGACGGTCCGCAGGCGTTTTTTTGGGAGGGGGCTGTATCTGGACAACCCCCTCCCAGATAGAAGAGGTTCCTTCTGGCAAATGTCTGGGTCCTTGAGAAAATCAGAGAGGTGTTGGATGAGGCCAGTGCCCCACCTAGTCCAGCATCCTGTCCTCACAGTGGCCAAGCAGTGGCTTGTGGGAAACCCACAAGCAGGCCCCAAGCACAGGAGCCTTCTCCCCACTCCTGTGGCTTCCAGCAACTGGTGTTCAGAAGCTTTGCTGCTTCTGAACATGAAGGCAGAGCATAACCATCCTGACTAGTGGCCATCAGTACCTTTTTCCTCCTCTGTGATTTTGCCCAATCCCTTTTGAAAGTCAACCAGTTTGGTGGTCTCACTGTCTCCCGTAGGAAACAGTTCTATGGCTTAACTATGGTTAAAAAAAGGTAAAGGTAAAGGACCCCTGGACAGTTAAAGGTAAAGGTAAAGGTAAAGGGACCCCTGACCATTAGGTCCAGTTGCGGACAACTCTGGGGTTGCAGCGCTCATCTTGCTTTATTGGCTGAGGGAGCTGGCATACAGCTTCCGGGTCATGTGGCCAGCATGACTAAGCTGCTTCTGGCGAACCAGAGCAGCACACAGAAATGCCATTTACCTTCCCGCTGGAGTGGTAGCTATTTATTTACTTGCACTCTGATGTGCTTTTGAACTGCTAGGTGGGCAGGATCATGGTCCAAGCAACGGGAGCTCACCCTGTCACGGGGATTCAAATTGCCAACCTTCTGATCAGCAAGTCCTAGGCTCTGTGGTTTAACCCACAGCGTCCAGCCAAAGGCGACTATGGGGTTGCGCTCACCTCACTTTCAGGCTGAGGGAGCCGGCATTTGTCCACAGACAGCTTTCTGGGTCATGTGGCCAGCATGACTAAACCGCTTCTGGCGCAACGGGACACCGTGATGGAAACCAGAGCGCATGGAAATGCTGTTTACCTTCCCGCTGCAGCGGTGCCTATTTATCTACTTGCACTGGTGTGCTTATGAACTGCTAGGTTGGCAGGAGCTGGGACAGAGCAACAAGAGCTCACCCCGTTGTGCAGATTCGAACCACCAACCTTCTGATCGGCAAGCCCAAGAGACTCAGTGGTTTAGACCACAGCGCTACCCGCATCCCTATGGTTTAACTATGAGCCCCAGCTCACCAAGCGTCAAGGTGATTTAAACAGGAAAACACAGTTCTCCTCTGCTTTTATCATCACAACAACCCTGGGTGGTAGGTTGGGCTAAGAGACAGTGACTGTCCTGACATAACCCAGTGAGCGTCAGAGCCAAGTGGGTGGATTTGAACCCTGGTCCTAGTCTAGTGCTCCAGCTCTGGCTTTCAGTTCAGGAGGGGAAAGTGTCTGTAGTGTGCTCTATGTGTCTCTGAAGGGAGGAGCATCTGACCAACGGCAAACGCAGGCCATGCGCCACAACAGTGGTGTAGCGTGGGGGGTGCAGGGGGGCCCGGCTGCACCGGGCACAACATCTGGGGGGGGCGCTCGCACTCACAGCTCTCTGCCCCTACCTGGCTCACTCACTCTCTCTCATGGGTTAGGGGGCGCAAATTACTTGCCTTGCCCCGGGTGCTGACAACCCACGCTACGCCACTGCGCCACAAACAGACACATCTTTGCTCTAGAAGCTTTTCCTTCAATATCCACACATCCTTTCCAATCCTTTCCTTAATGATTGCTGAGTCAGCACACCAGTGTCAGAAATGCTGCAAGGGTAGTACATGACATCCATGCAGTTAGGGAAAATGTACAAAACTAGTTCAAATATATGTTGGAAGTGGACATTTTATCGTATGTGGTGGGATTGCAAGGTAATTAAAAAAAATTGGGAAATGATATACAATGAATTGAAGAAAATGTTCCATTTAACATTTGTTAAAAAACCTGAAGCTTTTTTTGTTAGGGATTGTAGGGAAAGATCTGCCAAAAAAGCTGAAAAACATCTTCATGTATGCGACAATGGCTGCGAGAGTTCTAATAGCACAAGGATGGAAGACTGAAGAAACCCCAACGAAAGAATCATGGCAAGAAATATTGATGGACTATGCAGAACTGGCAGAATTGACATATAAGCTACGGGACAAGGATAACTGTGACTTTAAAGATGAATGGGAACCCTTTACAAAGTATTTGAAGACGCAACAAAGCTAACCAGACTCCTTGGCTGGCTTTGAATAAACATTCACAAACTTTTTATTGATAATACTCAGCTAAATAGTTTGAGGATCTATACAACTTTGTAACATGCAGAAAACAGCAGTCTCAGAGAAACCAAAGACTGGAACTGAGGGAATCTGGGGTGTGGGGGTGGGTGGGTTTTGTGTGGGAGGGTGGGGGGAGGGAGGAAAAATGGAGAAAAAATAAGGATGATATGTTTCTGGATAATATGTTTTGTTTTAATTTTGAATAAAAAAGTTTTTTTTTTTAAAAAAGAAATGCTGCAAGGGGGCCCAGGCACTATAAAGAATCAGAAATGTCGAGTCGGAAGGGATCTCCAAAGGTCATCCAGTCCAACCCCCATCAAGGCAGGGACCACAGCTCAAGAATTCCTGATAGCTGGTTATCCTTCTGCTTAAATACCTCCAACGAAGGGGAGCCCGCCACCTTTCAAGGTAATTCTTCCTCTCCATCCCACTCCCCTCCAGCATTGTGGGTGGCCCACATTTCCCTCTGTCTGACGGCTCCCTCCTAACTCCCGCCAGCCACAAGGAGCAGCCTCTTCTTGGCCTCTGCTATTTCTGCTGGGGAGTGAAGCAGGGAAATCAAAACGCCTTCCACCTGTCTCACGGGAGCTCATTTAAGCAGCTGATGGCTGCTGTAGCTCCCGTTCCTAAATGATAATTCAGGGGTTCCTGCAGTTGCAAGGGGGAGGAGAAGGAAGAGGGCTGCTTTGTCCCACTGGATGGATGATGAAGGAGGCCCCGTTTAGGTGACAAACTGCTTCTATTAGCCTGGTTGCGGCAGCCTCTACAACTCCCTTCTCCCTGTTCATCTATATTTCAGCACGGCGGGCTGAGGGGATCATCTAGGCTTAAGGAAAAGGATCAGCTATGGGGGATCAAAAACGTCAACAGGCTCCAAGAGCTATTGACCAGGGCTGCTTATAGGGAGCAGGCGATTCTCTCAGACCCTCCGAGTGTTCCTATTTTCCATGGACAATCCCGGATTTACAGAAGCTGTCCTGGTTTCTGATTTGATCCTGGAATGTCTTGCTTTTCCTTAGGACGTCCCTATTTTCATCAGAGAAATGTCGGAGGGTATGGTAGGATGTCCCTATTTCCATCGGCGTGTGTGGAGTTGTGTGACCCCCAAGCCAAGGAGATAAGTAATTGTACAACCTTTAGAAGACATCTGAAGGCAGCCCTGTATGGGGAGGTTTTTTAAAAGTTTAATGTTTTATTATGTTTTTATATACAGTGGTACCTCTGGTTAAGAACTTAATTTGTTCTGGAGGTCTGTTTTTAACCTGAAACTGTTCTTAACCTGATGTACCACTTTAGCTAATGGGGCCTCCCGCTGCCGCTGCGTTGCCGCCACCCGATTTCTGTTCTCATCCTGAAGCAAAGTACTTAACCCGAGGTACTATTTCTGGGTTAGCGGAGTCTGTAACCTGAAGTGTCTGTAACCTGACGCGTCTGTAACCCAAGGTACCACTGTATGTTGGAAGCAGCCCAGAGTGGCTGGGGTGACCCAGTCAGATGGATGGGTGAGGTATTATTATTATTATTATTATTATTATTATTATTATTATTATTATTATTTCTTCGGAGAAATGTTGGAGGGTATGTTTCCTTGCTACCAACCTGTTTCTGGGATATCATCCAAAGTGTTGGTCATCACCAATAAAGCCCTGTATGGCTAAAGCCCTGGCTGTCTGGAGGACCATAGTCTCTCATACAAACATGGCTAGGCTCTGAGATCTCCAGGGGAGGCACTTTTCTCAGTCCTGCCATACTAACAAGTGCACTTGGTGGGGATGCGCGGCAGGGCCTTCTTGGTGGTGGCTGCTCCTAAACACCTTTGGAACACTTTGAATTTTGATTAAAGATTTTCTCGGTTTACAAAAGGACATTCCCTGTCTCTTTCTCAGGTTGTACAATCTTTCTTACAAACCAGTTACATTTGTTGTGTTGACATTAGTGTTGAGTGCAGAATAAGTTTGGGGGACAAGAGGGGGGAGAGGAGGGGTGGTGTGGTGAGGCTCAGGGGCGGAGGAAGGGGGTGTGGTGAGGGTGGACAGTCCTGGGTATCTTCGCTGAGGTGGGTGACATTCGGCATGCCACCCGCCTGCGACTCCCAAGCCTACCCCGAGCCATTGGGGGGAGCTGCACCGCTTTCCCGGTGGCATCCCCCCCTTCCCCCTCATTTTGACAGCTGGTGGAGGCTTGGGAGTCATGGAAGAAGAAGAGTTTGGATTTGATATCCTGCTTTATTACTACCCTAAGGAGTCTCAAAGCGGCTAACATTCTCCTTTCCCTTCCTCCCTCACAACAAACACTCTGTGAGGTGAGTGGGGCTGAGAGACTTCAGAGAAGTGTGACTGGCCCAAGGTCACCCAGCAGCTGCATGTGGAGGAGCGAACCCGGTTCACCAGATTACAAGTCTACCGCTGTTAACCACTACACCACACCGGTTGCACAGTCTTTCTTACAAACCAATTGGGGGCAGTGCACCGAATGTCTGCCATTGGCGGCTCGCTCTGCCGCTCCATGCGCATGCTGCTCCATGCACCCAAGCAGCTATCCTGCACCTGGGAGGGTACCCTCCATGCCACGCCCCCCCTGTGAGTGCACCTGTCGTGGGCAGCGCAGGAATATGCTCCGGTGCTGGTGAGGCTTACATTCTTTTATATAGTGTACATGCAGGGTTTTGTATCAGCATCAACTGGGTAGGTTCTCTTTCTGTTTGTTTATTACATTTCCTTGGTAGTGAGAGGTATTGGGGGGCAGAGTGTGGTTGGTTGTCTGAGGTTGGCTACAGTGGGGTTTGTTTGCATTTGTGATGGGGGGGGCAGGGAGGGCTTGTTGGGTCAGGTAAGCCAGATTGATTTGTATGCTGTCGGTGGATTCTTTTTGTCATCTTATTGGGCTGTGTACAGTGGTACCTCTGGATGCGAACAGGATCCATTCTGGAGCCCCGTTGGCATCCTGAAGCAAACGCCGGGATTCACCGCTTCTGTGCATGCGTGTGACATAATTTTGAGCATCTGCGCATGTGCGAGCGGCGAAACCCGGAAGTAACATGTTCCATTACTTCCGGGTCGCTGCAGAGCGTAACCTGAAAACGCTCAACCGGAAGCTACTTCAGCCGAAGGTATGACTGTATGTGATAAAGGGGAGCCATACTGGGGTGAAGGCATCCTCTTCTATTTGTCCCCTCGTCAGTTTCAGCTTATTGGTTAGCTTTTCCAGTAAGGCTGTTTCCCATACAATTTGATACCATTGGTTCATATTTACTTCTGACAGGTCTCTCCAGTGTCTGGCTATGAGGTTTCTGGCTGCTGAGAGAAGGTGGGTTATAAGCTCTCTATAATGTTAGTGGTCATTATGATCTTGGAAGATGTTCAGTAGGGCCAGTTCTGGGGTGAGTTCTAATACCTGTTTAGTTATTTTGCGTATCTCTTGTAGGACTGCTGTCCAGAAGGGTTGGATTTTAGGGCACTCTCACCACATGTGGAGGTATGTGCCTGTGGAGGTACAGCCTCTCCAACATCTTGATTAGGTTCTTGAGCCTCTTCTTCTTTGGTGATCACTCGTAGCCGAGTAAGATTGTCTTCCATAAACACGGTTTTAACAATAAGTCCGTAAGTGACTGTGGAGGCCAATTCTGGAACCACACACCCTTCCACAGTAGGGACATTGGTTTTCAGGTGGGAGTTGATCACAGTGTGGATTTGCCAAGTGTGCCTTCCTCTTAGCACGTTTCTCCCTTGCGTCCTGAGTTCGAGTGTCTCCAAAGCCACTCCTTTGGTAAAGGCTGTTCTAGCCTCCTTTTTGTTCCTTCAGTTGTCCCTCGCCTGCTCTTCGAGTCTCTTGAAGCGCTGCAATATTGATGTTAAAATGTCACTGCTCTCTTGCAATGATGGCAGTTCTGCATTCAGGATGCACGTTATCTGTGTTATCTGACAAAGTCCGTATATTCCATGTTCCAAAGTTCAATTGTCTTTTACGACCGCTAGGTGGTGACCCCACTGGGTGCAGTAATCCAGTCAGGAAAAAAGGGAGGCAGACTATTTTGAGGGCACCTTTCCTAGCCCCTCCCCCTTTTCGGGGTGAGCAGAATGGATCCTAAAAAGGGCTGCTCAGTCATAGATACAGCTGCTGAGCTGCTCGACTGCCTCGTTCCTTGAGTAAGAACAACTGAATCTGTATCCACTGTCCATGTGCTGGTTCATGACTAGGGGCTTCCAGATTTCACGATCCTGCCCCCGTTACCATTTGCTGATCGCCTTGGGACTTTTGGGGTTTGGGATGGGGTTTTGGAAGACACCTGGACCTGAATTTGTTTTATGTGTGTAGATCAGTGCACGCTGACCAACACACAGTCTTTGCAGTAAGGCTCTGTTCCGATGGATTCTTATCTGCTGCAGCCTTTATCTGCCTTCCCAGCTGTTGTAGCATACCGCTTGTTATCTTCCACCTGTTCTGCCATTGAGGAATTCTTGGATCATTCTTTGTCTAGCTCCTTCCCTTTGACCTTACCGCCTTGGGTGACCCTGCTGGGAATATGAGATTCCTGATGGCTATACGGCCTAGGACCCTCATACCTACGGGACTGCCTCTCCTGGTATGCCCCACAGAGGAATTTAAGGTCTTCAGATAAAAACATCCTGAAGGTCCCAGGCCACAGAGAGGTTAGGCTGGCCTCAACTAGAGCCAGGGCTTTTTCGGCTGTGGCTCCAATCTGGTGGAATGCTCTGTCACAAGAGACTAGGGCCCTGCGGGACTTGACATCTTTCCGCAGGGCCTGCAAGACACAGCTGTTCCACCAGGCCTTTGGTCAGGGCGCAGCCTGACTCCCTCCTATGGCAATCTTCACAGAACTTTAGCCTAATGGTTGCCATCAATTTGAGTTGAATTAATTTTATAATGAAATGATTTTAGAATGTTGTACTATTTTATTGTTGTTAGCTGCCCTGAGCCCGGCTTCGGCTGGGGAGGGCGGGATATAAATAAATTATTATTATTATTATTATTATTATTATTATTATTATTATTATTATTTGCTCACAAGGGTCATAGGAACGTGCAAGCCCACTCACCACGACACAGTGAATCAGCACCAGTTTCCGTGGTACTAAGTACCACCTGTAGGTGAGTTTCAGAGTGTATTTTAAATATAGCTGGGTGTGTTTGGCCAACGTGCACCATTGTTTCAGGGAGTCCTAGAGACACTCGCACAATCTCCACCATTATATTCTACTCACCCACAACAGAGAGTGGAGGGAGAGCCTGAGACGAGATGAGAGGGGGAATGGATTTCAGCTAGGCTCCTTTGTGACAGCAAGAAAGATGACAAGATTATTCATCTAAGCAGCCAGGAGAAGATTGAACTGTAAAAATCTGGGAGCTTCTGCTGAGGCGGCGAATTCTGTCGCCGTTCTCGGGGATCTCGGAGGATTACTGCTGGCACTAGGAGGCAAGATGGGAACAAAGCTCAGATTTCTCCCCAGCTCCTGAGGCTGAGGGCCAAGTCTGCTCCAAATGAACCCAGCGTCTAATTTTGTGCGTTTGAAACATTTGCACAATGCTATCTAGCTCGAACAGCTCTAAAAATTGGCTTACATAATTCTAATAATTATTATAGTCAATAAAATAGCTCTCAGTCTCACAATCTCGAAAGACATCGCACAAAAGGAAAATGGGAAGAGGAGGGAAGAGGAAAACAAGCAGACTCAGGCATTCAGTTCTTAATTTTGCAAGGCTCTTCTCCTTCTCCTTCTTCCTAAGGTCACTAATAATCAGCTTGAAAAGAAATGGGCTGCTTACAGTGTTTACAGTGTTGGACTTGGGAGACCAGGGTTCAAATGCCCCACATGGAGCTCACTGGGTGCCCTTGGGAGCCAGTCACTGCCTGTCAAACTGACCTACCTCACAGGGTTGTTGAGGAGGGAGACAACCATTTACAGTGGTACCTCGGGTTAAGTACTTAATTCGTTCCGGAGGTCTGTTCTTAACCTGAAACTGTACTTAACCTGAAGCACCACTTTAGCTAATGGGGCCTCCTGCTGCTGTCATGCCGCCAGAGCCCAATTTCTGTTCTTATCCTCCAGCAAAGTTCTTAACCTGAAGCACTATTTCTGGGTTAGCGGAGTCTGTAACCTGAAGGGTATGTAACCTGAGGTACCACTGTACTCCACCTTGAGGTCCTTGGAGGAAAAGGTGGGATATAAATGCTATTCATGATGATGATGATGATGATGATGATTATGATGAAGATAAAAGGTAAAGGGACCCCTGACCATTAGGTCCAGTTGTGACCGACTCTGGGGTTGCGGCGCTCATCTTGCTTTATTGGCCGAGGGAGGTGGCGTACAGCTTCCGGGCCATGTGGCCAGCAGGACTAAGCCGCTTCTGGCGAACCAGAGCAGCGCACGGAAACGCCGTTTACCTTCCCTCCGGAAAGGTACCTATTGATCTACTTGCACTTTGACGTGCTTTTGAACTGCTAGGTTGGCAGGAGCAGGGACCGAGCAACGGGCGCTCACCCTGTCATGGGGATTCGAACCGCCGACCTTCTGATCTGCAAGTCCTAGGCTCTGTGTTTTAACCCACAGTGCCACCTGCGTCCCTATATGATGATGATAACACCATTAATAATAATAATGATAACGATTTGCATGCATGGTGCAGATGTGGCCCAAGTTGCTGCTAAGGGCACAGGCTAGGCCCTTCATTCTCGTCAGTTGGCGACCCTATGTATGGTTCATTTTTTTGGGAATGGCAGTGTCAAAATGCAAGGAATTTTCAGACTGGCTGGAGGCCTAAACAGCACTGTTTTCAGTTGCTGGAGATGCCCTGCAACATTTTGCTGCAGACTCCAGCTTGCACTGCCCCTCAAACAAAGGAGCAAAAGAAGAACCAAATGTACAGACAAGCAGATGCACAGCGCCAGTCCACAGTCTGCAGGGCTCTTGGACTGTGCCCCCGTGCCCCTAAAAACCTTGAATGAAAACCCAACCTTTTCCATTCGAAAAGAACACATCTTTTGTTTCTTTCGACCTTCTGAGGTATTTTTTAAAAATGACCTTGATTCCAAAGCTAGGATGGAGCGAGGCAGGGTGGGGGGAATAATGCAAAATGCAGAATAAAAAATGACCTCTCTCGATCTAGAGTCTTTGGACCAAACGATAAATAAACGTTGGGCCCAGGCTGGGTTTTAATGGCCTGGCTGATTGTGTTCCTGACATTGGCAAGCCTTAAAGTACGGCATTGCTATAAACCTTGTGGGGAAAGAGAGGTGAAATAGGATCGAGGAGAGAAAGCGCAAACAGTCTCCCTCGCACACACATGCTCTCTCTGTAATGATAGCTGGTGAATCATGTGCCACTGGTCTCTCTCTCTCTCTCTCTCTCTCTCTCTCTCTCTCTCTCTCTCTCTCTCTCTCTCTCCTGAACTGGCAGGCCAGCAGCCATTGCATAAAAAGCAATGCGCAGCCCGCCAGACCCCGCGCATATTTTTACCCCCACGCTTATTCGCTCCCTGTTCTGACGCCGGGCAGATTTTAATTAAATAGTCATTCGCTGGGCTGTTACTCCGCTTTGGACGCCGTCCAAATACCAGGACTTGTTCCAAAGGCATCGCAAGGGGGGCACGTTCCCTCCCCGCTCCGCTGTCTCCCCCCACTTCTCCCTCTGAGGGTCGTCGTCTGCAAATACCGCTAATTATGTTTGGCTGGCGGCAGGCCAGCCTCCCCGATAGCATCTTTTCATTAGCCCCGACCTCATCACGCACACAAGGTGCTGGCTGGCACCTTCCATGACGGAAGGCTCTGGCTGTGCGTTCTCTAGGGCAGTGGTGTAGCATGGGATGCCAGCGTCCCGGGACAAGGCAAGTATTGTGCCCCCTTGTCATGGCCTGGCAGTGGTGGGGGAGGTTCTTCTCAGCAGAGGGAAGCTGGGGAGGGGACAGTGGCAGTGGCTGTTCTATTATTATTATTGTTGTTGTTGTTGTTGTTGTTGTTGTTGTTGTTGTTGTTTTCATGAAATTGTTATGCCACTTGATTTTGGTTTATTTTTCTTTTGAAATTTTGCACCACTCCCAAATTTCCTGCCAGAGCAGCAGTCCCCCTCCCCTCGCTATGCCACTGTTCTAGGGGGTGGCATTCGAACCATGGGAGCCATGAGCAAGGAGGGGGCCTGGGGCCACCGAACCAGCTGAGTGAGTGCTTGGAGAGGGCAAGACCACAACCGAGCATGCACTAAATTTAAAGCCTTAAACAGTCTCGCCCCAGTATACCTGAAGGAGTGTCTCCACCCCCATCGTTCAGCCCTGACATTGAGGTCCAGCTCCGAGGGCCTTCTGGCAGTTCACTCATTGCGAGATGTGAGATTACAGGGAAGCAGGCAGAGGGCCTTCTTGGTAGTGGCACCTGCCCTGTGGAATGCCCTCTCATCAGATGTCAAGGAAATAAACAACTATCCAACTTTTAGAAGACATCTGAAGGCAGCCGTGTTTAGGGAAGTTTTTAATGTTTGATGTTTTATTCTGTTTTTAATGTTCTTTTGAAAGCCACCCAGAGTGGCTGGGGAAACCCAGCCAGATGGGCGGGGTAGAAACAACAACAACAACAACAACAACAACAACAACAACAACAACAACAACAACAATAATGGATTTTTCCTTTTCTGGATGCTGAAGGGAGAAATGGGTCTCAGAGTGGGAGGTCCTCAACACCCCACACACCTAGCCAATGTTACATTGCTGTTGTTGAGAGGAGTGAAGGTTTGCGACCCAGGAAAGTAGGGCACGTTTCTGTGGGTTTCAATTGCGCATTTGATGCATGTAGCGGGATTTCACCCCTGCTCATCTCAGTGAGAGGCTGTTTAAAAGCCCTTTTGCAAACAGCTCTGCCATACTCTTTGCCCATCTGGTTTTGTGAAGGTTCCAAGACTAGCATGGGATTGTGTACAAAGGGGCTTTCACCCTCACCATGCCGACAAGAGTCTCGGGGTCCAAAGCACAGAGTCAGCTGCCATTGTCAGGTAATCAACAGGTTTACTTAGCCCAGTTCTGGTCACCTCACCAGAAAAAGGATAATGTAGAGCTGGACAATGAGAAAGGGGCAACCAGAATGATCGAAAGGAATGAGCAACTTCCCTATGAAGAGCGGTTGCAACATTTGGGACTTTTTAATTCAGAGAAAAAGTGAGCAAGAAGCAACATAACGTAAGGTTATATAATTCAGGACCCATTAAAAAATTCAGGACCCAGGACGATTCAGGACCCATAAAAGCAAGCACATATTCACATTTCATATAATGAAACTATGGAAGTTGCACCCAAAGGAGGAAGTGATGCTCTAGATCACTGCTTCACAAGCTTGGGTCTCCAACTTTTTTTGAAGTGTAATTTCCATCATCCCTGACCGCTGGTGCTGATAGTTAGGGATGATGGGAGTTGTAGTCCAAAAACAACTGGAGACCCATGTTTGGGAAACACTGGTCTAGGTGGCTTTAAAAGAGGATTACCGTATTTCTCGCTCCATAAGACACACTTTTTTCTTCCCAGAAGTAAGGGGAAATATCTGTGCGTCTTATGGAGCGAATGTGTGGTTCCTGGAGCCCAAAAGCAGTGAAAAGCAGATCACGCTTTTTTTTTTTTTTTGAAAGAGGGAAGGGGGTGTTGAAACAAAGCCGCTGATCGGCAAGTGATCGGCAGCGAGATAAGGGACGCAATAAAGGAGGCTGCCAGGGAGGGGGGAGGTAAAAGCCCATGGGTCATCAGGATTTTTGCATTGGGTCACCCCAAATTCAACATCAGATCACATAGCATGTCCATGACTACAGCCTGCACCAAAAAAAATCACGCATCCACTGGTGCAAAAATGTGGTTACAAAGCACAGATCCACATGGATTCTCAGGATTTTTGCATTGGGCTACCCCAAACTCACCGTCAAATCACACGTCTGTGACCACAGCATGAAGCACAAAAATCATACATCCACTGTTTCGTTCAGAATACTTTTTTTCTTGTTTTCCTCCTCTGAAAACTAGGTGTGTCTTATGGTCAGGTGCATCTTATGGAGCAAAAAATACGGTAGATAAATTCATGGCTGAGGGGGATAGTGCTCTGTGCTCTGCCTGTACAGTCAGAGGTGACGAAACATCTGAATGCCAGTTCCTGGAAGCTACAGGAAGGGAGAGTGAAATACTGCTGGTGGCTTTCCCACTGGGGCTTCTGGTTTTCAATGTGAGACCAAGATGCTGGACTAAATTAGGTCCAGTGGCCTAATCCAGGAGACTCTTCTTATGTTCTCTTGTCTGATTCAGCACTCCAGAGGTTGGGAGAAAAGGATCTGCCCCTCCCATCAGAAAAGGTTCCCTACACCAGTTTGATCCACACTAGTTTGACACTTAAAGATGGCCAACCTGCAGTAAGACTTTTTGTGGGTTCTGGGTTCCAGGGATCCTCTGCAGGGCTGGTAACATGCCTTGCTGTCTTTGGCAAATGATGGCAAAAACGGGACATGGGAATCAATCGTCAGGAGCAATCTCGCCCCATCTTGGGCCTGCCTTTACTGCAACAAATTGGTCCAGTCTATGACAGGCAGGCTGCCTGTGAATTACAATTATTTGCATTATTGAAGTGGAAATCTCTCCCCAAACGCGATGCGTTCATCTGGGCACTGCAGGGGCCGTTTTGATGTTCCTGCCGTAATTGGCTTGACATTTTAATGGGAGCAACTCACTTAGCTTGGCGGTGCTCATTGTATGATTTCGCTATTTATTCTTGTTTAAACTTGTTTGAGCATGTTTGTCTCTCTCTCACACACACTTTATCTATATATAGCTATAAGATTCAAGCAATAGGGGATTTCAATAGGATGCTATCTAGCTCTTGCGTGATCGCGGTGAGTGGAGTCACAGCCTCCTGCAATCGACTCCCTTTTAGGTTCCTGGTTCTTCAACCTGGGCTCCCCACACATTGTTGGACTACAATCCCCATCATCCACAGGAGGTGTAGCCAATGGCAGTGGATGATGGGAATCGTAATCCAACACCCGCGGAACCAAGATCAAAGAGCACTGCTTAAAATCTTGCAGCCTTGAAGGTAAATCAGGGGTGGGGGCGGGGGTGATGTCAGATCAGACACCTGGAATCTTTTCTTTTCTTATCTTTTGTTGTTTACTAGTACTATGAGATTCACCAAATGGACCCAGGTGCAAAAATCAGGACCCAGACTTATTTGCAGGGAGAGGCCTTGACTTCCTTGAACCCAGGGGAGTTGAGTGGGACAGAATCCTTCGCCACACCTGAGGGCAGCAGAGTAGATTTGGGATTGCCTTAGATTTAGGATTGCTGTAGATTTGGGATTGCTTTAGCTGCACTGCAAGGGGTTGGACTAGATGACCACTGGGGGCATTTCCAACACTGCAATTCTAAGAGTCCATCTTACTAAGATAAACCATCCTGGAAACAGCTAACAGTGACCATCCTGGAGCCATCTATGGCTTTTAAAAAAAAACACAAAAAAGTGCCTATAGTGGAGGAATGAAACCGCAGCCATTTGGAATCTGCACTCCAGATGAGTAATTGGTGGCACTTTGACGAAAATGCATTCTGAGACACTGAGATGTAAAGCGCATTAATGATTATGGCAGGTTATGTATCTTAATTATCCAATTTCAGTCACTTACAGTAATGGAACAACCAAGGGCAAATATGAGGATGCGGCAGAAACCTTGATGAAAGCATGTGGCAGAGATCTCAAAGGCTACTTTGTTGTTACTGGTGTTTATTTTATTTTATCTGCATATTCAAGCCCCGGAGAAAATATATATAGGCCCATTTAATTACACACAGGCATTTAAAAAGTCTGAAAAGTTTACTGCCCCTCTCCATTTGAGGTCCACACAGCTTCTGCCGCCATTGGCTGAGTCTCTGTGATGTCATGGAATGCTCATAAAACACACACACACACACACACACATTCCCACCTGCTAGAGAGGGGAAACTGTCAGTCAAACACTGCAGGGCTGTGAAGTATGTGTGTGTGTTTGCATTTTATGAGATGGGGCAAATCCTTGCTTGGTGCTGAGGCATAAGCTGATCTGTGAACAAGCAGGAAAGGCTTTTGGGAGCAGGGAGCAACTCTCAAAGATGTGGAGTTGAGACCGCTTTGGTCCCTCATCAAGCTTGCATCTTGTCCTACTTACAAAGAAAAGAGAGCTTTAGTTAAAAGAATGTTCCAGGCCTTTATGAGATAAATTTTGATTCAATGAGCATTGATTAACGTCCGAGTCACCAGAAAGCTCTTTTAATCTGTATGGGAAAGTGCAGCGGAGAACAGTTGCGTGGATGCCATCTGCTTTGACCCAGTTGCCTTAACCTACCTAGTATTATGAGATGAGAGGCAGTATTGCATAATGGTTAGAGCATGGGTAGGCAAACTAAGGCTCAGGGGCCGGATCCAGCCCAATCGCTTTCTAAATCCGGCCTGCGGATGGTCCAGGAATCAGTGTGTTTTTACATGAGTAGAACGTGTGCTTTTATTTAAAATGCATCTCTGGGTTATTTGTGGGGCATAGGAATTTGTTCATTCCCCCCCCAAAAAAAATAGTCTGGCCCCCCACAAGGTCTGAGGGACAGTGCTGAAAAAGGTTTCTGACCCCTGGGTTAGAGTGTCGGACAATGACCTGGTAAGACCAGGGTTCGAATTCCCACTCAGACGTGATGAAGGTCACTGGGTGAGACATTGGGCCAGTGGCCATCTCTCAGCTTTAACCTACTCACAGGGTTGTTGTTAAGATGAAACGAGGGAAGGAAGAACTGTGTGTCCACCTTCAGCTCCTCGGAGGAGGAAAAAAGTGAAACATAGATGTAATAAATAAAACCACTCTGCACATGTGCTCTATGTGGGGCTACCTTTGAAGGTGACCTGGAAACTACAACTAATCCAGAATGCGGCAGCTAGATTGGTGGCTGGGAGTGGCCGCCAAGACCATATAACACCGGTCTTGAAAGAGCTACTCTGGCTCCCAGTACGTTTCCAAGCAAATTCAAAGTGTTGGTGCTGACCTTTAAAGCCCTAAACGGCCTCGGTCCAGTATAACTGAAGGAGCATCTCTATCCCCATCATTCTGCCTGGACACTGAGGTCCAGCACTGAGGGCCTTCTGGCGGTTCCCTCACTACGAGGTGAGATTACAGGGAACCAGGAGGAGGGCCTTCTCGGTAGTGGCACCCACCCTGTGGAATGCCCTCCCACCAGATGCCAAAGAGAACAACAACTACTAGACTTTTAGAAGACATCTGAAGGCAGCCCTCCACTGGGCATGTAAGAATGTCTGTACTCACGCAGGAACCCCAAAGCATCCCCATAGAGTGGTCCAGAGCAGAAAGCTCACTGTCACCGTAACTGCTTAGGCATAGAGGGTTGTATCCTATTAAGTACAATGCTCCATCTGTCAGAGGTTCTTTGCATTGCAGGGGGTTGGTCTAGATGTTCACCTGGGACCCCTTACAACTCTACATTTCCCCCTTTCTTTCCAATCTTAAGTTCAGGTCTATACATTTGCACATTAATTTGTTGTTGTTGTGACTATTACTATTCTAATTATTCAAGTCCTCCAGAAAATTCAATAGCATTTTATGAATTTCTGTTAATACATACATGTTTGCATGCAATTTTGCCTAACATACCCATTCTGGCAAAGCCGTGATACAGTGCATTTCTGCATGTTATTTTCACTAAGAGATGCATTTTGATGCATGATTGAAACACACACACACATCCGGTATACGCACTTCCACACACATGACTTGGCTGGAGAACGGCATTGCAAAATTTGGAGAGCTGTTAATTCTCAAGGGGTGAATAGTGTTTTCAGTCCTTGTACCGTTTGCGTTGAAAGGTGAAAGTGGAATCACATTTCTCCCTGCCAAGAGACATGAGGACAGCTGCTACCTTAAAGGCAAAGGGATCACTGACCATTAGGTCCAGTCGTGGACGACTCTGGGGTTGCGGCGCTCATCTCGCTTTACTGGCCGAGGGAGCCGGCGTACAACTTCTGGGCTATGTGGCCAGCATGACTAAGCCACTTCTGGCGAACTAGAGTAGCGCACGGAAACACTGTTTACCTTCCTGCAGGAGCGGTACCTATTTATCTACTTGCACGTGCTTTCAAACTGCTTTCGAACTGTATGTGCTTTCAAACTGCTAGGTTGGCAGGAGCAGGGACTGAGCAACGGGAGCTCACCCCGTCACGGGGATTCGAACCGCCGACCTTCTGATCAGCAAGCCCTAGGCTCTGTGGTTTAGACCACAGTGCCACCCACATCCCAGCTGCTGCCTTAGAAGCCTTTAAATGGAATTAGATCGGATCGTGGAAGAACATAAGAAGAGCCTCCTGGATCCGGCCAAAAATCAGTGGCGTGTGGTGAAATTTTTAATAGGGGACCAGTTAGGGCTGCAGGAGCCGGCTTGCGAGGGTACTTGCATGGGCGGGATGTCCGGACTTTGCACGTGAGCATCGTGCTTCCTTCCCTAAGCCGGGTGTCACAAAAGTCCAGTGCCTGCCCCTCTCTCCACCAAGCAGTGGCCAGAGAACATGGGCTTTGGGAAGGAATTGGTTTGGGAGTCACGGGCGGTGGCTTGCTGAATGCCATCCCCCTCAGTGAGGGCACCTGGGTGGCAGGAGGGTTCTTGGACCCCGTCGGAGCAGATTCCTGGGCTTTGGGAAGGAGGCGCCAGGGGAACATTTAGGGGACTAGCCTAGGTCCCCCCCCCCACTTCACTGACCGCACGCCACTGCGTCCAATGACCCATACTGCATCCTGTTTTTACAATGGCCAGCCAGATGCTGCAATGGGGAACACTCAATCTTAGCACTAGTGCCCTAATAATAATAATAATAATAATAATAATAATAATAATAATAAGTCACCCATCTAACTGGGTTGCCCTCCTGGAAGTGCCACAAAACCTCTGCATTCCACCCACGAGAATTTCACCAAATCCACTCCCCACCCCAGCTTTTTGCTAGCTTTCTAATGCAGTTCCCTTTTTTCATTAAGAGCATAAGGAGACTCTGCTGAATCAGGCTAATGTAGCCCAGCAACCTGTTCTCGCAGTGGCGTGCTCTTGTAGTTGCCTGTGGGAAACCAGCAAGGAGGATCCGAGCGCAACAGCCCTCTCCCCTCCTGTGGTTTCTATAGCCCCACCATGCACCGGAGCATGGAATTGTTTGGCAGTTCCTTTTGGGCTGGGAATGGCCTTTAAGAACACAACACAGAGGCAGCTTGGTTCTCAAATGCCTTGGTTCTCAAACTCCGGAAACCCGGAAGCAAACTTTTTCGGAAGCTGAACGTCCAATGCAGCATTCGGCTATTGTTTCCAGGGCGCCTGCGCCAATCAGAAGCTGCACCTTGGTTTTCGAACATTTTGGAAGTCAAGCAGACTTCCGGATCGGATTAAGTTTGGTGCTTTTGTTTTTGCTATTTATTTTGTGGTTTTGTTTTTGAGGACTTTTTGGTTAATTTGTTTTTGTTTCTGTGTGGGACCCAGTTCAGCTACTGATTGATTGATTGTGTGACTGTGGAAATGGATAAAAGCCAAACAATGACTATCATCAGTGCAGGTAAGATTTTTTAAAAAATTTAATTTTTATCATCTACAATACTGTCTTATTTATTTTATAGTACAGTACACTGATTATTGCTTTCTTTTTATGGATCAATGGTCTCGTTAGATAGTAAAATTCATGTTAAATTGCTGTTTTAGCGGTTGTTTTTAAAAGTCTGGAACGGATTAATCCATTTTGCATTACAGTAATACCTCGTGCTACGTTTGCTTCACGTGGCGGCTTTTCAGGTTCCGAACGTGGCAAACCCGTAAGTATTTACTTCTGGGTTCGCCCCGCACACACGTGCAGAAGTGATCTGCGCGCTTCGTGCATGTGCAGAAGCTCATGCACAGTAGCAGTGCTCTACTTAAGGACTTTCCGGGGTGCGAACGGCACCATGAAACGAATCGTGTTCGTAAGTAGAGGTACCACTGTACTTTCTATGGGAAAGCACGCCTTGGTTTTGGAACGCTTTGGTTTTAGAATGGACTTCCGGAACGGATGAACTTTGAGAACCATGGTACCACTGTAGTGTATTATGAGGCTGCTGGATCAGGCCAATGGCCATTCTAGTCCAGCATCCTGTGGCCAACCAGATGCCTGTGGAAAACCCGCAAGCAGGATTCAAGCAAAACTGCGCCTTCCCCTGCATCCGCGATCCAGAAGCATTGGTGCCTTGAACTGTGGAGGCAAAGCTGAGCCATCATGGCTAGCAGCTATCGAGAGCCCTCTCCTCTTCCATGAATTTGTCTAATCTTTTTTTAAAAACCACCCAGGTTGGAGGCCATGCCTGCCTCCTGCGGGAGCGAGTTCCACAGTTCAGCGATGCGCCGCGTGGTTAATTGATGATTGACAGAGGACGGTTAAAATCAGAGCACAGAAGACCCTTTTGGCACAGCGCCCTGAAACACATCAATATGGGTGGGAAGAACCTTTGGTCTTATCCTGCACGGCTCTCTTTATATTCTTGCATCTCTCTCTCACCCCTCACTCGCTCCCCCCAGATTGCTATACATTCATAAACAAAATCAGAAGATGACTTTGAGAGCTGAGAGCAGGGGAGAAGGGAGTTGAGTCAGCCATAGGGTTAAGCCTCCCTTGTATCACAGATAATGATGGTGTGCAGCAGGATAGTGGCGCCCCGGCTCCGCGGCATTTGCCTACATTCACGCTAACTAGGCCTGTATTGGCAACCGTCCAAGACCCCAAAGGCTGCGTTTAATTTGCATGCAAATTTACAAGGATTTAAGTGCCTTAAAATAAACAGATCCTGCCAACCTGCTTGTAGCTCCATCTCCCTTGACAGATTTGTGGAAATTGGCTAGTGGTGTGTGTGTGTGTGTGTGTGTGTGTGTGTGTGTGTGCAGCAGCAAGGCCTGTGGAATCAAGCAGCTTCACCTCCTCGTGGTTCCCGCCATCGATGTCCTCAAACCCTCGTTTGCACCACTTCCCTGTCCGGCAACACGAGAGTCACGGGTGAAAGGGTCCCTCTCGGGGAAGGGAAAGTTTGTAACTCCTTGGTCCCGAACCGCGGTGAGACATAATCGGCCAGGAAGCGGATGTTGAACTGCCGGCCGATGCAATAGACCAGGTTCTCGACGACGGCACACTGGAAGCTGGCCGGGAAGGGCATAGGGTGGGTGGCACACTCATACCAAAGCTTGGCCCTGGCGCCGCAGCGGTAGACACTGATGCCCATACTCCGGTTCAGGTCAAAGCGGTAGATGAACCCATTGACGGTCACCATCTCTGTTGTCCGGTCTTGGTTTCCACCGGTGAGGCTGAACTTCCACGTATCCGTCTGCCCGACATATCTCAGCAGCATGTAGCGCAGAGTGCCCCCCGTGACGTAGATCTCTCCATCGCACGCTGTGGCGGTGTGGGCCACGGCGAAGGTATCGTTGGGCAGCGGGGCGGCGAAGGTCCAGCGGTCCAGGCGTGGGTCGTAGCGCTCAACAGTGTAGAGGCACTCCCCACCGATGGCGTACAGGTAGCCGTCCAAGGCAACCAGCTTGCAGTGCGGCCTGGCTTGGTTCAGCGGGCAGATCTCGCGCCAGATGTTGGTCAAAGGGTTGTAGCAGAAAACCCGGTTGGACGGCTTCTGGTGCCTCCCCCGTCCTTCGCAGCCGGCGGCCACAAAGAGGTAATTGAACATGCTGCACATGGCACAACCCTTGGAGACGACTTCCAGAGGCACGTGAGTCAACAGGTGCCAGATATCCTTTTGGTCGTCATAGTAGCAGAGCCTGCTTGCATGCTGGCTCTCGCCCTGAGAGCTGACGTCCGCCACAGTCACGTACTTCCGCCCCCGCATCCTCCGCTGCAGGATCAGGTCTCTCTCCATGCCATTGAGGCGGCTGTAGATTGCGTGGGTCCTGAGCACCTGGAGGTAGTTGTCGCTCATGACCTTGTAGGCCGCTTCCCGGAGCGTCTCCAGCTTCTGCTTCTTGGCCGTACACAAGACCTCGTAGCAGTTCCCCAGGTCCAGGTGGATGTCGATGGAGGACTCTGAGCTGAGCGGGATGTGGAAGAACTTGGCGCCAGCCACCAGCTCCACTGTGGGTTCCTCACTCGTGTCACTTTGGAGACTCTGCATGGACCCGACCAGTGAAGAAACGGAGCTGGAACGGAGGGGGCTGAGAGGCGGCGTGTCCAGTCCTGACAACCCAGAAGCCAGATAGCCAAACCCTTCCATAGGCACCTGAAGCTCTGGGTTGTCTATGATTTGATGGAGGCTGTCTTTCCGGCTGAAGCTGCCAGCTCCAGGTCCTGGAGGTTTCTTGGACCTCTTTTCTTGGACAGCAGCCTCATCCTGGCTCCCAGGTTGCCAGGGCTTTGTCTCATCCTGGATAAGATGAGGAAGAGCACCAGGAGATGGAACATCCTCAGGGTCATTTTCTTCTGCTGAGGTCTGGGCTGATTCCTGACCCAACCGCTCCTCAGAGGCATCAGGGATGTTGATCACAGGTAGCTGAGAAAATGGTTGGGTACCCAGGCTGGCGCAGGAAGGCATTTCCTTCAGGACCGACTGGGAGATGGACTGAACGTAGTAGTCATAGACTTTGCCTCTCAGGCTGGTCCCAGGGACCCCTGGTTGCCCATTACTGTTCTCCTGGAGCCTCCGCTCTTTAACAAGGCTTTCCTCCACCTGAACTTGGGCCACAGAGGAGAACATGTACGTGGTGTGTGACCCAGCATGGCTATGGTTCATCTTCAGGCCCATGTCAGAAGTGGCATGGAACGACGGACGGGTCCTCTCCTGCTCCTCTTGGGTCGGGGCTAAATGCTGCCTCTCCTCTTCTCCAGACGGATCACTTCTCCCTCCTCCTAAAGTGGAGCCATTCTCATCTGCAGGGTGAAGTGCTGCATGCCCAGATTCCTTCTCCTGAGCAGCCAGGCAAAGTCCATCTTCTGCAGAGCTGACATCCTTGTGGCTGCCGTTCAAACTGCAGAAGCCGCCTTCTGGGGAGAGCAAACCCAGACAAGGCAACCTGCCCTCTGACTCCGTTGCAGTCTCTGTGACTGCGGCACTGTTTCCGTTGCTGAGGACAGCACCAGAAGTCTCCCCTCCCTTCTCCTCTTCTGCCACGGAGCATTTTCTGTCTGGGGGCAGCCCGCTTCCCAGGTGACTCATCCTCTCCTCCTGTTTCTTCACCTCTCTTTCCCCATCCGGCTCTCTGCAGGCAGGTGTATCTTGCCTTCTAGATTCCCCAAAGACTGCAGGCCCAGGTGCCCGAAGCGGCGGGTTACCCCCTGCCCTGTGGTTCGGCTTCTCACCCTTGTTGTTGACCCACCGGTGCCTCAGTCCAGGGGGCAATTCTTCCTCCCTGCAGCAGACCATGCTCTCCGTCCCCTCTGCGTCTTCGCTGCCCTTGCCTCTCTCCCCGCTGGCTCCTTGCTGGCTGCCGCAGGGCACTCGAGACTTGTAATATCTATACGCCAAAGTCAGGAGGAGGAAGGCGGCAGCCGAGAGGGCCACCCTAGCAGCCAGCTGCATATCTGAGGTCTGCTCTCCGCTTACCTGGACGCCGGGGGTCATCCTTCCATACCACGCTGGGTGCTCAGGAATGCGAGAAATCCAAGGTTAATTATTTCTTGAGCAGGGGCTGGCTCCAAGCGGCCAAGGCCTGACTCCCAGGAAGGTGACTTTTACCTGTCGACAGGTAGAGAACACCGCAGGCTCCCTGGCTGGTCTCCCTCCCTCCCTCTCTGTATGCCAGGTGTCTGCTTACCATAGGAGGTTTGCATATTTGAACAAGGTGGGCCGGGCCGGACACAGGTGACACGGGATGTGTGTGTGTGTTTGTGTGTATTAAGTGGAAAACAAAGCAAGCAGACAAGACAGAGTCTCCCAAATGGGGGTTTAGTTTACCAAGCTTCTGTAAACAAGAGAGGAAACTTTGGAAAGCTACGAGGAAGTAGGAAGAGAAAATGAACAGGTGCCTGTAAAAATAGACTTCCCCAAGCTGATAGGAGCTGGTCACTGATTATGGATTTTTCCTTCAGTGCTCACATTTCAGACTTGGCTAATGAACATTTTTTCAGGCAGAGCATTGTTAAACTATGGAACTTATTGCAGCAGGAAAAAGGGATGACCTGCTTTAAAAGAGTATTGGATCAAATCATGGAGGAGAGGGGTTTTGATGGCAGCTTAGCACAATGGCTATGCTCTGCCTCCAGACCCTCCGAGTGTCTCTATTTTTCGGGGATGGTCCTGGATTTGCAGAAGCCATCCTGGTTTCTGATTTCATAGAATCATAGAGTTGGAAGGGACCCTAAGGATCATCTAGTCCAACCCCCTGCATTGCAGGAAGAGGCAGCTGTCCCATACAGGGATCAAACCTGCAACCTTGGCATTATCAGTGCCATGCACTAACCAACTAAGCTATCGCGGAATGTGATACAGGGTTGCCTTGAGATGTCTTTTAAGAGTTGTATAGTTCCTTATCTCCTTGGCTCGGGGGGTCGCATAACTCCATACCCTCTGATATTTCTCTGATGAAAATAGGGATGCCCTAAGGATGTGGGTGGTGCTGTGGTCTAAACCACTGAGACTAGGGTTTGCCGATTGGAAGGTTGGCGGTTCGAATCCCTGCGACAGGGTGAGCTCCCATTGCTCGGTCCCAGCTCCTGCCAACCCAGCAGTTCAAAAGCGCATCAAAGTGTAGGTCAACAGGTACCGCTCCGGCGGGAAGGTAAATGGCGTTTCCGTGCGCTGCTCTGGTTTCGCCAGAAGCGGCTCAGTCATGCTGGCCACATGACCTGGAAAAACTGTCTGCGGACAAACGTCGGCTCCCTCAGCCAGTAAAGCGAGATGAGCGCTGCAACCCCAGAGTTGTTTGCAACTGGACTTAACTGTCAGGGGTCCTTTACCTTTACCTTTTTAAGGAAAAACTGGACATTTCGGGATCAAGTCAGAAACTGGGATGGCTTCTGCAAATCTGGGACTGTCATGGGGAAATAGGGACACACTGTTGCAAACGACTCAAGAGCTTTTGCTTGGCTAGGATGAGGCCCTGAATTGGGATAATGCCTCTTGCTTGCCTAGATGGAGAGACACATGTGCGTTTGTGGAAAACCCTGGGCATATTTCCTGGCCGGATTGTATGCTACTGTACCAGGAGATGTATCAATTGCTCCACTTAACATTGTTTCTGCTGGAAGCTTGACCAAGCAGGGGGAGGGGCTGAGTCCACCTTCCAGGTTGAAAATGTTTCCCCACCCCTGTTCAAAGGTTTTTAGGTCCTTGAACCGGGACTCTTCTTTCACTTTCTCCTCACAAACCTTGAGATTCACAGACAAGGCCATCTGAAACACGGGAAGTTTCATAGGCCCTGCTATTCCTGAACTCTGTCAAAGAGGTCAAAGTCCCTGGAAGGCTGCAGTTCATGAAAGTTGCCGCTCACACCAGACTGTGGTTTTTTTATCGTAATCATTTGCATGCTTTACAGGGATTTTATATATGTATATTAGCGCTGCCATATGTCCAGAATTTCTCGGGCATATCCGGGATTTATCAGGCGGACGGGATTTCTGGGGAAATGTCTGGGGAAACTCGGGTGTATGGCAACCCATGTTGGAAGTGTTGATTTTCTTGGCGAATTTCCTAAAAAAAAGCTCAAAAACTTCATTTTTTATTTATTTGTTTGTTTGTTTTTTAAAAAGATATTTATTAAGGTTTCAACATATTACAAAATATGCAAAGAAAGAAGAAAGAAATAAAGAGAAAAAATAGAAAATGAAAATACAAAATAAAAACAATTAAAAAACAGATTAGTCTTTCCATGTCTTATCTTTCATTTGCTTGTTAATTCAGCAAATCCTTTCCCTCTTTGATTTTATCTTAATCTCTTATCTTAAAATATAATAACTTTAAATTTTCACCTGTTAATCCATTTTTACATATTCCTTTTAACATTGCTGCTAAAAACCACTTAACTTCAATCCAACATCATTCTAACATTCATTAATTTTGCAGTATTTCTGTAAATAGTCTTTAAATTTCTTCCAATCTTCTTCCAATGACTCTTCTCCCTGGTCTCGGATTCTGCCAGTCATTTCCGCCAGTTCCGTATAGTCCATCACCTTCATCTGCCATTCTTCCAGAGTGGGTAAATCTTGTGTCTTCCAATACTTTGCAATAAGTATTCTTGCTGCTGTTGTAGCATACATAAAGAAAGTTCTATCCTTCTTTAGCACCAATTGGCCAACCATGCCCAGGAGAAAGACCTCTGGTTTCTTCAGAAAGGTATATTTAAATACCCTTTTCATTTCATTATAAATCATCTCCCAGAAAGCCTTAATGGGCATGTCCACCAAAGGTGAAAGAATGTACCTTCAGTTTCTTTACATTTCCAACATTTATTATCGGGCAAATGATAGATTTTTGCAAGCTTGACTGGTGTCATGTACCACCTGTAAATCATTTTCATAATATTCTCTCTTAAGGCACTACATGCCGTAAACTTCATACCTGTGGTCCATAACTGTTCCCAGTCAGCCATCATTATGTTATGTCCAACATCTTGTGCCCATTTAATCATTGCAGATTTCACCGTTTCATCCTGAGTATTCCATTTCAACAGCAAGTTATACATCTTTGACAAAACCTTGGTTTTGGGTTCTAACAGTTCTGTTTCCAATTTTGATTTTTCCACCTGGAAGCCTAAACTTCATTTTTTGTTTGTTTGAGATTTTGCAAAAGCTCTTCAACTTTTGTGCCCAGATTTTCACTTTTAGAAATATGTATACGGTTTTAATTCTATTAATGCTTTTTTTTAAAAAAAAAAATGATTGCCCTTTCTATGTTTTTAGCAGCCCTTGTTTTTATCTGTAAGCTGCCCTGAGTCCTGTCATGGAAAAAGGCAGGGGATAAACAACAACAACAACAACAACAACAACAACAACAACAACAACAACAGGTTCATTGGTGTCAGGGTTTGGGCAATTTCTAAAGCCTTTAAAAGCTGTCACAACTAAAGAATCATGGCAAGAAAAATTGATGGACTATGCAGAACTGGCAAAACTGACATATAAGCTATGAGACAAGGATAACTGTGACTTTAAAGATGAATGGGAACCCTTTACAAAGTATTTGAAGACGCAACAAAGTGAACTGGACTCCTTGGCAGGTTTTGAATAAACATTCACAAACTTTTTATTGATAATAATCAGCTAAATAGTTTGAGGATCTATACAACTTTGTAACATGCGGAAAACAGCAGTCTCAGAGAAACCAAAGACTGGAACTGAGGGAATTCGGGGGGTGGGTGGGTTTTGTGTGGGAGGCGGGGAGGGAGGAAAAATAGGGGGGGGGGAACAAAGATGATATGTTTTTGGATAATATGTCTTGAATAAATAAATAAATAAATAAATAAAAGCTGTCACACACCTTTCTGCTGGGTCCTCACCTCCTTGCAGAGCAGGGAGACTCTGTGGCAGCAGAAAAATAAAGATCTTCCTTGCTTTCCTTCTACGGGTCCTTGCCTCTACTCATTCTTCACTGACTGATAATGGACCTAGGGGACCCCAAGCCACTTGGGGAGTTGGGCTGTAAAGGCCAACCCCAGATTTCCATACAACAATTGCTCTGGGAAAGACTGCCAGCCAGGGCATAAAATGCTCAGGGGAGTAGCTCAGTTGGTAGAGCATCTTAAATCTCAGCTAGGCGGGCCAATGGTCTGAATCTGAAACAGCACCATTATACTTTGGCCAGTTGTGGCTTCCTCCTTAAAGGATCCTGGGGGGTGTAGTTTGTTCAGGGGGCTGAGAATGGTTAAGAGACCCCGGCTCCCCTCCCAGAGGTAAAAATTCCTCCCAGAGATCATCAATCCCTCAGTGAAGCATCATTCACAGCAGCAAGATTAAAGGACAGCCTCTCCACCCTCTAATTTTTTTTAAAAAAAAATAATTCTAAAATTTCACAAATAAAATACAATCGACCGAACATTTACCAATATACATTCACTTTAAAAAGTCAACTTTCCCCCCACCTTTTTCTCCTGATTTATCTTGTCCTGCTACATGTTATAAATAATCTATACCTTTTCCCCTCAGCTTTATTATCGAAATAACTTTTACTGCTGAACTTACTCCAAACCTGCTAGCGGGCTAACACATTTACAACTTTTTTAAAAAAGAATCTACAAACATTTCCCCTTTCCTCCATGAAAACTGTTTCATTTTGTCCTCTGTTTTTACTAGTTCAAATTGCTAATTCTGCATCTTCCATCAATCTCTCCGCCTTTTCTCTAGATCAGCCCAGTGGGTTTCCCTCAAGGGCACAGTTACCCCATTCAGGACCGGGAAGTCCCCCACACCCGCCCACACCCTGTCCCCCTAAAACAGCACTTCTGTATTGCCAGGATTCAACCTCAATCTGAAACAAAACTCCTGCTCACCACGGGGCATGCACAATGTGGCGGCTGGGGGCTGGCAGAAGTGTTTACTGTAATCTTACACTCTGCACGGTAGCTAGGCAAACAGGTTTTGATAAAACCGCAAGCAAACATGCACATTCCCTTTTAGATTTCCCCATAGGATCCTGTGCGCAAAGCACTAGAGGTGGGTGTATTTATTTTAATCCTGCCCCACAAAGAATTGTGAGGAGGGGGATGTACGCACTCTGTATCTTGTAGCTGCAGCCTCCGAGGAGGTTCCGTGCGCAACTGCGGCTGCTAAGGTCAAAGCGGTCGGCGCTCGAGTCAGAGAAAGTTCTGAGTTGGAAAAAGAAACTTCCTTCAACTCTGGGATCACTTCAGGGCTGGGAATTCTGCTCAGCAAAGCTCTCAAGGCTCTCAGCGCTCGGTTCATTCTGGAATGCCATCTCCGTGATCTGGCACATTCAATGCCAGGGTCTACCTGGCAGGGCTGTTGGGAGGATAAAGTGTGGAGGAGAGAAGAGCCTGCGGGATCCGGCCAACTGCCTGTCTAGTCCAGCAACCTGTTCTCACAGTAGTCAACCAGATGTCTATCATAAAGGTAAAGGGACCCCTGACCGTCAGGTCCAGTCGTGGCCGACTCTGGGGTTGCGGCGCTCATCTCGCTTTATTGGCTGAGGGAGCCAGCGTACAGCTTCTGGGTCATGTGGCCAGCATGACTAAGCCGCTTCTGACAAACCAGAGCAGCGCACGCAAATGCCATTTACCTTCCTGCTGGAGCGGTACCTATTTATCTACTTGCACTGGTGTGCTTTTGAACTGCTAGGTTGGCAGGAGCAGGGACAGAGCAGTGGGAGCTTACCCCGTCGCGGGAATTCGAACCACCGACCTTCTGATTGGCAAGTCCTAGGCTCTGTGGTTTAACCCACAGCGCCACCCGCGTCCCTTCAGTAGCTTAGGGCCTCATCACACCTAAATCCAGCCCTGGACACATCGCCAAGTTGAGATTCACAAGTCGACATTTCAGTGTCTAATGCTGAAATCTGACTTAAGGGGGCAAAACAAAACTCATATGTGTTTGAAGCCAATTCAGATGAAGCCAATTCTCCCTAAGCCAACCATTTCAATTGATTGAAATGCTTTATTGTCACTTGTACAACTTGTATATCACTGAACAGAACCCAATTCAGAGCTGACCATACTGGCTAGAGCACTATGTTCCATCCATTGCCCACCACGTCGGCATCGGAACCATGGCTTCACTTGTGCCTCTACTGCCAGTTGTCTCAGCCTCTGAATAATGGGACTCCTACCTCACTCGGTTCGCCTGCTTCCTCCAAGCAAACGAGCTGACAGAAGGGTCAGAGGAGCATAAGGGGGGGCCTATTCCTCAGCCTCTGTGGACCCGAGGTGTTCAAGATGGCCACTAGCAGTCCAGGCAGTGCCTTGGGACGTGGTAAAAGAGAAGCTAAAAAACCACTTGGAGAAATCTCTGTGTCTTCTGCTTTGTCAAGCCACTACTTAATACTTAATAAGTAAAATGCTGTTTACCTTCCCACTGGAGCGGTACCTATTTATCTACTTGCACTTTGACGTGCTTTCGAACTGCTAGGTTGGCAGGAGCAGGGACCGAGCAATGGGAGCTCACCCCGTCGTGGGGATTTGAAGCACCGACCTTCTGATCGGCAAATCCTAGGCTCTGTGGTTTAGACCACAGCGCCACCTGCACCCCATGTCTATCATAGGAAACCCTCAACCAGGGTTCTCCCCACTTGTGATTCCCAGCGACTCTGGAGGTAGATGGCCTTTGCTCATGGAGAGTACATGCAAACCTAAAAAGAGCCCTGCACTGGATCAGGCCAGGGGCCATAGGTGCAGGCAGGAGGGGGGGAGCGGGGGGAGATCTTTCCCTTCCCTAAACAAAGTAAATAAAGAGAAATACTTAACTAAAAGTAGAAACTGTGGAAAGATTTGGACAGATTTTTCGGAGCACTTGGGGTCAAAAGAAAGGAATTTAAAGCAACTGTTGTTGAGACATTTCATTCCGAATCTGCCGGAAAGAGCCAGACAAAGGATGATGACAGGAGGCTGGCCTTCCCCCACTAACATATATCGTATTTTTCGCTCCATAGGGCGCACCGGACTATAAGGCGCACCTAGCTTTTAGGGGGGGGGAATAAAGAAAAAAAATATTTCCCCCCCCCCAGCCCCAAAGAGCAAAGAAGCCAAGACAGCGAGCGGGATCCATCCCACTGGCTGTCTTGGCTTCCTCTTTAGCCATGCGCAACCTCTCCAGCCCTTCGGAGGCTTCCCATTGCTATTGCTGAAGCCAAGGAGCCTGCATTTGCTCCATAGGACACACACACATTTCCCCTTCATTTTTGGAGGGGAAAAAGTGCGTCCTATAGAGCGAAAAATACGGTATCCTGGCTAAGTCCATCTAATTCAGCATCTTGTTCTCACAGTGGCCAGCCAGATGCCTCAAAGGGAAACCCACAAGCATTGTGAGGTTGAGAGGCAGTGACTGGCCTAAGGTCACACCTGGTGAGTTTCATGGCCAAGTGGGGAAATTGAACTCTCGTCTCTCCCAGGTCCTAGCCTGACACTCTAACCACTACACTACACTGCCTCTCCAGAGCTAACTGGCTCGTGCTGTTTCCCACCCACACACAACCCTTCCAACAAACCTGTTTTTGTATTTATTTATTTTTGCTGCATCGGAAAAAGCAAAACCAGCACCTTAACAGCTCCTTTTTGTGCCTCCAATCCTCTTTTTTGTTTTCTGAGCAGCAAAACGCCTTTGATGTCTCTCGCTCGCTCGCTTCATCCCCCAAGATCCTCATGCAAAAAAAAAGTCAGCAATATTTTCACTTCTTGCTGCCTGAACTCCAGGAGGAGATTTCTGCCATTTTCTCCCTTAAGGGATAAGATAGGCCTTTGATGGGGTCTGCAAACAAGGCACTTCTCGTTTGCTGGCAGGGTACCGCTTTGCTGTTCCTCCTGCTCATTTCACCCCCACCCCTACCCCAAATATGTGAAAACAAAGTCAAGATCCAAAGCGGAGCATCTTAGCCTCCGCCATCAGCAATTCAGATTAGGAACTCCCGCATTGTAACTGAGAATCAGGTTGCCTTTAAAGCAGCAAGCAAAGGTTTCATCTTCTACTCAGGGCATTAAACCTAGAGAGGACCTGGGAACACTTAGTGCATTTGACAATGAGAAAGGCTTGCTGTTCCCCAACTTTTCTTTAATAAGGGAGCTTTGCAATGATCCAGCTAGGGCAAGGAATATGGGGACATGGAACTGACTAGCAGGCCTGATCCTTATCCACTGTGGGCCAAATCTGGCTGGCCTGTGGGGCTGCCCACCAGCCAATATCACAACAAGAACATAAGACAAGCCTGCTGGATCAGGCCAATGGCCCATCTAGCCCAGGTGCAACAGTGGGAAAACATCAAGCAGGATTTGAGCACAGCAGCAAACTCCCCTCTTGAGATTTCCAGACACTGGTATTTGGAAGCTGTCAGGGAACTGCCATCGGAAGGACAGGAGGTGGAAGGGCTCACGCAGGTTGGGAGAGACTCAGCAGCTGAAGAGGGAACCAGCAGGGGGAGAGGAGGGGCTCCGAGGGAAAGTGAGCAGGAGGGATGGCTCAGAGACACTTCCAGCGAGGACAGTGGGGAGGTTTCAGGACCTCCTATAGGGACACCCACTCCTCACCGGAAACTGTCACGCCGAGAGTCCAGAAGACGCGTTTCCGTTAAGGAGCTTTTATGTTGGAAACGATTCTGAAAGCAACCACTGTCGGAATCTGCCAGCGACTGACGGAGCCATGCTTAAGGCGCTCCGTCACAGACAGAGGTTTACGGACTTGACCAAACTCTGAGGGACTAGGACTTTACGCACAAGCAGCTCATCATCCCATCACAGAAGCATAGGAGACAGAGCTTTTTCTTCTTCTTTGGCGATCATTCGTAGCCAAGTAAGATTGTCTTCCATGAACACGGTTTTAACAGTGAGTCCGTAAGTGACTGTGGAGCCAGTTCTGGATCCGCACATCCTTCCACAGTGGGAACTGTTTCCGGAAGGGAGTTGATCACGGTGAGGGTTTGCCAAGCGTGCCTTCCTCTTAGCACATTTCTCCCTTGCGTCCTGAGTTTGTGCTTCTTCAAAGTCCATGACGCCTTTGGTAAAGGCTGTTCTCCAATTGGAACACTCGCAGGCCAGTGTTTCCCAGTTTATACTACTTTTTTTTAAAGATTTGACTTTAGAGTGTCTTTAAACTGCTTTTGTTGTCCATTGGCATTACGCTTTCCATTCTTAAGTTGGGAATAGAATAGTTGCTTTGGAAGATGATCATCGGGCAACATGACCAGTCCATCGGAGTTGATGTCGAAGAATCATTGCTTTAACACTGGTGATCTTTGCTTCTTCCAGTACACTGGTATTAATTTGCCTGTCTTCCCAAGTGATGTGTTTTTTAAAAATTTATTTAATCATTTTTCAGATACAAACAACAACTGCAAAACCATAACAAAAACCATAATAACAATAAAAAACACAATTTGACAATTTAGATTTGAATACACTGGTATACCTATGACTACAACTTTTTAAACAATATTTCCCCACCTCTTTCTCCTCCCCCTACTTCCCACCACTATCCACCTTCCCAAGTGATGTGTACAATTTTTCAGAGACGCCATTGATGGAATCTTTCAAGGAGTGGGGATGGCGTTTATAAGTGGTCCATGTTTCACAAGCGTACAGTAAATTTGGCAGTAGCCACTGTTAGCAGTCTCGTCTGAGTATTTGTCTAAACCTGTTTTAAGATACCCAAATTGGTGGTCATAACTGCCTCCTGGGAGAGGGGCTTCCATCGTTTACCTATAAAAATACTGGAGCTATTTACAACGATTATATAAAACAATAAAAACCACATGCAATTTTAAAAGCAGAAATTTTAAACTCGCCATTGCAGAAGGACCTTTTATTAATTGCTTGCATAGGTCTGGTGGCATATAAACATTTTCAGCAAACGTTTAAAGGTCAATAGAGAGGACGTCGGCTGAATCTCTATTGGAAGAGCATTCCACACGGCTGGGCTGGTGACGCTCAAAGCTCGGTTTTGTGTTGATGTTAAATGAGCCTCACTAATTCAGAGGGTGACTCGTGACACTTCTGCAGAGGACCTCAGTGACTGAGCTGCGATACCGGGGTTCAGCTGGCACCTGAAGGTTCCCTGGACCTAAGTTGTTAAGGCCTCTTTGAATTAACACCAGGACTTTGAACCTGGCTCGGTAGGAGATAGACAGGCAGTGCAGATGTTTTAACTACCAGCAGTGTGGCTGTTGCACTTTACTCCATCTGGAGTCCCAGGGCAGTCCCCCCAAAAAGCACACTGCAGTAGTCTAATGCGCAAGCTGGAGGTTCCTCACTGCTGAGCTAGGCTTAATAATGAGGGGCAGGCAGGCAGGCTGGGGTATAGGTGGTATAAAAGAGTGGTATTTAACACCAGTGAGATTAAATCAAATAAACAAGGAATAAAAAAGGTAAAGGGACCCCTGGCCATTAGGTCCAGTCATGGTCGACTCTGGGGTTGTGGCGCTCATCTCGCTTTACTGGCCAAGGGAGCCGGCGTACAGCTTCCGGGTCATGTGGCCAGCATCACTAAGCCACTTCTGGCGAACCAGAGCAGCGCACAGAAATGCCGTTTACCTTCCCGCCGGAGCGGTACCTATTTATCTACTTGCACTTTGATGTGCTTTCAAACTGCTAGGTTGGCAGGAGCAGGGACCGAGCAATGGGAGCTCACCCCGTTGCGGGGATTCGAACTGCCGACCTTCTGATCAGCAAGTCCTAGGCTCTGTGGTTTAACCCACATCCCTTTAAACAAAGAATAATCGGTGTTATTTTGGAGAGGATGCCAGGAAACCGGGAATTATGTTCACGTGTAGTGGGAGTGTAAATATGTACGATTTTTCTGGCAAAGGGTGTTTAAGGAGATAACAGAAATCACTGGGTTAAAGCAGACCGAAAGTCCAGAGGTGGCATTATTATCAATTTACGATGGGGTGGAAGGTTCACAGGCTAGGAAGAACTCGCTTACAAATTTATTGACAGCTGCCTGAGTTATTGTAGCTAGGAAGTGGAAGGGGCAAGCAGAATGGAAGAATGGTATAAAGAGGTGTGGGATATAGCTATGAATAATGAATTAACATGTGCCATTATGGTAAGAGGGGGAATACGCGGGAGAAATGATTTTGAGGAGAGATGGAAGGTGTTTGTAGAATTTGTCCTGTTAAAATGGAAAGGGGTCAAATCATTGCAAGAGGTGTTGGAATTTTGGGAGGTTGGATACTTAGAATGGAACGGCCTCAATGGTGGGGCACCTTTTCATTCTTATTTATTTATGGTTATTACTTTGTCAAAATAAAAAATGGCACATTCTACTCATGTAAAAACACGCTGATTCCCAGACCATCCGCGGGCCGGATTTAGAAGGTTATTGGGCTGGATCCAGCCTCCAGGCCTTAGTTTGCCTACCCATGCTCTCGGTTTTCGCATGGGTCTTTCCTCCAGCCCCCTCACCGAGCTATTTTCTTTGGCAATCACTCATAGCCGAGTAAGATTGTCTTCCACAAACACGGTTTTAACAGTGAGTCCATAAGTGACTGTGAAGGCCAATTCTGGATCCACACGTCCTTCCACAGTGGGGACATAGGTTTCCAGGAGAGAGCCGATCACGGTGCGGGTTTGCCTATTGTTAAGTTGTGGGTGAACATATCAGATGACACAGCGATTCTTCAAACAGCTCTTATTTATTCACAGGCCAGAACAGAACTGAACTGAAGGGTTCAGCCAGCCTGCTTATACAGAGCTCCATTAGAACGCAACAGTAACCATTTTCTGTAACTATCCAATCACTGAACGTCACTTTCGATCCCTTATTTGCATATGTGGACCTGAACTATCTACAGTATCCCCCTGCTGGCCCAGGGTGAGAACTTCAGTATATAACATCTATCGTGCCTTCCTCTTAGCACGTTTCTCCCTTTCGTTTGAGTTTGAGCATCTTCAAAGCCCATGACACCTTGGGTAAAGGCTGTTCTCCAATTGGAGCACTCGCAGGCCAGTGTTTTTCTGGAAGACGCCTGTGCGTGAATTTGTTTTCTGTGTGTAGATCAGTGCACGCTGACCAATGCACAGTCTTTGCAGACTCTATTCGGATGGCATGAGTATCACGACAACCAGTAGATTCTTATTTGCTGCAGCCTTTGTCTGCCTTCACAGCTGTTGTAACATACTGCTTGTTATCTTCCGCCTGTTCTGCCGTTGAGGGCTTCTTGTATCTTTCTTTGTCTAGCTCCTCCCCTTCAACCTTACCACCTTGGGTGACCCTGCTGGGAGTACGAAACTCCTGATGGCTTCGCTCACAAGGGTCACAGGAGTATGCAAGCCCATTCACCTCGACAAGGTGATTGTAATAAACGAAAATCTGCCCTTATTCCCTTATGGGGGACACAAGAGCCCTTTTAGAGTCCTTTGCAGGTTCTCCATTGGTCGGAGAAAATAACAGAGGCCAACCAGAGAATATTGAGGAGCAAAGCAGCTAGTAAGCCTGATCTTTATTGAACTGTTGCAACAGGCTGCCCCCTTCACACGCAGGAGGAGGAGGACCCAGAACAAAAGTGTGTCCGCCCTTATATAGACATTTTAAATTGCCCACCTTGGAGTCCAAGACCACCCCCAGAAACATCATACCTACATCACAGAAGGGGTATAGCTCAAGAGAAATCTGAGTAGGTTGTGTACCTCCTGTCATTGTTTATCTCCTGTCTGGCAGGTTACCTGTTAATGGTCACTTGATTGGATACCCTGGGGAGCCTGACCAGTCTTTTGTAATGATAAATACTTTGTCCCTGAGCCAGGTCACAGGCTCACCCTATTCATACACAGACATACCCTTAAGACAGGTTTTGTGAATGAAAAGAAAATGGGGAGGCTTTTCCATTTTCCTTTGACCTTGCAGAGAAAACATTTGGTCAGTCTGGGAGCCAAAATGGTTCCAGGGCTGTTTTCCTGTGCTGCTTCAGACATGTGGTTTATATATTTATGTACGTGTTTGCTTGGTACATTTATGAACATTTATTATATATATAAGACCTTAATTTTTTTATTTCATGATGATCCAGTGAGTGAGACCGAGCTATAGGTAGGAGAACAGTAGCAGAGTTGTGTGTGTATATGAACTGAGCTGGAAACAGGCTGGAAGCTGGAGACCCAGAGACCTGCTTGCTCTGTGCTGGATCCATAGCTAAAACTAAAGGAGAAGCAAGATTTGTTGAGGGTGTCAATGTTGTGAGTCCTTCCACTTTAGGCTCAGGTTGCCTCTGGGAGTCTCTCACTGCACAGAGATCAGGGCGGCAGGCAGCAATATTGAAGCCGAAGGCGGCCAAAGCTCACCCAGGTAGAGCCGAGAGAGAAGCTGATCTGAAACAAATCTCTCTCCCATTTTAAAAAGTCGAGGCTTTGCAGCCAGCACTTGAAAGGGGACTTGACATCAAAGGAGAGGCGCCTGCTTTTCATTGGTGTCTCCTGAAGGAGGGGGCGGGGTGACAGTGTGTGTGTGTCTGTGTGTGGGGGGGGGACTGAGCAGCTTTGAAGAGTTAGGGAAAGGATTAGCCCAGCTTTTGCTGACAAGTGTTCCTCTCTAAGTGAAGGAGAAACAGAAAGAATTCCTGCCAGTTTCTTTGCAGGTTTTGGGGGGTGACACGGTTTTGTCAGGCTGGGGATGAGTAAAACTGGCAGGAGGGTGGTGTGACAGGGATGGAGGGATGGGAAGGAGGAGGATTTCAGCAATTAGCTTCTAAACCAGGATAAAGGCAGTGCGTTCCCCCCCCCCGGGGGGGGGATGCAGGGGTACACGTACCCCTAAACATTTTATACTTTTGTCCATTTTCTGTCTTTATTTCCCCCGATTTGAACTATACAGTGATACCTCAGGTTACAGACGCTTCAGGTTACAGACTCCGCTAACCCAGAAATAGTACCTTGGGCTAAGAACTCCTTCCTGCCAGAGCAGTACCTATTTATCTACTTGCACTTTGACGTGCTTTCGAACTGCTTGGTTGGCAGGAGCAGGGACCGAGCAACGGCAGCTCACTCCGTTGCGGGGATTGGAACCGCTGACCTTCTGATCATCAAGTCCTAGGTTCTGTGGTTTAACCCACAGTGCCACCCGCGTCCCTTCAGTAGCTTAGGGCCTCATCAAACCTAAATCCAGCCCTGGACACATCACCAAGTTGAGATTCACAAGTCGACACTTCAGAGTCGAATGCTGAAATCTGACTTAAGGGGGCAAAAGAAAACTCATATGTGTTTGTTTCAGATGAAGGCAATTCTCCCTAAGCCAACCATGGGTGTTGGCTGGGGTCCTACTTGTGCAAATGTCAAGCCCTGGTGCTTTCCGGGACTCTGCTAATTGGCCAGGCTTGGCTGAGAAAGTTGGGCCATTAAGGGAGGAAAAAGAAGAAACATATCCCAAAGAGTTTTCCTGTGGCTCTTATTATGATGATCATTTTTCAAAAGGAATCAGCATGCAGACCTAGATGGGAAGCGCTTCGTTCTTGGAGAACAATGAATAATGCATCCAATTGCCGGTGGCCCCCTGAACCTCACCCGACACTCGTTACTTCTCATAATTACATGAAGGAGTAGGCAGTGAGCCGAACACATCCCTTCCTTGCAAATTCAAATGGATTTTGAAAACAAAAATCTTCATGCAGATGCCTGGGCAGTTGGGTCTTCCAGATCAGAGTTAGGAAGGAGTTTCTTAGCCCCTTTCGGCGAGAGGAAACTATGCAAGCCTAAATCAACCCACCCAGTGCTTTCGAGATCCGCAGCAACACCCGCCAGGCTGTTAGGGCCGGCGCAAGAGGCTTTGCTGCCTGAGGCAAAGAACAAGATGGCCCCTTTCCACATACAAAATCCAAACAGACAAGTGGTTGACTCTTATTTCAACACTGCTGATGGAACAATGTCCACAGTGTCTGAGAATAGCAGGCTGGGTCTATTAATTATTATTACTATTATTACCATTACTATGGAGGGAGTGAGAGATTTTACTTTCTTGGGTTCCATGATCACTGCAGATGGTAACAGCAGTCACAAAATTAAAAGACGCCTGCTTCTCGGGAGAAAAGCAATGACAAACCTAGACAGCATCTTAAAAAGCAGAGACATCACCTTGCCAACAAAGGTCCGTATAGTTAAAGATATGGTTTTCCCAGTAGTGATGTATGGAAGTGAGAGCTGGACCATAAAGAAGGCTGATCGCTGAAGAACTGATGCTTTTGAATTCTGGTGCTGGAGGAGACTCTTGAGAGTCCCATGGACTGCAAGAAGATCCAACCTATCCATTCTCAAGGAAATCAGCCCTGAGTTCTCACTGGAAGGACAGATCCTGAAGCTGAGGCTCCAATACTTTGGCCACCTCATGAGAAGAGAAGACTCCCTGGAAAAGACCCTGATGTTGGGAAAGACTGAGGGCACAAGGAGAAAGGGACGACAGAGGACGACGAGATGGTTGGACAGTGTTCTCGAAGCTACCAGCATGAGTCTGACCAAACTGCGGGAGGCAGTGGAAGGCAGGAGTGCCTGGCGTGCTCTGGTCCAGGGGGTCACGAAGAGTCGGACACGAATAAATGACTAAACAACAACAACACCTCCGAGACCATTCCATTGTAACTATCCAACCTCCCAAAATTTCAACACCTCTTGCGACGGTTTGACCCCTTTCTGTTTTAACAGTACAAATTCTACAAACACCTTCCACATCTCCTCGAAATCATTTCTCCTGCATATTCCCCATCTTACCTTAATGGCACCTGTTAATCATTACTACTTTTTGTTGGCATCCATCTGTTTCGTGAAACAGTGGAGTGACCTCCGGGGATGAAGTCAAACCACTGGGTTAGCATCACCAAAGTGGCCTCCCTGGGGTGCAAGGCTGGGAAGTGGGTCTGGAGGTCCTGGGCTGCCCACAGGACAAGACCCCCCTCTCGGCCTTGCTGATGTGGTCCAAAGGAAAGCAGAGCAATATATTTGGCAATAGCTTGGCTGCATGAGTTGCTGGAAGGAGGCATAGGAAGCCTAGGTGGTTCCTGGTGCATGATTTTTTTTTTTTCTCACCCCCTCCACATCAACAGCTCGGGGTAGGCTTGGGAGTTGTGGGTGGGCACCAAATGTCACCCCCTCAGCAATGACACCTGGCGTGGTCCGCCCCCCCTTCCTATGCCTCTGCGCCCCCACCACCGCGACTCCCAAATACCCTGAGCCGTTGGGGAAAGGGAGAGAGCTATGCCGCTTTGTCAGGGTGCTGGCAAAGCTGTACAGCTTGTCCTCCCAGGAGCCACGGCTCCTGTCCGTCTGTCTGTCCTCCTCCCTCCCTCCCTCCCTGGCTCACTGTAAAGCAGCAAAGTGGGAGCCGTAAGTGGCTCTTACCGGCAGCGGAGGAATCCCACTGCCGTCCGTATGGCGCTTCAGCGACGCCGGTGGCAAACCGCTATGTACAGCTCATGTGCGGCGTTGCTACGCACAGTGCATGCATGAGACACTGCGCATGTGTTGTATGTAGCGGTTTGCCACCAGCACTGCTCGAACGCCGTGTGGACGGTGGCAAGATCCTCTGCTCGCGGCTAAAGCCACGAATAGAGGGTCCTCCACATGCGGCTGCGGCAGCACGATGGCTGCTTGCGCCGACGCGCCAGGGGGGTGGGGCAAGCACCCTGCAGGGTGCCTTCTTGTCACCCCGCCAGATATGGAACCCAGGGCGCACTGCCCCCACCTTGCGACACCACTGCATACAAGGCGTCATCCAACCGATTTAGGGACTCCACTCTGGAGTGTAGAGTTTCCTCCTTAGCCTTTTCCTCTCCCAAAGATATCCCCAAAGGCAGCAGAGGTTTAGAATCAGGATTTTCTCCCAGGTAAGCTACCTTTCTATTATTTTAATTTATTATCTGTCCTTCGACAATATATACCATTCAAAACTTTCCCACTTCGTTACACTGTGGAACATGCTCCCGAACGAGGCTGTGATGGCCTCCACCTTCGAAAGCTTTAAAAGAGGATTGGACAAATTCATAATGTTATCAGTGGCTACAAGCTCTGATGTGTATACTGTGCCTTCATGGCCAAAGGCAGTAATGCTTCTGCACTCGGATTTGCTGGAAATCACAGGAGGGGATGGTATTCTTGTGCTCAAGGCCTGCTTAAGGGATCACCGGCCTGATCCAGAAGACCTCTTCTTATGTTCTTAGCTTAAAAACTTTACAGAAAAATGTGATCATAAGAAAAAACCAACTTAGGCCCACTCCTTTCAATGGGTCTACTCTGTGTAGGACTTAGCTGAAGACAACCAAGGCAGTGTGTCACATGGTATAACAGGCATGGCTCACCTGTGGCCTTTTAGATCAGGAAC